>NC_091395.1:19941025-20584462 GCF_032191515.1 Phaenicophaeus curvirostris
AAGAATTGTCCTATTGGGACAGACCATAGGCCCATCTGGCCCAATATCCCAATTTCAAAGCAGATGGGAAAAGTAGATACAGAACAAGGCTCGCATACAGTGGTGTGTTTCCAGCTAGTGCATTAACAGTTAAGAGCAAAAGCCAGAAGTTTTATTGAGATCTCCAGGCTTAATAGCTGTAATTTAATGATAGTCAATGCTATGTAACAAAAGCTCAGTTTTTGTATATGCTTATTTCAAGGAGATACTTTTGTCGCTGAGTGAAGTTTTCTAATAAAATGTTGAAAAAAAACCTCACAAATCTGGTTGTAAGCCAGTCTCCAAGTTTGTTGCTATCAAAAGAAAGTCAGCATGAAAAAAAGTGGGCTTTTGGATCAGGAAAGGGGGAGAACAAGCTTCCTCTTTCAGTTTTAAATTGGCGTTACTGTAATCAGCCCCACCAGTATAATTTGGAGGTGGATAGTTCACCTAACCTTGCCATACAAGCATGTTTTTTCAGTATAGACCCACAGAACATATTGTAACTTCCCAGCCTTTCAAATGCATGGTTCATTGAAGGAAAGTGTGGGAACTGCAGGCTGCAAGCACAGGAATGTGATGCTCTGCTTCAGCAGATTAAGGCCGTTGACACTTTGATGTTATTCATGAGATTTTAAAAACGTTGCAGGCCATTACGATGGAGGGAGTCAAGAAAGTTCCTATATCTCTTAGCACGGTTTTTTCGGCCCTGTTGTGGACTCAGGAAGTTATCAATTTATGCTGAGATATCTCCATATGCAGAAACACTTTCTGTAAGTGAAAGTTTGGATGCTGCAACAACTGAGGTATCCATGGGGACACCTCAGCAATGCTCAGGCTTTCCACATGCACAGCCCCCAGTTACCACCAGTCCTGTACTCACCCTTACAAACCATTGTAAATGCTACAATAGGATAAGGAAAATCACACTTTGTTGGGTTTTTGTTTTTTTTTTTAATCTGCTTCTCTCTCCCTTCCATGGCTTGCAAAATCTTTTACCAAAATCTGCAAATAGTGGTTCACATAGTAAGGTTTACAGGCTGGTTTTACAGCTAGGAGAATTAAGTAGAGGCATGAAGGGACTCTTCCCATCCTGAGAAGCAATTGAGGTCATACCTGCACTGACAATTAGGAACAGATCTTCCGGTCATCCACAAGCCACTTGTCAAGCCTTATTAACACAACTTTTCCTAGCATGGCTGAGCTCCTGGGTTTCAAGGTGGCCTTTTCATCCCTATGTCCTGCCATCAGCCACCACACACTTGTATTGTCTTCAGAACGAATGAGGGAGAGAGGCTAGAAGGTTAAAGGGGAGAAGGGAAAGCCAAACCAGTGCAGTGCAATTATATTTGGGGAGAGCCAAAGCAAGGGTTGAAAGGGTATCAGCTTCTTTGTGGGAATGCTGCAGTTGAAGGAGACATCCCTATGAGGCAAAGTGACCCAAAGCTTTGCTGTGACAGTATGGTTCCCTCTGTCTTTGCAATGATGCTTCTGGGAAGTACCTGTGGCTTGGATTAGCAAGCCAGTATTTTCTAATTAAGCAAGACCCCATTAGTCCTTCCACTGGCTCAGCAAAGAAGGATAGGCCCAAATTGCTGTTGAAATTAATGAGGGCTGTGCGACTCTCTTCTACACTTTGTAGATTACTCTTAAGAGATTAGTTATTTATAAGGTGTATTAGATCATGCTGTGGCAATTTGCTTTATTACTTCAGAGCTGCTCAAAGATATCTTTTCCCGTAGCCATTTTTCCTAAGAAAAGCTACTTTCAACTAAGAACTATCTCAACAGAAACTACTATCTCACAGATTTGGGTGAATTTCAAGGAAAATAATATAGAAAGCATGAGGAGAAGTGAAACTTCTTAATTTTGATGCGGGGAAAGATATCTCTTTTCTTTTTCCTTATGAAATAGTGAAGGTTTCAAAAAGTAAAATAGACATTTATTCTGAAAGTTCCTCCATCAGAAGTCCTCAGTTCCTCTGAAACACTCACAAAGCTTTTTCTCAGATGTGCATTACCCTTCATCCCTGGTGCTGGCTCTTGAAGCAACAGTGGTAGGGCAGGACCTCTGTCTCCTAAGTACAGTTCTAAAGTTGAATAAAAGGATAGTCTCCACTGCACCAAGCTTAAATCCCACACTCTTAGTCTTAATCTTGTTTAGCATTTTGAATCCTGTGGCAGATTTTGTGATACAGACACTGTGAATGCGCTGCTGTTGAGAGGTTTCTGCGGTCAGCAAGCTTTCATTAGCAATGCAGTATTAATTGCTATTATGTTTTCTTTTCTGGCTGCAGCATGTCAGTAATCTGCTACTTACAAATGTCTGCTCCTTAGGGAGACATTAAATCACATGTATTTTTTTCCAGAACCAATGCTGATACAATACTTAGGAAATGCATTTGGTAATAATATTGCCTGTAATCCTCCAGAGAGAAATTAATTATAAACATGTAGCAAGGTAATCAGGAAGCCACTCTTGCTGTGACATTGAGCAAAGAACACCAAAGCAAGCAGAAAGGTTGGATTGAATTAAAACTGAAGGACACTGTGTTTCCAAAGAAGAGGTGGTGTACAACACTGTGCTCAGGAGCCCATGATGCAGGAGGGTAAAAGGTGAGCTGGCTCAGACAGAATAAAGAATTATAGCATGATTATAATATAAGTGCTGATGTGCCAGTCCAAAGATACAGACCGCTCCTGATAAGGTTGTGGATGCTGCTCTTGAGTTAGTATGTGCATGTGTGTCAAAATACCTGTACTTGCTTGTGAGGAAAAATTCTCCTGGCTAATGAGAGAGAATAAAACACCTCAAGGGTTAAAATAATGTCATGATCAACAATAACCTCCTATTGCACTGCCCTTATTGTACAGCTACAATCTTGCTCTCATCTTTCCATCCATCCCTAGTACCTCACAAATTACCATCCACTCCTAACATTTCCTCTTCATATCTCTCTTCTTCCCAAGCTTTCCTTCACAGATAGCTGAAGGACTGAGTTTTGCTTTGCTTTCTCTTTGGCCTTCCTTGCTTAATATTTTCCAGGGCTGTAATACCAATTTATTCATCAATAAACCACAAATAAATGTGGTTTTGCAATTTCACATGTGGGCAAAGAAAAGAATTTTTCTGCTTTTCTCTCGGTTGCTTTATTTTGTTTGGTTTTTTTTATTAGCAGCTGGACCTGTTCAGATGTTTTGAATATTGGAAGTGTGTCCACATATACTGGATTAATGGATGTAAGGGAGGGTGATTAAATTATAGGAGAAAAACAGCTTTTCCCATGACACATATTTACTCTACCCGTAGCCACTAAAGAAGAAGGTGTGCATCTCCGTGTAACTTATAAGAAGGCATGCATCTCTGTGTATCTTATCACAGGAACACATCATAGCCTGAAGATATAAGAGGCAAAATCAGAGCAGCAGGTCTGTGCTAGGTATTTTCTTTTTTCTAGTGTGGAAAATCCCTGCTCCTGGGGGGTGGGGGCAGGGGCAGGGTTGAGGGGATGGCAGCTCCAGCCAGCTTTGGTTCAGCCTCCACATAGCTGTAAATACTCTGTGCCTACCAACCCTCTTGCAAATGGCTGTAGTATTCACCTTCAGTTATTGCAAGTGGCCTAATTTGCTTTCTGCAACATTCAAGCCCTTTGTTAAAGCTTCCAACTCTGTTTTTATTGGATACTAGGTGATTTTTATAGATCTTGTCCAGCTATTCTTGCCCTCAGTCTTTTTACAATGCTTCTTTTACCTCTTTCTTTTCTATCTAGGATCTTGGCAATTACGTCTACTATTTTAAAATATCTTTTGTGAGATTTTGACGTATGTAAGAGAAAGAAAAACAGTTCAAAGAGAAGTAAAGAATACCAAAATCAAGATGCTTCCGCTCTTTCAAGCAATGATGTTGCCATTTTTCCCTTTATTTTCAAAAGATTAAAGCTGAAAGCACTGATGATGCAAAGACTTGCATGCATTTAGGTTTCCTAAGCAGTCACATCAACATAATTTGAATCATTTCCATTCTGCGTATTTGTGTTGCTTTTAAACAGATCATTGTCCTTTAGAAAAATCATTGCATCACCAGCTATCTGTATAGGAGGTTTCATTTTTCCTTTGAAATACATTGTGGAATGAAAATTCAAGGCTGAAATCCTTCGAGAAATGTAATTTGCTGTGGCTGAATGGCTGGCTTCTAATAAGATGATTCCTTTCATGTCTGGGTTCAGTAATTCGGTAAAACATACCATCCCCAGAAAGTACCTAATGAACACGCTCCTCAGAGGCTGGAAGAAGCCCAAGGTCTGTGTTCAAGGTAGAAGAATAAAAATATAACACTGGTGTTGCAAGATGCTAGTCTCCACTTTAGTGGAGTCCACAGATTGCCAAGTCTCCCTGAAGGTCTGATATTGTCCACTCTTTTCTATTTAAAAAATCCCAGATACAAAAAAATTCCAACAGTGTTGCACCCTCTTTCTTTGCTTTAGCTCCAAGTATTAAACAAAGAGCTGAAACCCATCTGGGCTGCTGTCATGACAGACATCTGGATGCCATCCCTCCTGAGAAGTCAACAATGTTGGAAGGGGACACCTGAATGTGCTAGGACACTGGAGATGCTGGAATGCTGTTGGGTTTGTTATTAGTCGTTTTGCATCTCCATGAACTGCAGCCCACAGGAGTTACTGGCCTTGAAGCAAAGTGGGCATAAAAGGCCATGCACCCGCACTGCTGTTGCTCCCTAAGTGCAGCACCCTAAGGTGGATTTTTGTTACTGCCTAGCATAAGCCCTCTTCTGACATGATCATAGAGTCATAGAATGATTTGAGTTGGAAGGGACCGTAACAATCTAGTTCCAACCCGCCTGCGATGGGCAGGGCCACCTCCCACAAGACCAGGATGCTCAAGGCCCAATCCAACCTGGTCTTGAACACTTTCAAGGAGGGGGCATCCACAACTTCCCTGGGCAGCCTGTGCCAGTGACTCATCACCCTCATCGTGAAGAATTGCTTACTAATGTCTAATCTAAATCTTCCCCCTTCCAAATCTTGTAGCCATTCCCCCTAATTCTATCAATACATGTCCTTGTAGAAAGTCTCTCCTCAGCTTGTAGCCTTCTGGTACTGGCAGGTCGCTATAAGGTCTCCTCAGAGCCTTCTTTTCCCTTCTCCAGGCTGAACAACCCCAACTCTCTCAGCCTGTCCTCATAGCAGAGGTGCTCCAGCCCTCTGATGATCTTTGTGGCCCTCCTCAGGACACATTTCAACAGTTCCATATCCTTCTTACGTTGGGGATTCCGTAACTAGATGCAATACTCCAGCTGAGGTCTCACAAAAATGAAGTAGAGGGGGAAAACCACCTTGACCTGCTGGCCATGCTTCTTCTGATGCAGCCCAGGATATAGTTGGCCTTCTGGGCTGCAAGTGCACATTGCTGACTCATGATGAGCTTCTCATCAACCAGCACTCCCAAGTTCTTCTCCGCAGGGCTGCTTTCAATCATGTAATTTCCCCATTCTGTACTGAAACCGCAGATTGCCCCAACCCAAGTGTAAGACCTTGCACTTAGGCCTCGTTGAACCTCCTGAGGCTCACATATGCCCACTTCTTCAGCTTGTCTGGGCCCCTCTGGATGACATTCCATCCTTCCAGTGTAGCAACTGCACCACTCAGCTTGAGGTTATCTGAAAACTTGCTGAGGGTGCACTTGATGTCATTGTCTATATCATCAATGAAAATATTAAACAGCACTCATCTAAGTACTGACCACTGAGGGAGATCACTTGTCATGGATCTCCATCTGGACACAGTGCCGTTGACCACTACTCTCTGGATGAGACCATCCAATCAATTCCTTATTCACCAAACGATCCACCCATCAAACCCATATATCACCAATTTAGAGAAGGTTTTGTGGGAGACTTTGTCAGAGGCTTTACAGAAGTCCAGATAGATTACATCCATCGCTTTCCCGTGTCCACTGATGTGGCCACTCCCATCATACAAAGCCACTGTGTCGATCAAGTAGGACTTGCCCTTGGTAAAGCCATGCTGGCTGTCTCACATCACCTCCCTGTTCTCCATGTGCTTTAGCATATCTACTAGGAAAATCTGTTCCATGATTTTCCCAGGCACAGAGGCGAGTCTGACAGATCGGTAGTTCCCAGGGTCATCCTTTCTACCATTTTTTTAAAAATGGGCACGATGTTGTCCTCCTTCCAGCCACCAGGGTCTCCACATTTGATAGGCTTAAGCAAGGGAGTACAAACAAAGCACTATCAATGGCATTAACTTCAATGCTGACAGAGATCACGGGCAGTGAATCAAATTCTTGGCTTGCTGAGATGTCTGAGATAGTCTTTGTCCTTTATGCTCTGCTTCATGCATCTTCCTAATACACCAGGTGCATATATAGCCCTCTGTTACTGTTGTCAATGTAAGTCTCATTGTTCACTTTTCAATAAATCAGGCTCATGCCCATGCCTGCTGTCTAAATGTGTGTGATGATGGCCCCATTGGCAGCCCTCAAATGCCGTGTCAGCTCCTGCAGCTGACTCTTAGCAGTTGCCCAGCTCAGCCCCAGTAGCTCCACTGAACTTCTGGCATGGAAACTGGTAACGCCCTAAGCACCACAGCAGGCCTTTCTCCAGCCTTGTGGAATTATGGTTTTCCTTTTCCAGAGCTCTCTAAATTAGAGCAAAGCTAATGGAAAAAAAAAAAAAAGGAATCAGAGGGATCTCCTCTGTTTCCTGAGCAAATGACATTATGAGAAGAACTGTGTGTGCTGTGTGTTAAAGAGACAACTTGAAGGGAGGAGTACCCCCAGTGAATCAGGCTGGTCAAAATGACCTCTGGGTCTCCACACCGGTGACCTGACACAATTGAGATGATACAAACAAGAATTTATTGATTTTTACGTATGTGGGGTACCCAGATATGCTTGGCATGCTCTGGTCCCTGTGAAGAGAGTAAAGATTTCTTACCAGTGGTTTCAATGGGAATCAAGAGAGAGGAGCAAGAAGTAAGTGCCTTTGAAAATTCAACCTTCAGTTTGCTTTTCAATGCTAACATAGAAAAGATGCACCTTCTGTGTCAGCTAGAGTTTTGCAAAGGATGATAGATGATACTGAGATCAGATGTTGGACTTTACAAAGACTTGGAGTTGTTTTCTTTTTTTCTGCACAATTACTCATTGTGAGCCGTCCACACTGGAGAGCAACGGATTAATTTTTTCCTCAAAGTTCATGCTTTAATAGTGAACTAAATAAAACCCCAATTAAGAATTAGATGACTGTGACAAGGCTGGATTTTTTTTTCCTTAACAATATTTGAACACTAGAAAGAATTGTTGGAGAAAAGGAATATTCAATTTCAAAGTGTCCTCATTTCTAATATTTAATTAAGTGATGTTATAAATGATATTATATCTTTACAACAGAATAGGGCAGGATAAAAAAGTTTTCCTCTACTCACTGCTGTGAATATTTCTGTTAATTAGAGGAATAGCACTTTTATGTAGCGAGTATTATCTTGTGTTGGACAAGCTCTTCCCTGTCATATGTCTGGTGAGAGAAGGAAGGAACATCTGAGTAAACAGAGAGGAAAAGGCGCAGAGGATCCACTGTCATTTATTTTATTCACAAGGCATTGGTCCATCATACAAAGTAACCCACATACTCTGCCTCTGAATACCTGTATTGGTGTTTTCTAATTATAGAATCACAGAGTCTTTTTGGTTGGAAAGGACCTTAAAGATCATTGGGTCCAACTGTAAACCTAACACTGGCAAGTTCACCACTAACCCATGCCCTTAAGCATCAAATTTACATGTCTTTTGAATACTTTCAGGGATGATGACTCAACCTATTGGAACAGGGGAGCCTGTTCCAATTCTTGACAATGCTTTTGGTGAAATTATTTTTCCTAATATCTAATCTAAATCTTCCCTGGTGCAACTTGAGGCCATGATGCCTGAGCAGTGTTGCTGTGTGGGTTTTTGAGGGGTTGTTTTTAATCATTTTTGAGATTGATCATATGGCAATAACACTGGGGAGACATGGTGAAAGGGATCTCATGCTTTTCCACATTGCTGCAAACTAAAGGGCCAAAATTGTTCCCCTTGGCACAAAAAAAGCACACAAATATGCAGTGCTGAGGGCTCCCTCTTCATTCCTGCCCGATGATGCTTTGTGCTGGTGTGAAAAACCATCTTGAGGTCTTGCTGGAGCCAACAAAAGTATGTCACAACTTGGAGAAGTTGTTAAGACCAAGGATGCACCAGCACAAGTCAGGCTGTGCCTATGGTGACCTGAAGTGCCAGGAGAGGTGAGCCACTGAGTTGCATGTCCTGCCAAGACATCAGCATCCTGAGTCTTAGAAGATGCAGCTTCGGGCAGATTCATTTTTCCAAACTTGTACCATTAACTATGTCACTAATAAATAGGATCTTGGTGCAGTCTGCAATCCTATGGAGCAAATAGAATATTATGGGTTTGCTACTTTTAGAACACCATTGCAACTAACCCCATATGCTTCTGTTTGGGGAAATCTCCAATGAATCACTGTTCAAAAGTCCTTGAAAGTAACAAATAGAGAATAAAACAGGTAAGCTGGAGAGTAAGGCTGAGTTGAGGATGTGACGTGTGATATAGTCAGTTGTGATGGATTGTTTACAATAGGATCACCTCTTAGCCCTAGCTGGACATGGAGGCAAGTTATGCAGTTGTGGAAAAACTAACAGAGATTTACATACCTGTAATTCAATTCAATCACTTGTGCAAAATTTCCCATCTTTATCATGAAAGTTTGTGACTCAGTTAGGTCAATGAATCATTCTTGCCTGCAGCCTTTAGTCAGCAAGAGGGCACTTGGCCTTCTGTCAGCCCTCTTGTGCTCTCTTGATACCTTTTCCCAATATTATATTTCTTTTAAGGAACAAGACTATTTCATCTAAATGTCACTTGGTTGGATGAGATTCCTCAGCACAAATAGGCAGTGAGAGCTGCAGATGATGTGCTGGCAGGGAGGCAGAGGAGTATGGGATGCTCTCTCTGGTCTCCCTCCTGCTCTGAGAGCCAATAGTAGCTCCTGGACAAGGAAGAAGGGAAGAGAGAAGGGGTTTGGAAAAGAGCATGAGCTGGTAGGGGTGACAGTGATGCTGCATTTCCAATTAGAACCGTACAAACATGCCCATCTAAGATTTCCACAGGGGTTTTGTAGTTGGGTCACAGCTAGCCAGGCTTATCCTGGCTTGGGATTTCTGGCTGGCAGGGAACACTCTAAATATTGTAGGCTATCCTCATCTCAAGATTGCTTTTGAAATTACCTGCAGAAGGGGGAAAAACTCAAAAGTCCTATTTATTTGATTTTTCAGAAAGGGCTGATTCTTTGGCATTCTTGTAGGTTGTCATCTCTGCTTTTTTCCCCAGAAAATGTTTGTCAAGGGCATCCAGAATAGTAAAAATAAAAGGAATTATGCAGATAATAATCATTCCTCACTCATACTTTATGAAAACTTTCTGTTCTATAGTATAAGATTACTTTTGATTAATTTTTTTTTTAAGTGCTAGGCAGATGCTCCACTCTAATGAGAGGGAACAGAAGTGGAAAACGAGAAGGCTTGTACTTATACAAATGAACAGATGCAAGGAGTGGAACACAACAAGGTAAACAAATGAATACTTTGAATAAACAACCTAAAACAAATAGGAAAGAACCACAAACAGTCAGCCTGCATCAGTCTGGAGCTGGGATTAATTGTGTCCCTGAGCTTTTCACAGATTTCTTTAAATGAAAGTTTTAGATGAACTTTTCTAGCAATTTTGCAGTATGCCTGCATGTGGAAACCCCTGCCACTGGTGCTCACCTTGGAGCCCTAGATAGGGTTTCAGTTATGCTCATGGCTGCCTTGGCCCACCCGCTGCCCATACTAAAGGAAACAGAGGTCTAAGGAAGGCAGGTGACATGCTGAAGGTATAACCCAGATTCCCCAGAACAGCCAGAACGAGGACTGGAGTTCTTTAGGTTCCTCTGCTTGGTTACTTCAAAAATCATAGCATCATAGAATAGTTTGGGTTGGAAGGGACCTTAAAGATCATCTAGTTCCACCCCTCTGCCATAGGCAAGGACACCTTCCACCACATCAGGTTGCTCAAAGCCTCACCCAGTCTGGCCTTGAACATCTCTAGGGGTGAGGCATCCACTATGTCTCTGGGCAGCCTGTTCCAGTGCCTCACCATGCTCACAGTAGAGAATTTATTCCTAAAATCGAATCTAAATATCCTCTCTTTCAGCTTAAAACCATCACCCCTCATGCTATCACTACAATCCCTGATAAAGAGCGCACCTCAGCTTTTATGTAGGCCCCATTTAAGTACTAAAAGGCTGCCATAAGGTCACCTCAGAGCCTTCCCTAGGCTAAACAACCTCAACTGTCTCAGCCTGTACTCATATGGGAGGTGTTCCAGTCCTCTGATTTGTGGGCGGAGAGAACGAACATCTAAAGATGGAGATGACTCTGGGCAATGGAATACAGGAATGGGAACACACCTGGGTCAAGCTTGACCCCATGCAGTAAAGAGGAAAAGGCAGAGGTGACATTTCAAACCAGGCAGCAATGTTTAGATGCAGCCAGAGAGGAAGGACAGCCTGCTTCTTGATAGGTGTAAAAAACCCTGCTTGGTGAAAAATACCAAGCTTGGGGCCATCTGGTTCATGGGGACTGGCACTGGGAATTTGGATACGAGAGCTTTTCTCCGCGCTCCCTGCATAAGCTGGTGCAAATTGCTTTTCTTTCCTCTCCAGCCTCTGCCTGGCCTGTCCTCCCACCTCTGCTTAATTGTGCATCTGCACAGAAAGGAGCTATACCCAAGGCATTTTTGGACCTGCACACAGAGCCAGACTCCTGGGTAACAAATGCTCCCTGTTCTTCTTTATTAAGGGGGTTTGGGTAGTGCACAGACAATATTTAGGGAAAACGAGCCACAAACACAGCTGCTGCTTCATCTCAGAGGGGGATCAGTGTTGAGCATCACGCCACCGACCCCACTCTTTTCTTCCTCACCCCCAAGGGAAGTTGCCACTGCCTGGCATCTCCCTGTGAAAAGCCCTTCTGGGCAACCTGTGCCTGGTGATGATATTGCTTTGGTGGTAGCTGTGGTAATGGCAAGCAGAGAGGAAGGGAATGGTGAGCATTAATCTACATTGAAGAGGAAAAATAGCTGTTGGTTAACCCAGGAATGAGTAGACTTTTCTGCTAGAAAATCCTTGAGTAAAGAGCATGTGTTGTAAGTTGCTGATGAATTTCATTTCCTGACATTTCTGTGATGCAGAAATGACAGGCAGAACCTGATTTCTAAAAAACATTTAGACATTTTTACAAGCTCTTTCATATTTTTAACTCAGTATCTCATTACCTGCAGAACAAAGATATTATTCATTCTTTCTATGATTTTCTCCCTTCTCCCAGTCATCAGTTATTCTTCTTAATTAACAAATATCATCAATTAAAATGGCAAATATACTATGCACAGAATATGCCAAAGCCACCTCCATTGTATGTTGAAATGGGAACATCCCCTCATGGCCAGGCAGGAAGAAGGGTAGAAAATCTTGTCTGAAATGCAATTACTTACAAGTCCTATCTGTAAGTAAGGATGGAATTTGTCTTGCGAACAGGAGGAGATGTGACAGCCGCAAAGCTTTCTTCTGAAGATCTGCCTGATCTAGGTGGTTGGCTGCTTGGGGTGGGAAAAAGCTAATTACATGCAGTTTATTTTAAATTATTTTAGTCACCTGTCCCTAGAGTCAGTTAGTGCTCAGTATTGGGGCTCCCTTGAGAGTCACGAAGTGCTAAGTAGAAGAGAAGAGCTTTCTAGAGCATGATGCAAATCCCTGGTTTACATGCACATTTTAGGATAGGATGTATCATCCTCCTCTGCAGAGAAGCAGGTAGCTCTCGGGGGCAATGAAGTATGCCTGAACCCCAGTACCTGGGTGACTACTGTGACTAGGCAGATAATTTTTTGACAGCTGAAATTAGCTGAGATGTTCTTGCAGTGTTCAGTGTGGCATGAGGGCAAGCTGACTTATAAGAGGGCTCTTCAAGATCTTCAAAAAAATGCATCACAGCAAGGGGCGTTGAGAGGACATGACCATCATTTTCTAGTAAGAAGCACTACTTACCCACTAGAGCCTAACAGTACAAGCCCTTCAGTGTGAATATTCTGCTTATTTCAGGTACATTTTATAAGACAAACTCTAATTTCATCTCATGCAGATGAAGGAGAAATGCAATTTATGGAGCCCAGAACAGGTAGGTAATGTTCTTCCCTCAGACACCAATTTATGAAGTAACTCCAAGCAAGTCCCTTCCTCTGCTTAGTTGGGCCCATACTTTTCCTGGCAGTTTGCAGAAGAGTTTTATCAGTTTAGCAAGGACCTCCTGATTACCCATTAGGTCTTTGGATCATGATTTTTACCTTTTGACATGGACTCAAACTCTGCTGTACTAGAAGCTGTGAAAATACACAGTAAAAAAAAGAGTTTGGAGAGATTTTTGGAAATCAAGACACAGTGCAAATCTGGTAAGACAAGTTGATAGTTGTTCAAATATACACTTGACACAATGCAAGCTGCCAGCTGGCAGTCACAGCAACACCTTCCTCTATGGTAAGATTTTTGTACTCTCTGTTCCTACTGTGGTTGTATCATGGTGCCAGCTCTCAGATATCCTGTGAGAAGACCCTTTCCCTGCTCCAGTGAGTCCCAAAGCAGGATCATGTTTTTTCCATATCCTGGGCAATGAAATAAGACCATGAAGAAATACTTCCCCAGTAAAACATAAACTGTTGGATGAAATGGTTCTTGCTTCTCCCCACCAAATGGCAGGTAGAACTGCAGGGCAGCATTCAGACTTTATTACCAGATTATCAAAGAAAATCTAAAGCTCGATAAGTAGTTATTTAAAAATCACATGTGGTTAATCTGATGTACATGCACCTCAAGGGGCTCATGTAACTTTAAGCCGAGGTCAGAAAAGCTTCTTTAAGAGAGGCCAATGTTTTACCTCGATTCAGATTTGGTAATGGCAACGTGTGCCCCTGCTGGCTTGCTGCTCCTGTCTTTGTCTTCAAGACCTCCCTTGATCTTCATCTCTTGTTCAGTGAAGTTTGACTCGGGTGAGGTGCTCGTATCTTGAAAAGGTGTAGGACAAGTAAAGCAGCATTTGCAGTTGTTGGCATAAAATAATTCTGATGGGCCACTTCAGTTCATTTCTTAAGCTATGCACACATTCAAACCATTTCCAGGAGGAGAAAGCCTAGGATTTAGAATGAGTTTGTTTAGTTAATACATTCAATAATGGCTTTGTTGAAGGAGGCAACTCCACTTGGCAGAATAGGGAAGTTTATACTTGAATTCAAGCAGATGCTGAAAACCTGCTGAAGATAAAAGGATTCATTTGGTGTTTAATGGTAGCTTTGTGCCTAAACATTTAGCTAATGAGTGATAATAAGCAGGTGCTTGTGTGACTTTCTTGAGTAGAAACCTGAGAAGATATTGCAGTAGGGAAATATACTTATATTCAGGTTGATAGATATCTGGAACACTGAGTGGATGTGACTGTGAATGGTTTCTGGTACGTGTCAGGTAGGGAAGTGTATACTGCAATGACACTTTGCAAACCAGGGTGACTCAAAGCCTTTTCTTTTCCACAGAATGTCAAAAAACCATTGGAAACAACAGCCCTGCCTAGTGTAAAAAAACCCTTCAAAGCTATATGTGTAGTTAAGGGCTCTAAACTAACTGCTGCCAGTAAGGAGAAGTCTTGCAGCTTCAACATGTGTTTAGTCCTCGTTAGTAGTTATACTAAATATTATTAGAGAAAGAGAACAGAAAATACCCCCAGGCTGCTGTTTTAATGTGTGGCATTTTTACATCTTGAACACTGTGTGCAATTCTAATTGGTCTAGCTCAAAAATTATCTATCACAGCTGGGCAATACCCAAAGCAAGGCAATAAGGATTATCAATAGCATGGAACAGCTTTCCATAAGGGGTGATTAAATCGCCTAAAGCTCTTTGGAGTGTAAGAAGAGATGTTTAGGGGAATGTATAAGAAAAATCTCAAGAAATGTGAGTTTGGTGGACAGGGAGAGGTAGGCAGTTCTTATAATTCAGGAGTCAGGAACACCAAATGAAATTATCAAGTGGTATATATGGTACACAAAAAGGCACTTTTTTCTTGAAGTGGTGAGTTATGTTTCCAAAGTCATTGCTAAAATATAATTAGATCTCAAATCACCTTTCAAGCTGAGGAGAAAGCACAGAAGATTTTTGTGAGGGAGTATCCTCTAATCCAGCAGAAAAGGGTACCCTGAGGCACCTAGGAAAGATCTTTCTCAGTTAGTGAATGGAGTCCTTGCTGCCATAGAAGGTGAGTCTCGTGATTGATAGATTTAAGGCCCCCCCCCCCCCAAAAAAAAACTAGTTAATGTTTTCTTGACTTGTTCTTCTGGTTGGAAACATGTCATTGACAGACACAACCTGTCTTCTAAGTGCTAGTCTTCATTTATTCATGACTTGGTTAAATATGTTTGTTCTTGTTACCAGCCTAAGCCCTCAGCTTGAGAGGTTTTTCTTTCTCCCTGGCTTTTATTACTTTCATACATTTTATAAAACTGCAGAAAAGCTGCATTGCAGGGAACCGTTCATGGTTAACTAGTCCCTATCCTCACCACAAAGCTAGCCCAGCCATCCTGCTAAAATTAATTAAATTAAATTAAAATTCTTGATTGATAACCTGTTTGTGAAGACATTGAGCAATGGAAGCACCCACACTGCCCGCAGATGCATGCAAGTGTTTTTCTTCTCCACCTTTGCATCCAAGAACAGAAAATGTGCTCTTTCATATTTAACTTCAAAAGAGGGAATAAAAAAAGAACGAGGAAGAATGAATAGCTTACTCTGTAGCCATCTAAGCAAACTGAGCAGGAATTAATATATAAAAGGAGTAGTCAAAATGGTCAAATTCTTGGATTATTGCATAAATGCTTTAAGTAGAAGTTCAGAGTAGACATGTATTACATATCAGAAAACAAAATTAAAAGGATAACAATAAACAGTCTAGTAAAAGAAGACACTAAAGAAAGATAGAAATGATGTATCTACACACATGTCCATACACAAAAAGATATGCCTCATTTCTGGAAAGTTAAACCCCTAAAGAGAACAAAAAAAAAAAAAAACAGAAAAGGAGGTGGAGGAAAACTGAGTTTGTAAAATGCAAAAGAATACTTTCCTCTTCCCCAAAGAATCAGAAATAGAGATAATGCCATCTACTCTGTGGGTTTAATAAACAATTGAGGCACAACTTGGGACATTCAGAAAAGATCAGACTATGTAATAAAAAGTCATTAGAAATATGTATTTTTATGGAACAAGGTGAGCTTTCTTACATTGCAAAATCTGTGCCTGGGGTGCTTCTCTTACAATCTATCTCAAATTAAAATACTGATAGAAAAGTTTTCCAAAAAAATTAACAAGAAGATTAGCAAGCAATTGCAAAAGCTAATATTCACACAAGAGGTGTAAAGGAATTCAAGTATGAAAGTGATGACCTACCAGCCATGTCATTTTTGTGTACTCTTTAAATAAGTCTTTGTACTAGGAGAATGGAAAGTGGTAAATACATGTTTTTGAAGTGCAATCTGTGAGAGTTTATTTTGGTATAAATTGTAATTAAGACTGGAATGAGTAGACATTTAGATAAGTATGATGGAAGGAGTGGAATCTATGTAGTTTTTATAAAAGGGAGTTGTTACCATATAAATCTATTGAAGCTCTCTGTAGCAACATATATATTAATAAGAAGAATCCAATCAATACAAAGCATTCAATTTTGAAAATCTTTTAACAAAGGGTCTCTCAACAACATCTTTTAAAGCTACCATGGGATAAGAGGAAAGGTTAATTGCTTTAGATATACTGTTCCTATGTATTAATTATTTGTAATATATGTCTTACTAATGCAATTCTTTTTCCTGGGCTAAAAGATAAGTAATGTAGCAAAGAATAAATGACCAGTCTATACAATGTGCATAGAATAGAGATCAGTATTCGGACTTGGTACGTTTTGCATAATCACAGGTGATTCTAAAAATGGTAATTGGAAAGTGACAAAATTCCCTGGTAGTTATATGCTATTCCGGAAACACAAAACTAAAATTGCTAGTGAAGTGTTGAAGATACTAAGTGACTGGCTGGTAAAATAGCAGAAAGAATTCGTGTCAATAAATGCGAAATAATACAATGGTGAATGGTGATAATTATGCTTACATAATAAAGTGTTTCAATAAATGTTTTTCCATGAAAAAGATGGTAGTATTAAAAAAAACCCCACAATAGAACTATAGCCAATACTTCTGGCCCCCCCATTAAAAGGAAAGTTGCTTTATCTTTCTTGAGCAGGCTATTGATCCACCTAGGTCTCAAGCTCCTTACTCCCATTTCCTCTCCTTCATAAAAGTGCATGCCTATGGTAATTTCAGTGCCTTTGTATCTAGGACAGCTTTGCATCTTCCTAATTAAAAATGCTGAGCTCTCCAACGCAGCTGAGGTCCACAATTATTTTCCCTAGTTTATCAAAATTTACCAGTCCAGATCTGGAAACAGGAAACTGTAGATGTCAAAGTGAAACACTCCATCTCGGACCTCGATGTAATTAACCATGGGAAGAAATTGCTCTAAGGTGACAATGAACTGTTATTCATGTCAAGTTTTTTGAGTGAGATTGAACCTCTCTTGCTGTAAAGTCAGTGCTGGTTCAAAGGTGGGACATTGGACTTGACTTTGGCTAAACTCCTCTGCTCCATGCTACTCAGCTCAGCTCTCCTCATGCCTCTTTCATCACCATCATCTCTACTGTACATGCACTTCTCCCTGACAGAAAGCTACATGAAATATATTACATTTACTAATTAGAATAGCAGTTACTAATTAAGTTTAAATTCCAATGTACCAATCAAATTTTATTTTCTAATTCTGCTACATTATCACTAATTAGAACAGCAGGTTTTACTTAATGGATTATATTTAAATTAAGATGTCTCCATCCAATGATTTTTCCTCTTTATATTTTAACTAATTGATATTGCAATTATTAAGTTACATTTAAATTGAAATATATAAATCTGGTAAGGAATTGCATGATTGTTTACATATACCTGTATAATACTAGTAGGAATTATTAAGATGCAGGAATTATTAAGATGCAGGCCAGTTAATTAGTTCTGGAATCAAAATTATTTTATAAGTATTTGAAGAGGAATGAGTGTACTCTACTCCCTTGCCACACTATTAAAGAGGAGCCTACTATAGGTTCAACAGAAATTTAAAATGGTACTAATCAGCTCAGATTCAAACTGCAAATATTTAGGCCAAGGTTCATGAGGGCTTTTAAACATACACCTATATTTAACCATGCTCTTAACGGTTGCTCCACATTTCTGAATCAGTCTTTTGATTCCTGCTTGTCAACACTTTAAATATTTTTGTTAAGCCTATTAGAAAAAGACCTTTGAAGATTTATTGACCAAGCTTTACCCTATTCTGCAATACCATCCAAAGAGATACTAGTAATGCTATACAAAAACTAAGACAATTGCCAAGAGCTGGTGATTAATAAAGAAGCAGACAGCAGCCTTAAATCACAGATACGCACCAAGATCCAGCATGAAGGCTTACTACTAAGCTAGCCAGAGCATAGGCAGAAAATCATTATTGGCTAAAGAAGTTGTGATTCTCTCTTTCTTCTGGTAATGACCTTAGAGCAGCATGGAGGGGGAGCATTTCAAATTGCAGCAGGTGCCATGGCCTGAGGGGTTTAATGTTGCAGCCCTTCAGAGAAGCGAATGCAGCATGTGAGCTTCAGGCCACACTTGCCCTTTCTGAGCACCAGCTAACCCTCCTTGCTATCAGCTCTGCATGCTGAGAGTGCAAGACTTTGGTTGTGAGCAGGAGGCATGGGGATGAAGGAGGAGGCTGGTGAGCTGCTCCCTTGTAAAATACCTGTATGCTTTTCTTATGGTGCCATTATGAACTCAGAGGAGTGGGGTGACTTTTGATAGACATACATGTGTATATATATATACGTACCTGTATTTGCAGATATGTGCCAGAGCCTAAGTCCATTCACACTTATACATGCTGTGGTACAGGCAAACAGAGGAGCAGAAGCAGATGAGTCACATCTGCTGTCTTTGACAAAATGAGTTTTGTACAGATGGTAGGGAGACATTACCTCCTCCATCCTTTAGACTAGGCCAGTAGCTGCAGGACATTCCTAAAGCAAAAAGTCTTTTGATCAATAAAGAAGTGGACAGCAGCCTTGAATCACAGATAAGCACCAAGATCCAGAATGAAGGCTTACTACCAAATTTTGTGACCCAACATAGAAATCAGGACTGCTTGAAATCTGCCAGGCAGGGTCTTAACAGCATCATGGCAGAAGCAAATATCTAGTAAAAGAAGTCTGTCATGACTTACTACCAATTCCAGAGTTGCAATACTACCGAGAGGATATATATTCATCCAACTGATCTGCAACAGGTTAACAACCTTAATCATAATAGATAACACTTAAAAGAAAACAGATAGAATAAATAAATAAACGCATGAGGTAAAATGAGGGTTAAGTTACAAGGTGAGGTTACCGATGTTTCAGAGACAGAAGGGCCCATTAAAAATAAGATTAAAGTGCAAAGTCATGAACTAGTGAGTTTTTAAAAATATTTCAGCACCTCATATATCACCTAGGCTATATGAAAGTAAATGACAGAATCACAACATTGTTTAGGTTAGAAAATTTTAAACATATTGCACATTCAGTAATGCCTTCCTCTTCCCTGTGGACCATGCTTTTTTGAGTTTTACAGGAGCAGGCTGGAACTCCAGAGAAATCCACCTTCATCTAAGGGGTCTAAGTCTGTCCAAAGAGCCTGCACAATGTAAGGATAAGCACAACAGAAAAGACACTAGAAAATGAGATTGTTCTCATATTAAACAAGATCTGAGTTTTTGAAGTCCTACAACATCCAGTGTCATCAAAAAACCCTACAGCATTTGAAAAGAACAGATAATGTAAACAGAAAACTAATTACAGAAAGAGAAGGATCGGCTTGAGAGGTGGGACATGACATGCCGTGACTGCAACGTATATTTGAGACTGCGTCCTTCATTGTAATGCAGTGATAGACATGAAGGCAGATGCCATATAATCACAGAATCACAGAATCACTAGGTTGGAAAAGACCCACAGGATCATTGAGTCCAACCATTCCTATCAAACACTAAACCATGCCCCTCAACAACTCATCCACCCGTCCTTTATATACCTCCAGGGACGATGACTCAACCACCTCCCTGGGCAGCTTGTTCTAGTGCCCAATGACCCTCTCCGTAAAAACATTTTTTCTGATGTACAGGCAGAACCTCCCCTGGTGCATCTTGAGGCCATTCCCTCTTGTCCTGTCCCCCGTCACTTGGGAGAAGAGGCCAGCACCCTCCTCTCTACAACCTCCTTTCAGGTAGTTGCAGAGAGTGATAAGGTCTCCCCTCAGCCTCCTCTTCTGAAGGCTGAACCACCCCAGCCCCCTCAGCCGCTCCTTGCAAGACTTCGTTGCTCATCTCTGGACACGCTCCAGAGCCTCAACATCCTTCTTGTGGTGAGGGGCCCAGAAATGAACACAGTATTCCAAGTGTGCTTTCACCAGTGCTGAGTACAGAGGGAGAATAACCTCCCTGGACTGCTGGTCACACTGTTTCTGATACAAGCCAAGATGCCATTGGCCTTCCTGGCCACCTGGGCACACTGCTGGCTCATGTTCAGTCGGCTGTCAACCAACACCCACAGGACCCTCTCCTCCAGGCAGCTTTCTAGACAGACTTCTAGTCTGTAGCACTGCATAGGATTGTTGTGCCCCAAGTGCAGGACCCGGCATTTGGTCTTGTTAAACCTCATGCCACTGGTCTCAGCCCAGAGGTCCAGCCTGTTCAGATCCCTTTGCAGAGCCTCTCTACCCTCCAGCAGACCAACACTTCCACCCAGCTTAGTGTCGTCTGCAAACTTGCTAAGGGAGCACTCAATGCCTTCATCCAGGTCATTGATAAAGACATTGAACAGGGCTGGACCCAGCACTGAGCCCTTGAGGACACCACTTGTCACTGGCCTCCAGCTGGATTTAATGTCATTTACCACCACTCTTTGGGCCCAGCCATCTAACCAGTTTTCAACCCAGGGGAATTTTCACCTGTCCAGTCCAGAGGCTGACAGTTTCTGAAGCAGAAGGCTGTGAGAAACTGTGTCAAAGGCTTTACTGAAGTCCAAGAAAACTACATTCAGAGCCTTTCCCTCATCCGGTAGTCGAGTCACTTCGTCATAGAAGGCGACCAGGTTTGTTAGGCAAGACCTGCCTTTCATGAACCCATGTTGACTGGGCCTGATCTCCCGGTTCTCTTGCATGTGCTTCATAATAACACTCAAGATCACCTGCTCCATGACTTTTCCCAGCACTGAGGTCAGTCTGACAGGCCTGTAGTTCCCTGGATCCTCCCTGCGACTCTTCTTGTAGATGGGCACAACATCAGCCAGCCTCCAGTCCAGTGGAACTTCTCCAGTCAGCCAGGACTGTTGGAAGATGATGGAAAGGGGTTTGGCAAGCACATCTATCTCCTCCCTCAATACTCTCGGGTGGATCCATCTGTCCCCATAGATTTGTGGGTGTCTAGCTGGGCAAGCAAGTCTCTAATCACCTCCTCTTGGATCATGGGAGCTCTCTTCTGCTCCTCTAACTCCTGGGTTTGTACATAAAGGGAACAACTTTCCTTACTATTAAAGACAGGCAAAGAAGGCATTAAGTACCTCAGCCATGTCCTCACCCCTTGTCACAGTTGTTCCATTTGCATCCAACAGGGACTGAATATTCTCCCTGGTCCTCCTTATATTTATAGGAAGATTTTTTGTTATCTTTCACCAACTTGACCAATCTGTCCCTTCTCCCAAAGCTCATAGACATTCGTCTTCTTTTTGATGTCCTTCCAGATCTCCCTGCTCAACCAAGCTGTTTTTTTTCCCCACTGGCTCCTTTTCTGGAACATGGGGATGTCTTGCTCCTGAGATTCTAGGATTTCGTTTTTGAAGAGCACCCATCCCTCATGGGCTCCCTTGCCCTTAAGAACTGTCTCCCATCAGAATTTGTCAACCAGCCTTCCGAGAAGTCCAAAGTCTGCCCTCTGGAAGTTTAATGTGACTATTCTGCTAATCCCCCTCCTCATCTCACCTAGAACTGAAAATTCTATCATCTCATGACCTCCTTGTCCCAGGCATCCTCCAACCATCACATCTCCCACAAGGTCTTCTCTGTTCACAAAAAGCAGGTTCAGAAGGGTGCCTTCCCTTGTCAGTTCACTCACCTGCTGTGTGAGGAAGCTGTCATTCAAGCACTCCAGGAACCTCCTAGACTGCTTCCTTTCTGCTGTATTGCATTTCTAGCAGACACCTGGAAGATTAAAGTCTCCCACAAGGACGGAGCTAGTGATCTTGAGACTTCTCCCAGTTGTTTATAGAAGAGCTCATCAGCCGCTTCTTCTTGGCTAGGTGGTCTAGAACAGACTCCCATCTAAATATCTAACTTATTGTGGGCTCCTCTGATTTTAACCCACAGACACTCGATCCCATCATCACCAGAATCGAGCTCAAGAATATCAAAGCACTCTCTAACATACAGGGCTACCCCGCCTCCTCTCCTATCCTCCCTGTCCTGCCTGAAGAGTTTATACCCCTCCATAGCTGCCCTCCAGTTATACAAGTCATCCCACCATGTTTCAGTGATGGCAACTACGTTGTAGTCTCCTTGCCCTACCATAAGTTCCAATTCCTCCTGCTTATTGCCCATCCTGCGTGCATTGGTGTAAATGCACTTCAGCTGGGCAGGTGAACCGTCAGCCCTCATAAAGGGAATAGTGTTCATTCCCAATTGACTGGTCCTCGGAATATCTAACACCCCAGTGCCAGTTTCATCCTTTCTGTCACCAGATGTACTCCCTGCCACTCGCTCTGTGGTGATATAATGATGGTCCTTGCCAGCATGCCATCTTTCAGGGACTGGAGTTTCACTTCCAGGCTCACTGCTGACTAGCCTGGCTTCATCCCCCTCCCACTTCACATCTAGTTTAAGGCTCCATTTATGAGTTCATTTAACAATGAACTATGAGGGGATTTTATCCATTTTCTTTCTAATTTACTCTAACTTTGTACAATTGTGTTCCTCCAAGTTCTGTTCCAGTATGCTGAGGACTCCTGTCTGTACAACATGAATAAATGATGAAAGCCTTGAACTGTGTTTTTCCTTCTGTGCAACATATTTCAAGGAGTGGAGTCTTTTCCTCAACAAACTCTGGCAGCTTTTAGAATGTAGTTGCTTTTGACTGAAATGCTGAACCCAGCTGAAAGCAAATTTTTCAAAGCTGGGTCAGCTCCTGAATGGACACTACAAATCTGCCAAAAAATTAATAAATAAATTACTCAAGCAAGGATTTGTGGCCTACTTATACCTAATATAGGTGTATACCCCATCCTCAAAATACCTGCATTTCATCCTCTGGTTTAATAAACAATAGAAACAGCTGGACACCTTGTGTTGGATACTCAATTAGTATAAATGCATGGAGCAATGCTCATTTACTGCAGCTGAGAAGCTGGCACCTCCACTCTATTTTAGAAATGATTTCATAGTCTGCAATTCAATAACCACCCTTGATGCTTACCAGAGGTGCCTTTGGCTATACTATACAGAAACTGGTAGGAACATTTCTGATTGAGTTGGTCTCAGTCAGATTATGATGTTATGTCACAAGATAACTTTTTTGAGCAGTGTATTGCTTTTAGTGATGTATCCACATCTTATTGTTTTCTTAACTTCTTTGAGTCCAGCACAGTAGCCCTGGAGATAAGAAAAAATACCCACAGGTTCAGACTCTTGCCCTCTGAGCTGAAGCCATACAGCGTGAAAAATTGCCCTGATTCAGACCAAGGAATAGAAAGAAGACTTTGTGCAGCTCAGATGAAAGCTGAAGCCATAAGACTGTATGCAGGAAAAGCTTAAATTTTGTTCAAGATGGTGGGGGGAACCCAAAACTACAGGATTCAGTATTTGAAAAAAGTATCCAGTGGGATTTAGTTATGCACAAACTGGTGTGTTGTATGGTCAGCTTTATATTCAAAGTGTTATCTCTGTCTAATGTACAGCAGTGCACGTGTGTTCTTTCATATAAACATATGGAAGGCACAATTAAGCATTAATATTATGAAATCAGCAGGAGGAAACATTACTGTAAAAGGCACTAATTGCTGAATCTGGACTTTGCTGTACTATTTTTTTTCTCAGTATTTTAAAATATAAAAAAGGGAATACAAAGTACCATACACGTATGTGTGCATGTATAACTATGACAACTGTGACAAACTAGCTAAAGAAACTGAGGAGCTAGTATATGTTAAGTTAGATAGACTGAATTTATACCAAACTTTATTTAGTCTTAATTCTGGTGGAGAGATGTCTTATTATCCCACTCTAAAATTTCCCCAGCACAGCCCCCACCCATCACAGAGAGGAATTAATTTGCTAAAAGGAGAGCTGGCAGCAAAGATCATCCTGAGCACTGTGGGCTGTGTCTCTCCAGGAGACAGGATTATTGCAAACTCCCTGTGTGCCAAGATATTTAAAGAGTCTTCCCAGCAATGTTAAAAATGTAAGGTGTGTATGATTATGAAATACAACTATACAATGACTTTCACATTTAAAAAGCAGCAGAACATTTTTTGAGCTGCAACCACCACAGTGTCAGAGTATGATATCACTCTGAGCATCTATTTCTGGATGCAAAATATTCCTGCCTCCCCTGCTCCCTCTCTAAAGTGTTTCCTTCCACACCTAATGTTCTCCATTGTTTGGACAAAGTAGCCTTCATTGCCTGTTAGCTCCTCAAACTGGCTGAGAAATCCAGACCCAGAAGGCAGTCCATCACTAGTGAAAATCCTCTCTCTGCCTTCCCAAGGACAAGACAGGTTCATAGGTATCCCACACACCTGCAGTACTGTCTTAACAATGCTATTATACAGTGTGCATTCTAGCTAAAATCTGGATTTCCTAGCTAAACTCAAATGACAGATAAAACCATGCAGAAGGTGCAATCTAGGCAGAAATATCCAGGGCAGTTTTGCTGAAGATAAGAGAAATATTCTTCATATGAACTAAGGAAGCAACTGTCAACTTCCTGGCTGAGCAGTAGGTCATAAAGCAAGTGCAGCTCAGAAAAGTAGAGGAGTATATAAGCATCAGAATGAGAGGTGAGAGATAAAACCGGCTTTTGTACGTGTGGGCGTGGAACGAACTGAATGAAACAAATTCAACATGAGTTCCAGCATGGTTTTTGGCCCAGCAAATTGCAAAGCGATATGTGTGGAGCAAAAGAAAATGGCCTCATTGATTTCCAGAGCTGGAAGAAAAGTAGACAGGAAAAGGAAAGAAAGGTGAGGTGGGAGTAACAGATACTATATGCTGCTAAGCTATTCCAAACTGGAAAGGCTGGAGAAGATGCAGGACCAGAATAAGAGTGCTTTGTGGTGTGTTTGACTTCAGTCAAAACTCAGAGGAACAGCAACACAATTCCATGGACTGACATTCAACTGGAGTGACACAGCCTGGCCCTGATGGATCTGTTTCTTTGCTGTTGTGAATAACAAATAATCTCTCCAAAGGGGACAGAAACCCTCTGCTTATGCCCTGATGTACATAATTCCAAGACTTGAGAAAACAAAGAATCTGGGAGCCTAAAATGTGATCTCTCTTGCTCATTAGAAGTCTTACACAGCTTTTCCTGTGAAGAGCGAAGAGCACAAGTTAGCTGCTCAACCCACTACTTGACTATAGCTGCATTTCTTCATTATTTCCTTCTGCTGAGGAAGTTTTATTCTCTCTTACGACTGGTTTACCTGCCTGTTATTTTGGACTCCGTTATATTGTATTCTCCATGGTTGTCTTCAGGGCTAGAAAATTCTCACTTGGCTGCAATCACTGGACTTCTCTCACTATGTCTGCATAAGCCGTATCAACTAAAATGGGTCAAAACAAGACTGTAGAAAAATAAGGGGCACCTGCTATAGTTAAGAATTAGATGAAAGGTGCATATGGTCCAAGAAGATGTATCCTCATCTTCCTTCTATCTGTCAGTGCTGGCAAGCAGTTTGCATAACTGAATCTCAGCAGCCAACAGCATTTTTCTGTGTCATCTTCTGCTTGTTAATGCAATCTCTTCCTATGCTTGTTAATGCAATCTGTGTGCTTTGAATGTTATGATTATTTATTATTAAACTAAGAAAAACATTGTGTAAGTCTGTCAGACTTTCAGGAATAGCTTGCACTCTTGCACATGCCTTTCCCTTATGTACTGTTTCACACCTTTGAATGCATTTTTTGTCTGTGTTTATTTTAAATTGAGAAGCTTAAAGAAATGCACAAACAGTCATGGGAGCAAAAGGAAATTAGTTATTTATAGTATGAAGCAGCTGAGCTTTCAGGATGGTTATAAGTATGTTTTGAAGCAAGCAGTGCCCTAATTCTGCAAGCACTTTAGGGAATCCTGCATTTGACATATTAGGCAAGGCGTGCTTTTGGCCCAGTTTCAGGCACGTCATCAGGGTCATCTTTGAAAGGACATGTGCTCAGAACAGATGTGAACTATGAGCCTGGCCTCAGACATTGTTGAATGTAATTCTGGACAATCTAAGACCCACTTAGGTACCTCAGCACAGCTGATGACTTCATATGGTGCCAGGATGGTAAGGCTTTAGAGAGGAGAGCGCACCTTCTACACAATCTGGATAGACAAGACAGTCTACAGACTGTAAAAGTCCTACCCATGCTGCCTACATTTCTATGTGTAGGGACATTTGCAGAAATGAGAGGGTACAAGACTACATTGTGCTGCCAAAAAGCAAAACATTAAAGGTAACTTCAAAGTTTTGAAAAGAGGATATTTGTTATAATAAAAAATCAATGGAGACTTTATAGCAAGTGCTCAGTCTGCCAGGTTAGACAGGTTCTAGCCACCAGGGGTTCAGGGGTTTTTGAGTGTTGTTTGGTTGGTTTTTTTTCTGTATTATCCCCCCTTCCTGCACAAATTTGTCTTGTATGATTTTCAGCAGCTCTGCATGTGTGCTGAAGGGGAGTTACTGTTAACTGATCCTGTTAGTGCTATGAAGAAATTCTGATGATGACAGATACTTTGTGGTGCTAAACTAAATCTCAGTGGGCACAGGTACCAAGAAGAACCCTGCAAAAACATTGCAGGCAGATAGTCGTAATTGGCAAGAATTCTTATTTTAATAAATCAATATTTGATTAGCAACAAATAATTACTCTGATCTCTCTCTTGCTTCATAAGACTGAAAACAAAAGTAGAAGGGGATTTGTCAAAGCTCACTGCTCTAATCTCATTAATCTATTTTTGGACTTAAAGGTGAAGTGCCCTGTAACACTAGTAGGAAGTGAGTTATGCCAGCAGTAAGAACATTTTAAAGCCAATTGCTTGTAGGTACTAGGACAATGTTGGACTTGAAGCTGGCTTTTACCAGAGGGTATCAGTTGTGGCTTACTTTCATGGTGGCATGAAAGTTGGGTTGATAAAATATTTGAGAGAAATGCCAAATAAGTTTTAGGAAGTATTTTAAACAGGATGATACAGTGAAAGATTTTTTCAGCTTGTCACAGCATGTAATTATGTATTCATGCCAAATTTTGAACTATGCTAAGACCTAGAAATGTTCATTATTATGTGAGATAGCTATAACAAAGTTATTTGCCATGTGACCATATCATGAGCCTGTGATCAGTCCCACAGTGGACTCATCTTAAGGCTTTTATCCTTATCATTGAGGCTTTGTTAGACATGGAGCTGCAGCTGTGATGCTTTAAAAGAGAAAATACAATAAACAAGGTTTATAAAAATATTTCTGTCCTACATAAGGTGTCCTTGCAGAGGATTTCCTTTCTGACCAGCAATGTTTTGTTGCTTTTTGGCTGCAAAAAAAGAACTTCAGAGTCCCTTTCTGTGTCTTAAAATATTTTTTCTTCTTTCTATCATTTCAGCATCTCCTGGACTCTTTCTGCCATGCAGGACTCAGCCTGCAAATAACTCTTTGCTCTGCAGCAGCACGTTCTTGCTGTCCATGCTAAGTCCTTTTCAGATGGAGAGGAAAGGCTCGAGAACAGCAACTGCATCTGAGCAGAAGTGTGTCGCCCTCTCTGCTTCCCTGTATCTGCTTTTTGAAAGACTGCTGCTAATTACAATGACCCTAACCAACACTATTCATCACAGACCTACCCATGGACAGTAAAATGCTTAACTGTCTTAGCTGCTGTTTGTTCATCAGTTATCTAGGAGAGACTATAATTGCTCAAGAACTAATGGTTGTCATATATATGTGAAAGTATTTCAGTCTAACTTCTGCCTTGTAACTAATAGTTTGTATATCCAATATACACAAGTTGTTTTGTGGTTTGTGTTAACCTTAATGGTACCTCGTTTCTTCCCTATCCAGAGAGATGCAATTTTTCTGAGTTAAGAGAAGGATGTAAATAAATCCCAAGTAATCACACAATTCTTCTGCCACAAATACTCATGGTTGCAAAAATGTACACAGTATTTTTATTTCTTGTGTGCTGCTGAACAATGTACCTTTTGTTAATAAAAGTGTCCAGTGTTAATAAACACTGGACACAAAAGCCTTGGAAGCAAATTCAGATATATATTCCAGCAAATATTAGCCCATTCTCTCTTTTTTCTTTTCTTTTTTTTTTTCTCTCTCCCCGTCAAGTCCTAAACACAGCTTCCCAAAATGAAGTGGGCTATTCTAAAATAATTAAAAGTTTCTGACCTTACATGACTTATATTGACACCACATCTGCTTGAGCATGGTAGGAACCAGCTCCAAGCCAATTAAAAGGAGATGGAAGCATCTCCTTTCTCTTCTCTCTTAGTGAACTTCTGACTAAAAGGGTATTGTATTGATGAATTTAATTTCTTCCTAATCTGCTTGTACTCTGCGTGATAGCTTGGAGCTTTGCTCTCTTCTGTTTCAGTATAACACTGCTCTTGAGAAAGCTGTGAGTTTTAAGGAAAGCAAAGATTTCCAGTTACAAGATGTTGAACACATGGATATCTTCTTGACTGTCTGCAAGATGTTACCTAAAACCTGAGAAGGGCTTTCACCTCATAGAAGAAGAATTAGTAAGCATTATTTCACAACTTTTAAATCAGAAACAAAGAAATGGAGTTTCACTCTGCCTTACGTGGCTAAATGAAGTCAGTCCTTTAGGATGAGTAGTTGGAAAGGAACGAACTAGGTACACCCAGGGATTATCTTAGTGGAGAATGTGCGTACTATGTGGCTTAAAAAAGCTGACCTTCGGATAGGTGCTCATGCACTGGTCTGTGATGTCAGAGATCCCTTTCTAAGTAAGTCTATGCATGTGAAGATTAAAAGGACATTTCTGTAGGACTGCTATTTTTTCTATTTCTAAGATGGAGCTGTAGATATGTTTGTAGAGGTCTTGAGCTGCAAATATGCCAGTGTTTACGCCTGTTCTCTAATGGCTTGTACTGAGCAAAGTCTAGTGAACAGCGCCAAGGGTGCAGTATTGCAGGATGCATGCTTTCTAGCTTGCTTGCTATTATACTAGCCTGGCAAAACTGATTCATTTTTTGGCCCTGTTCTCAGATAATGAGGTTTAGTGAGACAGTGTTGGTCTCACACAGACATTCCTTGGACAATAGGAAAAATGTTTCTTGCCTTTTTTTGCTTCATATTGGAAAAATCCTTTGCCATTCAGAGACTACATTCAGGATATAAGTGATAGGTGGAAGAAACATTCCAAAATTAGGACACCAAATTTCAATTTATTTAGGAATTTAATATTTATAAAGTGGCTTACCTTTGATTTGCTATGACAACATTAAAGACTTGGTTGTCCAGATAATATCAATATAAATGCTTTCCCCAAGAGTATTTTTGACTAGTACCTACCTGTTCCAATCTATTTTATTTTTTGCTTAATCATGAAACTCTCCGCACACAAAGAATGCATCCTTGTGGCATGGAAAGGAAGTAAGCATGACCTTTACCAAATAAAAAATGTACATTGCTACTGCAACAAAGTGTAAGTGTAGACAAAATACAGATACACGTATTTACATGACATCTGGAAGACAAATACTGGCCAAATCTTTTTAGCACCACTGCACCACTCTAAGTTAATTGGAAAGACAGAAGAACATCACAGAATCTCATCAAAGGGATTTAGAGATGTCAGTCTGAGTTTCTAAACTTACAGTGAATTTGGCACCTAATTTTTTTACCTACACTTTTGGAGTTTCAAGATAATAGAAAAGAAATAATGGAATGGATAGGATAATTTAGGAAGAAATTGTGTTTGAAACCATATTATCAAATAAATCACCCTCTGTGGGTGAAAACAATAGAGTGGGACCTTGACTTTAGCAGCTGGATAAAGATAAGTATTCAGGCTGAGACAACTAATGCTTAGGAAGATAATAGCTTGTCCATCGGGGCAATGTTGCCAATTAATGTTAATAGCAGCATATAGATCTCCTCAGTATTGTCATTGGGCATACTGGGAACATTGTTAACACTAGCATGGCCATCTGTTATTAAGGAATTGGAAGGGGAAAAAAAAATAAAGAAAAAAAAGAAAGAGCACAAGTGAGGGAGAATTAACCTCTTGCTGAAGATGAAGTTGTTTCCTCTTACTTAATTACGTAGCATTTTTTCAGGTCTGAAACTGAAAAAGTGTGCCCACATTTATTTAACTATGTGCCTTCTCTACAATCATGCCGCATTTTGAAACACAGCATCAGAAAAGATGTTTGGCCAACAGGAAACCATCATGTATGCTCCTAATTAACATGGCTTGAATAGCTTGTTAATGTTCCTACTTCTTCCTCATAACTACATTTCTCTTTCAGAGAAAGACCACCATTTTTTCCTCATCTGGACAGCTACACAGAAAGAAAAACACTGAGGCCGTGATTTGAAGAAAGATTACAATTATCTTTGCTCAGCTTAGCTTAATTGTTTTAAACTAAAGGAAAAGGGCCTTCCATAATATCATTCATTCATAGAAACATTGAATCATAGAATGGTTTAGGTTGGAAGGAACCTTAAAGATCATCTAGTTCCAACCCCCCTGCTGTGGGCAGGGACACCTCCTACTCGATCAGGCTGCTCAAGGCCCCATCCAGCCTGGCCTTGAACACTTCCAGGAAGGGGGCATCCACAACTTTGCTGGCCAGCCTGGCCAGTGTATTACCACCCTCATTGTGATGACTCAAAGCATCTGAACCATGGGGTGCCAAAAAATGGATGTGCCAGAAATCATGGACAAACACACACATTTTCTGGCTTGATTAAAACACCTAGCTTTCACTATCTGATTTCTCCTTAAAAAAAAAAAAAAAAGAAAAAAATGGGGGAAACTATGTACTACATCTGAACAATAACACCTACTTTAATTATTCAAGGGATACGCATGGCTACTTTTGCATTTCTTACTATCTGATTGAGGTAGACTAAGACAAGAGTAACAGAACATATCTTGTATCACTACTGTAGTACCTGCAACAGGATTGCAAATGCAGGGGAGAATTTTAGAGTGCTGTCAATAAAACCTTTTCATCTCAGGTCTGGGCTAGCGGAGACCTTCTGACTTCTACAACAATTTCCTTACAAGGCATCCCCAAAATAAGACTCAGGGCTCATGTTTTCTTGAAAAATTCACGTCTGGTTTCAGTCCTCTCCCAAAACCAAGGTTAACAACTGAAAAAGATTCCAGCTAAGAAATGTTAAGCACTCTCAATGGTCTCGTGAAAATAATCAAACAGAGAAATAACAGCATGCCTTCCAGTTAACAAAGGTAAATGCATTGGCCTAAGAGTAACAGTGAGATGTTGTCTCAATTCTGGCCTGTGTTCCATTGTTTGCTCCTGGCAGCATCCAAAAGTAAATCAAGACTGGCTGAGGTGCAGCTGGGATGATTTTTCTCCCTACAAGCCCTTTCTTTCCTTCTGCCACGCATGTGCCCTTGTGCAGATGGAGGCTCCGACTGCAAGTGGAAAGTTTCGCAGAGATGGCAGCACATATGTGTCTGCAGATCTTCATGGCCCAACCCTTCCACTACTAGATCTAGTGTTGGGTAGATTTTTGCATTCAACAGGAAAAGTTAAGGTCTGCTAAAACATTGCGTAAGAGCTTTTATTGATGTATGTCCTTTTCAATAAGTCTTAAAAATAAATAAATTTTGCAAGGTGCTGATCACAAGTGTGGGAAGATTGAGTGTGTCCACTCAGACTGCTAATGTGAGTAGTGCCATTCAGTGCCACGGCTAATTGATTTCCTAACCCATCACTTGCCCTTTCTGGTAGGCAAAGTTCTCTTCTATCCTCCTGCTGTTAGCCTGTTCTGAATTTCATTTCTCGGATCTAGTATGTGAGCAAGGATTGCATCATTCCATCATAACAAAAGTTAATTAGGGGTGAAACCTATCCCGAATCAATTACAACAAATCAAATTACTCTTAGGACAAAAATGCATTGGTGAATATTGCAGTAAAACATATGAGAAACATCTTGTGCTGGTTCAGTATTTATAGTGGTCAGCAGCCACAGTAAATTCTCCAGTATACCAGGAAACAAATAGCACATGTAAAATGGTCTTATCTCTTCAGGGTGCTGATTTTATGAGCAGTTTTGTTGGTGCTTATCTTCAGACATGTAGACATATCTACTGAACTTAATGGGCTTCAGTTCCTGAGACAGCAGGAGGAGAAGAGCTCCGAATAAAGGCAGAGAGGGGATGAAGGAGGAAGAGGAAACAGGAAATTGACTGTAAAAAGAACCCCAACCAAACAACAAATAAAAGAGGAACAGATCATTTTGGTTTGTGTTTTTTGGTTGGTTTGGGTTCTGGGATTGGTTGGTTGATTTGTTTTGTTTTTACCCCTTGTGAATGACATGTCCTGGCCCATACTAGCACCATTTGTGCAAGCAAATTGTGTCTTCAGTGTTCTTTCACTTGCTTGGGAGTTGTCCAGGAGGCCAAAGCAGCCCTTCACTGTGAAGTGAGGGGAAGGAGAAAGCTCAGGCTTGAGCCAGCAATGAATGGTATGGAAAACCACGATCTATGATTGAGGAGACACAGCAGACAGGTGATAGAGAAGATGAGAATGCATCAGTGCTTTGAACAATAGCGATTGATGAGCATGGTTAATAAGACAGAGGATGTAGTATAAGCCTTAGATTTAGGTCCTCCATGCCTAAAGCAATGCATGGTATGAGGATGAATTGTTCTGATGACCACTGCTCAGGTCCCCTGTGGGCTAGAATCCATACAGAACCACAACCATCAGGAGGTAAAAAAAAAGAAGGTTTAACCTAATTTACAGATATTAGAAGGTGAAGAATTGCAACAATGACTAATTTTCAAGTCCAACTGATTGTTGGCTTCCTAGCTGCCTCTCTTCTGAAGGAAGAAAAACTAAAGTAAAAGGCAGAAGAAGTGAGTAGAACTCCTTGCAGGAGCCAGTGGAGTTTGACTAAAGCTAGGGGTACAGGAAAAAACCAACAGAAGAAAGTGAGCAGCCTCCTGCAAAAGAACTGAGGTGATGTTGCAGTGGTGGTGGTGTGTTCATGAGTTCTGATGCAGAAACGTTGGGGTTTTTACCTGCAAGTATGACAGCTGAACACAGAAAGATTGTGTTACCATAGGGAATTTCTGAAGCTTTTTACCAGGAGTATGTTCTCAGCAACACTGAAATGCGACTAGATTGGAGCAGAAAGCCACAAGCATAAATGAACAGAGGGCACCTAATTAAAAACAAACAGTTCAGGGACTCAGACTAGTATTTCAGCTGTTGTCACCTGCTGTGTTTATCCTAGTTGGGGTGGGGAAGTGGGGTTGAGACTTGGTGATGAATTGACACTATTTTAAAGATTTCTTTGCTTTTCTTAGGATGCCTGCTGGGCTGGGCTGGGCTGACTTCTCTGACAGACACCCTGAAGAGTACAAGGCTGCAGTGAGATATGCCTACAGAGGTGGGGGGAATAATTTTTCCCTAAAGCAAAGGGCTCTGAAAAAGACTTTTTTAAAGCCTGTATATTAAAGATATGAGGCTGGTAGGAAATTGCTTGTGGTGTCCAACTCCCTCCTGTCCTTTCCCAAAAATATTGGTCTGAACTGGCCAAACTCAGACACATTTGAACAAGGTGGCAGATGCCTTAGGATACTGGTTTCATGGGGTCCAAATAGAGGGAGGAGACCAGTGTTGAGATTATTTTGATGTGCCTTGTCAGATAGCAAACAATCAAATCATAAGATAAAGCCTTGCTGACTATCCTTCCAAGACCTGAGTGGAGGAAGATCCTCTTTTCCTGGGGATTGTCATTAAGACAAGTATGCTGGAAAAGGTGTGGGATATTGCACCAGAGTTTATTTCCATGACTGAGGGAGAGTGTGAAAGGATGCATGGCTTTCCTTGCACGGCAATGCCTGGGAGCCTTAGACAAAGCTCTCATTTAGTTTTTTTGTTTTCATTACTATTTTACATTTGTGTGGCTGTATGTTTCAGAAGACTTTGAGCATCATTTTAGGAAATGTGTTTATAAAGGATAAGTTGTTTTACAGGAAGATAGTTTGTGAGATACAGAGGAAAACTATCCAGAGGATGATTTATGCTGGGGATTTTAAAGCAGAGTTGGGAGGAATGGCAGCAATAATTACAAGTGCAGTCCCTAAATACACATAAATAATTGTGGAAGAACATCAGACTAATGAATACAAAATGTTTGTTTGTTTCTTTATTATACAAAGATCACTGAAAAAACCCTGACTTTGTTGAGGAAAATAAAGAGATGAACTTGAATACCTTGCTGCAGTAAAAGGATTTTACCAGCTTTAATGTATGTGCCAGGGACACTTCAGGTATAAATGAGGACTTGAGAAGCTTTTAAATCTGAAGATGAAAGTTGATGAAAGGTGATATTATTCCTGTGTTTAAATTAGGCTTAGCAACTACTAGGTGATCACTTAAACCCTAGTTGATTCATCATTTCTGTGGCTTATTAGTCTTTAATTTCTCCAGCTATCTTGAAGGAATTGATTGTTATTGTCCTGCTAAGCACCTTCACTGAACTGTTTTTGGGTCAGCATCATTAGCTTTGTATGTAGGTACAAACCAAGATCTCTGCATAAAGAGAAAAGATGACTATATTTTGCAGACAGCAAATAAATAGAAAGAAAACTAATCTTCAGTGTAAAGATTTCAAAGTAATTTGATAATAACTCTATTTGCTCAAAAAACAAACAAACCAACTCAAAATACTGTATTACATGCATGTTGCCTCCGTATGATATCTTGGAGAACTGGTTACTGAAGATTTTCCAGGCATGCTCTATTAGGTTCAACTTAGGTTTCTCTGATTGTGAGACCCTTTGTTTTTCACCGATATCTTCTCTGCATTCATAACACTATTCATGCCTCTGAGGAAAGTTGGAGGGATGGGGGTACATATATGGTACAACCTTGATGATTGCAGTGGTTTTTTTGGTACAGAATAAAATCCTGAAGGTTTTCAGCATGCAGTGAATAGATCAATGTGTATTAGGAGCAGAAAGCACCTCTCTCATTATCTAGGCTCATCCCTGCAGGTTATAAGTTGTGAGTGATTCAGCTACCTGTCCTTGTGGGTGGACTTATTCTTTCCCTCTTGCAATTAAGTCAAGGTACAGGACTATTTGGAAGCATGGTACTTTTTCATTGCTTTGCAGAGACAAAGGCATGCAAGTTGAATGAAGGGGTGTTTGGGTCGACTCCTCAGGCTGCAGGCAATGTACACGGAGATCACAGTCTACCCTATTCAATGCCTTCTCCCACCTGGACATCAATGTATCTTCTCCCATGCTTCAGCCAAGAGAAATATGATTAGCAAAGGGTGGCTATTCAAACTATGTTTAACTACAGTTGACTTTGTCTGAGACAGGCCAGGAAGTACTCATCTCATTTGAGCCGTTCAGTTGGCAGATCTGGAGGTGGCTAATCCACATGAGGGAACAGCAGTAACCTATTCAGATAGCAGAGCTGCTGCTGAGAACAGATGTGCAAGTAAATCCTGGTGCCATGGGCCATATTCACCCTTCATGGGAGGCATGCTTAATGCAAGGCAAATTTTTCATTTCAGTGTATACAAATTTGCCAAGAGGACAAAGAGAAACATTCCCTAACAAATCCTTACCTAAGAGCATGATCTGTGCCTGTCAAAGGCACTAGTCTACTGCATCCATGGAAGCACCCCTGCTGTCCAGGTAAATATAATACAGGGGTAATTCCCAGTGTAGCACTTAGGCCACTGCTTAGATCCGAAGCATGTATTATTAGGCCCTTTAATCTGGATATGAAAATGGGGCTGCCCATTTAGAAACTGCAAACTCTTTGGCTTTGAATGTCCACCTCTTAGGAGAGAGAACTGCTTCCACTCAAGCCACTACCTTTCTGATCCCCGGATATCAGTCTTCCAGGAGAACCTGTTGAAGTGTTAAGTTGCTGAAAATAAAATAGGGGATAGTTCTTCTGCTTGCCACAGGTTGTAGGTTTCTGTCCAACTTGTGCTTTGTGCTCCCAAAGGAAGTTGTAGCAGGTATCCATTGCCTGTGTGACAGAGAGCTGGGACAGCCAAGATGCTCTTGGGACCAGAAACATCCAGCTGAAGGGCCAAAACTAACTGAGCTAACTGATGCTGTGGAGAGAATGTAAAGCTAGGCTAGATGACTTGGAATTTTGGAGAGTCAAGATTTTATGCTGAGTCCAGCACAGGGTATGTGAGCATCACATTCTTTGCTCTGTCGCCCATTTGTAATTACTAGAGCCATTCACTTCTCCTAAGCTATTTACTAAAATAATTACCTTGGAGCTCCCCTACAGACTAGTTAGAGACTAGTCCTAGGAGTCATCTTTTATTTGCAGTTGCTTAAAATTAACACACAAACAGCCTGTTCCTGCTCTTTGCAACGAAAATTTAATGACAAGGATAGCATTTGCCATGAACTAGTTCCATGCTGGTTGCTTTCAGTAAGACTTCCATCAGGTGAAAAGATTAAATGAGGTTTTGCTCTGTAAGCAGGAGGGAGCAACAGAAACAGGCTTGTAAACAATGAACAATTATGCTGGGAATTAACTTCCAAGGAAAGGATAGACTCCTTCAGAGTATAACCAGATGGAAATTAATGCCAGTATAAGGTTTCTCACAATCACATTCATGTCAACCAGAATGCTTGGTTTCCCTTGTCTGTTTTGCATTTGAGCTAGAAGTTTGTACTCATCTTACAGCAAAAGTTTAAATTGTCAGGTCCCTGATCTGCATAAGCACATGGATTTTATGGCCTTCACAAGATTTCTGTTCCTTTTTTTTTTTCTTCTTTAAGAGGGGAAGAAAAAGGAAAATTGTGAAAAAAAGAGGCTAAGTAGAAAAAAATGGCTTAATTTGGAAGCCACAGGTACCTCTTTTATAAGCGTTTGTTGAGCTTTTGCCTACAGTAAATTTATACAAGCTTTAGATAAATGGTAAACGTCATTTGCTATGGTGTGCTTTAAACAGGGTGATTTCAACACTACTTTGCTGACAGCTAAGGTCACAGGTGAGTAATAAAACCAACAAGTCCTGGTAAAAGCTCACTCAGCTGGGAGAAACATTTCCTTGGATTCCTTGTTTTTTTGGATCTGTGTAAAATACTATTTATTGTTTCACTAAGATGCTTCATATCTGCATCACTGTGGTTTTAAGAAGGGCTGTTATGAGGTTTGATACCTTAGCTCCCTGTTGCCTTCTGTCTTGCCAGTCATGCATTTCAGACCTCTTTCCAAAAAGACTGGCATTTGTTTTCACAATTGCATCTTGCAGGTCCTGACCAGCCTACTTTTGCAAGGTTTCATTGGAGAGAATAGAATGCTGATTGAACTGAACCACCCAAACTCAATGAAGCTTGACCTGCATGCACTTGTCACTTAGGTAAATTACTATTAAGAAAATAAAAATCAAAGCAACACATCACATTTACAAATTGTGGTTGTATTTGAGGCAGGTACCTAATGAGATGACCAGAATGTAGTGTTGTGACTTATACAATGCCAAAACTGACCCTGAGCAAAATCTGACAGCCTGACTTTTCAACAGGGCCAGTTCACATTGAATGTAATGGGTGCATGGGTTCCTCTCTGGCTCGCCAAAGAGGGCTCCAAGTAGCAGGGCTAATTATAATGTCCCACCACTGCTTGACAGCAACAGTATGTGTATTTTCACCCCATTGGAAGACAGGAATTTTTTTGTCATGACCTCCAAACTCAAATCAAGGTTATGTCTTCACCCACCCCATCCGAACTATGTAGCAATCTCTCGATCTGGAGAGATAAGAAATACCTCTCATTTGCAGGAGCTTCAGCTGGATGATGTATGGCTCAACATATGTTTCTGCCTATACCTCAGTTGCTTAGGAAAAGGCCTGCTAAAGCTCTTAGCTGATACTAGTCACCGTCTTGCAGCTCTGGCATTAATATTTAAAGAGTCTCAGTTAGGTCTGTGGTGTTACCCTAATGACTAACATGTTAACAGCTCTGCAAATCCATATGCAAGGGAATCACTTGCCTAAAAAGCACTGTGAAAATTTGGTCACATATGTCTTGTGTTATGTTCCCAAAAGGTAAGACACAATTAGTGAATGCTTAGTGTCTCTTTATCTCCACACTATCAATGTAAGATTGGAGAAAATTGCATCTGTTGGAGGAAGATGCATGTTTTGTTGAAAGGATATGAGATCTCTGTGTGCAGGGTTGTGTTAAATTTGTTATACCTCTTAGCAAATGTGCTTGGAGTTGCAAGAGAAGCACTCTTGGTATAGGATGGGGATGGACCTGTGGCACTACCTCCATTTTGTGCTAATGAAGAACTGCAGAGCTAATTCTTTCTAGAGGAAAAAAAAAAAGAACCACCACCAAATAAACAACAAACAAAAAACCCCCAAAAATTATCCTTGCTAAGTAAGGAAATCCACCCTCATCATTAGGATGTCAGTAGTACTAGCTTCCAGATAAATCTGCCTACCAAAGAAAAGCTCAACCACTGACCTTCAGCCCTCTACTGACATGGAATGAAATTTCCTTTATGAACAATTGAAACGACTGTTCTTCCCCAAGACAACAGAGGTGGCAGTCTTCCTGATGAAGAAAGTGGTTTTAGCTTGGCACTTATTTTATTGAAATACTGTGTTACTGTGTTCTTTCATAAAGTCTACAGGTCAGACTTGAGCCTGAAATGCAGATGTGGTAGGCAGGTGAATGAAACAGAGATAGTAAAGACCTAAACAGTAACAGATGGGCTCAGCCAAGGCTCTGGAGGCAATGCAAGAGAAGTAATCAGGTTGAAAAGTTGAACTAATGAAGGCTTCTTTGAGATGTAGACAAAACTAGAGTTAATGAATAGAGTTAATTATTTTCTTTTTTTTTTTTAAAATGAAATATTAAATTAAGATTGCCATACCTTAAGAAAACAAAAAACAACACAAACCACACCATTCTGGCAGTAAAACCACTTCATCTGAGCACAGCATTGCAACTACTGTAATTCTGAAAAACATTTGAGGAAATGTTTGTAAGGTTGCAACAGACTGAGGGCAAAATTGATTCTGGGAAATGACAAATGGTTGTTAATCTAGGAAACTCTAGCCCTCTGATGAAATGACTTAAAAGGCAGCACTAGAAAAGATGATCAAAGGCAGATCCTTTCTTAGTAAGTGGAGAAAAGCTAAGGAGAGTGAACAAGTGTCTGATTGCCTTTTACAATGAGATTATTACTTTGAGTGATGCTTAGATATGAATGAGGTCTTTTAATCACTGTAGCTAGATCTGGTCATTGCCCATTGAGTGAATTCTAGCAGAGGTGCCTGCACAATTTCTTTAATATTAATAAAGATATCCCCGTCTCACCAAATATGTCACTATCTGTTTTGACTCACAGTCTTGTCACAGCAATGGGATAATGTTTGTCAACTTTTGTCTTTTTTCTTTGGCTACTGATTGAATGATGACACCCTTGCCACTTTAACAGTTCTGGCAAAGTTCTGGTTCTGATTGCTCATAGAGCAACCTCTGTGCAAAGCTCATACTTTATCCCTTGCTTTCTTTAATTGTAAATTTGCTATAAGACAGTTTACAAAAACTTGAATTCTGAGCCATGTTTGTATTCCAAAAGTCAGGCACGAAGTTGTTGTATATAGTTTTAGCTTGTGGGGTCGTTGGATTATACAGCTTTTTCTGTTTGAATTTGAGGAGATATAGTTGGTTCTCATCTCTCATGCATGTGCTGGAAGCCGTAAAATCAGCATGTCAGTCAGTCAATTATTTCTTTCCAAGACTGCAGACAGCCTGAAACAATAACTCCTAAAGTGGAATTCGCTCTCTGTATTTTCAATAACTTCTCAAAAAATTAATGGGGATATATTGGAGGGGAGAGAAGAAAGAGATGAGGCAGCTTCTTATCTTTAGCACCTGAGATGGAAATAGTAATCTGGGCAAATAAAAGATCATACCGAAGTCAATAGAAGTAAAGCTGGTTACCAGGCACGTTGCAAAGTGATGCCAAAGTGGCAGTGTGATTTCCAAGCCACCAGTAGTGTGGTCCAATGTGAAATGTAGATATAAGGAGTCTATTATGTATTCCTTGCTGACTCAGCCAAATCCCTGAATGGCTAAGTTTTCTCCGCATTTAATTTACCATCATAGGCTGTTTTTCACAGCTGGGCTCTGTCACACTGGTGACTACTGGTATCTCAGGGACTACTGTATTTCTAGGTATTTTGGAGCCTTACCCCATTCTCAGCTTTCCACTTTGCAGATGTACAGCTACTCCCTGCAACTGACTACTCCGGCATCTCTTCACACCATCATATGTCAATGCCTATTTCCATAAATGGACATTTCTGAAACATACGGCAAGCCAAGTGTCTTGTGCCATCCTCTCTTGGGCCTCTGATAGATGACAGACATGCTGATTATTAATTTTTTATCCAACTGCTATTCAGTTTCATTCTCAAATGCCTCATTACATCATTTGCTCAGCCACACTAATTAGACATGATATTTCTCGTGGTTTCCAAGCTTCACTTCAGCCTGCTACACTTCACTGAAAAATCTCTCTCATTGTGCTAATTTCACCGTTGCCTTCCTTGCAACTACCTTCAGTGTTTCCTGCACTTCCCGGTTCTGACTGGACATCAGACTTGAATATACATCGGTCCTGTAGTGGAAGTGAGTGATAGATAGAATGGACATCGTATGTGCGTTATTGGCATTTGATATTTTATAACAGCTCACTCTAATAGTTAGTAGGAGGCACTGAAGAATAATACTGAAAAAAGTGCCATCCCATCTGAAAACCTGGAAAATGCTCCTAATAAAATCAATAAGGAGACCTAGTATTAAAATTGCACACATCCATCTCTGCTGCATACAGATAAAAGGCAGATCTCCATTGACACAGTGGATGCCAAATTCATTCCATGCTGCGGCTTGAAGACTTGAACTTAAAGCATTATCTGTCCCTTTTCTTATGATAGCACATGCTCCTCATGTGCTATCATAATTCATTTGAAGCAGCATCCCAGAAAGTGAAAATGTTGTGAAAGAAACACAATATGTAAGCATCCAGTTGATTCAAGGTGCAGAAAGCAGAAATTATGGGATTCTGGTTACTGCTTAATTAAAATGATTACTGACAGCAGTGGTTTCCAAGGAGGAATTTCCAATTTTAATTGAAAAATCAAATGTGCTAGTGGAGAGAATTCTGTCATAAAAATAAATTGCATCTCCTTTGCCTTACCTGACACTTGGCCTTTGCCTCCTAAGATAATTGTGCTATTTTGCATGGATGTATGGAGATAATTTCACTGTTGAGCACAAAGTTGCCATATAGGTTTGCCAAGTACTGACAATCTAGAAAAGCATGTACAGTAGAACTGTATTGATCATAATGTGTGCAACATAAATGAATTAATTCTTCCTCCAAATGAGAATGGAAAGTAATTATTCTGGGAAGGGACATTATGACCTCAGAGATCATAGTCATATCAGAGCATTTGGAACCAGATTTTCTCTTATGGCCATATTTTTCTCCTTGAAGTCAAAATAATTCAATCTTAATTCATAAATAATCATTAATTCCCACTGATATTTTAACTCATCGTCTCTGAGCTACATACACCAAAGTAGACCTTGTAAATACATTTAAACATGACATGCTCCTACAATGTTAAAAGCTGCAATGGATCAAAGAAAAAAAGTTGCTTTAAATTTTTTCCCTCACATAAAGCATTAGAATTGGACTTCAGTACCTCTGGATGTCTATTATCAAACCATCCAGGAAAGTTAGAGATCTAAATCCACTAGGTAGTTTAGGAAGCCCAAAATTTCAAAAGCATGAGGCTGAGTTCAAACTCAGCTAAGGGTTTTATCTTGTTCATCCATTTGTGGATGAACTTTGGATGCAATGAGATAGCTCTTCTGTATATCAACACCAAGAACTGAACAAGGGACGGCTAATCCTGGGCATTCTTGTACATGAGGGTGTCATTGGAAATTCCTCCTTGGAATGTCTTGTACATTAGGGTGTCATGCTGACCAATGCAACAATGCCATGTCCACTATTCAGTCCACAGAAAGCGACACTTCAATGTAGACTCTATAACAAGAGGGCTGAGAACAGACTTTATGCTATAATCTCTGCACATTGCAATGTTCAAAATGAGAAAGGCAATAGGTCCTGTTTCTAGTCTTGAATTTCTGCTATAGCTTTTTTAGTGTACACTACTGGGACAGCTTGAGGGAAAATAGAAGGCGATGTCCTTAAAGTGACTGTCATCTGCTACTGGGATGCTATTTCTATCCTCCTCTCATCTCATGATCATTCTCCCTTTATTTTCTTCCACATGGTTTTACATGTCATTTTCAGATCTTGCCATTTATGTCCAGGTATGAAGAACAATTTATGTTCTACTTCTTGATCAAGAGTTTTTGTCATATCAATCTCCCGGCAACTACTATTATTTCTAGTTGCATTTATTGCATTTTTAACTAGATCTATTAATATTTTCTCATAAACTGGAAACAAAGATTTATTATATCTCCTTGTAAAACCCCTAAGAGGTGCAGCTTGAGTCTCTGTAAAATACATGAAATGAGAAAATTGTTAATCTCTGGATGCAGCAATCAACATGGTGTGAAATTCAACTCCACAGTGGCAATGACGTAATTCCATAACATTCCTGTGCTTTATATAGATAAGCTTTTTAGCTACAGTTTTGTTCTAGTTATGCCAAAATCATGTTGTTCTAGTTTCTTTTAATGGAATGGCTAACTTTCCAACTGAGTTTTGTTTTTGTTAATAAAAATATTGCTACTAGGTTTTGAGCAGTAGGGTCTGGGAACCACTGCAACAGAAGATAAAATTTCTCTTTCCTGAAGAAACACTGCTAATGCTTTACTTTTGGATGAAATTCTCCCAATGAGGAGTGTCAGGAGTAAAATGAATAAATTACATGAAATAAAATTAGTCAAATTAAATTAATGAATTAAAAGTAGAAGGTGGGAAGAAAACCACTTTTTTTATGCACCTGTGAGCACGTCTGAAGTTCCCCTGTGGAGCTGTGAGCAAAAGGGGGTGGGAATTGACATGTAGGCTGGGAGTGCTGCTTTTGCAGGCATATTTGGTTCCCAAAGTCTACAGCTTATTCTTTTGTTATGCCTGGAAGATGCAAGGTTTCATTCATCATACCAGCAGCACTTCTTCTGGAATAGAGAACAAAGTTTTTAAATAATGTAAAAAGAAAATTAATTTCAGGTCATTTCAACTCAAAACCAAACAACTGTAGACCTTAAGGACTTGCGTACCTTTTTGCCTAGAGTTATCCAGATAACAAGGCTGATTAGACTTACCACTCAAGTTCTTATTTGTGGATGTGTACCTTGGAATAAACAGTTTTGTGAGTAACAGAACTGATGAAACCCTATTTCCTATCATTTTTTTAACTCCTCTCAGGCTGCCCTATATTATAAATAAGTTAAGCTCCCATCTGGACTTCTGTTTAATGCTAGTTGATGCATTACCTGGTGCAGGCTATGATTCTGCTGAAACATTGCCCCTACTGATTGCTTCACCTGATCTTGCTGGTGGTCAGCTGATGTCAAGTATGATGTGAAACAGCTGGGTGTTTCTCTTGTTTACTCTAGAGAGAGCATCATACAGCTGCTAATTTTGTGAAATCTGGGAGTGTTGAGATGCTTTCAATATTCTTTTCTTCTTTTGTGCTGCAAATTCAACAGTAGCATTGGATGAGATGGACGAAATTATTTTAAAAGTGTCACTAGGTTACAAGCATTAAAAGAAGTTTGTAATCATCACAGCAGCAGAAGAAAATACTGAATAGTTCTCACCCACTGCATGACATAGTATAAGATCTATATTAGCGCTGACAGCAAAGTTTCCATAAAGAAAAGGCTCCTCAGTCTCAAATATTTAACTGCTTCCTAACCAGCCCTGCATCTCATATGGACGTTCAGATGACTGGACTAATCTAAGGTCTTCACTCTTCCTCTGACATCACCAGGTATAGCGAAATACAGGTATAGTTTTGTGTTTGATGCAAAGGAGGATATGTTTTAATTCACTCAATAAATCATATGAATCAGATTTGCTCCAAAAGAAAATAAGGTGTTGGTGCTCTTAGCTGTTGATTTTAATTGATTATAGTAATACACTGGGTTTTAAAGTCATTCCTACATCTGCAGTGGAACTTTTTAGGTCTCTTCTACAGTTTCTTGCTGTTTGGTCTCTCTTAAGCTCAAGCTCTTTGGCCTACAGAAATGATTTTAAGATCTCTGAGTACTTTAATATGTGTGAGTAACAGAGCTGCTGTATCCACACTCTCTTGCAAACAGCTCCTGAAAGTCTGGCTTAACTCGAAGCCCTTTTATGTTACCTCCTCTGCTGTTTGCTGTTAAAGTGAGTATTGCTGCCTCCAAGGCTGGAACACAATTTCTCACTGGAGCTGGAACTTGGAAAAGATGAGGGACAAGTTTTCTTTGTTTTTATTTTGTCCCTAGACCTTTGTCTTCCCTAAAGTTGCTTTGGACATTTTTGCTCATTCTCCACTGTATTTTGACCTCTCCATCACTTTGCTTGAAAGCTGCAGGAATTATGTGTCCATTCTCCCAGAATTTCAGCTTTCTTCACCCCAGCTACCAGAAACTCATTGGAAGTCTGCTTTGACATACAAAACTATTTCGGTTTCTTGGCCCTGGCTATTTCTGTGATTTGTTGACCCATTCCTCTTCTCAAGGTGTATGATCTAATGATTAAGTGAAGGTAGTTGCCATAGGCTTTAGCTCTTTGTTTTGTGGAGAGAGAGGTTAGGGCCATTGGGCTCAAAAGGAAGATAAATGTACCTATAGTCTGAAATTAACTTCATCCAGAACACGTTTTTTGTGATTCTGTTACTGTGAACATTCTGTCTGTAAGCGCTACTTTAACCATCCAGGCTGTCTGAAGCAGAGGGAAGAGTTCCTGATCTCTGCCCATCTCAGTATCCTCCCCTCACCTAGCACACCATATTGAGAAAACCCCAAAGACAAAGACAAAGGCAAGTATTTGTTTACTTCTGAAGCAGCCTTAACAATGAGATGACAATATATGATTGTGACTGACCGGTAAACCCCTACCATGGAAGAAGGCCTAGTGGAGCTGGACAAGGACAATACACCCATGAAGCTAAGGGAACAACACAGGCTGTGACTGATGACAGTTATTGCAAAGAATGTTGATCTCATCTCAACACAAAAAGGACTGAAGGGTGACCTTTACTTTAGTTAACATCTATCAACAGTTTAGTGGATCAGTTGGTGATGAAAATATTTCTCCCTGAGCTCATTAAAAGAGTACGACTGTCTCCCTGATTTAGCCAGATCAACACCGGGGGGAATGAATCTGTGGCTCAGCCCAACATATAGTGAAAACCTAGAAAACTAGCAAAATAATTCTGAACAGAAAAACTGGTTTGAGCTGGCTTCAACCCATGTATTCCTTCCTGGTGATTAGAGATGCCCAGTGTCGTGATGGTCAGCAGATTTCAGGAACGGTATGGGAATTGAGTTGGTATAGTGTTTAGCCTGAATATTGCAATTGCTATATTTTGCTAATTGTAACTTACCTTTGTATTATGCTTTCAGTGTATTTTCATCACTCCACTAACTCAGGAATTCCGTATAACATCAACTATTTTCAAACAAATATATTTTATGTACAACTTTACACCCTCCATATGTGGGCTACCTAAAAGAACCTGGTCTTGGACTCTGACAGTAATGGCCAGACAATGTCATGAGACTAGAGAATCTAAGCTTATTCTTTCTTCTGCCACTGAACTACTCTATAACCTTGGACATGTGACTTTGCCTCTTTTTTTCTTATGATTTTAGCTCTTAGTTTTTTCACAGGATAATTTTGCCACTATCCCAGAAATTGCCCAAAAAAGCCTGGCTAATTTAACTGTACTTGTAATCTGCATAACTTTGGGAAACAGAAACATAATGGAATAGAAGTGCTTGTATCAGCACGGCTGGACCCAAAAGAGGGCTTCTACTAAGCATACAGGCAAAAGTTGTATTTCTAATTGACACGTTTTATAAAGCCAGTCTTCACTGTTTAGCAGTAGTGTCTAGGATAGTAACAATGAGCACAAGTTGTAGTCACCAGCTAGTCACATGCTTTTTGTTCAGAGAGCTGTTAAGGAAGGAACAAGTGATATGCCCTTCCCACTTGATACTCATGAACCTGGAGTTTGCTGCTGACATTGTGCTCTACAGCTTCCAAGCCCTTCTCCAGAGTCACCTGCTCTGAAACAAGTGGATTTTCAGCTTACTATCAAAGTTTATGCACAAAGTTAGTGTTGTGGTAATGCCAGTCAGACCTTGTTGGTGAGAGCTGCCAAAGCAAAGATCACTTCATTTCCTTTTTCCTTTTTGCCTGTATGCCCTGCAGGCATTCACAGAGACTTCATTTTGGAATTCACTTGATTGCATATGGGAATGTATCAAAGCAAAATTTGGTCTCTAATTCCATTCAACATGAGGTACAGTAAACTTCCCTTTCTTCCCATTAGAGACAAGCTAAAATGATCCCATATCACATATGCAGGATGCCTAATTAATTCAATGGTGAAAGCTAAACAGGGCTGCGTTTAAGGTGACAATAAGGGGCTTGCATGAGATGAGAGTGGGAATGTGCATACCTCATGATTAAAGATGGAGCATTCCTTTAAGGACAGGCATATGTTAATTTAAGTACTCAGACTGATACTGTGTAAGCAGGAGGGCAGAGGGGCATCAAGTTCTCTCACTTTGTCTTCAGACAATACAATATTGTAGATAGGATGCAAAGTATATGCAGGTTCTGCTTGAGCTTCCTGCATAATTCTCAGTAAAAGGAGAGGAAAAATTCCTTTGAAAACACATGAGGCAATGAATCTGTCCTCTCTGTGTGCTAGAGTTCCAGCAGGGCTGCCAAGGCCCAATGTTGTTGAAGGAATGTAATACTTGAAGTACAGCATGATCAAATAAACTATGCTGAAACCAAGCACAGCCTTAGGCTCATTTCATTTTAAGCAAACAAATAAAAAACTGTGAGAGCTGATAAGGCAGTTGGAAATGGCACAGGGGAAAACATCACAGAGAAGAAAGCAAACCTTTGATTCAGGAATTTGAGGTACCCAGAAGTAACTTCTGTGGCAAAACCAGAGCACAGATATCATTTAACCCAAGCTTATGGACCACTCTTTCTGGTAGCCTCTGTGTTTCTGCGGTTGTGGAGAATGTTATCCACAGCTGTCTGCTCAGGTCTTGCTCTTTCAAATCTATCAGTATGGATGGACCTGGGTAACCTCCAAAAAGCTTTGTCACATCTGTTAGGGCTGCTTACAGGTGTGGGGTTACTGTGTTCCTACGTTCATCCATTGTGAAAAAGGAAGGCATAAATGGAGTTCTGTGGAGTCATTTGAACCTGGCAGAACATCCCTAATTGTAATTGTGAACTGATCTCCAAATTTGTGTTGTACCAGCATATGCAGTCTCCAGCATTTTTGAGGGGAAGCATGAGTTTCTGGCAGACCTATTGGAGGGCCTTTGTGATCCCTTGCCATCTTCCAGTGTTTGACTTCTGTGTCTGCTTGCCATTCAGAAAGCAAACGCAGAAGGTACAGTTGGGACTATGGCCATGAGACAAAAAGGTTTTCCTTCACCAGGTGCAAACTGGTCTTATGCTTTGGGCTGTGCCCCTACAGTACTCCCTAAATTTGTGGCTTAAAACATTTGCTTTTGTTTTGTAGTTCTTTTGTTCTAGTGAGTTTTCTTGTCCACAAACCTTTATAGACCAGGATTTTGTCTTTGATCTTCAACAGAAACTGGATAGATTAATTAACATCTCAAAACAAATAAGACGCTTTTATATTCCTCTCTCCCCACCTCCAAGTCAGTCACTTGAGACTTTTCTTAAGAAACACGTTGCAGTAAGGCTCTGAGCTTTCAAGATTAAATAAGGCAGCCCTCCCAAATCCACATTTCCCAACCTGCTGCCTGTGTAAGAAGTAGTAAAACGCGTTTTCCTGGTAGCAAAGGACTTTCAAACAACTGAATATTTTGAACTGTATGCGACTGATCCTCTTTTCCCAAATGAAATTGTAGCACTCCCACTTTGCAGACAACGGGAATCTTAATGCTGCTGTATTAAAAGCAGAGTTATGCCAAAACTGATCTGTTTTGAAAATCCTTCCTTGAGCTCCCAAGCTTTAATCTCCTGGTCTTGCAAGTAATGCCCCTTACATCCCTTCAGTCCCTCTTTTACTTTAAAATAAGTGATCCTTTTGAGTAAACTTGTGTCTCAAATATGAAGTGATGTGAGGATGAATGAGGAGGGCTTACATGGACTCAAAAGCCATGCTTTCATTTTTTTTTACTATATTGTCATATTAACAACAATCTGCCCTTTGCGTAGTCAAAATAATCACTGTGTGGTAGCCATCCTTTACAGAGAAAGCTGTCACATTTTTTTATCTGTAAGGGTGACAAAGCATAAGAAAAAATCACAGTGACTTGAAAAAATAAAAGCATGTTTTTGTGCATGGTGCCATTTCTGGTTTACATTTCACTGTGTACCAGTGGCATGAAAAAAGATATAATTAGCACCATAAAGCATGGAATTCCAGTCCCTTGAGAATACTTACTCTCCCTGTAGAGTTTTAGTTTACATGGTGGTATTTAGAAGCAGCAACGTGGGATTCTGGAAGCCATAGTTAACTCTCACTGTACAGAGATACTATAATGTAAAGCATCCTATGGTGGCTCATTGACAACAGGACTTGAATCTACAGTCTTTGGCTATAAAAACTACAGATACAGTGGCTAAAATAATTGTTCTGCCATGGAAACAGAGGCATCAGCCTCTACATGTTGTCTAGTATAGGCAGGCTCCACTTTGAAAGGGGACAATATATTATGTCTCTAAAATGGCCATAGATTGCTCCCATTCCAGGATTGGATAAGCAGTAGAATTTGGTCAGTTTCTTGCTGCTGATCTGCAGCTGACTGCCTGTGAATTGCACCAGTTTCTTTTTCTCACCTCTAAATCCCAGACCCCTCAGGTACAGCTTTTGAATGGGATGGGATGTTAGCTCTATCAGGGGTTTTTTTTTGTTTGTTTGCTTGTTTTCAAGAAACTAAGGTAATGTAGAAGTTCTGCGGTGATATTGGAGCTGCCCTGCTGGGAAGCACCTATGATGTGAAAGGCTGTCAGAGGCAGATGGTATTAGCTACCTGACTTTGTATTTCTGTGCAGGTGAGAATTACCTCTATTGCCCTGTGCTGCTGTTCTGCAAAGTTGCTACCACAGGGTTCAGTCTACCGACATGCTATGTCTTGTGGAAGAAGGTGGTCTGCCAGGTTATGCTTCAAGGGTGCAAATCTGGAATCCTGCACTCTGTGCTGAGCTCCCTTAGAGGCTTAGTGTTGTGTAGCTTTCTGCTCTCTGCTTGGATCAGGATTGTAACCTGGCTCCACTAAAACTGGCCAGGCTTACAGCCAGAGAGGTTTGAAGCAGGGGTTCTGCCTTGGAGTGCTGTGCAAAAAGTTAACTGGAGCCCTGATCTTGCTTGGAGCTTCTGGATGCTAAAACAATATAAAGGTTAGTAATAACTCATTATAGATGGAGTTCCAAAGGTGTTCCAAAGGTGTTCCCACAAAAGGTCCTGGAAGTTGTCCTCTCTGATTTGCATTTGACCAGCTCTACGTACCCCTCTCTAACATAGACCTCTACTTTCACATCAGTTTTTGGTGGACTTGAGCAATCAGTAAATCATTTTGGGTCCTTAAAGTCACAACTGCCAGGCTGTGCTGGAACCTCACAGGTGTAAACTGAGGGAAAACTGTACTGTCACAGTTGCAATGTTTCTCACTTTGAAAGCGGCTTTGAGAGCGGTGGCTTTTGCTTTTCCAACAGTATTCAAATGAAGCTGAGTGGCACTAGTGGTTTTTTGTCACTTTTTCTGGTGAATGGATAAATGCTGTAATTTCAGATGTTAAGGCTTATACTAGCCTGAAGCTACAATGACAATACTAAAATTTTAATACTACTCCAGGTTTAGAGAGAAACAACAGTTTAGTATTAGTGTGTGTATTTTTCTGATTATTTATTTTACCAAAAATGGTTAGATGTTCTAAATAAATGTTAAAAAACCTCTTAAGTTTTTCCAAACCTGCAGCAGTGCTCAACTTCATACAGGCAGTCTAGTGACTGAAGGCATTCATTCTGTAAACCTTATAGGAGATTTTTTGCCTTTGTTGATCTCTTAAGGTGCCTGTTTTACTGTGCAGGTAATCTGTACTTGTGTGCTGTTGTCATGGTTGCATGGGTATGGACTTTCCCAATCTAGAAGACAGTGAGGTAAGTTAATAGCACATCACTGAGCAGGTGAAATTGCACAGGGACATGTGCCTGCTATCACAACAGGATCCTGTTCTTCCTCCTTTCTTTTCTCTTTCCTAGACCCTTTTCCTCCAGCTCTGCACTCCCATTTTAATGTATGTTCCACATTCCCTGTGGGGAGCTACTAAGCTATTTACCACTGACCTAAGTATTGATATCAATAGAAGCATTATCACGGAGATAAACAGAAGATCCAGGCCAGTGCCCAGAGCTTTTGACAATCCACCTTGCATCTCCCCACTCCGTTTCAGTAGAAATGTATATATGGCTTTCCCAGTTTTATTCCTTCTTGCAGAATTTCTAATTAATCTCCTTTTCCTTTGCAACTTTTATCTCCATAAATCTCTAGCCCTTCAACGTTCTTTTCTCTTCTGTTTCCCAGGGCTCTTCACTGATTTCTTCCTTCCATTACCTTCATGGATGCTTTTATGGTAGACTTTGGACCAGGAAGCACAGGCAAGGTCAGAAGAAGAAGGGGAAGGATGGGAGGACAGTTGAGGAACTGTGAAGGTCCTGGCTGAACCTAGGCCTGTAGAGCTGCATATACCTCTTCTGTCCTCAGGGTACTGGATGGTTTTGCGCAAACTGCTGAGGGTCAGTGAGACAGTAGACTCCCCTGTCACCATCTGTAAATCAATGACTAGCACTGAAAGCCTTCCTGGTTTCCCTTGTAAATTCATACCTGGCTAACCTGTCAAAGACTACCTTGCAGTATATCCCTGCTGTAACTTTCAAAGGAGCACAGGGATGTTGGCATTTGCTGCCAAGTTGCCTCTGCTTTGCTGTGTAAATACATTCCTCATGTCTCTGGGGATGTACCACTTTAAGAGCTCAGGGTTTTTTGGGTTAGTAAAGCAAGTAATGGGAGTAGCTATGTCCTGCTGAGACTTTGAGGGGAATGGAAAGAGACAGAAAGCAATTATTCAAGTTAGAATGTGTGCAGAGCACTTTTATTATTGTTATTTATTGTTTTATGGTCACACAAGTTGTGCTGCACTTCCAAGGAGGCAAAGCAAGCCATTGGAACAGCTTCGTGTAAATCACTATGGCTCCATGACACTGCTGGATTTACACCTGCTTGCTTTTGCTATATCCTGGCCCTTAGTTTTGGCCTTAAAAGATTGCCATGTGCATTTTAAATGTGAAAAACTGGGACAGCAGGTCTGATAAGCAACAAAGAAGGGATGGGAAGGAAGCAAGTAACCAGGCTTGCTGCCTGATGCAAGAAGAGATGCTGGGTGGATGGGCAGAACAAAGAGATAATCTTCTCTCTTGTCCTCTCTTTTCTTTTTTTTTTCCTTCATCTGAACAGCTTTGGTAAACATTTTGATAGTATTCTCACTAGTGTTTACGTTGTTAGAAGGAAATGCACTGGGAGGCAGGGGACATTTTTAAATCTTTGAGATGAAAATAACTTGAAAATTCTTATTTGCATAAAAATCAGATGGATTTTATTCTCTGACAACTTCATGGCTAGGCATTTCATGTCATTTATTTGGAAGAGAGGTTATATAGGGGGCAGAAATGTCTTTCTCTTTTTTTCTTTTAAATATTTTTTACATCTCTCTTCTTGCAAGACATGGCCCAAGTACCCTGTTGTACTGCTTTACAAAAATGGCAGCTGTTGCAATGTGTGCAGGTTTGATGTGAGACTACTAACCTGTTGTTTTCATTTCAGTCACACTTTAGAAATGACCATAAACCAGCCAATATTTATAACAGTATTTTCCTTTTGTCTTTATGAACTGCTTCAAGATAGTCTCTGAGCCTTTTTTTGTTATTGTTGTCTCTCCCTGTTCACATCTTAATGCTTAAGAGGAATATAACCCAGAGCAGGGAAGAGTAACTATGAAAATTTATGGACACAGTACTGCACAGTGAGTGAGCAGTTGCATGAGAAGAGTATTTTTAGGGGGACGTGAGTGAGTACTTCATTAATTCTGTTTTTTGTAGGGAAACACAGCATACTTCTTCATGTCATTTGTGGGAGCTCCTGGCTGCTGCAGTGGCAGCCATCCCCACTTCACAGGAGCCCAGATGATGGGGCCCTATGGTCAGGGTGCAGTGGAGGGGAAAGTCCACTCCCTACAACCTGCCCAGCTCACACATGATCCTGGCACGGGCCCTACCACCAGTGTCTGAACACTGTTTCCTGCACAGAGTGGGGTGGGCACCTCTCCTGGGATGGAAAGGCAGTCACCAGGTGCTATTTGCCCTGCAATCTGCTAGCAAGCGCCTCCAGATTTGTTGCAGAAAAGCGTGAAAGGAATGAGTTGTGTGGGTTGGCTTTCGGGGGTGGGGGCATGGGAGGTGGTGTTGTTTGGGTTTTTTCCCCTTACAGAAGCCAAAGCAGTCATTGCTATCAAGATGTGTAGAATAATGAGACAAGGTAGTTTACAGTATCTAATCCATATTCATTTTCATGATTTTAAAATTAGGTTAACCTTTATAATTAGCAAATCAAGGCCTTTAATAATCATCAACCCTGAGAAAAGAGACTCCTGAATAAAAAACCTAATCTTGCTTCTTAATACTTGCTATGCTAATTTCTTTTGCATGTTTGGTTTGCTGCTGTCTTCATAAACAATACCTAGGGATGTGCCCTGCTGCAGCATCAGGCAGTTTTCTCTTAGGAGGCTATTGTGTAAAATGTGTCTGACATCAGCAGCACTGCTATGGCTGCGTTGCTGTAAATCACATTGTGGGGTCCTTATCAGAGTATTCACTGCCAAAACAAATCTGGCAAGTCTTCTGACCAACCCATTTTAACAAGTTGAGAAATCTCTATTTTCCATTGTAGCTGTTAACATAATATTCTAATTTGTTCATTTAGCTCAGTTGTTGTAACTCATGAATTTAAGCCAATGCTGTATCTGCAGCTCTACAGTCTCAACACTGAAAATGGGCTAACTCTCTTAAGTCATGCTATGCCCTCTTAGGCTTCAGACCTAAAAACATCTACTTGTGTTTTTGCAAAGCAAAAGTCACAAAGTCATAACCTTTGCAAGGCTAATCTGCATTTTAACTACACAAAGTTATGAATTGCTGCAGGGAAAGAAACAGGAACTCTTATGGAATTGCAGATTTCTTTTCTCCTCAAAAAACCCAGACCTCAGTGATCTCAATGGGAAATTTTTGTTCTTGTCTTTTTTTTGTGAAGCAGAAACTTCAACCTTTTGAAGTCTGTCAAAAACTAGAGGAAGTATTTAGTGAAATGGTGTTTCAGTCGGTGGATGAAAAGGGAAAATAATCCAAAGTAAATATTTCTCAGAGGAGATAAATATATTTTGGAAAAAATTGTCAAAATACTCCATTTGTTAAGGGGTTTGTTTGACCACTTTTATTTCTACTTTTACCTGGCCATACTTGTTGGTGAAATTTAATTTGAGATTGCAAAAAATCCCAGACAAACCAAGACTATATTTTAAATTTGTTTTTCTTGGTAGTTAATTTTATATTCACATGAAGACTATTGTCTAGCAATTTTCAGCATAACAGAGCTCAGGCACAATCTCCAGAAAGGCATTCTAAAACTGAAATTTGCTGTACATTTGAACCAGCTGCACCACCAAAAGAAAAGGATTCCCTCATGAATCCTGGCTTCTTCCCCAGCCTCTTTTTTGTGAATGGGCCTGTTCCAGCATGAGTGTTGTGTGGGTGTATATGTGGGACTGGGTATCAACACAATGGACAGACCCTTTCTTTCAGAATCATAGAATTGCAGAAGAGCCAAGATTGGAAGGGATCTTTAAAGTTCATCTGGTCCATTCCTTTGTGGGAAAGGCAGCCAAGATGAGATCATCTAGCATGCTGTCCTAGTGCATCTTGAAAGCTTCCTGTGATGGACACACTACCCTGCAGAGGTTGTTCCAGTGACTGATTGTTTCACAGCAAAAATTTTCTTGTATCAAGACGAAATTTCTCTGCTGCAACCTGCATCGTTGCCCCCAGTCTTCTTCGTATGGCTCCATGTGCATCCTCCCATGAAACCAGGTGATTATATCAATATGCTTTTGGCCTAAGAGTGAGTTGCTGGGAAGGGAGGACATTGTCAGGTACCTTTGCTCTAGTGGCACCGCTTCATTATGTGGGCTTGCTGTCTGACATTTTCTGCCAGAGGCCAGCAGATGGGAGGAGTCTGACTTGCATTTGATGTCACTTCTGTGATATTACCTGTTGTCAGCATGGTGCTCTTGGTTTCCTGTGTTTTGCTTTACAAATTACACCTAAGTGCTTTCCCAGGCAGAGCGAATATTGCTAAATATTGCAGGCTGAGTTTGTGGTTAGTGTCATGGAGCTTGGATGAAGCCGTGGCAATCCTAGAAGAAAAATTGAATAGCCTGGGGAGAAACAGTGCTAATGAACTTTAGTTTCCTATGGGTTTGTGTCTTGAGGCTCATCTCTTGTATACTGGGGCCTGGTTAAGAGGAGCTTTCCCCAGGCCAGGGTTTTAAATGGCCCCTTTGCTTGCTTTGCCGCTGATTTCTGCAACAAACATAAATGTTGTTGAGGGTTCTTCCTTCCTGCCAAATGCATCTGAAATTGGCTAATGAACTCAGAATTAGCAGAGGGAGGCAAAAAGGCACATATAGAGCATATAACTTGTTTGGAAACCAAACTACAGATCTCACCCTTCGTGAACACAAGCATGTGACATGAAGAGCTGGATTGTCTGTGGGGGTGGGAAAGGAGTGAGACGATTATTATCCTAGAGTTGTATGTGGATGCCTCATTGATGAGTGGGAAAGTCCTACAATTCATCTTTGATTGGGAAATCAGTTATTAGATAAAGACTGCTATTCTAAAGCTGCCTTGCTTTCTCTTGTGTTCCATAGTATGGCTAAGGGACCTTGCCAATAGAGAGGAAAATAGAGAGCTGGACTTTTGGATATTAAAAGCTCCCTAAGGCTGTCAGCGCTTCAGGGCTGATGCCAGCAGGGCTTCCCAAGTGGTTTAGAATCAAATTAAATGGGGGAGGGGGAGAGGAGGTGTAAATATTTTTCCCTTGTTATTTTATTTTCCGCTTTCATGCATGAGCTAATACGATGGAGAGCACTGCAGCTAAAATGAGTGTATTCATTGGGAGAAGAATGCTGTGTTGCTCAGAGTTATGGGTGGAAACTGTTCATTGGCCTTTTGGGCCAGTCTGTTCCTTCCTCCTGCTCTACAACCATGTGCCTCTAAGGGAGGGAGCCCCAGGGGTATCTGGTGAACATAGTGGAGTAATGAATGCAAATATAGTCAGGTAGTGCACAGAGATGTACACCTGGTTTCATAATCATGACTGTGGTTCAAAGCCTGTGCCTATAAAACAATGAGATGTCACCTGTAATGGGGGAGGAACAGCAAAATGACAGACTTCCAGCAGGATGTGTCATAGGATCTTCTGCTTCCTTCAAGAAGCAAGAGGGCTCCCCGGAGCAGGTGCATCCCCAGGAAAAGCTTTACTTCATACTTCTCCTTTCACTGCCCATTTGAGAGACCATGCCTGTGTTGCACCTTTCACAGTCTCCAGTATGCTACCATGTGTTTCTTTTCAGGTTAAAAGAAATATTGCATTGCAATTCTAGCTCTTAAGTGCCCTGCATTTTCCTATGGTGAGCCTCTCCTGCTTAAGACTTCTCCCAGGCCTGCATGTTCTAAATGAAACTCTCATTTTGATGCATGTTCCATCTGCTTAAGTGTTGGCCATAAATAACAACATATTACAAAACTACCTTCTTGTCAACATACAGATTGTTTATGTGTCATTTCCTCTATCCTTTGTGTTGCTTTAACTTCCTACGGAAGGAGGATTTATTGGTATAGCAACATTTGGGAATGAAACTGAAGCCTATGGGGGTATGAAATAAATATAGTCAATTTTTGGTACTACATTTTTATTTACATTTTACAAAATGTCTTCTTTCTTGATGGCGTTGTATCTTGCCATGTGGCATCTACAGCTTTGAAATATCATCTGTTATTTAGGGTCTTGTATTTCCAGAGTATGTTTGCAAGCTGAGTGTAGAACTGTGAGCCACAGTCCCACAGAATTTTTGACTACAAGCTAATCTTGAATTCCCACAGGCTCATTTTGATGTCATGGAAAGAAGGGCTCTATCAATCTAAAGTACAGGTGGGAAATTGGTTAAAAATCATCTTGGTAAAGAAACAGAAGTTTCTATTGTTTAAAATAAGTAGTCTATAAATAAGTATTCTTGACTTAAGTACTACATTTTGTGTGTCAGTAAATTGCTAAAGCCCTTCTATTCAGCAGACTCTTTCTTGTGCAATTGCTCCCCTCCTTTCTTAGTGGCTGACTGAGCCTGGCTATTGGGGGACCAGGTGATATGGCCACAGTTCAGAATTTGATTTTCGCAAGAGCTCACATTTCTTATGTTGGAGGCTGACTTTTGTTGCATCGTTTGAGGTGCTGAAATACCATTACTAATGCTGTTGAAAACCTTTATTACTGTAGTGATAAGTGTTCTTGTTCCAGAAAGTTTTACTATAGTTGCAGTGGATACACTGTGGATGCGACTTAGAACCCTGGACCATAAATGTGGAGAACTGGGTTTCAGTGACTGTCCCTTGTGGCCCCAGGCCAGCAGTAGCAGAGCTGTTCTTGATGCAAGACCTTGCTATTCCAAGTTTGCTAGCAAACTTCTTGAATTTTTACTTACCGAGGACAAGTGTATGTGTGCTAAAGCTCATCCTACATGTGCAAATGCATTTCCAAGCAGAGCTACTTCAAAATTGAAAGGCTTGCTTTTAACTGTCTTTCTTGCTTTTGTATAATGGTATAATTGCCCTACTCCCACAGAGGAAGGGGATAGTGCTAATTTGGTCAGGCCAATTATGCTCTTCAGAGAAAGGTCCTCATCTAAACATTGAATACTCCTGGCTCCAGACTCCCGAGTTGGACCAGAAGAATTTTGATGATGATTCAAGAGCAAAAACTCAGCTGAGCAAGGCCTGCTGCTATTTCTGTGTAGATGTAACTCAACTCTGAGACAGACTGCTAGCCATTTTACAGCAACATATGTGACAAATTCCCAGAAGCTGCTGCTCTAAGCATTCCAGAAGGATTGGGTTTGGACTGCTTGTTTGACTTCAGGCTTATTAGATCCTTTTGAGAATTGATGGCATGGATAGTTGTTTTACTGGGTTCTTTCCTTTATCTTCGTTGAGCTTTTTTTTTGATTTAGTGATTCTACTGTTTACAATTATCACTGGTGAATTTTGTGATGTAAAGAGCACTGGCTTAACTCTGCTTCTGTTCAGATCTGAGTAAACCTCCTAGACAATCCCATTCTTCCTTTCCCTTACCTAGAGTCAGATCTTGTTTATACAAATTTATACACAGATTAACTTCTTCCTGCATGCATGAATTAGACTCTTAAAAAGAGTTTACATTTGTATTCCTTTGAGAGAAAGCTAGAAGGCTTCAGGCTGCTGGGAAGATTGAAGGTCATCAAAGGTCTCTGCAAAATGCAGGGCATGAATGCACAATTTGGCCTTTGTTGTGACAGGTGGACACATTGTAGGGACCCCAAGGCTCATGTAGAATTTGCAGAGAACTGTGGAGCTGTGGACAAAACCCTGTGCAGAAGATATGCAGTGAAAGCAAAGGAAGCTGGTGCACTTTTTATGCTATGCTTCTCTTCGGGTTTTCTAAGTTTTTATTGATTCCTTCAAATGAAGAAAGGTCTTCAAATATCTAAAGATATTTTGTCTTTTTGGGGTGTTTGTTGCTAAAAGCAAAGCAAAACCTCCCAGTTGCAGTATATTTATAACATAAAATGGCTCTGCTTTATTCATGGTATAAATTTATCTTTGTCTTATAGAAGTACATTTTGTGACTGAGCATATACTGACTAGAAAGTAAGTAGCATTAATAGTAAGAGGCAAAACCCTGATGTGCAAATTTCTTTGTTAACATTAGTGAAATATTGTAATTGTAAATAGAGTTGATTTTTTCCCCCCTGAAAAGTAATATTATTTCAATGCCTGCTCAGTCTTACACTGGGATTCTAGGCAGATGTATTACCATTGCTAGGTATATTTCTCCGTTTTAAGAGTAGTAGTGATTATCAGAATACTGACATATTTAAAATAAGTTTCCTTTTAGAAAGAGGAGGAAAAATAATATCCCACTGTTCTCCATTTTTTTGGTGCATGACGTGGGAATTCGTAGGTTTATGTATCTGTGAGAAATAGTTAAGAAGCATTTCAATGGAAAAAGGCAGTGGATTAGACCTTCTGGTCAGGATCTGAAGTCTCCATGTCTGGTCTTTAATCACAGGTCAGGCAAACATTGATCAGCAATTACATAGGCAAAATTGACCTTGTCTTGAGTTAGGAGTTGGCCCTGTAACTTCTTGAAGTCCCTTCCATCCCTGTGGGTATATGATAGTGTACATTTACTGTAGACTTCTCTTCCTGCAAGCTGTTGCTTCTCATTGGATATATGTGATTTTTGTCTGCCTTTACAGCAATTGAGCTGTGTGTTTTATAAAGAAAGGACACATTTAAGGAGGTAAAAAAAAAAAAAAAAAAAGGAAAAAGAATCTATAAACTTCCCAAATCAAATGCTGGATATCTGTAAAAATCTCTAACTATGGATGGATTTGCACTGATGTTTTGTCTTTTTCTGCATATACGCTGCTTGACAAAACAAACAAAAAACCCCAAGAATGTGCCTGTAATTCCTTTTATTTAGCAAATTAAGAAAATCAAATATGATCAACTTCAAAATATTTCCCTTCTGAGTTGACACATAGCTGTATACGATGCTACTGACATTCAAATCAATTCTGCAGATCATTTTTCCTGAAAGGATGTTGAGGATCTCTTTTCTTTTTTGTTTTCACATCATCTACTGACCAAAAAATTGGTTCCTTTGAGCACCATCTTGATCTGTAAGCCTCAGTCAATAATTGAAAAGTTCCTGTTGTGGATTTCTTCAGATTCAAGAGAAACCTGATGTTAATTCACTGTTCACTCTTGCACATCGACCTTTTCTGACTGAGGGTAAGGAAATGCCTATATTTGAACATGAGTCCACTCACACTGAGTGAAAAGCAATCAGGTTGAGCCTTGTCTCACTCTGACAGGTTAGAACATGTTCTATAACCACCTCTTTATTTCTACCCTACCACTCTTGGTTCCCAAGCTATAGGGTTAGTTTTAGGGTTTTTGTGTTGGACATTGTATTTTCTCATGGGGCTTTAGCTACATGATTGTGTTTTATGTTTTTCTTGTAGGATCCCTGTCTCAGTCTGAGCAGAAAGTGGCATTGCTTGAAGAACTGGTAGCTGTTTACAGTTGGTTGTGCTGACTCAGAGTCAGTCCCTGTACATATTCTACTGCACACTTTATCTTGTTCTGAAGGTAAGGCATCTTTATTTTCCAATATATACTTCCACTGTTGCTTCCTACAGTAATACTGAATACTCTCTTAATTGAATTATCACTGTGCACCTCACTGTTATCAGCTTCATCGTGGAGCTGAGATGCAGTCAGAGGGGCGGATGAGCTAGAATCAGTATGAATGTCTATTTAGTGTCTCAATTCAATTATTTGGCTGTGTAAATTCTTTTCTTCTGTTATGTCAAACTACAGTTTCTAGACATACGCAGAGGCTTCATGTACTTACTGATTTGACAAGGTTGTTTAACCTGAGTGCTCAGAAAATGAGGAACACACTGTTAAAGTTCATGCAAAACTTGGTTGCTACACATGGTAAAGGTGAACATTTAGTGTCCTGAGTCATTGCCTTCATGCTATCTTTGTCACACCATGAAGGTCCTATTGGTGTGGGACCTGTTGTACTTAAATTTCTTTGTAGATCTGAGGTATGGCTCAGGGGAAAGGGTAGTATTGCTATGAACCATTTCTTGAGTGGATGTTCATAGCCCACTCGTCAGTACAGCAAAGTTGTAAATTCTAAGGCAAAGCATGGGGAATACGTTTGAAATGTTTTCTGATGTTACTAGTTTTCAGTACAACTATTATTAAACTAATATTAAATAATATTAAAGAAATCTCTGTGCAGGGTTTACTATATGGTTTTTTTTGTTGTTAGCTACCCTCTGTTAGGTGTTTGACTCTACAGGAAACAGCCTTCTTCTGTATAATTCATGAAAGAGTGCCATTTCTGATGTGAAACAACAGCTTTTCTTACCACTATGGCTAGGTTCTGCTTAGTTGTCTCCTTGAGCAGAGCTTTTTTCCACAAGCTGTTGATCTGTGCTTCATCTCCTGTGTTCTATTAATTTCTATTTCCCTATATTTTCATGGGTAGTCCTGAGTCTGAGTTCCCACATGATGGTGAAAAACAACCTAATTGCACTTTTCCTGACTTGGGATCGAGGCAGAGATGCTGTTCTGAGCATGTTTTACTTACAGTTATGAAACCTATGCTGGCAAGAACTGTGCAGCCATCTGCAATGTAGCAATTAACAATTTTGACTAGCTAATTTTTGTAAAACAGCAAGTTATCACAGACTTTGACCAGCCTACTTTTTTTACATGGTTTCTGTCTTGGAGAAACAAATACAAAAGAGTCATCTCCTTTGCATTTATGCACAGACATAGCTCTTAACGTGTTACAGATCCTGCTCTTTCATTGTGCAAAAGAGATATAATTCATTGATTGGTGTGCTTAATAAAGCTGTTGCTTAATTAGAGTCTTTTTAGACCTTTGTAGTCCTGTGCCTATGTGTTACTGGCTGAACCTGGTGCTTGCTAGTAGATTCTCTTCTATCTCTGCATGCTTTGCTGTCTTACCATTAAGTGAAGTTATATTTCTGTTTGATACAGTGATGATAATGCTGCATCTTCATCCATGATGTTTTTCATTAGCGTGTAGTGGGATGCTTTACAAGAGAGATTTGAGTCCTTGTTCCCCTGTGTTTTATGGAAAGATGAATCATGGGGCTGTTAAATGCCTAATACAAAGTATGTCATGGTGTGGCAGAACTTGAGGTTTAACTTGCTTGCCAGGCAATATATGTGTGCAGTATTTTTCCTGGAGTTCTTGGCCTTTTAACACTCCTGGTTATTCAAAGTATAAATAAGTTCCCTGCTCTTCTTAATACCTGGCAACTAAGGAGCTTTATTGCTGATTTCTCCTATCATTTTGTATTGGTGTGAAAGTTTCATCTTCTAGGAATGCTTTGTATTTGATCTTACAAATAAAGCAGAGAGTAGAGGACCTGGAGCCAGGGCTGGGTATATTGAGTACAAAGTGAACTTGAGTGAAAAAAAGGCTTCTCTGTTATGTCAGTTTCCAGATAGCCAAACAATGTACTTCAGAACTTCAGAAAAGTATTGCTGTTGTCTTTTGACACTTTGGAAATGGCTTCACAAGAGACATTATCATTCAAACATTTGATTGAAGTGTGATCTTCACTTTATGGACTACTGATGCATATAATATGAAAGATGAATTTTCTGCTCAGCCACTCTCCAGCTTATCATAGTAGAAAACTATGCTTGCGGTTACATTGTTTCTTTTGCTGTACATTTTATGTTATATTTCTAGTGCTTGAATTAGGGTTACAAATTTCCAGAATTATGCGATGACAGCATAACCTTGGAATTATTTTAAGACAGCATGGTGGATAACAGAAACACCAAATTTATATCCAGTAATAAAAAAATAACCTCTATAAAATTTAATACGGACATAGAAATATTATGACTTTGCAAATCATTGCAATGGAAAAGTGCCCCTGCAAGGCTTTCTGCCCAAAGGCAGCACTTAGTAGTAGTGATGACCTCAATCAGGTTAGATGTGCCATTGTAGTTTTCTGTCTTACAGGGTCACGGTAATAGAAGGAAGTGATAAAAAAAACCCAACTATTTTTATTGTTGGCTTAGGTTCAATAATCTAGGAAGCTATTAATAACTGTAGCTGCTTGCATAATTTATAAGATGCATCTTAGTGTTTTTCATATTAATTATTTGATTATTTCCCATCCTTATTGTTTGTAATTACAGAGGTGCCTAAAGGATCAAATTAAGATGAAGGTCTCTAACTCTATATGCTAAGATGTAGTTCTTTCCTAATGATGCTGCAGTCTAAGCTGCTGTGGTAAGGAAAGGAGAAAGCAGGTAAAAGGTTTGCTTAGGATCATATAAAAGTTTCATGATAGAGCTGAGTTGAGATTTCTTTTTGAGTCATGCCCCAACCTCTTGTCTATGGCCATAATTTATCTGACTGTGGTGACTCGCTCTCCCACTCTTTACATGTATAACATGACAGGACTATTGTGTAACTCTTTCGTCCACACGGATGTCCGGTATGGAAAGGGTTCTCACATGTGCCCCAGTCTTTAGTGCTGGAATGACAGACAGGAGATTTGTCTTTAATATCCCAAATGTTAATACTTAATGATCCTAAGAAGTCTAGAAGGAGAAAGAAAATCCAGTTTCTACCAATGAGAAAGAGAATGAATCCATGAAGGCTAGGATGCAAGGGTTATTTTAGCATCTTTTCCTGAAGCACTTGTCCTTTATCTTGACATGGATATCTTTGGTATACATAACTTGATACCAAAGCCTGGACCAGAGGTCTCTGACTATGTCATGTGAGGTTATTCTTTGGCTGAATTCAACAAATTACAGTGTAAACTTTAGATTCATCTGGGTGCTTTCCATTGCCCTGACAAGAACAACTGTTGAAACTGTATAATTATACTTATGTGGTGTTATATTATTTACTGTAATTCGTTATCTTTACTTAGCTTATGTACAGTGTTTGCTATTGTAGTTGGAGTTTGAGAATTCAATAAATTGTGAGATTTACTTATTCCAAAATAATTCCAAAATAAGACTGCTCCTCTGTAGTGCTATAATTGAAGACTGAAATGTAATAAGAGCAAGTGATTGTTCTTCTGTGGATTTCAACATGCCATTATAAACAACAGAAAAAGAAAGCCTTGATGAAAACCATGGACTCACTCTCTGTATTTTAGTTTAACAACAAATTCAGAAAAATAGCTGTTCATCGAAATGGAAACAAGTGGCTTCAGTTGTGTGTAAGACAAAAGAAATAGAATAGAATTAAAATATTTTAAGAATGTGGTAGTTTGAGTATGTAGAGTATTGTATTTTTCTCTGCCTGTTAGCATTACAAACTGTTCGCAGTTGTGTGTTGACCCAGCCAGACCAAGAGAAAGATTCATTGTGCTCACAGTAAGGTTTTGGTCTAAGCCAGTGAACAAGACTGCCAGTACTCTTTGGGCAGAGTTAAGTGCCAGAGCTTGATTCAACCTGCATGATTTAGAAGGCAATGAATGAACCAAACTTTGGAGTAGCTTTTCTTTTTCCATTAGACTAGAGTAAATATTAATCCTTAGAAGATGAACGCTTCAGACTGAAATGTCTTATGTTTGAGTTTTAGGAAAGTGAAGAATAATTTTGAGGAAAATACATATTGTCCTAGTTATTTTTAAACTTTTTCTAGAAATGACATTCAATTTCAGGAAAATTGTTCACTCAATGGCCAGTAAGTCCTTTCCTCTGATCTGAGAAATGATACATCTGTATATCTTTTTGGTGTACATTTGCTTGGAAAGTTATTAAAAGCCCTGTCGTAGCTGAGATTCCACATCTCTCAGTAATATATTTCCCTGTTCAGTAGTCTCTGACACCTTGAAGTTCTTTTTGCAAATAAGAAGATGGTCCTGATGAGGAAAGCTAACTTTCCCTTTTTTTGTGCAGAGGTGCCAAGTTTTATGATTCAGAGAAGAACCACCAGGCACTTATGCTGTAAGGGGTTACTGGAAGTGTTTTGCTGGTACAAGTAGATTTGCTGTATGTAACAAGAAAGGAGACTCTCTTTTTCTTCTGAAAATACCTCCGTCCTTGAAGGACTAAAGTTCTTGTGTGTGTTTATGTGTGGGGTGTTTGGTTTTGTTTTTGTTTTAAACATATCATTCTGACATTTGCCCATTCCTTTCCACATGACCAAGGTTTCTGTACTGTTGGTTGAGGAGGAGGGACATGGATAAGGAGACATCAGTGCTTTTGAGAGGAATAGTTCCTTTATTTTATGCAGTAGTGAAGTCTCATGTACCTCTGTCCAGAATGGTTTGGTAGAGGTTGGCCTGTTATTACTAGGAATGTCAGAGGTGTCTTGAATTCCTTACAATGTATATTAGAGCTGTGCCAGAATAAATATCAGTTTCCTGCTACAGACCTGGGATTTGATTATCAGCCCTTACAACAAAACCACTCCTGTGAGCCTAAACCCTTATGCACCTGGGTTCTATCCCATTAGGTTTCATTGCTTTTGTTGATCACACCTTTTCAGTCTGCTTAGCTGGACAGGTATGCTTTCCATCACCCAGAGGGAGATTGGGCTGGCTGGGGATACGTTAATAAGTGATGCAATTACAGAGGTCACTAGGCAGTTTGGCTGTATACCAGGACATGTGTGACTTCTTGATTATTCCCAGGTTACCAAAGTTTTAGGTCTGTTTATTTTCAATGAAACTTTACTGGCGCATGAAATTACTGCTAGGATCTCAAGAGGTTCCAGAGGAGAATGTTAATATTGTTAGGATCTAGCACTTTGAAAAGGAAGTTGGGAAAAGGTACACAAAGGTAGGGAGGTGGGGTCTAATTACAGGCCCAATTAAAGAATCTGAAGGAATACAAAGCATAGTCTAAGTGGTAACATAGGCACAACAGGAAACAAATCCATCTCTGGAGTGTGGCTTCTGTGACAGAAAACAGTTTAGGCTCTGGTTTTACAAGGGCATTGAGATTCCTTAATGAGAATACATGGGAAAAGAGAAGGATATAAAGTAAACCTATTATAGAATGTTTTAGTGTTAATAATCAGCTGGGTAGTGGTTGAATTGTGTGCACACAGCAATAACACAAAGGTTGGTTTCTAGCCCCCCAGATATCCCTCTAGCTTCACTCCCTAGGTCAGCAGGTCTTTCCTGAAGTTATTCTTTCTTACTGGAGACAATTATATATGTGAAGGGCCCTGAATGTTAGCTCAGCCACTTGAGCTAAGTGATGAAGCTGAAGATGAGAGCTATCAACATTGAAGGTGTCAGACACATTTTAAACGGATTAAACAGAGCAGCAGCTGTCTGTTTATACATCTCAGCAGGTCAGACTGAAGTTTTAACAAAATGTTTAATACATATGCTTAAATCAGTTCCTCTTCCACAGAAAAATGTTTGCCCATCTTTAACCATAAGAATATTCAGTGTATTGTGGCTTCAGTATAAGTGCTGTGCAGTTTGGTGACTTGCAGGCCCTAGGCTTTGTCTTGAGGTATGCTTTGTTTTGAGGTATACAGTTCCTTTCTTGCCAACATCTTGATATTTACCATGCTGGTTTAACTCAACTAGTAGCATCAACCAAAGTATAAGGATGTTGCTTGAGACTGAGGTTTGCTGCTTGTGACATTCTGTAGACATAGATAGGTGCTTCACAGCTGAATCTGATTGTTAACCAAATCTCTTTCTATTTGGAAAGGTTATTCAGCTAAGATGTGTCTTGAAGCTACACCTGGTTTCTGTTTCTGTGAATGTCATAAGGGATCACGTATTCATGAGGATCCTAGTAATTTCTTTTCTTTTTAGGGGGATTGATTTATATATTGATATGAGTATTAGTGTTAAGGGTGGCATTGCATTCTCCTGTTTTTATTCATTCAGATGCAGAACATAATGTGATATAAATTAACTTTTTTTCTAGTTTAGCTATCTTTTCAGCTCCATAGAAGAAGACAAATCTGGAGTTGAGTGGAAGTTGGTCTTTCGTTACTTTCAAGATCAATTTTTTCCCAGAGTGTTTATTTGTTGTCCTTGTCCCTAGCCTTAGCTACTTTGTAGCAGGTTCCACAGAGGAAAATAAGTGGTATAGTACAAATTGCTTGCACAAAAAGTAAGACTATTCAATGAGTGGGTTAATTTCTTCAAGGGAGAAGAACTAAAGAAAAGGGAAAAGGAGCACAAGGCTTCAGAAAAAGATGAAAGAGGTATTTCATCAGGAAAGGAAGGTGGTAAATAGGGCTGTTCTAGATGAGCAGTCTATAACCATGTCTTGACTTCTAGAATTACCAGCTGCATTTGGGAAGTGGTATGTTCTACTTAAGGGTGTCCCTGTCTTGGTGAACTTGCACCTTTTTAGGAATGTCCTGGGTTTTTTTGGTATTTTTGATCTTGACTAGATAACAGAGCTGAGTATTCAGTTGCTCCAAGGTTCACATGGAGAGCTAATACCCCTAACAATTATATCATAAGCTCATTTCAAACATCCCTGTGAAGAAAACTACTCCACGTATGTGAAACAGATATCCAGATTTTTATGGCAGAGTAGAGATTTAATCTCCTGGAGTCCTGTGATTGCAGAAGCATCATTTATAATAATTAGTAGCTCTTAAGAAACGACAACAGTATACTCCTGTCCATATGTATTTAGTACAGTTCCTCCATTGGAGAGCTCTGGGGGTCAAAAATAGATATCCTCAAAACTATTGTTTGACATGTGACAGTCAAGAGGTTCTTCTTAAGTTCAATGAATTGTCATGTTTCAGATAAAATATAATTCCCTTATCCAGCAGACCAGAGAACCATTGTTTCCAAAGCTCTTCAAATGCCCATGTAACCTGCTGGTAAGTGTGAATTACAGATCTCCCCTGGCTGATTGTGGATAGGAGTCATTTACAGTCCCAGCTAAAAGACGACTTCCATGCTTTTCACAGGAAGAGTCCTGAGTGGACCCTTAGCCTCTACTCACAAATGTAGCAGAAAATTCATGGAAATAATTGCATGTTTAAAGTCCAACATGCTATTCAGTGCTTTTCTGAAGAACGGTGAGCATGGTCAACACAAAATCGAGCATGGTCAGCACAAAATCACATCTCAAGCCATATGACTCGTTGTGGCAGACTGGAATGAAAAGGCCAAGCACTGACACCGTTTCTAGGAATGTGGGAGGGCATTCAAGTGGAGAGACCAGAATGCAAACCCTATTACAAAGTGAATGGGACACAGTATGACTTACCAAAGGCTTTGGTTGAATCTCTGATCCTGGATGTTTTTTAACCCCTAGTGAATAATTTTCTATGAGGTGTCCTTATTCAAATAGATTTTAATTTATTTTGCCAGAGGTCAGACACAGTAATTATTGAGGTATTTCATGACTTTGTGTATATTTCTATAGGCACTTAAGTAAACTGTTTCAGGTTATGTCAAACACAAGAAAGAGATAAAGGCAAGATGATTGGTGCTGAATGAAGTCCAGATTGAAAATTACTGAAGCACAGTCCTCCCATAATAATAGTTATAGGTAGCTGACATGAAAAAGTTTTTATGCACAATCATATTGCCTCAGCTTTTCAGCTGTGAAAGAAAATGTAGATTTTTTTTTGAGAGTAAAACTTTGCAGATCAATAGACAAGAGTCCTAACATTTAAACTGTGTGCAAACAGATGGGCTTGGTATAAAGTGAATAACATAATAAACCCTGAAATAGATGGGATGAAAGTGATTCAGGAATTATAAGTAATTTGGAAATTATTTGAGTGTGTATGTATTTTTCAAGGAAAGTCTAAAGTTTTGTGGTAACTGCTTAGTATGTATTACAGCTCAGCTTGAAAACAGAGCCTGGAGCAATGTCTTGATTCGGTAGATTGTTTTTACAGAAACGAAAGAAAATCAAACAAACAACCAAACAAAAAGAACCAACAGTCCTTCTCTTAATGTGGTCCTCTTATGCTGAGTTAGTAGTGCTGCTTTTAAGAAAGGCAGGTCTGCTTTTTCTTCAGAGTTTCAAAAAACCTAAATTTGCATTCACATGTGAATATTGATAAAACTTTAGAAACTACTTGACCAAGTGTTCTGCCAGATTTTATCAATAAGGACTTGAGTAGTGTCTCAGTATAGATCTCTCCAATAGATTGTCATGATACATTTGCCACGGGTGCAGGTCATTACATTTCCTTAGAAATTCTAATATTTAAAATGGATGAGATGTTTTGGTTTTAATCTTAAATGTTCAGCATTCTAGCGATGGCTGTTTGCTTGCTATGTTGAAAGTATGAGGTGTAGGCAGAGGAATACAGATCTGATGCTAGTTGATGCTGTTTAATTATATTCCTGCTACTGAAATTTCTGTTGTTTCTTTTCACTTACTATTGTTTTGATGTTTTCTTTGAGAACTCCTGGGCACAAAGAACTTTGCCTGTAGTGTATTTTTGCAACAGGATCCTAATCAGCTTCTGTTTCCTGTGACACCTATTCAATGAAAACAATAGTATAATCCAAGTTAAAGTGGGTACTTTTGAAGATCAGGCACCTTGATTACATGCAGGGACTTAGGTGGCTTGTGGGAGTGTTGTGCAGCTGAAACAGATAGCTGATATTATCTGTGAGACGTGATCAATTTTACCTCTTAAAGAATAGGGCAGAGAAATCCTTACCTTTTTGGAATCTCTCACAGAACACATGGGTTTGGCGTGGGAGTTGACATGTTTATTTTATGAAACAATTCAGTAGTGAATATAAAGAACATTTCATTTGCATTTCAAATGTAAATGGGAACAACTGCATATCTTTATAGAAAATGAATTGCTGTGTTGAAAATGAGTGTTCTGACAAGACACGCATTGAGCTTACATTGGCAATTTATCAAACTAGCTTAGCTTATTTGAGTCATAGTTTTATATCAAGTGCCACGTGATGTCCATCTGTAGAGCTGGGTATTGTGCTGTCTGAACTCTATATGCAGGCCTGCTTGAGAACCGATATTCTGAACAATCACCAAACAAGTGCTGAAATAGCAGCTGGGAATCTTATGCCATGATGAGTGGAAGAACTGGGGAGCTTTCTGGATATCTTCCTCAATTCATCCACTGCCTGCCTGCATTATCATCTCATCTTTGATAGTGACTGATGCTCTTTAAGTCAAAAAGAAACCCAGCCTCCTAAGTATTTGACAAAATATATCAATTTAAAGGGATTCAGCTTGTGCTGTGATGCAGAATGGCTAATAACTCATGTCATTGTTTTTAAGTCCCAGATCTTGAGCCAGCACTATACAATGTCTCTGATGAACATGTGTTCCTTTATGGACTTAAGATCGGAGATGCCTATGAGTAGATTGAAATGCCTGTCTTAAAATTATAATGGAGAATGACTCAATTGTGAACTCTTGAACAATCAGCCTGGGAAGAAGGTGGCCCTCGTGAAGATCTTCAGCTTTGATGAAAACAGTAAAAATGCCCTGGCTGGATTGACAGAGAAGAGTTTAAGACCTATCCCTCAGCTATGGATATGCCTTGAGCTATGGACATTATCTGTCTGGACTTTTATAGAGTCTTGTATACAGCTTCCCACTACATCCTTCTCTTTAAATTGGAGAGACATGGGTTTGATGGGTGGACTGTTCAGTGGACCAGGAATTGGTTGGATGATTGCACGTAGAGGGTAGTGGTCAAATGCACAATGTCTGGATGGAGATTTGTGCCAAGTAGTGTCCCTCAGGGGTTCATGACATAGACAATGGAATTGGGTGCTCCCTCAGTGAGGTTACAGATGACATCAAACTGAGTGGTGGGGTTGATGTGCTGAGGGATGGGATGCCACCCAGAGGAACCTGGACAAGCTGGAGAAGTAGGCCCATGTGAACCTCATGAAGTTCAGAACGGCCAAGTGCAAAGTCTTGCACCTGGGTTGGGACAATCCCCAGTGTCAATACAGGCTGGAGGATGAAGGGATTGAGAGCAGCCCTGCGAGGAAGTATTTGATACTGGTATATGAAAAGCTAGATGTGACCCAGTAATGTGTGCTTGCAGCCTGGAAGACTAACTGTATCCTGGGCTACATCAAGAGAAGCATGGTCAGCAGGTCAAGAAAGGCAATTCTCCCTCTCTACTCTGCTCTGATGGGACTCTGGCTGGAATACTTAGAAACATTCAGGGTCAGGCTGGGTGGGGCTCTGAGCAATGTGATCTAGTTGATGTCTCTACTCATTGCAGTGGAGGTGGACTAGATGACCTTTAAAGGTCCCTTCCAACCCAAACCATTCCATGATTTTGTTATTCTATGAGCTGTTAGCCATACTGGCTGCACTTGCAGAGTGACAGTGAGATGGGGGATCTAGCTAAAAATAAAGGAAAAGAAACATCCATTTTAAAGGTAAAGACTTAGAGATGCATCTCATCTAGTCTGAAGTACATAGCTTGGATAGCAAGTGCAAGTATTTTTCCTACACCACCCCCCTCCCCCCAGCCTCCTTTACTTTGACCTTTTGTTGAAGATGCTTTAATTTTTTGGAAGCAGGCCTGTGGTGCTGGATGTGGCCTTATCCAACCAGGCTATATATTCCTTACTCAGGTCTTTCAAGTTTCTGAAAAATAAATGTGTCCATTTCTGATGTCCTATCTTATAATGGCTTACTTGATCTGATCACTAGTGCTTTTCTCAGTGCATTTCTTTGGTCTGAAACCAAACTGCAGTACCCAAGTGTGATGTTTGCTTTGATGGAGATACTGAACAAAGCAGCAAGCAAATAGTAAATACGAGTTTCATCTTGGTGTTTCTTTACACTTTTTGGATGTTTTTCATTTTTCCCTGTGAACAATAAGATTTCTTTCCCTGTACAAAATAAATAGCTGTGCTTGGCAGCTTGTTTTTAACTGGAGGACAAGATGTTCAAAATTCACATAAACTCAGCATTAGGAGTGCCACAAGGTTTTGTTCTTCAGGCAGCTGGGCCCTAATTTCTCTCTAAATTTAAACAAAAATAGTTTGTAATCTTTCTTCCCACACTGCACAAGTAATTGAACTATTCTAGAGTTTCTAGGAGTATACCAAAACTTTTATCTGATTTCCTACATTGGAACTGCCAATGTTTGCAAACAGCCGTCTTGCATAAATGTGTGCTTATAAAGAATATGTTAGGAGACAGTACCATCTCTTGCATTATCTCTGAATTGAGGAGTGCTGAAGAAATTTCTAAGTCCTCCTCTCTAATGGTATCCATTGTAAATTGGATCTGCTTTCAGAATGAAGAGAACTCCTGGAAATGTTTGGTGTATATAAAAGTGAGGAGAAGTCCTATTTACACGGATAATAATTTATCCATTTTTCAGGAGTATTTTTACTAAAGAAAAGGGAAGAGAATTATTCAGATCATGGTATATCAAAAGGCATTATCTTATACATGATGTCTTTCCTAGGCTGGAAATTCACTGTCTTCTTTGCGTTTCTTTTGTAATGAACACAAATATGGTGAGTGTTGTGGGTAGGTGTGTTGGTTTGGGTTATTTTTGTGAGATTGAGTGCTGCATTCTAGTACCTAGGTAAACTGAACATCTGTAGCATAATTGCAGAAAGAATGTGTTCAGGTCTTCTTAATCACTAGACTTTTTGTGACAAAAGAAGGATGAGTTCTAATCATTTATAGGCACATGGTGTGTTGGTGATCAGTCTGAGAGAAAAGAACTAGTTCAGATAGCACTCAGCCTGCCTTTAACAGTTGGAATAAGTTTAGATTAACTTTCCACCTGGTGCTTAGCTGCATGGTACACTGTAGAGACTTTGGCACTAAGTGCAGGTAATTCAGCCACAGGGAACACTGTGAAGTCCCAGAGACTACGCATATTAGAGGGAGAGAGGTGTGCAAACAAAATGAAATGTCTGCTGAGTAGAAGCTGAAGCAGAACTGAGAACTCTGCAGAAGTTTAAGTTTGCAGTGTCTATGGCAAGGTTTTTGCATTCTGAAGAGTTGAAGGACACTATTAGCCTCTACCTAGATAATCCACAGCTCCCAGAAATGCAGTTTCCAGTTGATCATAAACACGGATAGGTGCCTTAGCTTTGTGTTTATGCTTTCAAAGTTCTAGTTGTTTTAGATTTGAAAGATACTTCTAGGTGAGCTCCGTGGAACAGTCAAAGTACACCATGCCTCATAAATCAGCATGAGATTGAGGTACTTGGGTCTGCTAACCAAACTAATTACTTAACCACCATTACTTGCTGTGTTGGAGTGGGAACTTATGTGAACTGCTGCTCAGGAGGCTGGCTCCCTGGAAAATGAACAATTAGATTACTGTGGTCCTCCATTAATACTAGGACAGCAACTTGGGAAAGAAGGTTTCATTTTTAAGAGATTAAATGTGTTTTCTAGAGTAAATGTACTGTACACACACATAGTGACATCTTTCTTCTTCTGGCAAGGAGATGAAGGGGATAATTTGTTTTCAAGTGCTATGTAACTTGAGAGAAATCAGTGAACAGGAATGATGGATTATAAATGACTCTGCTTGAGGACTTATTGATGTTTAAGACTGCAGTCCCACAGGTAGGGTGTTTAGGCCCCTGCTCCACTACACATCTTTGACAGTGATAAATGCGCCCCCCACACGCTGAAGCTAAGGAAACCATAATGACTGCTGACATTAGCAAGGTGCAGCCAGAAGAGGGACAATAATTGCCAGCTTTATTCACCTATGATCACAGGTGTACCCAAAACGGGGAGGTGATTGCTGAATTTAATTATGTCTACACCTGCACAGGGACAGAGTTGCTAACTTAGACACACAGAGACAGTTAAATATACCCTGAATAGTGGGAGGCTTTAGCTGATAAGGAACGAGTACCAGCACAGATCAGATTCGACTTAGGGTATACACGGTGCCCTGCCAGGAGATCTCCATTGAGCCGGTCTTCCTCAGAGCAGTGGGTCTGCAGTTGAGGGACTCTCCCCTTGGATCCGGACACCATCCAAAGAAATTTTGTGTCATTGAGTACCCTCCCCTTAACTATGTGAGTGAATGGTGCGTTTTAAGCCATCATTCTAAGCTTAGAATTGACTGTTCATCATGTAGTAATAGCCCCCAACTGACATGCTGAACCTGTAAATAGGTCATGTTCATTGAAAAGCTGCTGATTTTTGCCCCTCTTCACTTGATCCAGTTGTTCTGTATTTTGTTTTGGGATACACCATCGTCTGACTTGCACAGTTGTAACAGCATACCTCAGCATCCCTTCTCTATGGAAAATGCTGGTTCTTTCTGTTATCATACTTCTGGAAACCTGGTGCTTGAAGAAGCACACAATCAGGGCTGAAATGGATTGAATACAGATTCAACTTACTATGTGCTACTCTCCTACCCAGGAGACAAGCAATAATAAAACCTCTTCTGTTAGAAGACATGGATAAAATAATGACTGATATTCTGCATATGCTTTAAATTATATAATTCAAGCACGTTATGATGAAACAATGTTTAAATGGTTTAATTCTTCTATGTGATCATATCCTGTCAATAACAAGTACCTGAAATTTATGGTGCTGGATAGACAAGGCATGCTTCTATTTTGGACTTCGCCAGTAAATGCAGTTATCACTTTTGGTGATTCGTATCTTATTACCCTGTAGTAATGCCTCAGTTGTGATGATAATTATGCTTCCCCAGGGTAATTTTCTCTTCTGTTTGGTCTGTATATGAAATACTGTCCATTCAGTTTTAATTTAGCTATAACTAAACCAGGGCTGAAGTGACTCACAAAGTCATTCTTAGCTAGAGGTTTTTCAGTGGTGTAAAGGTTGTAAAATGAAGTGGACTCTTGTTTAACTGTCTGGTGACCTCAACAAGCATAGAAAATACTAATTTGCCCGTTATTTTTAATCCCACAGGCTCCATGGTGGAGATTGCTTGTAGTCCTGATACTAAGAGCTCCTGCAGCAGGCTATCTCGTGTTTAGGCACAGACTGACACCAAGCATGAGCACATAAATGGGTTAGCAACAGGAACAGACCCATGAGGGCTGTTGTGGCTAGTCCGTCAAATCCAGTTCTTGGACGCTTGCTACCTACCAGTGCTAGTCATCAGTAAATCCTAGACGGGAGTTCATATGTTGAACTAGACCAGCAAGATAAGATATGGCTGTTTTAGGTCTCAGTGGTCCCTGCTATGGTTTTGATGGGGTCTTACCTTTTGTGGTGTGTTGAGACAAGTTAACCTCAAAGACTAATGCTCTGCATTGTAATAATGAATCAAAATATGTTATAGTTTCTTTTGCCTGCCTTTGTTACCATATCAATGGTATTTGGGAACCCAGGTTGAAATTCTGATTTTAATGATGTTTTCCTTAACTTTTGACATTAGCATTTTTCAAATAAAAAGGGAAATGTCTCCAAATCTGTCCTACAACTAGCACCTCAAATTTAAGAATTGATTTATCTTTCCATTTTGAGGAGTTTGCACAGCACCTGCAGTCTGATTCTTCTACTTCCATAAGTAGAAATCCAGCCTCATAATTAAAGCTGTAACTACAAGACTTTTGTTTGTGAATTATACTTACAATGGAAATAAGAGGCTTCAAGAGTAGCACATAGAGAATATTCTGGTCAAGAGGTAGCCTTGCTCTTGGAGTTGATTTACAGATAGACTTCCAGGGTGTGAACCAGCTGCATACTGTTCAAGTAAATCAGCACAACTCGGGTGCTGCGCTGAAAGATGCAGTGTTGACATCTGCCCTTGCTTTGCCAAGGATTTCTTAAGACTGTACAAGTGCAGTCCTAGGGCTTTGTATGGGAAACTGTCAGTGTGTGATGTATGAGTAGCCGAGGAACAAACAACTCTGTATTAATTCTCCCGAAGAAAAGATACAGCATATGAAACCTCTGTTTTTTCTTTCACCTGCCATTCCACAAAGCCTTTTAAAGGTATGGATCATGCTATTAAGTTTGCATTTCTACTTAATCATAGAATCATAGAATCATAGAATCATAGAATAACCTGGTTGGAAGAGACCCACTGGATCATCAAGTCCAACCAACCATTCCTATCAAACACTAAACCATGTCCCTCAGCACCTTGTCCACCCGTGCCTTAAACACCTCCAGGGAAGGTGAATCAACCACCTCCCTGGGCAGCCTGTTCCAGTGCCCAATGACCCTTTCTGTGAAAAATTTTTTCCTAATGTCCAGCCTAAACCTCCCCTGGCGGAGCTTGAGGCCATTTCCTCTTGTCCTGTCCCCTGTCACTTGGGAGAAGAGGCCAGCTCCCTCCTCTCTACAACCTCCTTTCAGGTAGTTGTAGAGAGCAATGAGGTCTCCCCTCAGCCTCCTCTTCTCCAGGCTAAACAACCCCAGCTCTCTCAGCCGCTCCTCGTAAGACCTACTCTCCAGCCCCCTCACCAGCTTCGTTGCTCTTCTCTGGACTCATTCCAGAGCCTCAACATCCTTCTTGTGGTGAGGGGCCCAGACCTGAACACAGTATTCGAGGAGCGGTCTCACCAGTGCCGAGTACAGAGGGAGAATAACCTCCCTGGACCTGCTGGTCACACCGTTTCTGATACAAGCCAAGATGCCACTGGCCTTCTTAGCCACCTGGGCACACTGCTGGCTCATGTTCAGTCGCTGTCAACCAACACACCCAGGTCCCTCTCCTCCAGGCAGCTCTCCAGCCAGACTTCTCCTAGTCTGTAGCACTGCACGGGGTTGTTGTGCCCCAAGTGCAGGACCCGGCATTTGGCCTTGTTAAACCTCATGCCGTTGGACTCAGCCCAGCGGTCCAGCCTGTTCAGATCCCTTTGCAGAGCATCCCGACCCTCCAGCAGATCCACACTTCCACCTAGCTTAGTGTCGTCCGCAAACTTGCTAAGGGTGCACTCAATGCCTTCATCCAGGTCGTTGATAAAGACATTGAACAGGGCTGGACCCAGCACTGAGCCCTGGGGAACCCCACTTGTCACTGGCCTCCAGCTGGATTTCACACCATTTCCCACCACTCTCTGGGCCCGGCCATCCAACCAGTTTTCCACCCAGGAGAGTGTGTGCCTGTCCAGCCCAGAGGCTGACAGTTTCCAAAGCAGAATGCTGTGAGAAACTGTGTCAAAGGCTTTACTGAAGTCCAGGAAGATACATCCACAGCCTTTCCCTCATCCAGTAGCCGAGTCACTTTGTCATAGAAGGCGATCAGGTTAGTTTGGCAAGACCTGCCTTTTGTGAACCCATGTTGACTGGGCCTGATCACCCAGTTCTCTTGCATGTGCTTCATGATAGCACTCAAGATCACCTGTTCCATGACTTTCCCTGGCACTGAGGTCAGACTGACAGGCCTGTAGTTCCCTGGGTCCTCCCTGTGACCTTTCTTGTAGATGGGCACTATATCAGCCAGCCTCCCGTCCAGTGGGACTTCCCCAGTCCTCCAGGACAGTTGGAAGATTATGGAAAGGGGTTTGGCCAGCACATCTGCCAGCTCCTTCAATACCCTAGGGTGAATCCCGTCCGGCCCCATAGACTTGTGGGTGTCTAGTCAGGCTAGCAAGGCTCTGACCACCTCCTCTTGGATCACGGGAGCCTCATTTTGCTCCTCTAGCTCCTGGGTTTGTACACAGACGGAACGACCCTCCTTACAATTAAAGACTGAGGCAAAGAAGGCATTAAGTACCTCAGCCTTTTCCTCATCCCCTGTCACTGTTGTTCCTTTTTGTATCCAATAGGGACTGTATGGTCTCCCTAGTCCTCCTTTTATTATTTATATATTTGTAGAAAGATTTTTTGTTATCTTTCACAGATAATCCTAATTAATTAATCCTAATGGGTTTTTTCTATGTGGACAAGTCCTTTGGGGTTTTTTTCTTATTACTGCTGTATTAAAAAGGGCTAGTAGTACTCCGTTGTTTCACAGGAGTCTCACAACAACAGATGCATAAAAAGCTGTTGCCCATGGGAGTAGGAGTGTAGTATAGCAAGGTGAGGGTGGCTTTGGATAGGTGATGTTGCTCAGCCTCTCAGGATCCTGGATGAAGCCCTCCTGTAGAGGTGGGCTCCAGCTCTGTTTAATGTCTCTGCTGTTGAGGTGGGATCTGAGACAGGTTGTGACTGGGAAAAGTATGTCTTTTGGTTTTAACAGCCCCTGCTTCCAAAGCGTCCTGCCTTTTGGACTGCAGTGAAACTGGAAGCTCTGTGGTCCCTGCCCTGAAGAGGCTCCAATAGGTAAATTCTAGATGGAGTAATGCAAGTTTGGACAAGTTTATTCTGGCTTCCAAAACAAGCAGACCAAAATACTTGGGTCCACAGCTGAGATGGTGGGCGGGGGGGGGAACTTCCCAAAAATGCAGAAGACAGATTTCAATCCAGTCAGATTACAATCTGATCCCTGCACGTAGCGAAAGTCACTGGATTTGATCTGACACACACCAATGCCAGTCAAGAAAACACAATAAGATAAATGATATATAGGGAGAACATGCGTTGGAGGGAGGGGAGAGGACAGAAGGACAGAGAAAGAGGGGAAAAGGAAAGCGGTCACCACTTCAATGGGCAGCAGCAGTTCCTTTGGAAGATGTGGTCACTCCAGCAGCAGCTCCTTCCAGGCTGCATGGCCCAGGCTGGTCCAATTGCAGTGATAGGCACATGCTGCATGGCTCTTTGCAAGCTCTTTTACAAGGTCAGTCTGTGCCCCATCCACACGTAGCAGGAGGTCTTGCCCTGCGTGTTCGGAAGCTCCTTCGGGATGGTCTGGCCAGGGCAGTCAGGTGGGTGTGAGGAGGTTGGGGGTGCCCACCATGGAATCTCCTCCCCCTCCTTAGCAGCCAGCTCAGGACGGGGAGCTTAGCCAGGTGAGGAAGGGAGCCAGCATTGCTTACTCCTGCACCTCCCCTCCCATTGAACCCGGCACCACGAGACCCTCAGGCATACAAATGTTTAAGTCAAACAAAACAATAATGTCGATCTTAATAAATGTTTTGTTCAAATACTTGGACTATATGGTTTGTCTCAAATAAAGAATGTGTGTATATGTTGTTGGTATTTTGAAAAATCTCATTGGTTTTAAAAACCTAGATCAAATGAGTAATGCATTCTTCAAAACAAGGAGAAACTGTTGTGGACAATTTTTCAACACTTGACAGCTTCCCAGCCAATTTACTTGCTCACAGCAGAATAAATGGAGCTAGCCTGTCTCTAGTGTGACTGCTGGCTATTTTGTGCAGCTACCCTGACTGCTTTCTAAATTGAGCCCATGGAGAAATTGTTGCAATGTGGAAGAAGTAACTGAAGGTACAGGAGCTAATGAAATTCCAAAAATGGGGGTTTTGAAGCCATGGTTTCATCTCAGACAGGTAAGTGAATTGTGTGCATTTAGAGAAGTGATTTCCATATTAGTGAGTTCAAGTTTCCTGAGATCTGCTGCCATGCATTGTGCGGACATATAGCAGATGTATCAAACAGGTGAACTTGTCTGGTAGCTCTGGATTCTGTCTGACTGAGATGAGCTGACAAGCTGACAAGTAAGAAGTGATCAGCTGCGAGTGACATCGCAGTAATTAGTTACAGGACTCCTTGCTAAAAGTTGCCTCCAGCCACACCATCGATTTTTGCCATGAATTTTTCTAGTTGTCTTTTGAGTGTTCTGGTTTTGCTTTTTGCCTTTGCAAAGTGATGAGTGGTACAAAACAATTATGTGAGACCACAGAGAGGGTCTGAGCCTGGAGGCATTAAGACATTCGGTTTCTGTTTGAACATGTGCTTGGAATCTCTGGCAGCTTCAAAACAGATTGGGAAACAGAATGAGAACAATCTCTTTCGTGTATTGAAATACATAGTAAAGGAAACAAAGTGACACTACTGCAGGAAATGCAGTTATTAATATCCTGGAATGTGTTAATAGGAGTGAATAACATTAGACAAGAGAGGTAGTTGTAGTTATTATGCTCTTACTTGACTAAAGTGAGAGCCCAGTTGGATTACTGGTTTAGGCATTCTTGTGAGCACTGCAGGAAGGTGTAGATTCATCTCAGGGTCCCATGGTGACTTCTTATCATTTTTACCAAGCATGGTAAACTGTAATAGTTGCTGAATGCTACCTTTAAGAAAAGAAACTTCTTGTTCAATCTAAAAATGAGATATCTTCTAGTGTATAAAGTACTCACAAGATAAGGGCAATGAACAATTGTCTTTTGCCTTTCCTTGAGGTTAAGCCAAGAAGTAATTAATCTAATTGGAAGCAATAGAGATCTTGGCTTGATATCAGGAAAAGCTTCTTATGTTGTGCACCTAGCTGTGTAACTCTGGTAGGAGAGTTGAGTACACTACAAATAAAACAGGGACAGAGCCTACCACATTTCATCATGTCTCTAGGTTGTTCAGACCCTGTACTTATCTGTCTGTTTGGCTGGGATGTTTTTTAGAGAGGGCATACTAAGTGAAGACTTCAGGTCATTATGGCTTTGTTTTGCTAGAAGGGCTTAACAGTTCACTGAGGCAAGATAAGCCTCTAAAGAATACTTAGATCTACTGAGTGAAACAGCCTTTAAAAGGCCATGTTGAAAACGAACTCCACACTGCTCAGTGAGTTTCTTTCTGTTCTGCTTTAATTTAGCAGATTTCAGTTGCTCTGTGCTGTATTCAACCCAAGCAGCCCCCTCTGTACCTATTACAAAATCATTTTCTTTTTCATCATTTCCAGAGCTGACATGAAATTGTACTGCATTCCACAGTCAAGCTTTCTCTCCACTTGATCTTCTGGTCTGTCATCTCTGCAGAGCATTCTCAGGCACCATTAGGGAAGGAACATTCCTTCCTTTTCTAAAAAGTTAAATTAGGTGCATGGGACGATTATGTAAAAAGGCTGAATCTGTTTATTATGTTCAACAATTCAATAAAATGTAAGCAAATAAATTAAACGCTTATACTATTTTCCATGTAAGAGGTGGAAGCAGTGACTTCCTGAGTTATCTTCCAGCTTTGTGATTTCCCTTATGGATGAGATGTGAATTGGAATGTTATGCATCCTGTCTGGATATATAAGCGATCCCTCTAGTCACTTGTACTATGTTCATCAAAGTCACCCTAGCTCAGAAAGCAGCAGTGCACTGCAGCGTGTAGCTCATAGACTGTGTGATAGATGTGTGAAGTTGCATGCTTTATAGTTCTGGATAACTGTAGTGCTTCTTTTAAAGATGCAGTGCAGGGCTCACGAACCTGTGCCTGTACAGTGTAAATAGGATAAAGTTTCTAGTCTCTGAGACATCAGCTCAAAATTTTCCTGTGGATACCCAGGAGTACCTCATACATGCCTACATTCTATTGTTAAAGTGTTGTAAAGAGAAAAAAAACCCAGCATTTCACACTTCCTTTTTAATTTTGACAGATGCAAAACCCCACAGATTTTTTTCCAACTTTTCCAAGGGGTTTTCTTTGGTGTGTGTTTAAGGGAGTAGCTAACATTTATATCCTGTGATGGAAGCCTGTTCCTAGGAGTCGATTGCAGACAACAATAGATGTGTAATAACGTGATGGCAAACTACTTCTTTGAGTAGTTAGGTAACTTATACCTACCCATGCTCTGATCTATCTTGCTGATGCTAATCCAGCCTATATGTGCTTATCCATTGCTTGAGTTCAATTTTGCTATGCAAAGAAAAGGCACAATGTTTGTCCTCTTGAGGGTGCCTATGTATAAGCTGTCTTATTTGTGCAGAGACAGAATTCTGAAACAAGATTCAATGGAGGCTTCTACACACAGGTGGTTTCAGAGGAGACTTTTCAAAATGCTTCTGTAGAAAAGTTTTGTCTTCTTTCAGGAAGTTACCCTCAACCCTTTCCCTCGTTCCAGTCCAAAAACCTTAACCAAGTCTGTAAAAATCACATTTATTCCAAAACCAAATGCCCAAGGTCATATTGTATTGACTAGGTACTTCATGCTGATGAAAGTGTATATGGGAAGGGTTGGTGGAGAGAAAAAACATCAGTGATTGCTAAGAATTGTACAGCGTGTTCCACAATTGAAGACTATTTCTTTTTTTTCCAGTGTACCATTTTGTTCTTTAATAAATGATACAGTTAATGGAAGAACTGTGGGAGAAGAGGGTGATGTGGGGAGTGTGTGCCCATGCATAATTCTGATCTCTTGATAAAGGAAATTGGACTCCAGAACAGGGGCCAAGAAACTAGAGGGAAATCCTGCCTCATGTTAAGGAACTAGAAAAGTTGACTTTCTAATCAACAATATTGTGAACTGGACACAAAATAGGCATGTCTCAAAACAGATGGAGTTAAATGTCGGAGAAAGAAATGACTTGAATCCTATGATAGCACCTGGTAGAGTAGGAAAGGCTATGTGCGACTGTAAATTTAGCTTAGACCAGAAAATGATAGAAGTTTTGGTATAGCAGAGGGAGGGGAGGAGAGTGAGCTTCTGGAACAGCTTCCAGTGAGAGTGTGGGTGTGTGTGATGGGGACAACAGGATTGCTAAACTGCTTTTAAATGGAGCTAAATCACGTAATAGTAGTGATGGTATGCCACTGTATTTACAGTGGTTGAAGACTGGATTTGATAAGCCAGGAGAGAAGGGCCATGCAAACACTATTCTACTTCCACACTAATATATAAACATTAACTGATTTAATTCTTAGATCTCTTCAGAAGGCAGGAATACCTTAAGTGCATTTTGCAAGAACATTCGCACCTCATGCTGTGGTTTAGGGCCTGGTACCATTGAAGTTCTGCTGCAATTAACGTAAATTAATGTAAATACAGTATGTGAATGTTACCTGTTGGAATTGCCATTCACAATACATCTTTAAACTTCTGTTTGTTTAGGTGATTTGGACAGTTCTTAAACAAATTGTTTGCCATAGTGACTGGAGTGTCTGTCACAGGCTATACCTCTTGCCCAGTTATAGATGGCTGGGTTTGTCCAGCATGCTTGGTTTCTCTATGAGGTTAGCTGCTGTAGAAGTTCTGACTTGCCAGATTGCCTCTTGCCTTGTAACTGCACTGCCCTTACTCATGTGGAAGCAGCAAGGAAGTGTACGGTTTTTCAGGGCCTGGAGAGAAAGATTTGCAGTCCTCAAGACAATGTCTGCTCTATATGACTGATTAAACTCTCAATGGAGCAGGGATAGAAAGGCAGGCAAGTTCTCTGCCACACCTGGCTGGCCATTTTTTATTCCCCAGCTTAATAAGTAGTCCAAGTACTTTATTTCAGCTGTCACTGTGTCAAGATGATGGGCTGAGCTACTTGATCTATATTGATTGTTAAAAGGAAACATAACAAATGTCCGAATATTTTCGTAAGGTAAAATGAGAAATATTTCTTTTCACCCTCTTTCTTCTGTTATACTTACCTGACCTTCACTGGATGTTGTGTTTGCTGTAAGAACACTTGTGTCTATGATGACTGTGAAAGAGTCTGTCATATTTATTTGTGAAAATAAAATGAGACACTGTTCTACGTAAGTTTTTCCATGAGAATGGGTGTTTGTGCATGTAAAGTATTGAAATCTTTACTTTTTTTACCCTGGTAAGAATCAGTACAGGCTTCAGCAAGGTGACTGAGGTTGGCTGTGTACAATTCTCCCTTTGGCATTCATGAAGCCACATTATATATTCTGAGACTAGCTAGACATGTCAGAGAAGGAAGATGAGAGATTTCAAGTCTGCAGCAGGCTAGAAGGAAGAAGCTAGGCATGAGGATGTGGTTGTGCTCTGCTGCTTAATTTCATTGTGGCATCTGATTCCATGAAATGTCTTGTGAAATTCAGCAGTGATCTCTACTTCCTGCAGGTGATGTTTCCACTGGACATAGTCATGCAGAATTGTCAGCACTTCTGGTGGAATGAGATAAAGGCATTGCATTTTCCTTAGGAGCTGTATGTTGGCAGGTCACTGTTGTATGGCATTGTGACAAGTGCTTTCTCTGTTGACAGTTTTTATATGGCAGGCAGTTTAATGCACTGTGTCTCTTCTGATGATGGTCTGTAAGGAAGGCCTATTCAAAACCCTGTGGCAACAGGATGGAAAAGAACCTATTAAATCACTCATGTCAATAGGTCAGAGATTGTGTTTTGTGGTAATGAACACAGTAGTTTTGAGATTGTTTCTATTTAACACGACTTGCTACTGCCCAATTTATAAACTTGACTGGTGAACTGGGAATTGAGATGGCTTCTTGGGTAGGCTAACATTCCAGAGACTAAACAGCAGCTACCAGCATTATCTGTCACTTCTCATGAGCACAAAATCCATCACAAAAAGAGCCAGCAATTTCTGATGCTTTTTTAATGAACTGTCTCAGAGAGGGAGTGAGAGAAAAAAATGTTTGTTCCTGAGTTACATAGTAAAAAGTTGGCTGTAGAAAGCTTTGTATTTCTTTTGTGCTTGCTTCATCAGGTGTAATATCAATGGGATTGCACTCTGAGCCTCTCTAGCTAATACTACAGCCTCTTAACACAAACATTGAATTTGGACGCAGTTTTATTCCACACACTCACAGAGAGTGAAGATAAACAGAAGGAAATTCTTTCAGTATTTTGACAATCAAGTCTGTTTTAAATGTTGATTCTTGACATTTTAGGATGTCAGAATACTGGAAGTGAAGACGTGTCAGGAAGAAGCACACCAAATAGGAACCTAACCCCCCAGCAATATAATAATTAAAAATTGGAGCATAGAGGAAAGATGTGATTTTTCCAAAGCACTGAATCAAGAATACAAGATTTTAGTTTGTGTGGTCAGGGTGCATACGGGGCTTCATTAGGGCTTTTATGACTGCCACTATTAATAGACCAATGATGTGTCTACTAAAACTCAACATCATCTGTTGAGTATCAACATGGGAGCTATAAAAGCATAATGCTAATTTTTCTACATCTGTTTTTTTGTTGCTGCGTGTTTCTTTTTTTTTTTTTTTTTTTACTTTGTGTATAATCCCTAATTACAATCTCTGGTTTTGTGTAGATTTTTTTTTGAGTGTTGACCTTCAGTTAGAGTAAAGTCAACTTGTTCACATGACTGGCAAAGTGTAGCAAAGTTTGACAAGCTGCAGTTCCTGAGAATTTCGATGGTAACATCACCAAATGAAATATTGGAACAATAACAATACTCACTAGTTTTTCCATCTTTGATGCCAATTTACTTTCTTTCTTCCAGAGACTTCCACTGTTCTCCTCTTCACCTTCTTTATATAATAAGAAAACTATATTACCTTATTTCATATTGTTTTGGTTATATTCCGTGTAATGGTATGTGATGTCAAGTTATTTTCATGGTGGAACAAGAGAAGATTTGGCGGGGAAACACAAAGCCTACAAAACAGAATTTTTAATTGAAGCAAAATTGTTGGAAGATCTTAGTTTTTTGTGCACGAGAAGCATGAGCAGGCATCTTTTCAGAGTGGGTTGAGTTACTAAAAAGCACCTGTTATATCTCAACATGAACTGCTTTGCATATCAGAATCACATAATCACAGACTGGTAGGAATTGGAAGCGATCTCTGGAGATCGTTCAGTTCAGTCCTCCCTACTAAAGCAGGTTCACGTAGAGCAAGTTGCACAGGAACGTGTCCATGAGGATTTTTAATATCTTCAGAGAAGGAGATAGAACAACCTCTCTGGGCAACCTGCTCCGTTGCTCACGCTCACAGTAAAGAAATTGTTCCTTAAGTTCAGGTAGAACTCCCTGTGTTCCAGTTTGTGCCCGTTACCCCTTCTCCTGTCAGTAGGCACCACTGAAAAGAATCTAACTCCATCCTCTTGACACCCAACCTTTAGATATTTATAAACATTCATAAAACCCCCTCTCAGTCTTCCCTTGCCCAGGCTAAACAGACCCAGGTCTCTCAGCCTTTCCTTATAAGAGAGATACTCCAGTCTCCTACTCATCTTCTTGGCCCTCTGCTGGACTCTCTCCAGTATTTCCTTGTCTGTCTTGGGCTGAGGAGCCCAGAACTGGACACAGGACTTCAGATGCAGCCTCAGTAGGGCACTGTAAAGGGGGAGAATAACCTCCCTCGACCTGTTAGCCACAGTGTTCTTGATGCACCCCAGGATACTGTTGGCCTTGTTGGCCTTGCTGGTTAGCTTGTTGTCTGCCAGGACTCCCATGTCTGTCTCCACAGAGTTGCTTTCCAGCAGGTGAACCCCTATCTTGTACTGGTGCATGGGAATTTTTCCTCCCTAGGTGCAGGACTATGCGCTTGATTTTGTTGAACTTTAGGAATTTCCTCTCTGTCCAACTTTCCAGCCTGTTCAGGTCTTGCTAAACGGCAGAAAAGCCTTCCCGTGGATCAGCCACTCCTCCCAATTTTATGTCATCAGCAAACTTCTTGGGGATACACTCTGTTCACTCATCCAGGTCACTGATGAATATGTTGAACTAGACTGGGTCAAGTACCAATCTCTGGGGAGCACTGCTTGCCACAGGCTTCCAGCTAGACTAAAGCCAAAGTAGACAACTCCCACTGCTCTCCCCTTATCTACTCAGCCAGTCATGATGTCATAGAAGGCTATCAGACTGGTTAAGCATGATTTCCCCTTGGTGAACCCACACTGACCACTCCTGTTAACCTTCATTTATTTGAGATGTTTGGAGATGACATCCAGTTCTCTTCAATGATTTGTACATGCTTTGTGCTGCTTTGTGTTTCTGTGTTGTTTGGTTTCTTCTCTGATAGAAGACAAATAGGATTTTCTGAGTATTTTAATAGCTTGAGAGTGTAACTACATGTTCTGATATTTCTTGCCTTTCTGTCCATTGGATTGAACTTAGTCCAGTAGAAAAATGGTTGGCAGATGCTGAGTACTTCCTCAGTAGCTGCATAGCCCTGACAGCAATGAGCTGTGACTTCTTTGCACAGGGAAACAATGGATTGTATTGATAAACAATTGTTGTATTGATATGCCTAATGGTATGCCTTGGTCCTTGGGAATGTTGAAAGTCAGAAAGATGTTCTTGTATTCTCCTGTTCTGAAGATTCTTGGTATGTTAGTAGAAACAACTACTCATACTAAATGTGCAACTTTTAGATGCCTTGAAACAGGTGAAGTCTGAAGATCTCTTTTTGAGTTTTTGTTCTGGTTTTGGTTGGGATAGAGTCAATTTTCTTCCTAGTAGCTGGTATAAGGCTATGTTTCAGAACCAGTATGAGAATGTCGATTGTACACTGATGTATTTAGTTGTTGCTAAGTAGAGTTTTCACTAGGTCAAGACTTTTTAGCTTCCCATGCTCTGTCAATGTGCATGAGAAGCTGGGAGAGAGGCTAGGGCAGCTGACCCAAGCTGGTCAAAGGAATATTCCATATCATATAATGTTATACTAATCATGTAAACAGGGGAGTTGGCTGGGGTGTAGTCTATCACTACTTGGGGACATGCTGGGCATTGGTCAATGGATGATGAGCAATTGTATTCTGTATCACTCATTTTGTTTATTATATTATTGTTGTTATTGTTGTTTTTGTTATTGTTTTCTCTCCCTTTTGCTGTCCTTTTAAATCATCTTTATTTCATCTCATGAGTTCTACTTTTTTTTTTCCCATTCTCTTACCCATCCACTGCCCTGGGTGGGAGATGAGCAAGTGGCTGCATGGTGCTTAGTTGCCAGCTGGTGTTAAACCATGACAGCCTGGTAATTGATTCTCACATGTGTGATTTTCTTATGCACTTCACCCAAAGGTAATGTTGAATTCACAGCACAAAGAGTGAATCTATCTGTCTCACCTGTGGTTCTCAAACACATGCATGTACATGTGCACACAAACATACACACTTTTGTTTGTCAGCCTCTCTGGTCTTAAAGCTCTACATAACAGACACACTTGAATTCACACTTGAATTGGCAGGACTTAGATTTGAGCCTGACAGCAGATACTGATGTTTACTCAGAGCTGCTGGCCGCATTGTGTGAAACTGTGGATCAATTGAGGAAACTGCTGAAGTCCAGCTTGCAGCAAAGGTTACAGAATTGCTGGTGCCCACTTCAGCTGTTTCCTTTTTGAATATTGAGTATTTACTCTTGCAAAGTAAAAAGGGACCTCTAAGTGTGTTCAGACACTTAAAAAAACTGAATGCTGGATCAAAGCATACGAGTGCAAGAACTGTAACTGGATTTTCCCCATTGCCAAATCCAGATCAGTTCTTTAAAGAGGTTTTCTTTTGGGCACTTGGCATTAAGGATGAATTTAAAATCAAGTCAGTAGCATCCTCTCCTGTTAAATTTCATTGAATGTAGATCTCCGTGTAGAAAAACACAGTTTTTTTCTCTTGATATTATAGAACTGGCTTTTAAAGTGAGCTCTGTGCCTTTATAAGAGCGCAGGACTGTTTGTATGTATGACAGTCATCTTTGCAACAATATTTCCTCTTCCCTTTCTTTCTGTGTGGGAAGGGGGTAGGGTCTTCATGTGTGCTAATGATCATTAAATGAGGATTGTGAATGTACTGCTGCTGTTCTAAGTAATGTCAAAACCAGGTATCAAATTCCTTCAGTGTGATGTCAAGAGTTTCAATTAGTCATGCTGGTAAGTTACTTGCCAGAAAATGCTGTTCAGTGGCCTTTGAAGAAGTGAGTGGTCTTGTACCATTTCCATATAGGTGAGTGAATCATGCTCAGCATGAAGTGTTGTTGCATAGTGGGCTTGTGCTTTAGGGCTGGAAGATTCAGATAAATAATTTTAAATGACTTGTATGCCTGGTTGTACATGTGAGGCCTCTAGGGCACAAATCACCTTGGAAACCACAGTACCTCAGGTCCGCTGGCTAGCAGCGGGTGTAACAGCACAGCAAGTGGTCTGGAAGACTGTAGTGGAGGCTTGCAATGCTCCTGAGCTAGAGAAGCTTAGCTCTAGAGAACAGGGCTTATTTGGTGCAAACACAATAGACTTTTTGTTGTGCGATGATAACATAATACTAAGTTTTTTGAGTGTTCTGAATCTAGCCTTATAGAGTGATATTTCAGCTAGGAAGGCACATGGTGTTCACACTGGAGTTATTTGTGGTATGGATCAAAACAGCCAGCATGTGGTACTATTTTTGGTCTTAACCTATTGGGTAAATGAGACCATAGCATGAATTTAGCATGAAGGCAGTGAAACCTACAGTATCTGCTGTAGAAAGGAAAAAGTGTGTGTGGGTAAAGGCCTAATTGTATAAATAATCATCTGAGAATTGTAAAGAAGAATCCCAAAGACTTGGTGGAGGGAGTTGTCATGAAATATTGCCTGAACGTTTGCATGTCCTATCATCTGTGTAATCAGTTGGAGGTCCTAAGAAAGCGGTGTTAGCTGAAATGATGGCAAGTGTTGTTTTGCTTATATAGCACCTGTAGCTTGAACTTCTACAAAGATTTTAACTTCTTTAAAAAAAATAATCATGGTCCTCTTGTTTGTGTTCCCATTATGAATCAAGTGCTTAAAAATGAGATTATGTTGGTAAGTTATACTGCAGTCATCTTCAATTGGCTCCTATTCTACCACTTTTGTCATTCTTTTATAGTAATAGTGGAGGAGTTCTGCATTTTTTATTTCAACGAAATGTTTATTGCTTTGAAATACAGCTGGGAAATACTGCCATAAAAATGTAGGTATGTCCTTAGAATAGATTAAGAATCTGTTACTAATAATAATAAATTAGTAAGACAGTACATTTTCTGCTTTGTAACTGACTGGAAGGCAACAAGATTACTTACAGTATTTAGTTTCAAATATTAGTTTTCTCTTCCTTAAATTGCATTAGTTATATCTAATTATAGGTACGGTTCGTGATAATCAATTTGGAGCATAACGATGTGAGTTACCTCTCCCTATAAAGATTATATTTTGACTTGGAACATTAGAGGTATTTTGTATGCTGTGTGATTTTCATTTATGATTTGATTACACAGGTAATTGAAATGTGACAGACTGATAACATTTGTTGGAAAAAATTGTTGAGTTCAACTTGTTCCTCATATTTTTTTTTGCCTTCATAAAGATGAAAGAGAGTTTTCATCTGCTTGCCATGGTACTTATGAAGCATTTAATCTTTTTGCACTGAGTCTTGATTTTGCTCTCCATTGTGATGTCCATTGGAAGAAAAAAACCCAAACAAACATCCCTCTCCAAGCCAATAAACCCAGCAACAGAGCTGTTACTGCTCAATGACAGTAAACCAGACTTAAACATGCTCTGGCAATTTCAGTGTAGATTATAATGAACTTACGTCAGCTCAAAACTGTGCCATTGTAATCATGATATTCAGGATTAAGTTATCAACTAATTGAATTACTTCTTGATTATGATGAAATGCAAAACTATGCAGACATTTAAAGACTCCAGTGTTGCTCAATATTCAGTAAACATATATAAATGCTGTTACAACTTTTTCCTTGTAATGAAACTGAATGACCTGCCTTGTGTGAAATTTCAGTTAAAACAAATATTTTTACTTCCATCTTGCAATATTCCTGGGCACTGTTTGGGCCACTATACACAAATAAACCCACAAAACTTTTATTCAGAAATAAACTTTTCAAAATACTTTATATGTAGAAGATCAGATTGTACATAGCCAAATTTTTATCTTGGGTAACCTGATTTTAAACTCCAGTCATGCAAATGTACACATCTAGATTTACTTATGCGTACATTCATTAACTGCAGCAACTTGTTAATTTACAGTGAACTCAAATGTGTATATAAATTCTGTCAGCACTGGGACTTAAATCACAGAATCATAGAATGGTTTGCATTGGAATGGACCTTAAAGATCATCCAGTTCTGACTCCCCTGCCATGGGCAGGGACACCTTCCACTAGATTGGGTTGCTTATATATGTTGCAATAAACTTTTTTGTTGGGATGGGTTAATCCAAACAAAAACTGGATAAGCAAAACCCATTGTATTCCTTTGGTGTAGAATCTCAGGAAGGATAGAGGGAGGCAGAGTAAAATGAGAACTATTCTTTACCAGATGAAAAGAAAAACTTGACTCCAAAACTTCCTACAGAATATAAATTTATTTTTAGGGATACTTTTGAAATGTTTCACTGGGAAGGTATCTAAAATTTAAGTTAGATAATGTATTAACAGATCTGTGCATATGTACATGTGTAAATACACACATTTGGCTACATAATACAAGTATGGGTGCATTACATATATAGTATTACAGGTAGTTTTCTAGTAGCATTGTTTGCAATTATTTTTCCTTCTGCTATTTGTAGATTGCTAAAACTTATCCATGGGAGATGTGGACCCTGTGTAGTAGGTTTAAGGTCACTAAAAGCAAGTTTGCTTTTCCTGTTGATCTTAGAAATCGTCACAGAATTGTAGAGAATCATAAGGTTAAATGTCTTGCTACTGAATTTTTTTTCCCTTTTCAGTTCGTTGTCAGCAGTGTTAAAAAAATAACTAAATATTCCATTTAATAATTATTTTTGGTGAAAATAATGTGATGTAAGCTAAATTTTCTTGGCATTTCCTAGTGTTTCCCTCTGTCCAAAACCAAATGAACCCTTTGTTATTTGGTGCATGTATGTGGTGTTTTGTGTGAGCATATTTAGTGTGATGAATTTGCAGAACTGTGTAGAAGTGCTGCCTTCAATTCCGTATTGAAACAGACGAACCATGGGCTTCGTTCCCGAGGTTTTCTGTGTGAAGCTGATTCTCACCACCTTTTTCTGGGGCAGAAATTTGCCTGGCTCCTTCCAAAATGCGTCCTTCCAGTGCCACCTCTTGGTAGGTTCAGACAGTGACGTTGTTGCAGGGTTAATTTTCATGAGTAAAGGGGTGAGACTACCCTTCAAACAGAAACAGCCTTCTGTCCCGTTAGCTGCCTGCTGAGCAAGCATTAACCTTGTCTGTTGTCAGTGGTTATCTGGAAACCTGGACTTCACATTTATTTGTTGAAAAACCAATAGGCCTTATTCAAGGGAGAGTTTGGCTAATGCACCACTGCTGGGTTTAGTGATGATGATACAAGGATTTGCATGCATTTGAATTTAGCCCAGTAAAGAAAAAGTCATTTTTATTGATAAAAGGATGCTTTTATCAATTCACTGTGCCTAGTACCTTGCATTATAGTGCTGAGTTATCAGCTGTTTTTGCAGTTGATGTGAAAGGAGGTGTGTTTGGATGTGTAAAGTGTTGCATAATCTTATGGTTGGACTCGATGATCCGGTGGGTCTCTTCCAACCTGGTTATTCTATGATTCTATGTGCTCTGAGGAGTAAATTAAGGAGCACATCCTTACAGAACTTCTTTCTTTGAACTGTTCCCAAGATATCTATAGTGCTTCAGTTTTTTGGGGAAGAATATTTTCAGGTGGATAATGGTAAAACACTTTCAGCTTACTGCAGTAGGATCCAAGAACAAAAGTCCAAATTGAAGTGGGTAGCTAGCACCTCTTCTTCAAGTCTTTCAGTTTCTTCTTTCTGTCTTAATTTGATCCTCTTCTTCTTTTATAGGCAGTTAATTTCCAAAGCAGAGATGGTAAATACACTTCACCTAGTAAATCTGCAGGTGAATGCTACTTGCTCCATAGCCCTTGCATACATGGATATCCTTAAACACAGCAGAACCAATCTTGTCAATTTTAACCTTTTGTCAGTTTGCTCTTTTAGTACCTCTTCGTTATGGAGATGGTATTGGTGGTTATAGCACTATAACCAATAGCTGCCTTACCTTTTAGTTAGTGATGGATTATACCTAAAAGTGCTGAGAAAAGCTAGAGATGAAGAAATGGCTTCAGAGAATACTCCATAAAGATGCTTATCTAAACTAATAATGTAGATGGAACAGATGAAAAGGAATTGAAAAGTGCTATTCACATGCCAGACAATGCAGAAGAAATCATCCTGCAAAAGTGGTTTACAAGGATAATTAGGAAAGAAAACCACCTGTAACTGTACATAGTTTAATGGGAACAGGGACCTTTCATTATGTCAGTAGGGAAGGTGAAAAGCTTAATTTTTCTTTCAAGTTTGCTCCTAATGAAGTTGTGGATTTCTGGCTGACAATTGTGCTCAAAAGTCCTACTGCCAGTCTCTGTAAGAGCATTCTTACTCATTTCAACAGCAGATACTTAATGCTTAATTGCTTCAGCATTTCTGGTGGTTCTCCCTCAATGTGTTCTGAAAGCCTTTCATGATGCTTTTTCAAGGGCATACACAAGCATTATCACTTTTTCCTGGCTCCACTGACAGGGAGGATTCACTGGCAAGGCACAGATTTCTAGGTACATAGAAAAAGAATGGGCTTTCTCTGTAGTTTATTTTGTAGAGGTAGAAATACAGAAGTGTCTAAAATTAATTTTGTGCATGAGTGCGAGTTTAGCGATTATTAGTGATCTGATTGGAAGGTTGTTCAAAAAGAATTACAATAATAGCATCTTGCCCCTAGCAAGAGAATTGACCCTTTTCAAAAATTGTGGAACTGCTCAAAAGAGCATCAAGCTTTTTAATGGAGAATTGCTAAATGCTTTTAATAAGGTATTTTTTATTTTGTTTATTTTTAAGGTTGCTGATAGTACTAACAAAGTTTGTTCAATCCAAAATATTGGTTTTGAAAACACTAAAATTCACTTTGGAGGTTTTGCACCATTTCCCAGACTGTGATGGAAAATCTGTGCTCTTTGATTGCTGAATATCAAATAGCTCAGGGGTTGAAATGCTTCTCAGCACGGTGCAAGGTAGGGTTTAGGGCTCCAGTTTTCATAGTTCAGAGCCAGGAATAGTTTTTTGGTTTTTTTCCTTTTTACCCCTTTCTCTTGAAAATCAGCGTACAAGATTATGCTGTGTGACTTTCTCAGCTTCCTGTCTATAAAAAAATCGCTAAGCTTTGTGTAAATGTTACTGGGCCGGAGAGGGAAAGAGGTTGAAACAGTTGAGACTCTAGGCTTATAAATTAGGACATTCATGTGGGAAACAAGAAAATGAAGTGTGATGTTTTTAAAATTGAATTTTTTCTTTGGGGTCAAAACGGAATTATTTTCACTGTCTTCATGCTTCAATAAGATGTTTCTTGCAGCTCTCTGCCTGATGGTTTTGTTCAAGGACTACAAAATTTGGAGTTCTGTTGACTTGAATTATGGCTGAAGCAAGTAATGTTTTTCACTCTAAAACAATGGACAGTAAGTTGAGCTTTCTAAACCGTCTTAAGCAGCATACTTGCTTTAAATCACTGCATTATATGGTAGCTATATAGCTACCCTATATTTATTTGTTACTACTCATCTTAGATCGTCTGAGTTCAGCACAGTGTTTCTGAAGTGCCCAAAACCGAGTATAAAGTGTTTATGCCGAGACTTGAATTCTGAGGTGCAACCTGTTTGATATTGGATTGGAATCTTGGCCTTGCTGATGCCCCTGTGTACAGAAATTCATGCTCTACTGTTAGGATTATCTGTATTAAAACAGAGAAAGTAGAGATCAACACCACACTTTGATTCTGCTGCCACATACAAAGAACGAAGAGAACTGATTTGATCCAGAAAAGTTTCTGGACAGTATTTAAGGAGAATATTTTTGTGTCTGTTAGTGCTGTCTGTTATGCCTTACGTGTAAGGCTTGTATCTTTGATGTGGGCAGCTGCCTATGCCCACTGTAAAATCAAACTGATGAGTCTATATTCTAAGATGCCCTTTTTTGCAATTACATGTTTCTCTCTGAAACACAGCAGAGTTGATCTTGGTAGAATATGGTGATCTCTCCCACAACATATTTTATAGGCTGTGATTATAATGCATGTAGTGTGGTGCAACTTAAAATGGGCAATAATAAATAATTAACATGTTGTAATAACTTGCGTATAGGGAAACATGCCCAAATGGCTTCTATATTTTTGTTATGTATATGTTTCCCCTTTTTATATTTCTTCCTTATAAGTCATAGAAGTTTTAATAGAGTATGGAGGGCATACTTACAGAAGTGTGTCTTCATGTTAGGAGGTTTTCTACCAAGATTCTCTTTCCCTGGTTTGATTACTGAATGGGGGGAGAAAGGTGCTTGGAGTAGGTAGAGGCATGTATTTCCTCTGCCTTGTAGAGATGCATCCCAGACTTATGGCCCAGGGGAATGCTACTAGGGAAAAGCTGAATTTTCTGAAGTGCAACATATTTTAGGGTTAGATTACAAATAAGATTAAGTCATTAGGTTTGATGATAATATTCTGATGCATGCGAAACTTGGCAATGAGACTGGGACAAGACTGAACTCAAGTGACTCTCCTGATGCAAGATAACTCTTCTACTGTGAAGGCACATGAAAAAAACCCCATGATTAATGCTAGTGGTACCACTAATTTCAGGCACAGCCAAAGCAGTGAGGAGATGAAGAGATGCTTCTTTCTCATTTGCCTTGGGAAAAGGCCCATCAGTTTTCTGCTGTGGTGACAGTAGAATAATCCAGAGGGTCTCCACTGATACTGGGGGAACCAGAGTGGATTTTCAAGTCACCAAGAATCAAACGGATCTCTCCCAGTGGCGGGAACATCATCTAAGCTAATTCGGTTCTTTCTGTGGCTGACTGAGGTTTCTCTTAGTGCAAAACACATCTAAAGTAGATGGAATTAGTTGTCTTTTGCAATACCTCTCTTAGTTCCTAATGGAAGGCTTGTTTAACAGGCCTAGATTGGTAGCTGACATGGAGAGCAAGCTTGTTGAAGACTTGGGCGGGCCTAAAATTGACGTCCTGGTGGACTGCTTGAATATTTCTGATCATACAACCAGATATTGTGTTCCGGCAAAGCAAATCAATGCTTTTCTCATTCAGTGAGACCACAGCCATTGTAGCCTCTGTGCTGAAAAAAGAGAGAGGGGGTAGATAATGGGAGGAGGAAGAAAAGGTCACGGAGAAAGTCTTGACAGGCTGTTTAAACCTTGTAACAGTACCACTGCATTTAAATGTAGCAGGAGGTAGGGGCAAACTTAGGTGGAATTTAAAATACTATAGTTCGTAGAAACTGTCTCCCAAAACCTCAAGAGCGCTATGCTTTAAAGTTGCCCACCAAAAGCAGGATTTGAAATAATTACTATTGAAGTAGTGTTTGAGAAAGGCTTTCTTATTTACTGTGATATCTGAATACAACTAGGTAATTGGAATTGAGCAGTTTGTCAATTAAATTCTGCACCAAATAAAACTAGTGCGTAGTATTCTGGTCATACACTTTCCAGATGATTTTAGGAGGTGTGCCCATTACTGGGAATAACAGCATGGTATTTTGTTGTGCTGTGATTCTTTCACAAGATCTGCCTATTGGCAACACACAATTTAGGAAGTTCTATCTAATTAATGGGTTCTTACTTGAGTTCCCAAGTGAGTATCCAGCCTTGGAGAAACAACAAAGATAATACTGAGAAATTATTGCCCCGCTCAGTTTTACACTTTCTGAGCCTGGATCTAGTTTTCAAATGTCAATGGGAGTTAAACAATTAATCCCATTTTCAAAGGCTTTAAATGTGTGAGGCAAAGTTGATTTGAGTGAGTGGTACAGAGGGGACTAACAACCAAGGCCTTTTCATGCATTTTCATCCCTAACTTTGAATGATTTTCAGTTGGAAGGCAGAATTCCTTAGTAGTTTATGAGCTTCTGAAATGTTTATCTCTTCTGTATGTAGCAGGAGGGAATGCAGTAATAAAGCACAGTCAGGTGGTCCTCTGTCTGAAGCAGATTTGTAGTGTATCAAAGTGAACAGTTTGTCCCAGTAGTTGCTGGAAAGATGTGGGGAATAGTAGTGGGTGAATTAAACAAACAGTAACTGAATAAGGCACTTACATAGTTTCATGAGAACTTTTTCACTCTCTCCTTTTGCATTTATATGTTGCCTGAGAATTGAACACTATTTACATCTTGTTCCATGCAGAATTACTTAATCTGCTCATTATTCCAAATAAGAACTTTCTGTAAGTCTCTATCACAGGTGAAAAAATCTAAATAAATTAAGCACATCAGTAAACAGAGTTGTTACTGTATTTCTTACGAACAAATATACAAGTGGCAGAAAAAACATTCTCAGCTCACTGCTCTATGAATGTGTCAAACCTCATCAGGATTAACTTTAGCCCCTGGGTATCTGTGTATCTTTCTTCACAAACATTTGTGATTTCCTGGCACTAGTTACCTAGTCCAGCCCAACAGAGACATTTCTATGCTGACATGAGCTACGTATATTGAGCAGAAACATTACTGCAGCATTTTGAAATGTTTGCTATGTGCAGTACCTTGTCTGCAATTCTAGTTATTTTGCTACTTTTTCCAAGTAATCAAAACAGATTGCAATATGGAGATAGAGATTTTTTTCAAACGGATTGTAAGTTTGTAAGCCTGCTGCTCCAGCCAAAGTTTATGTACTGTAAGTTGCCCAAGTTCTTAAATGACTCATATGCTTTGGAAATACTACCTCTAAAAGTGACTCCAATGAATCACAAGACCTAGACTTCATTTACTTCTTACAAGGTAAGGTTTGAAAAATTACCCAAGAAGTGTTGGGATTGATGTATTTGTATATCTTTTGAAGTCTGACTGTAGAACTTCAAAGGCAGATTATGGTAGTGGACTCAAAAGACACTGTTATTCTTCAGCATTTTATCTCAAGATTTATTGCTTAAATCCATGAATTTGCTATCTCAAGAAAATGTGCTCTGTGATAGATTGAAAATTCCTGTCTGAAGATATGTGGGTATTCTGTATGGTAGTTCTGAGCTGCATGCAATATCTGACTGACTTGGGCTATTCTGGTGACTTGTAATGGTGGAGTTCTTCATCTAATGTGTATTTCCTTCTGCCATGCTTCATTTATTCCTTGTAGCTTTCTGTACTCACGTTATTTCCTTGTATCATAGCAGTGCTTGCACGCTTCTGCCACACTTAGATCTCTTATGGAGCTTAATGCTGACCAAGTGATATAAAGGGATAAAGGGTATGGGGAGAAAGGCAAGAGGATTTGAAAGGACCTGCCTGGAAGTATGGTTGCATTGACCTTGATCTTCCTTAGTTTAGCTTAACCAGGGATGTGAAGAAGGTCAAGACTATTGGCTTGGGTGGTTTCTTCTTTGGATAAAATGTAGCTTTTGTCATCTGTACTAAAAAAGCTTAAAAAGGGGATAGCAGCCCTAGTACCTGACGCTACTACATTTTCCTCAGCTATGCTGGGCTTCTGTTAACAAATGACTACACATTTTTATTGTTGTTTAGCTTCAGGTCACTCACATGATCTCATCTTGCATGAGAGTGAAAAATCAAATTAGTTTCTCAGAAAAAATTGATTGATGAAATTCACTTTAGGACAGCAGTCTGGCTTCCCTAGTGCAGCAGCTCTCTTAACAGGTTCATAGCCTGAGGAGCTCTAGAGCCCCTTTGTTTTTATGGTAATCGATGTGTTTCATCCCAGAATCCAAAATGGTATTGCAGTATATTTAATATTATAGCCCTTCCATGTATCAAACAACATTTGAGCTGTATCTAAACTGTAAAACAAAATTATACCATTTTCCCTGTTCCTCTGTATGGCTTTTCTGTCCTCACACATGTTGGTGAAGGAATGTTTGTTAGCCTGAATAATGTGGGGAAAGACAAAGTTATATCTCACCAGCCACAGAAACACCTAACTTTGTTAGTAATGGCAGAGACACTGTAGAACCACGTAAAGAGAGCAACAGATCTTGAATGCTACTTTATGATTGAAGACACTGTGAATGGTGCTGGTGGAATTTTCCAAAGCATCCAGGATTGACTATGACTCTCTTGCCATAAATTACTCAGGAAGACCTCATTTGCAAAGTAATTTAAAGAAAAACAGGCTGCATATAGAAGAGAAGCTCTGAATGTCAAGCACTGTTTTCTTGCCCAAAGGACTGTCGTGCAATATGGTACAATCTACGTACCTGTCTTTTACAGACCTAATTATGAAGGTCTTACCTAAAAACTGTCTTTAAAATCATAGCCTTCTTTATTCTCATAACAAGATAAGAGACAATGTGCAGACAATATGCCATAGATTATTTTGCTAGGTGATAATGAAAAGTAAGATGTTCAGAAGACGTATTACTTAATTTTTTAAAAAAGGTAGTTAAATATATAAATCTTTCCTCATAATATTTCTATGAATGGTCCTAGTTGGAAATCTATCATGTGGAAGTATTTTAGTTTCACAATTCATTCTTTTTTACTTTACATTTTTAAGTTGGAGATTGATGCCTGATTAAAACATCTCTTCCATACCAGAGAAATTTCCAATCTAAAAAATTTCTTAGCAAACAGGAACATGTCAAGTTAGAAAAATTGCAGCTACCTGCTCTGTGGTTTTTCCACCAGATACTGACACCTGAGTTCATTGTAGAGTACAAGAATAATTACAGTGCATTTGCATAGCCTAGTGCAAAATAAATGCAGGAAAGGTTTACCGTTCTTATTGACAGACCTTGCATATTATATTCTTGAAATAATTCTCTCTTCTTCCCTCCACACCTCCAGTTTTATTGTTGTCTAATGTTTCTAGCTTGAAAGTTTTAAATAGAAAATTACTTTCAAACTAACTATATTGGAATTTGTATAGGGAACAAAGTAGAAATAAAATCAGCTTAGTAAGTAAATATTGTCTCTGCCAGAATTTAAGTGCCCTGTAACTGTGGGGCCTGTGTGTATTATAAGTTAAACGGTATTTCTAGTTGGTGGAGGACACTCAAGCACTTGACTCTACTTGGGATCAAATATCAACTCATGGTTTGTGTTTTTGCTGAAATGACAACTAGAAATGCCAGCTGAGATCAGGCCTCTGAGAACTTGATTCTGTACACACAGAAAGCATATCCAACATAAGACCTATATGAACAAGACACTTAAAAGGGAGAATGAAATCAGTATTCTGAGAAGTTACTTGCTCGGTTAGGCCCTTCTACATATGCAGAATAAGAGAACCAGAACAGTTCTTGTGGGTTACTCAACTCAAATTCCTTCCTTCAGGTGATAAATTATTCCACATGCAACCTGCTTCTATGTAGTTTGTTTGACTCTCAATGTTCTATCTAGGGTAGCTTCTGCTCTTTCATTTGAAAGGCTTTTCAGTTTCACAGTGAAAAAGTAATATTGTGCCACCGGTAAATGGAAAGGATTTTCCTGCAGAGAGATAAACAAGGAGAGCTGTAACTGTTTGCAAGTTTATAAAAGGCTGCTGCATTGATAGAACAAGTGGTGATAGGCCTAAATTTCAAAAAAGGACGATTTAGACATGATATGTCAGATGAAACTTCCTAACAGTAAGACTAGTAAGAGCTTGGGCTGCCTGGATAAGATGTAGAGTCTCAAGTAGCAGAGAAATTGTTGGAGAAGCCTGGACACAGTTTTGCAGAGGACAGAGATGATTCCAGGCAATATTTTAAGGTGTTTTTAAGTCTGTGTCTCAGCCTCTCTTGGCCCTTCAAGGAGATGATGACTTCTGAGAATTAAAATATCATTTCATTATTCACTACTGATTTGTTTATTGTTAGTGGACAAAGCACTAGTGGGAGCACAGAAGGGACTGTATTTTCTTTTCAGTTTTACTGCTACGCTGCTGCAGGACTGCATGACCCTGCTGATCAGAGAGACTGCAAGAACCTTCTGCTGTGTCTTTGTTACAAGGACGAGACATTGCACAGCTCCCTCAAAAGTTAGAAATGCACTTGGGTTTTTTTGTGGTGAGCACTGCTTTTGGTGCCATGCTTAAAGCAATTCTGCATTGCAGAAAAAATGTTTTTAAATATTTTTTTTTATTAGAGTGTGTACTATCTTCCTTTTGTTATTTTAAGTTATTTTTAGGTACTAAACCCACACATTAACATAAGTAGAGAGATTCTTACTACTTTGTTTAAGAGGCAATAAGATCTTAAATAAATAAATGCATAATTTATTCACCCAGCATTGGTGTGAATTATACTTCTCTTGGCTGCAAAGCTACACATTACTGAAGTTATTTTTGATCCTGGAAATTGAAGGGGTTTTGAGATTATGGACTAGGTTATTGAAAGCGCTCATAGCTGCTCTTGCTGAGAACAATGGAGAAGAGCTTCCCCATGGAGAACAAAGGGAGCTGTGGGGTGCTGAGTATGTTTGAAACTTCATCTATACAGCTTTGGACTATGTGTTTTGTAAGAGATTCTCTCTGAAGGTTCCAGTAAAAAGGCTTGGTTTCAGCAGGCAATAACACCAAGGGATTTGAATTGATGCTTAGTTTTCTTCAGTTGAGCAGATTAGGACATACTGGAAAGTATGAATTCAATATTCCAAGCTTGGAAGAACAATTTTGTTTCCAGTCTGAGAATTTTCCACTACTGCTTAGTACAGATCTGCTGCAGGCACACCTATTTTTAAGTCTCAGCCTTCAACCTATTTAGTATTTTTCCCTCAGTGTTTGCACTTGCTTCCTTCTGACAAGAGAAGGTCTTTGCTTGCTTTTTTAACAGTGAACCCTGCCTTCAGGTCTGCTTTGTCTCTCTTTCTTCACAGAAGTCTTTGGGACTGACTTTTCAGAAATACCAAACTCTTCACTTTCCCACCAAAAAAAATTGTGCTAAAGCTTAAGCGCTTTTCAACACTTATTTTCCTGTGACAAAGTTGAGTGGTCCTGGTTTAAAAACAGATATCTTCATTTCTTTGTTGCCTGTTAATGTCACAGTATCAAAGTGCTTCAGTTCAGACTCTCATATCTCTGTGAAGCAGAAAAGTATTTTTATATCCGTTTTGTAGAAGAGATGTAGCACAGAGATGATATTGCAGGACATTTTACTCAAGAAGGAGAAATAAGCAATACCATCATGGTCCATAATAAACAAACTATAATGAAATTGTCAATCTAGAATCATTGTGGCTGTACATTTGTGTGTAGTAGAAACTTGGAGGGGTTAGTCCTTGGCTCTGTCTGTATGACATTTTCATCAGATAAAGGTAAAATCATTACCGATAAAATCTAGAGATAGCATTAAGTCTAAAGGAGTAGAAAATAATAGAGGAGGTAGGAATCATTGCATGCATCTTGTTAAAAATCGACAGCCAATGTGCGTTCCAATATGATCGTGTGAAAAGGAGAAGATTTTTCACTGTATATGCATTGATGCGGGATCTGTCCTAGGGTATCCCGTCTCTTGAAAGTGTTAGGCACTAAGATGGGTGATGAATGGGATATCAAAAGATGGATACTTTGTGGTGATTATGAGTCAAGAGACTTACATGAATCCCAAATATGTAGGGAGCAATGAAGAATAGGGGTACAATGTTCATATAGTGTACTTTAGTGCTGTTAAGATCACTAGTGGAATGTACCTTGAATTTTCATGTCTATAGCTTAAGATATACTGGGAAAATTGAGAGGAAACTGCAAGGAAGATAATTGAAATCCTGAAAACTGAGCTATTGGTTATATGATGTCTGACATAAAACACCCCCAAGACTAACTCTATAGCTCAGGAACCAAGAGACGGTTACAGAACATGTTCTAACCTGTCACAGTTAGACAAGACTTAATTTAATTGCTTCACTCAGTATGAGTGGACACGTGTTCAAATATAGATTTTTCTTACCCTCAGGCAGAAAATGCTGGTGTGCACCACCCCACAATACTTCGTGTGTGAAGCGATTTTCAGCTGATAATGTTCTTCATCAACAACCTTATTCACCACACCTAGCTCCCTGCAACTCTTGCCTCTTCCCAAAGATCAAGTTGTTGCTCAAAAGAACCTGGTTTTGGTCAATAGAAGATGTGGAAGCAGAAGCGATGGAGATCCTCAACAGCCTTTCAGAAAATGATCAAAGCAAAATGATCAAAATGGAATTGCTTTGAACATTAGCAGCATCATATGAAGCTGTGTGTCACCTCAGAAGGAAACTGTTTTGAAGGTGATCATAGTTGATTTTCTTGACTTGCTAAATAAAAGTTGCAGGCACAATCTCAGGGGTTTTGTGTAAAACCTCATAGGCATACTTGCTTATGTATTCTATTTCTTCAAAGAAAAAGTTAGATCAATTTGAACACAATTTAACAATACCTATTTGGAAGTTTGAGAAATATGGTAACAGGTGTCAGGTAACAAAGGCACCACAATGTACAGTGACCAGGTTAATTTATGACTGAAAGTTCCAAGCACCATTGTGGATCATAGGTACAATAACATTCTAGCATGTGCCATACCAGAGGTAAAGCTAGGAGGTTAAAATAGTTCTAGACAGCTGTATAGTCTGCATCTTGGGGCAGTACTTGACCCCAAGGCTGCAGCTGCTACAGGATTTTTTTTTTCCCTCCCATTTTCTTCTGTAGCCTCCTAGATGTAAAATGCAACATGTTATTTCCAGCTCTACAAAATGGGATGTGTCCTAGTTGGTGCACTCAAGACTAGAAACTGCAGTGGTCTGCTGCATCTGCTCCCTAAGAAAAAAGGTGAAGAGTAAGAAATGTGGGGAACTTCCGTAGGAAACTAGTAGGCACCCCTTTTCTGCTGTGTTACCAGATTTACTTATATATTAGATTTAGGTGATAGCTTGCTACTAAAGTAGCTCAGTGTTATACTCTTTCCTATTCATTCACACCTGCTCTTCTGAAAATTCATTCAACCTCAAAAAGTGAAATATCATCTTTAATGCTTATTTTATTATATCTAGCACTGAACCCACTGATTTCAATAAAATATATCCAGAAGGGCGCTGTGTCATTTTCGTGAACATTGCAGGAGACATGTTAAAATATATATGCTAATCGAATGTAGGAAAGCAGAATTTGAAGGTTATGAGCTCTCTCTTGTTTTTCCTGGCTATTCTGTATTGCCTTTATATTCATGTCAGTTCTCTGCCAAAAATCTTTTCTGTATGAAGTAATCATATTCAGGATTAGGTTGTAGGATAGCAATAATAATAGGGCTTTTTTATTTTAAACAGTATGACATGTACTCATGCTCAAAAAATTCTTTGAATATAGCCATGATCTCATTTCCTTCCTGTTTTTTCACCATCGCATATGCACTAGTAAAGGGGCAGTAATTTCCAGGTACTGAATTGCATGAGATCCAAGGGGTATTTTCACTTCTCTCATCAGCTAGACTGAAATACTCATTGCAGCCACAGTAAGGTCCAATAATGTGCACATTGATGAGAAAACTGCAGAGCAAACAGAAGTACGACAGCCTTTTGTGTTTGAGATTCAGCAGGCACACAAATCTGAAAGCGTCTCTTCTGCTTTGACATTATCTACAGGTTCAATCTACAATATGCTGATTCTATCATAATACTGAAAATTGGTTAATTCCCTCTGGAAATTTAGAATAAAAATAATTGTCCCCTTGAACTGCTCTTGCTTCTTCCTTTGATTGTATGATGCTATCAGTTTTCTTCTGAAGTGGAGGACAAAAAGAGCATTTTTATGGCAAAGTATGTACATTTATATAAATCTGCACACTTTATGCATGTACTTTACCCTTTCTCTAAAAATATTGGCAAGTGAACATAATTAGTCAAGTGTATTTCCAAGTCACCAGGACCTGTGCAAAATGTTATCTTTTGCAAGTGGTTATCAAATCACTTGATAATTGCTTTCCATTTCATGATATTTTTTTTCCCTCCTCATGCTTTGGCTTCTTCACTTCTTTGAGTGTTGTTCTCAACTGGGATGTCCAGCTCAGCACTGGAATTACAGGTCAGCATATTGGTGTTGTTACTGTCCCAATAGAAGCTGTTTTACTAATTAAATGGATCCATTTTATTTATCTACCCATGGAAGGCAAGAAAGCTTGGTCATAAAAAAAACTTTAATTCAAAACTTACATTTGTTTCTGTAGAGTAAAAGCTAGCCAGGGGGTGTGAATAAAGCATGCATTGTTTTGGCAGGGAACGTAATTAAGCACCAGTGCAACTTCACTATCATATGGATGAACTCTCTCTCCATAAGGACGTCATGACCTTTATGGTAATTAGGAGGTGGGACCAATTGCTGGTGGCATGAAAGCAGAAGAGGTGAAGGAGATGGTGATTGCCCGTTCTGGTTTCCTAATCTTCAACACTGTGCATTTCCTGAATTTTAATGCGTTTATGGGTAATATGCACTTGCACACACATGTGGCTGTGCTGTTAATGCATAGTGAAACAAGCCACGTTGCTTGCATAGTAACAGACTGATGTTGATCTTTTCACATATAGATTTTGTCGATTAGTAGATGTCTTCTATTAATACTGTCTGTGGTAGAAAACACACATGTAGAAACCCACCTCTGGCCAGGGCCAAGCCAGTCAGCGATGGTGGCAACATCTCTGTGACTACGTGTTGAAGAAGGTGGTGGTGAAATTGGCAATGGCAGCAGCAGTGAAGAGAGGGTGAAGGCACTTGCCTTCCCTCTGGCCTTCCCCTCTGTTGGCACCTGGGCTGCCAGGGCTCATTGGACCAATTGGGCCTGTCCAGTTTGGAATGGAGGAGAGAGAGAAGTGAGATGTGGGAGAAACAGCACTGAAGAAGACAGCAAGGTCAGTGAAGAAGGAGAGGGAGGAGGTGCTCCAGATGCTCAAGCAGAGATTCTTCCATAGCCTGTGGAGGAGACTATGGTTGAACAGGCTGTCCCCCTGCATCCGATGAGGAGTCCTGGTGGACATCCACGTACATCGCATGGAGGACCCCATGTTGGAACAGGTGGAAGAGCCTGAAGGAAGCTGTGACCTTGTGGAAACCCATGTCCCTGAGAATCTGCATGATCAACCTGTAGTGATAAACATATACTATACACCAGGGAAAGGGAAATGAGACTAAGATTCTGGATTTTTTGGCCTTTTCTCTTAGTTCTTCTGCTTTTGAATGCAATAGTCTGTAGTATTTCTTCATCCTCAAAAAGGGAGGGATATATTCTGAGGTGGCTAGAGAGTTCAACTGATTGAAATAAAATGAAGGAAAGAATTTAGAATTATTGTAGTTGCTTGCATTAAAAAGGTTTTATTTATCATTATAAATGATCTAGACAGAACAGAGCTTTTAGAAACAGTTGAAGAATCTTAAGGAAACTAAGATTTACTTTAGTATTGAACTCTTATGTACATCCAAATTAAAAATAGGGGGTTTTAGCAAAGATTTAATGAATACTAAAAACTATTTAGTTGCAAGTTATTTTCCTTTTCTGTATTTTGATTTTTTTTCCTATGAAGCAGCTAAGCAACCTCTCATTCATAGAGAAAGGGGAAAATGATCTGGAAGAGCTGTACCATACTTTTGCCTGTAAAGTGGCTTACCATAATTTAGTATAACACATTCCAGACAAACAGTGTGTTACCAGCCGAATGAGTTTATGATGAACAGTTTAGTTAAATTATCAGTCTTGTTTTTTAACTACTTCTGTAATGCATTACAGAAATAGCAAGGTGCAGCATTACCTGGCATAAGAACATACCCCACAAATGGCCTCGCCCTTAATTCTGCAGCTCTATTCCTTTCTGATGATATAACAATGATGCACTTTCAGTTTCGTACTAGAATATTAACATACATAGCTCTTTTCAGGATTGATAGAGTTTTCTTTTTTGAGAGATTATAAAAACAATCCTACTTTTTTGAACATGACAGGTTTGTACATCTATTAGGTATAAAGCAGGGCAGAATCCACCAACTTTATTTAAAATCAGACAAGATAGAATAGGGCGTGTCAAATTCTGTTCTGGTATGCCTTTTGAAATGAATATAGATTACCTCACTCTATGTTAAAAAAAAGGCAATAGGATAATGATTTTTTCTAAACATTTTGGAAGTTTAAGGGTATGGAAGGACTTATTTTGAGTTGCTATTTTCTCTTATGACAGAGAAAAAGAAATATTTTCTTGAATGAAGGTGAATTTTAGATTCCTGACAGATGATCCCCATTGCAAATATCACAGTAACCTCTTGCTTGCTCAACAGTACAAAATTTTGGTCTTGCTGAGATATTGCAGATGCTGCTTTTAGTAGCTGTAATTATTTTCAGCTGTTCCTCCTACATACCACATATCTCTTGAGCCTTTAATTAAACCAGGTAGCTTTAGTGAGTGAGAGATCACAGCTTTTACCAGTCAGTCCAAAATAACATGAATTGGGGAGAAGATTGTATTGCTTTCACTACCTGGTGTGTTGGGTATTTTTGAGGAGAAAGTACTGAAAAAAAAAGGAAAAAATAGGTATATTAAAAAGTTTTACTAATGATAACGAATGAACTGGAAAAAGAGCTCAGACACAAGTTGAAAAGTTAAAGGAGACTGGGATGGTTTTGCTGGTGGTTAGCAGTGCCATTTCAATAGCAAGGATTCAAAAATAGGATTGCTTATGTGTCATGTGGCCTGGTTGGGAGAATGAAAGGAGACTACTGGGATGAAGCAATATGACTTCCTCAAGTCTCCAAGTCTGCAGACTCTTGCCAATATTTCCTACACCAGATGGATCAACTGTAGTAGAGTTAGACAGAAGCTTCCAGAGCTGCTGTGAAGACCATGCGGGACTGTCCCGATCCAATATTGGGGAGGATTCTTAAAACGATCCTAAGAGCGAGATTAAGACACAAACGGGGTCAGATGCCATACTATCTTTGAGCTTTATTTTCTAGAACAACAGATAGCAGCGATAGGACAGAGACAAAAGGAATGAAAAGGTCAGAAATCCCTAAGCAAGGAAAGAGTAGAGGCGCAGCTAGTTACCACCAACGCAAATCCAGTGAGGTGCAGTTGGTTCGGTTGCAGTGCAGATGATGGCGCTCCAAGTTCCAAGGGGTGTCCAAGAAGAGAGAGAATGGCAAGAAGGAAAATTTCACCACATCAACGCAGCAACAGTTCTCAGGAGTACACGGTGACAGCTTCCAGGCCACGTTGAAGTGAGTGGTGGGAGAAACTGCTCTCAGTCTGGTTCCACTGCTCTCCATCTTGTTCCGAGAAACTGCTCTCAATCTGGTTCCATGAAGCTGCTCTTTTATCCTGTAAGGCCCCCATTTGCAAGTGTCTGTTTTCCATCTTGGAGAAGTAGGGGGGAGGAAGCAGCCACCGCTGCATCCCTCTCGCCCCCCACAGACGAAGGCAGGTCTGGACCCTCGATTAGATAAGTGGCTCTTCTGTTGACCCCACAGACAACCTGGTGCCACAGGGTGGTGGTGGGGGGGGTCCCCAGATAAAATGTTTAAGGCAAACACACACATAATCCGACTCTACAGTCCCCAGGTAAAATGTTTAAGGCAAACACACACATAATCTGACTCCACAAGGACAGAAAACACAGCACAGCTCTCAGTAGTGTGGAGAATGGGAAACTGCTCAGTAAACTTTCACTTCTGGCTGTAAACTACTAATTCTGTATTGGCTTGTTGCAATTTCTTGGAATGAAGAAATGTGAGTTGGTCTTGACTTTTCGTGTTAAGTATCTTTGTGAGTTGCCTCTTTGAACTTGGTGGAGTTCAAGGTCCTGAGGCAAACTGCTATGTTTTGAGACTTGCTTTTGTCTTGGTGGTGGTTGCTAATTTTCCCCAATGAAATGAGAAAAACAGCCCTTCTTTTCTCTGTTGGTCCACAAAGCATTTAAAGTAAAAAATGGAGAATGAAACAGAATGAAAAAAATCTTGTTTGTCTGTGTGTTACCAATGAACCCTGAAGACATTATTTTGGTTATCTGGTACCAGTGCCACCAGCAGTAATGCTATATGAGCCTCTTAGTGATTAAATATTTTTCTCAACATCAGTAATAATTACTGTGTACACTTAAGCAATAAACCAATCCCTCACTCCAATCCCTTATAATTAAGTTTTATTAATTGAATTGTCTTTAGTGTCAGATAGGCCTATACATTGCCTAAAACCACAAGGAAAAGAGATGTAAAAAAACCCCAAACCTTTTGCAGGAATAATACAAGCGTATGATCACACTGTGTTGAAAAAATATGTAAATGAAATGCTGTAGTTGCATTTTAGCAGCAAATGGTTATTGGACTGGTGTCACAGCCAGAGGTTTGATTACTTAGACCATTGGACTCACTTTGAGAAACCTAGTCTACTGGGGGTTGATGGGGCCCATCTGTTGGAGAAAGGGAAGATTATCTTTGGCTTGCCAAACTGGCTTTAAACTATAGCTGCTGGGAGAAAGGAACCTCAATCCATCATACTTCTACCAATTTGATGACAGTGCCAGAGATAGATGTCCAGTGAGTGAATAAGGATCACAGGTAAGCAGCACAAAAGATTTCCAGCCAGTAAGTCAGCTTCATCAAAGCCCAATGTACATGCCTTTATGCAAAGGCATGTAGCATGGGGAATAAACAAGGAGTCAGAGACGCTTGCACGAGCTTGTGGGGCTATAATTTTATTGGCATCATGGAAAATACTGAGATGGAATCTATGATCAGTGCATTGGAATGGAGGGATTCAGGCTCCTTAGGAAGGACAGGCAAGGGAAATGAGGGGGTGTTGCCCTCTATGTCAGTGATTGGCTGTATTGCATGCAGCTCCACCTGGAGATGGATGGGGAGCTGACCAAGAGTTTATGGATTGGGATTAAAGGGAAGGCAGGGTCAGGTGACATTATAGTGGGAGTCTACCACTGTACCAAGAAGAGCGAGGAGATGAGTTCCTCTATAGACAGCTAGGTACAGCCTCATGTTCACAAGCCTTGGTCCTCATGGGGGTCTTCAACCATCCCAATATCTGTTCGAGGGACAACACAGCAGGGCACAAGCAATCCAGGAGGTTACTGGAGTGCATTGATGACAGCTTCCTTCTCCAAGTGACAGAAGAGCCAAAGAGAAGAGGTGCTATGCTGGACCTTGTTCTCACTAGCAAAGAAGGGCTGGTGGGGAATGTGAATCTCAAGGGAAGCCTTAGTAGCAGTGATCATGAAATAGTGAAGTTCAAGTTCTGCAGGACAGTGAGGAAGGTTGCACTGCAAGATCACTACCCTGGTCTTCAGGACAGCAGAGGCTGGCCTCTTCAGAAAACTGCTTACTAGAGTACCATGGGATAAAGCTGTGGAAAGCAAGGGGACCCAAGAAGGTTGGTTAATATTCAAGGATCATCTCCTCCAAACTCATGGGTGATACGTGCCAGCAAAAAGGATGTCAGGCGAAAACACCAGGAGGCCTGCATGAATGAACTAGGAATTCCCAGACAAACCTAAATACAAAAAAAGGAAGCTTACAGAGGGTGGAAACAAGAGCAGCTTAGGAGGAATGCAGAGAAATTGTCTGAGCAGCCATGGATCAGGGTAGGGAAGCTAAAGCCTTGATAGAATGAAATGTGGTTCAAGTGCAACAGGAAAAGCTTCTATAGGTATGTCAGTGATAGAGCTGGGGAACTACAGGCTGGTCAGTCTCACCTCTGTGCCAGGAAAGATCACAGAGCAGATCCTCCTGAAAACCTTGCTGTGTCACATGAAAATATGAAGGTTACTGGTGACAGCCAACATGACTTCACAAAGGCCAAATCTTGGCTGAAAAATTTGGTGACCTTCTACAATGGAGCTACAGCATTGGTAGATAGGAGAAGAGCAACTGACATCATCTACCTGGACTTGCATAAAGCTTTTGCCATTATCTCACATTACAGCTTTGTCTTGAAAATAGACAGACATGGATTTGAAAGATGGACAGCTCTGTGGATAGAGAATTGGCTGGATGGTTGCATTCAAAGAGTTGTGGTCAACGGCTCAATGTCAAATTGGAGACTAAGGATGAGTGGCTATCTGTAGGGATTGATATTGGGACTGGTGATGTTGAACATCCTGTTAGTGAACTAGTTTTGCAAAGCTTTCAGTAATAGTCTAGTTCTGTTTATCATTTAATGTGAGAAGAAGCAGTGTTAGGGCCAGCAGAGAACTCCAAGGTAATATTGTAATTTGAGCTTTTTTAAGGACTTGAAAACTAGTTTCTCCTCATTCTGTTTTGCAGACTGTAATAATACAATATTAAAAAAAAACCCAACCAACCAACCAAAATAAAATGGACAGGATCTTGTGGCAGAAAATTTACATTACCTCAATTTATGACTTGTAATGATTGATCCTCAATGTTCCAGACTGTTGATGGTATAAATAAGCATTTTTACTCAATCCAGACAGGTTCCTATATATGTGTTGTATCAGCAGTTGCTAAAAGTGGTTGAAGGACGGAGAGGATTGCTGGACAATGTAGAGTTATTTCTGTTTAGTGCCTGCTGTAAGGAGAAAGAAATTCAAAGAGACTGTGATTCTGCCTCTGTGACATTGATAGTTGATCTAGATGCACAATGATTTGGAATTGTATCTTCGTCTGGCATGCATGTTCTTGGCTCTGTTACTCATGCAATAAAAATACGCCAGGGCCTGCATCAAAACCCCAGCTGTGGTAAACTCTTGTTAGTGGAATTTGGTGCAGACTGGCGTAGCCCCAGAGAACTGCCAAATCTGAAAAGATCTGGATCTTCTCTAGGTTTCAAGTGTTTAGATGTGCACTTTAATAGCTATTGAGTGTCTTAAAAATGTCTGGCATTTGCTAGCATCGACTTTTCTGAAAATTCCCTCAGAAGGCACTTGGGCTGCCCTAAAGAAAAATCTAACCTGAATTCTGTATGCAACCCCCATAAAATGAAAATGTTCAATCATTTCAATCGCAGTGAGAGATTTTTGTCTGAGGCAGGATTTAATATAGTGCACATTCACATCTGTAGAAATATATTAAAAAAATCAGAATGACCCAATGTACAAAAATGAAGCGCATAAATCATTTTATGTAATCAATCAGATTGCCATATGTAGTTGGCAGCCTCTCCTTAATTTGACTGGGATATATAAAAACATAATGCTTGAAGTAAAAGGTACTTTTAAAAGGGATGAAAGTAGCGTGTACTCCCTTACCATTTCTAATTTTTTTTATTAATGATCACATGGAAAAAGCTCATTTGCTGTTGTGCCGTCTTGAAAACTGGCAGTAATGTTTCCCTGTGAAATAAAAAAATGTGAAAGAATATGTATGCCTCAGAAGTGGTAGAGGTTTGTATCCATACATAAGTGTGTGTGCGAGTGTGTGTGCGTATTCACATCATTTGTGTAATCTCATTTAAGAGCCTTTTTACAAAGGGGGCAATAGAAAATGCCTTGAATGACACTTGTCTGGCTATCCTCTTTACTTTCATTGCAGTGAATTATGTAAAAGTGAGATTTAACAAATACTTCATTAGGAAAAATGCCTCTGATATTTTCCATCCTTTATGCATATGGGATTGAACGTGTAGTTTTCCTTACTCAGACAGGATGCAATAACCACATAAGAAATCCACCAGCCACAGCCTGGATTGTGACTGGCTGTATGATTTTAAAGGTCTTTTAATATGACTTTCCTTTTTCCATCCTGCATAATACTTCTACTCCACTCAAGATTTGGCTGCTTTATCAACGTTATCATCAGAATTTCTCTGTCTTTTATTTTAAAGAATGTTTTCAAAAGGAATCAACCCATTGTGGTTTTTATTTCTTTCTGGGCTTGACTTTCATAATCATGAAAATCTAAAAATGTCAGTGCTGCTACTGTGCTAGAAATGGATATAATGCATGTTAATGAAGACTTCAAAGCAGGAACTGTTTTCATTATTTTAGTTTAACAGATAAGTTTGGAGTTAAACCTAAAAAAGCACATTTGAGGTGGTTCAGTTCAGGGAAGAAGCAGGAGATATTAATTCACAACATGAACAAGGCTATTTCTTGTCATATTTCTTTCTGTGAACATTTGAACTCAGGCAGGTTTAGTCACGTTTTTGTGGAGCTTACCTGGACTGCTTGAAAGCTTCTGTAGCTGTCTGTATACTACCTCTTTCTGTCTTCATATTTTATGGAAGCTGGATTAAAAATGCCAGCATTGTGAAGAAGTCATAAGCACTGAGTAAAATGTAAATATGAACTTCTAAGGTTAGTGACAATTGTAATAAAATATCTAACTGTGGAAGGAAAGATAAAGAAACACTTCAGTCACTGCCTCAGAATTGCTGATGTGACGTTTGAGGATCTGAAATAAAATTTTTTCTTTTCCTGAAATCCCTGTCATCATTGTGCTTATTTAAGATAACATTTCTTTTCACGACAGTTCATTGCTGCCAATGCTTTTGATATTACTACTTCAGAAGCCTGTTCTCCCGATACTTCCAGATTAACTACTTCAAGCCATTTGCCTATATGATCTGCAAAGCCTGCTTAGTGGCCTGATGAATGGCTGTTACTTTGGTATGGGAAAGAAAGGGCACATAAGGGCTGCATTCTGAATTTTCAGTTCATCTCAAGACTTCAACAGCATTCTGTCAAAAGGCTGCTTCTGAAAAATGATGGGTGGCTGTGCAAGCAAGTCAGTAAATGGATTTCCTGGTTCATAGGGAAGGAACTTCTTTTTCTGGTTCAGCTTAAGCTGTACATGCAGACCAGTAAAGCCAGAATTATCTCAGTTACTGATCATACTGTCCTTGCCCATCTGATCTCTGCTGCTTTCATCCTGTGCTGTATCTGCCACGCATGATCTGGCTCTGTGTTAAGTGACTCATTTCTCAGATGTGTGCATGGGCTCATGACTAAAACCTGAGTGTCCTGTATTTTAGAATTACTGACTTTACAGCATAGATTTAATTGCTGTATGCATTTTTCAGTAACAACTGCGTGAGAGTTAATATTCTGTGTATGGTTATCCCTCTCCATATTGCATTTTTTCTTGTTTGCTTGTTGGTTTTGCTCTGTTTTGCTATATTTTTGTAGTCCGAGTTGCTCCTTTAGGATGTGGTTTCTTCTCTGATATTGCTGCATGCCCTTTGCAAGAGCCACACAGGGGAAATAGTACATTCCAGTTCCAAGTGTAGCACATGCTGCTTCAACTCAAAATTCAGAACTGGGAACCAGCCTTGCCTTGCTGACATGATTATAGTTATATTTCAAGGGATGCAAACAATGTAAGTACTTTGGTTCGGATTTTATGTGGCACATATTGAAGAATGCTGCCACCTCTACAGACTATCAGAGGAAATGGAGTAAACAGAAGTATAGACCTTTGCAGTGACTTGTTCAGGACTAAACAGCTGTTTGGTCCTGGAAATTGTTTCTCTTTTTCTCAACCTGGTTGTGTACAGAGTGGGTTAAGCTGCAAGCTTGCACTGTGCAGCCTTCTCTGCTTGTCAGTGTTACCAGTAGCTTTCAGCTTGTCATTTACTTCATGTTGCTAGTGCTGCAATAAGTTTTCATTTGTGTGCATTCTTGTCAAATGTATATCCTTTGGCTGAAGCTAACTCTGTTCGTTCTAGTTTTTAAGCGTATATGCCACATTAAAAACATCAGTAGAATTTCTGCTCAGAGATGGCACTCTGAGCTAAGAAAGTGAATGGTAAGTAATGAGGAAAGTGGAAAGTAATGTGTAAATGCAGAAGTTTTATCCTCTGAAAGTTATTGTGGTATTGAAGTCCCCAGATGAGTAAATCCAATGTGTCAACATTTCATCACAGACTATCATCAAAAATTCAAATATAATTTTTGCATCCATATGCTGCCACAAAGTATTTGTAATTATATTGTACCATGAAATCTAGCTGGTGGTTCTTGGAAATCAAATTAAAAATAAAGAAACATAAATGAATAAATAATTATAGACTTTTCCCTGTGCATTCTCCAAACTTACCACGTCAAAATTAGCCTGTAGCAGGGGATGACTGACTTTTTCAATTGAACTCCCTAGGAGAGAAATACAAAATGTGCCAGTAGAGGAGGGAAGATTTTGCTGTACAGAGTTCTTAGTGGAATCAGTAGGAGTGCTAGCTGAATAGCTTAATATCTGTGCCCTGGTAGTTAGGGGCAGTTGTTTTTTTTTTTTTTGATATTCAGGAGCGAAAAAAAGGGCAACAATTTGATATTTAAATATCTCTCAGACTGTGGCCTTTGCTCAGGTGGATAGTTACTTTTAGCTGCAGCACATAAGCATCATAATCTGCATAGGCAATTGTTGTATAAGGAAATTCTTAATTCTGAGTTAGGGCTTGGATTTTCTTTATAAGATATGGAGAGAACTACGGATATACAGAAGTGATTCTTGGAAACTGTTGGGGCACTGAGCACCTAATACCATCAGGATGGTAAGAGTTAAGAAGTGCAAGTTGGAGGCTTCTTGCTAAGTGGCTGGGTCAATGCTTTTGTCACCTTGAGACTGGTTCATGGGGAGCAATCCAGACTATAGGAAGAGAGTCACTGGTGGTGGAAGGCAGCAGGATCTGTTAGAGAAGCAAAGCACTGAAAGAAGTGGAAATCACTCAGGTGTGTCTCATGCCTATTTGCTGGACTTGGGATGTACCCATCCAGCAGTATGGAAGGTAACCCAAGATTTGCCTAGTAATACGAGCTTAGAAAAACATAAATGATTTCTGCTCAAGTTTATCTGGAGCTGAGAAGAACAAATGTGACCTCAATTACTGTGTTGAGCTGAAGATTAAAAGTTGTTCTGGATGCCAGTCAGGGTGGGGTAGACTGAGATTGTATACAAGTGACTTTCTTTCTGCACAGAGAGGGCTTTCTTTTTACTAAAAGTGCCACATACTTCTTGTGCTGGTGATTGAGAATGTACCTGGTGCTGAGTCTATGCTTCCTCCAACTACCCAAATGAGATACACATCTCCTGGTAGTAAGAATACCTAAATAATATAGCAGTCATTACCCAAATAATCTAAACTTAGTTAATTGTACAACAATGTGATGATGATTATTTGACTGATGATTTTGATTAACAGAGCCCAAGACAGAGTATGACAAATACGCTTGAAAAGGTGGGACTGAGCTTCCATGAGCAAGTGACATGGAAATGTTTGCAGTGGTGTTTGCTAATCTGCATGAGGATCTAGACTTTCAGACCTGTGACCTTTTCTGTAGTATGTAATTGTCCATTCTAGTCATCGCAAATCCAGTGGCAAATTCAATTAAAAAATTATGCACACTTCACACAAATAGTACTCATTTCCTTTGCCAGATTTATACCAAGGAGAGAAACATTTTTTCAGATATGTTACATTTTTTGCACAGACCTGAAAGATCCTTTTAATCCCAAGATCATAATGTGTGTCCTGACAGTGCTACAGTTTCCTTTGTTGCTGGGGTAGGTTCATTGGTTATTACTCTCACACAACAGCAGAAAAATCACATTAATTTTGTTACACCATTTAGTATATCATTTTGTTATGAAATGTTGGATAGGAAGCCATCTCTAATGCTTTCAGATGTGATACAGTTTATCAAGGTGCTTTAAAATGTCTGACACCATTTTAAAAATAGATACTGTCTTTCATATGGCTAAAATACTGGGAGAACAGGTACTTAAAGAGGGCATCAATCCAAAGAAATGATTGGAAAATAAATCCGTTCACTGAAAGATGCCATAGAGATATTCTTGATCATCATTCATATATTGGGTGAAGCCACAGACACTAAGGACAGAATTAACTGTTGTCTTCATATCTGGAATTTGTAGGAAATTGTGTGGGGTGTTGCCACAACTCATATCTTCCACTTGAGCCTCATTACACCTCTGGAAGTCTGTTTGCATTTTCAGTACTTTGAAAATACAGAAGACCTGGAAAATAGATGGAATTGTTTGGAATAGGAAGCATGCCTTGAGTTAAAAGAAATATAGAGGATAATTGGAGGAATTTGCAATGTCATACGTGAATTAAATATTTGCCCTCTATTGACAGCGTGTCTGTGGAGAAAGAACATCTTTCAAATGAGCCATGGTCCTCTCACTTGCATCGAGGCCGATTTAGAGTTTTGTAATCTCTAAATAGGGACCTGGCTGATTTGTCCCCAACGTGTTTCGAGGGGTGTGTTTTCTCATCCTGTCTTCTGCAGGGAGTAGTGGATTTTAATATTAGGCCTTACCCAGTTACTGTTCCGTTTTGTTTGATTTTTTTTTTCCTGAAGAGAGAGAGTAAGCCCTTCTCACTTGAGAGCTGCGGATTCTGGAGGAAATAAATTTTGGCCGTGGCTTGGCCTAAGACTCAGAAGATGTCGGAGCCTAGAAATTGGTTCTCTATCCCTGTTTGAGCTCTATAGGGAAAGCAGCATCTGCCCATAAGGAAATGCAATGGAAATGGCTGAAAGGGAGGTCTCCTGCTGCTGCTGGCCATCGTGCTGAAATGCAAGGATATTTTTTGACAAGGTTTCTGTGATAGTCATACATTGTTGGCAAAAGACTTGAAATGTCTCACTCTTCTTTTTCTGTCTCTGTGCTGCTCAGGCTTTTACACTATCAGAGGAATGAAAGTGTTTTAACTTTTAAACATGTTTTTGAAATATTAAACAAAGTTTCCCCCCGATTGTTAGTGGTGTATCAAAGCAGGTTTGAAACTGTTTCATAATCTCTTACATAATGCTGTCATGCTATTCATGCCACTGATGCTGTTTCATCTTGATAACTGCCACTGATAGGAGGCTCAGAAATGTGATTGTAACCATTCTCAGATGCCTTTTAAATAAATTTCACAGATTATTCTTGGGGAGAGGCATTCTCTTATGTTACAGGTTTTTTAGATGGAAACCAAATAGAATGTCCCATTAAATCAATATCCTTGTCTGTGAATTGCAACACAAATAGTCCTGCTCTTCCTTCCAAAAAGTGGATCATCCTTGAAATAGTTGCTTTTTTTCTGTAGCAGGGTTAAGGAGCTAGAACACAAACTCTTCCCGTGTATTCACTTGTTGCATAGAAATGGTTCAAAGATTCATTCCTGTGTAGTATCTTCTATTGCAGCTAACTCTAGTGCAAAATAATCCCTTTGTACCCAGAGAGGAGTCTGTGATTGAAATCAAGGACCATCTCCCGTCCTTCCAATTTCTGGTAGCTGATAAAGCGATTGATTCACATGGGATTAGGAGATCCTGCTTCATCTGAGTCAGATCAATAACTTGAATAACATCTTTCCACTTGAGTGGCTGTATCCGTGTGTGTGTGTGTGTGTGTGTGTGTGCCTGGATATAGGAAGTCTATGTTCCCTTGGAGGAAAAAGAAAGAATTCTTCAAAATGAATCCAGCTCAACTTGCTGTGGATTGGAATATGTACTGAAATAACAAATATCTTTTGCCAGTTAGGAAAATTACTTGGATATGGGCAGGAGAAATTTTTCTAGACTATATCCTTCAAATTTCTGTGTAAGAAAGTCACTGAAGCATATACTAATATCTTTTGAGACAGGCATATGCTTCCATGCTTCTCTGAGGCAGAATGTTTCCTGGAATTAGCCTTCAGGTAAACCTACTTTTGGTATATTAATTTCTACGTGGAGCCTTCATGAGCTCCTGTGTTCATGGTCCTCACTTGGAGAATGGCACAAAATACTTGTGTGTTAAAAGGTGAGGAATGAGGAAAAAGAAAGATGAAAAACCAACAGAACAGGGGCCCCTCCCCCCTTCCCCTCATTTCCAATTTGGTAGTGTATTTAAAATCTAATGAAAGAATGTAAACCCTAAGATACTTGCGCTACTGTTTAATCAAGAAATTATAATTGCTGTACCTCAAGGCAAGATTAGCCTGTTTGAGAAAATGCTGTCATGCTTCTTGAAAATCAGTCATCTTATTTCCTTAATCAAATGCTGTCCAGACTGTTTTAAAGTAGTAGAGGGCATCTGGAAAGAGAAATGTTCCATTCTGGGATGTCACGGGAAATTTTGATCTCAGAAATAAATGAAAATACTGTGGTCTGAAAGTAGAATTGCGAGAAGGGAAGTTCAGAGGAAGTCCATGAATATAGCAACAGCCAAGGAGGAGGATGACTGAGAGACTGAGAATCCACGTGCATAGCTGGACTAATCTGAATCATCTCCCTAGGATCACAATAAAGACATTTCTGTCAGAACCCTAACCAGAAAGCTTTGGCATTCAGTCTACTTTTTTGCATCTCTATCAGCAATTATGAGCTTTGGCAGATAGTTTTTATGCAGTGACTCAGCTACATTAGGCATCTCCCCAAGTATGGAATAATTAGTCAACTAACTGTTATGTCTAATCTGCTGTCTACTAAATTCAATATGAGGACTTCCTTCTGACTTCATAAGATGCTGGAACAAGTTCCAACCAGCCTACCCTGTTTGAAGGCTCTAGGTGTCTACACAGCTTGCTGAGCAAAGATATGAGCTTATGTCAGACCCTTGTCTTGTTGTTTGGGTGTTTATCTTTTCTATAAAGTGTTCTTTCTCTTTTCCTCTTTAATACAGAGCTTTTCCTACTTTGTTATTACTGCATTGATGAAAGTACGCTCAGCTTTTGCAGTGCAAAACCCTTACCTACCAGAATTAATTCCAGTCATCTGAGAGAGGGCTATGTTTACCCTATAGGGATGTGATGGAAATTGGATTATCGATGTTCCTGCTGCATGCAGAAGCACTGTTTGTAAGCTTAACATTATGCATGTGAATAAACCTTTATAGTATCAGGGCCTTAAGACTTGAATAATGCTTTGAAGATTTTTAGAAGGTACTCATCATAGCTAATTGTTATTGACAACAAAAGAAGATCTCATCTACATTAATGATAGGAAGCTCACAATCCACATATTTCTTTTCATGTTGCTTAAGGAGAACAAAAAAAAATCACGGTCTTTAAATATAACAGTGAATATTAAATTATTTTAAATACTGATCAGATTATTCTAGCTGTCACTATACTTCAGAGCCTGATACTCAGTATTAATTTTCCATCTTGATTTTGGCTTTTGCAGAGGAAATGTACAGAAGGGTTTTATTTATTCAAGGTTAGGTTGGGCTTTCCCTCTCCTGCAGAATAGTATTTCACTGTTAGCCCACTGCAGATCACCAGTGTGAGTGCCAGCCTCGCAATTGACTATTTTCTGCACACAAACAGAGAAAACACAAAGTGTTCTCAGGTTTATTCCAGCTATGCCTATAAATCTGTCTGGAAAGGATTCTTCCCTTTCAGCAGTCCTGGTGATTAATTAGCTATCACGAGTCTCTGCAATAGCTCAATCACATTGAACAAGTGGTGTCACGTTCCCTTCCTAAATGTGATTATTACAAATGTCGACGACATAGCAGCAGGTTCCTTCAGTGAGATCTTTTACTGCTGCAGAGATTACAGAATATCTGCTGCTTTTATTTACTGCCAGGCACCAGAATATCTCTAACAATTTCAGCTGTAAAGCTGGGGAATGCATATATATAGTTTTAGGATATAGTAGAAATTATCTGCACTATTAAGGATCACAAAACCAAACACTTGCAGGACCAAACTGGACTTACAAGACAGATATTTCAGAAGTTATGTTTTATGACTGATAATTCAGTCCTCTTGAAAATGTGATTCTACTGCTTATTCTTATCTGCTACTGCTTTCTAGCAAACACCAGCCTCTCCTCACACAGACAAGCTGTTTTGCTTCAATTGCACAGGATATTCTGCTGACATACTCCTCATTGCTCACCCACTTTTTTTTGCATAGCTGACCCCTGCATCACATCTAATTCTCCAGACATAGAAAGACATCCTGTCCATGAACCTGTGAACTCAGAAAGCTCAGGTTAATTATTGAGCACTACAATTAAATGTTTAGATCAGAGTAATGTCACTGGTATTTGTGCCTGTATTCTGAACTGGCTGGCATGTTCTTGTAATCTCAGCAAGTACTAAGTCTTAGCAGCATCGTACTAACATAAGCATTTACAAAAGGAATTGCCCATAAAACATTTGTCATGATGATGGTACTATAGATAGTGGAGTTTAGTGTAGACATTTCCTTATGTGTGCCTCCTAATGCTGTCTGACTGGGCAAAATGTGTCAAAACACAGGAACAAACTCTAGAGAGCCAAATGCTTACTTTGTGGGTGTAGCTATGAGTGACTTCCTACTAGTTTTCTGGTGTTATGTCTTCATGACGCTTAAAAACTTCTACCTGTGGTAACCTGCTCCTTGATCTTAGTGCCCCTTGGAAACCTGCACTTCCCTTTTAATAGCATGGAGAAACAAAACACGAAGAAAATATGCAACCAAAAGGCAAGTATTATGCTGGGACCAAAACTGATAAGACAGCTGAGGCCCTGTGTGTGCTAACCCAGTATTCCCTGGAGCAAACTGCATTGCAAAAATGCAGCTCTGGTGTCTGACAGAGTTCAGAATTAAAGGACAGAACAAGGAAAAAAAAAGTTGGATTTCTTGAGCTATACTAACAACCTCCCTGTTTGTAACTGTTTCTTGGGTTATGTTCTTTTGCTAAGTTTCTCTGTGGAAGATGGTGCAAGATTTTTACACTGTGGTATTTAGTCAAGATGCTTAGTTTGAGAGTCTTTTCATCCTTTTCTGACTTTCATTGTCACCTTTTTTGTTGTTGTTGTTGTTGACTTTAAAGAAAGTTTTAGATACATTTTCTGTATCTGTATAATGCTGTTGTTGTTTGCATCTGCCTACTCTAGTATCATTATCAGTAAATCTATTTGCATCCTGATCCACAAATGTTACATGCTGATAGTTATTAAAACTGGAGATAGGGTCTGAGCTGCCTAGCACAGAAACTAGTCAGAGATTAGCTTCTGTAAGTGAAGTTCCAGATTGGAATTCATAATTCAAGTGGAGATAAGTGACAAAAAATGAAAAGAAGATAAATTCAGTTTCAGTTCAGAGGCAGTGCTCCTACTTCAGATGACTCTAGGAAGGAACTTGTTGGTTAACAGAGAGAGGTCCACAGCAAGAGCTCTCTCAACGACTGCCATGAGCCTGGTAATATGACATCTTGCCTAGATATGTACTGCTTTTGATTGCCCTGAGAACAGCTCAGTCATTGAGGACAGTCACCTCTGACATGTTCCTGTTTGGAAATTGGAGACCTCCATAATTTTGTTGCAGCTCATACTGGTTGTGTTTCCCTCACAATATGTTTATGGAGCATGAAGTGCTTACATGTCATGTAGATGTTACCATGAAGATGTGGAGAGGGACTAATCCCTGATCACTGCAGGACAAAGCACTGCTAGCTGAAAGGAACTTACAGTCATTCCTGCTCTGCTACTACAGATACTTGAGAGACATTGTGTGCTGGTGTGGAGATCAACACTTGAGAATTACAGTCCCCTTTTGTGGTCTTTATTGTTATACTGAATTGCTCTTTAACCTTGCACAAGACTATTCTCTTTCAAACCCTGAATACTGCAGGCAGGTGGGATTTGTTCCTGTTAGTAGGTGTGAAGTGAATGTGTTTCTTTTAACCGTTTATTCACCAAATATGTCTTTAGCGTCAAGAGGAAGGGACAATATCTCAGTGGGGGATGAATGAATTCAGCTCTTAAACTGTACTTAACTCTTCTCATTGGTAATAGAGAGCCTGCTGAAAAGGAGCAACAGCAATCTTCACTAGATACGTGAACTCTAGGGAACCAGAGCTGCCTGTGCAAGGTGCTTTGCAGTGCAGATGAGACAGAGGAAAAGCAATGTTTTCAGAAGAAGGGGCAAAGCCAGTCTTAGAAGCCAGATGTGCATTTAAAGGTAAGCATAAAGAAACCAATAGAATTCCTAGTAGAACTAGACAGCTGAAGAAACTGATACCTTCTGGATGACTGCTGTATCCTGAGGAATTTTAAATATGCTTACAGAAATGGGGCCATTAAATGATTTTTTTTTTTTCTAAAGTGCTGTTTCAGAAGTGACAGGCATTTATTCTTTCAGGAGTAGACTGAAAGCTAGGGGGACCGTGCTATTTAAGGGCCTTCTCCTTTTGTACATGCCACCAGTAATACCCTGACCGCAGTTTCCACAGCTGAAAAGAAGACTGATATACTAATGCTGCCCTTCATTCTGTGAGAACTTGGCTTGCCATGGCTAATTCATTCCCATGTTCAGAGCACAGTAGGTTGCAAAATAATGATTATTGAAGGCAGCTATCAGTAAGCGTTGCCTCCTTTGTGAATATTGATTGAATCACGTCTCTGTGTATTTAAAGCCTGAAGTGATATAATATGCAAAGGTCAATTTATTCTATGTTTGTATCTAATGAATACATATGGAGTGTTCTCTGCTCTTTCTGTAAGGAATAGAAATAAATGTATTTATTTAGGAAATGCAAGACAATATGCTTGACAAAGGAAGTCCACTAGACCATGCGGCATCAGCTTCTAACTTTCTCTTCTTTTCCAGGTGTACTTTTTTCCTTATTTTTTCCCTCATTTCTCTTCTAGTCAGTACAGCAGGTTTTTTTCCTATCTGCCAGCCTCTGTGAAAAAAAAGATTACTGTAATAATAATAAAAAAAAGCCAAACCACAAGGAATACTGTAATTCTTATTGTTTTCTGAGTGGCAATATTTGAACTTAGAGTATCTTCTCTAGGGAGAATAGTGGTCAAAAGTTTGGTCCTTCTAAGTTCATGACTCAATTTTATATTGTTCTTGTATCTTCCAACCCAAACTGGTCTATAGTTCTATGATTCTATGAATCTGGGTTTATCCTGCCAAAGGGGTAATTTCCAGCAAATAAGCAGTCAACAGAGAAGATGACAACAAGATTGCACTGTCTTCAAAGACAACTGTCTAAATGAGGAAATTGAAGTCTCTCCTGCCAAAAACAGGACAGACACTGGCGAGAACAGAAAAGTAAAAAACCCAGGAACTTTTGGATACTGAACTCCTTCATCTCAGCCTCTGAAGTGGAGTGAATGAGAATTTTGAAGAGGAGTCCACAGCCCATTGGAGATAAAGACTCCACAGTAATTCTTAGTTGGCCATACTGTGCTGATATTCTCTCCCACTCAGTATCCAAGCTTCATGTCCAAAGAGCAGGCAATAGTCCAACTAGAAATTATTACCTATGAATCTACGGACTGATGATTGAATAATTTTATTAACCCATCCCTGTCTTTCTCTTGATTGAATAATTTTATTAACCCATCCCTGTCTTTCTCTTGTAAACACTGTCCATCATGGAATATGTATCCTGAAAGTTCCTGAGAACCCCACTAAACATGTCACAGAATGCTTGGCAGTGCCAAAACAAACCAACAACCTTCCCAGAATTTTTTGTACAAACCTTCAGTACAAAATGCCAAAAGTCACAACATTCCTAAAAAACAGATCAGAAAAGATGCAAGATGGCATATATATCCTGTGTCACTTTTCCTTTGCAATTGGAAACTGAAGCTGTAAAAGTCTTACTAGACATATTTAAAGTTTTCTGTCCCCTGTATGTTTCTGGGACAAACACATAAGAGAGACAAGCATTATGAAGGGATAAAAATGAAGACTTTCAGAGACATTTCTGAATCTCTGGATCTGTGTAGCAGGGCAAAAGGTGGAGTTAATGACTTTGCACTTCCTGATGTAGTATCTGTTACTGATGAACAGAAACTCCATCCTTTCAGTAAGAAGCTCCTGAAGAACCAAGCTGTGAAACATGGCCTTTATCCTAGAGTTTCAGGCAGTCTAGGCTGAGGATGCAAAGAGCAGCCAGGGTGGAATTCCTCAATGTTGAGCAGGAAGCCCACATAGGAAGCAGAGGACAGATGCAATGTACTCATGGAAATGAACAGCTAGAAACTGAAGGACCTGCAACACAAAGGAGACAGAAACAAGATGTGACAGTGATGTAAGCAGATGGGGAGTAGGGTATGTTTCATGAGAGAGACATTAACATCTTTGAAAGCAAAGGTAAAAGACAGTGACTGATGCAGAAAAACACTGAAGGGATGTAGGAAACAACACGGCTGGTGAGGAGAGGGAACAATTACAGTCAAGGGATTTGCTTTCATCCTGATGTTCGCCGAAAGGAAGTCTCAAAACATTTAGCTTTTCCCTGTGAGGGAAACTCTATTCTCCAGTCACATCCAAAAGGAAAAGCAAGCCTGGTGAGAAGTCAGTTCTGAACTTCCCCAGTGTGCAAGGCAATCTGCTTCAGGCTCACTTCTCTTTGTTTCTAAAACCTGAGTGGCGTCCAGCTATGCCTATGACTATAAAATAATGATGACAGATATCAAACCATAAATGAAAGAAAGAAAAATCCCTGGTGTTGTGGCATTTCCTTTATGAGTCATTGTTGCTTGCAAATGAGGACTTCTTGCCGTATTCCCAATGTACAGCAAGTCATTAGCATTTCTGGTTATTGCCTCAGTTGCAGTCAAAATGAAACAGAAAAAAAAATCAGCTCTATAAAGGAGTGATGGAGTAAACTGAAAACTTTTCTCCAATTACTTTGTTATTTATTTTTAAGATCAGTCCTGCTTGCTATTAAAAACAAACAACAATTTCAGAGATTTGGGACTAATTCCATGGTAACTCTATTCAAGTGAATTTAAGTGAAACTTTTTCTCATGCAAGCATTCAGTGATGAAAAAGATACAAAAATATTGATTGGTTGTTTTACATAGAGAAATGCAGTATGCATAAACAACAATGAGCAGCATATAAAAATTTCTTCCTACCTCCAACCTTAACTCCATAGAAAAATTAACTTTAGCTGATTGAATGCAGTCCTCCAGCTTACAAGTTTTCTGCTTGTTAAAGACACCGCTAGAATTTTCGTTATTAAATTAAGTTGGTAAATGAAACTTGAGCCGCAGGTTTCTGTGGAATAGAAATGGTTCCACTGACCTCTTTGAACCCAAGGGCTGTTACTGCAGACACTAATTGTTGTAGGCTGCTCTCCTACTTTCTATGTCTGCTGCTACCATTCTAAGCAGATTTAAATGAATTCACCTAATTTTTCACTAGCCCTTCTCAGAACATACTTTGATACATTACTGATGGCTTAGAAGCTATGGCATTTGATTTCCACACTTAAGGAAGAGTACAGATAGTGCACAGAACCCTAGTACTAAGTACAGTCTTTTGGGTAATCTTCCACATACTTAAAAGTGTCATGAATTTTCCATTTTGCTTTACCAGAGGCTTCAAATCTTACAAGCTCATGGGTTTTAAAAGAGAAGAGGCACCTTTATGTTTCAAATCTAGAACCAAAACAAAGACCAAAGGCAACTCTAGCTCTTAGCAAGACGTGCCCTGTTGAAACTCCATGGTCAGTTTAAGAGGTAATGTTACAAGAAGCCCTTTCTTCAATAGAACATACATTATTGTTCTGTTTTCATTACAGCTTGCTACTTCCACTACCTATCATCTTCTATAATTCAATCCATGTAAGTTAATAGGGGTTCTCATTTTGGAAAATATGCAGTGAAATCAGAAAATTACCTACTTTTAAACTAAAAATGTAATGGCAAATGTTTTATGTGCAGCCTGAACAGTTTAATAGGAAAATGAAGGAGAAAGAAGGAACTTGTTATTATAAAAGTCAATGTGACATAGGAAAGGGTGTGCACAAAAAACCTGTAAAACACTTCTGGAAAGTGAAAAATGAATTAATGTTGCCATTTTGCAGAAAAATCTATGTTACAGCAAGATGTGATGAAAAAATAAAAGCTCTTTCCAAATGAAATGATAATTTTAAAATGTTTGAAGAAGAAACCAAAAAATACACAAGTGATGATATCCCATGGAATAGGATTTTCCAACAATACCACTAGGAAAAATGGTAATTAGTTGGATCTGAGGCTTAAAGCTGGCTTTCTTACATTACGAGACTTACAGAAACTAGCTGCCTTTGTGCTTTCTGCAGTTGTTCATGCAGCAAGAGAAAGGAGCATAGAGATAACCTCTCTGTTCCAGTACAGATCCCAAGCAAAACTGAGATTTTGTAGGTGAGAAATTTCCTATTGGAATATCATTCTTCAAGAAAATGTCAAGAGCATGCCCAACAAATATGGGTGAAAGGTTGAAAATGCATGTTCTTTAGAAGAACTTTTACTACATTGCAGGAGAGCTTTTGAAACAGTTGTCCTGACCTGTATTAAAACCAAAACATCTCGCCAATTGCGTCATCTGGGTACACTGATGAAAACGTACACCACCACATATACATAATTATATTCCACATTAAATAAATGCTAAAACATAGTACAATTCATTCTGAACTTCAGTCTTAACTCCACCTGCAAATTGAAGAGCTATGTAGGCCAGAAACACTGAGACATGGACTACATCAGTATTTTCAGAAAGGTCCCTTAGGCCAGCATCAGCTACACCCAGACCAGCTGGTTGCAAAGCTTCCTAAGTACCTGCCTTATATTGCTACTCCAGTCTGCAGTGCATTTGGCTAAGGTACGAACATCTCAACAGCAACTTTAACATATATGTATAATAGTGTACTCACCTGAGATGCTTAATGTAAGAAAGGAATATAAAGTGGGTAAAAGATATTCTCACTCCAGTGTCAAAACATATAGCCATGTTTCAGGTCACATCAGTGTGTTTACGCAGAGCAAGTAGGTTTGCTAACACAACCCCACAGGCTGCACAAGTGAAAATTATTTCAGATAATCAGTAGGATACAAAGAAACTGCTACTTCAACAAACACATAATTGCAGAATCCTGCCCAAAAGGGTCTGCACAAAGCAGCAGATCTGAGAGCAATTGTGATACCGTGAGAATATTTTAAAAGCAAGATTTTTCTCATATCCTTCTACTGATATAACAAGAAGAACTCCAATAGGTAATCTATCAATTCACAATAAAAATGTAACATCCCTTAGTGTCTTCCATTTTGGGGAATATAACGGAGTACTGGACACCTTAAAGAGTTAATTTAATGAAACATAAAAATGATTACACTTACAACAAGAATCTATAGAAATAATGAGGCACGATGCAGTGCATTTCAGACATTATATTAATAGCATTGACATTATTGGTGGTAATATCGTAATATGCAATTTGTAACATCATGCCCTAGTTTATTTCAACAGAGAAATGAGTCTAATAGAAGCAAATCAGCTCTCACTGGACCTGGAAGTATTTTTCATTCTCCAAAGGAGGGCTTCAATCCTTGAAATCTTCTTTTTCAGGGTTGATCGAAATTGTTATTAGGAAAGCTGGCCAAAACAGTGTTGAAAGCTGAATGTTGAATGTTAGGTGGGTTTCTGTTTCTTTTTAAAATTTGGTTTCCACCTGAGTTAAACAGAAAATTCTCCATTCTTCTCAGAAAAACAAGATGCTCACATCAGCTCTATTTCCACTCTTACACACAGGCAGGGCAGAGAATTTGTGCCCCAGGTGTATCAACTCCACAGAGGTCTGATGTCATCTCTCAAATCTGCCTACTCTTCACCAAAGGAATAATGAACTCCAGAATACAGAAGTAAAGATGTTAAAATAAGTACGCTTTCTATTTCTTGTACATCTATTTTCAGCCTAAGCTGAAACACAGAGAAGGGAGCATGGCCAGCAATGACAAACATGACAAGAACAATCTCAGAGGGTTTTGAAGGGGTCTTGTAGAAAAAGATCAGCCTCTAGTGATACTGCTTTTACATCCCTAGCAATGAGACCATACAGATGCATTTGGTAATTTTTGTCCCAGAAGGAGAGCAGAATCTCATGGAGACTAGTTTTTTACTGCAGCTGGAGCTTTACAGTCTCTGTCAGTGCTCAGCTGGACACATCCTTTTATAAAAAGAATCACAGCATCATACAATGGTTTGGGTTGGAAAGGACCTTGAATATCACCCAGTTCTTAAGCCCCCTGCCACGGGCAAGGACACCTTCCAGTAGATCAGGTTGTTCAAAGCCTCATCCAGCCTGGCCCTGAATACCTCCAGGGATGGGACATCCACAACCTCTCTGGGAAACCTGTCCCACTGCCTCACCAACCACATATTTAAAAATGTCTTCCTAATATCTAATCTAAATCTCCCCTCTTCCAGCATAAAACCGTTACCCTTTGTCCTGTCAACGTGTTCCCTGATGAAGAGACCCTCTCCATCTTTCCTGTAGTACTTCCCCTTTGACGCTGCTATGAGGTCTCCCTGAAGCCCTCTCCTCTCTAGGTTGAACAAGCCCAGCTCTCTTAGCCTGTCCTCATATGGGAGTGCTCTAGCACTCTCATCATCTTCATGGCCCTCCTCTGGACATGCTCCAACAGATCCATGTCCTTCCTGTGCTGGGAACTCCCAAACTGAATGAAGTACTACAGCTGAGAGCTCACAAGAGTTGATTAGAGGGGGAGAATCATCTCCCTCGACTCACTGGTCATGCTTATTTTGATGCAGCCCAGGACACCGTTGGCTTTCCGTGTGGCAAGCACACATTGCTGGCTCATGCTGAACTTCTCATCCACCAGCACCCCCAAGGGCCTCTCTTTAGGGCTACTCTCAATCCATTCTCTGCCTAACCTCTATTTGTGCTTGGGATTGCCCCAACACAGGTGCAGGAACTTGTACTTGGCCTTGTTTGACTTCATGAGGTTTGTACCGGCCCACATTTCAAGTCTGTCAAGGTCCCTCAGGATGGCATCCCTTTCATCTAGTGTGTCAACCATACCACATGGCTTGGTGTTGTTGGCAAACTTGATGAGGGTGCTCTCAATCCCACTGTCCATGTCTGCAACAAAAAGTTAAACAACGCTGGTCCAAATACCAACCCTTGAGGCAAGTCACTCATCACTATTTTCCAGCTGGACATTGAGCCGTTATCACAACTCTTTGGGTGCTACCATCCAGCCAACTCCTTATCCACCAAGTCATCCATCTGCAAATCTGTGTCTCTCCAATTTAGAGAAAAGAATGTCATGCGGGACAGTGTTGAATGCTTTGCACAGGTCCAGGTAAATGATGTCAGTTACTCTTCCCATATCCACCTATGCTGCAACCCCATCGTAGAAGGTCACCAAATTTTTCCACCACAATTTGGCCCTAGTGATGCCATGCTGTCTGTCACCAGTAACCTCGCTACTGTCCGTGTGCCTCAGCAGGGTTTGCAGGAGGATCTACTCCATGATCTTGCCTGGCACAGAGGTGAAACGGAGCAACCTGTAGTTCCCTGGGCCTTCCTTATAACCTTTTTAAAAAATGGGAGTTTTGTTTCCCTTTTTCCAGTCAGTGGGAACTTCACCAAACTGCTATGACTTCTCAAATATGATGGATATTGGCATAGCAACTTCAACCACCAGCTTCCTGAGGATCTGTAGATGTGTCTCACCAGGTTCCATGGTCTTGTGCACCTTCAGGTTCATTAGATGGTCTGATCCTCTACTACGGTGGGCGGTTCTTTGGTCTCCCAGTCCCTGCATTCTGTGCCTTAAGCAGTGTGGCTTGAGCCCTTGCTGGTGAAGACTTGCACAAAAATGCCGTTGATTACTTCAGCTTAATCCATATCCTGGGAAACCACGTCTCCCATGTCCTTCCAGAGAATGGGTACATTCTCCCTAGTCTTTCTTTTATCACTGACATACCTATAGAAGCTTTTCCTGTTGCACTTGAACCACATTTCATTCTATCAAGGCTTTAGCTTCCTTACCCTGATCCATGGCTGCTCAGACAATTTCTCTGCGTTCCTCCTAAGCTACTTGCCCTTGTTTCCACCCTCTGCAAGCTTCTTTTTTTTTTTTTGTATTTAGGTTTGTCTGGGAGTCCCTTGTTCATTCATGCAGGCCTCCTGGTGTTTTCACCTGACATCCTTTTTGCTGGCACGTATCACCCATGAGTTTGGAGGAGATGATCCTTGAATATTAACCAGCCTTCTTGGGTCCCCTTGCTTTCCACAGCTTTATCCCATGGTACTCTAGTAAGTAGTTTTCTGAAGAGGCCAGCCTCTGCTGTCCTGAAGACCAGGGTAGTGATCTTGCAGCGCACCCTTCCTCATTGCCCTGCAGATCTTGAACTTCACTATTTCATGATCACTGCTACTAAGGCTTCCCTTGAGATTCACATTCCCCATCAGCCCTTCTTTGCTAGTGAGAACAAGGTCCAGCATAGCACCTCTTCTCTTTGGCTCTTCTGTCACTTGGAGAAGGAAGTTGTCATCAATGCACTCCAGTAACCTGGATTGCTTGTGCCCTGCTGCGTTGTCCCTCCAACAGATATTGGGATGGTTGAAATTCCATGAGGACCAGGGCTTGTGCACCTGCCTCTCTATAAGGGGCCTCATGTGCTTACTTTACCTTGTCTGGTGGCCTATAGCAGACACCCCCCCACCAACCCTCATAGCTCTCATTCAGCTCCTCATCTGTCTCCAGGTGGAGCTGCATGCACTCCAGCTGATCACTGACATAGGGGGTGACACCGCTTCCTCATCTGCCTTGCCTGTCCTTCCTAAAGAGCCTGAATCCCTCCATTCCATCACCCCAATCAGAAGATCCATCCCAGGATCCTACTTTGTTTTTTATGTATGTGTCCCATACAGAAGGTAAGACCTAACAAGCTAGAACTCGGAGAAAGCTTGTATTATCCTCTCCAAATTGCAGCTGAAAAGCTGAACTTTGAGAAAGTGAAATAATGTCCCTGTTTCTGCACAGTGAGCACTGGTCAGGCAAGTGGATGGAACTGCCTCTTAGTTCTAAGATCTAACTTCAATGCCATTTTCTCTCCGTCTCTCTCCCTCTGACAGCTCAGCTTTTTTCATAAAGAAGGAAAAGTTTTCTGCAGTGTTGCATATCTAAAATTTGAAGAAAGCCCATACGCAGCTTTTCCTGCCTGATATGCTTGGTAATATGACATCATAACCCCTGCATATCCTGTCACTAAAACAAATGTATGAAACAGTTCCACTTCTCCTCTTTAATTGGAACTAGCTTGTTTCAAGGAGCAGAAGAGGCAGAGCATTCACAAAGGTTAGCGTGGAGAAATATATCATTGTCTTGCAGGATGTTCTAAGTGGGTCTCTTGAGTATCAAGGTCAGAATTTATTTAGCTGCAAGTTCTACCGGTATGAATCATCAATAGTGTTTCTTACACAATTTGTCAATGCCTGGCAATTATACTTTATTCTCTAAAGAAATTCTACAGTTGTTCACAGAAAATAGTGCATATTTTTAACTCTTCCTTGTTCTGTCCAAGTATAATTCTCAGTTTCTTTGATGCAGAAGGGTTGATATGAGATAGCACTGTGTGCTGTAAAGCAGGTCTTAGAATAAAAGTCAGTTTTGCATCAAGACCAGGATTTCTTCAAAAGCAAAAATGACTGAGATAGAACTGATTTTAAGTAAAAACCTGTTTTTCTTGGTTTTCTGTGCTTTAAAAAACCATGGTCTTGGGGAAATAGAATGTCTAGCTTTTTTTTTGTTGTTTAAATTCCTAATGGGGAAAACATCTTCTTTTCCTATGGGAAATGAAATAATTATTTCATCAAGATAATCCATGCTTCAGTGAAATCTATGAAACAAGCTTTTCTGAAAATTCAGGATTTTTTTTATCAATTTGGTGATCAACTTGTAAAAATTTATCTCTGCTAACTGCCAGACAGTGGCTGGGCTGCCCTGGCTGAACTGGCTCTGAAATTCCAGCTGCTGGCGCCTGTTGTCTCTAGAAATGTGACGAAACAGTTCAAATAATGATGGATCCATTAAATGTCAAACATGGGCAACATGAACTCTGTCTCACTGAGTAACTAAGAGGTTTTTCCACTGTTAAAGGAGTACGGAAAAGCAGAGCAGGTAGTAAAGTTACAGGCAGCATTTTTCACACGTGTGATTACTTCTTGGACTATAATCCTCCATGTTTTAAAAAACAAACCAAACAAAACCAAAACCAAATAACACTTTAAAAAAATTTAATACCCCAGAAATTAACTACACAAACAAACACAACCCCTCTCACACACATTGATTATTGAGTAGGATACAGTTTTTTTTTAAAAAAGATCATTGTTTCTTTACATGAATTATATCCAGTGTGACTATTTTCACCCTTTGGTAGCCCCCATATGTACTAACTATCTGTAACACCCTGTGCCTGAGACAGTGCTCTCAAATGAGCTCCTGTGCATTGTTAGAGTACTAAGACCTGTACAGAACATGGTGAGGATGCACACAGATTTATGTTGCATTTCTGGAGGCACTTGATGTTTCTGATATGCCTTTTCAGTCAGAGATGCCCAGTGTTTCAGCAAACACATTATTCATTGACTTCTTGCTTCTCTGCTCTTAGAGCATCAAAAGAACATGACTGACCTAAATTACTAACCAGCTGCAAACTCATCCCCCACTAGGCCTTTTATTTATTTATCATCCATCTGACATTTCAAGCTTCAGAATGTGTCTTCAAGCTTTTCCCTGCAGTTAGGCAGACTAGTTATCTCCTTTTTTGGAAAAGCTCGGATTCCCATGTAACTGAAATCCAGGAGCTCGGTCTTCAGTGCAGAAGCTAAAGATCACATGATTCCCCATCTTTCTGTCAAGTGCCTCTTCCCAGCTGTGCCTTGAGCTGTGGCTGAAGTTTCCCCGAATGATCTGTGGCCATGAGGAATGCTGCAGGTTAGATTGTGTCTGCATATTGTGAAGAGGCTCACAGCCCCAGAGAGCCTCTATAGTTGAGAGAATTGGTGATGCAAATTGAAATATGCAAGTGACTGTAGTGTTAGTGGAAGACCTATGGACTGTCCTTCCTATCCATGGTGACAGACTTAAAACCGGACCCAAACGAAGAAGCTGTTGTGATGTGGGTGAAGAGTCAGGGCAGAGCCAGCATTCAGACCTTTCTCTATGCTCGTAGCTGAAAGTAGAGTTGAGCTGAGAGCAGAATACTCTACGCTGCACCTAAGGAGCTTCTTTGTGTTCAGTAGTAGCAGGGGGCTTTGCTGCCTTCTGATCTTCCTTCCATTATTTGGAATTCAGAGGATTGTTGCGAGACTTCAGTATTAAGTGCAGCCAGCCATCAGAATGGCACTGTGTGTTGGGCTACAGGGTGAGAAACTCACTTCCACGTTCTGCAAGAGCTGTGCAGATTATGTGGGGGTTTGGTGAGAAGTAGGTGGGGTGGGAAAGGGGGATGTGGGGCTGTGATTATACTTCCCTAGGTGGGCAGGGGGGAGATCTATTTCTGTTATAAGCCATTGGGAAATAGTAACCTCACTGGAGCAAGAGGGCAGGAGGAGAGAGCTGAGTCACAGCAGTCCTGGGATCTACACAACACTTCAACGTAGACATTTCACTTAAATCAGCGCAAAGGAGTGTGTCTGCCCATCTATTTTGGTTAAAAGTGGCTTGTTTCAGTTTGGAAGACATATATGAGGTCAGACACACACACACACAAAATAATCGAGACTAACCCTATAGCTTGGGAACCAAGAGTGGAAGCGGGGAGACAAAGAGGTTATAGAACATGTTCTAACCTGTCACAGTGAGACAAGGCTCAACTCAACCACTTGAAAGAGTCAGTGTGTTCAAATACAGATGTTTTCTTACCCTCTGGATGGAAATGTCGATGTTTGCCAGCTCACAATGCTTTGTCTGTGAAGCAGGTTTTATCTAAAAGCAACATCATTGTGCATGAGCACCCACCCTATTCACCAGATCCCTCTTCCCAAAGATCAAGTTGTTGCTCAAAGGAACCTATTTTTTGTCAGAAGAATATGTGAACACAAAACTAAAGGAGATCCTCAACAGCCTTTCAGAATATGATCTGTGGAATTGCTTTGAATGTTGGCAGCATCATAGGCTGCTGTGTATCACTTCAGAAGGGAACAATTTTGAAGGTGATTGTAGCTGATTTTCTTAATGTCTTCAATAAAATGTTACAGGTACAGTGTCTTAGATTTTTTTGCGTCCAACCTCATACTTAGATCTGATTTGTGAACTATTGTCGCATTAACAGGGTGAAGGTTCTGATGCGTAGCTAAGGAAAATGAAGTCCTCCCGTCAGAATCATCTTGCCTGTCAGTGTCCAAAGATGGATTTTCACTGCACAGTCTTGTAAATTCTACTTTCTCAACCAGGCCTGTCAGTGTCTGTGAAGGACTCTCGCTGAGCAGTTTCATGAGGCTGATAGGACCAGAGTTTATCAGAGACCATTATTCACTGATCAGATTCACAAAGCTGAATCAATAGAACAATTTATTGAAGTGACACTTATAACAAGGTTGAGATTGCTGGTTACAAATTCACTCACTGTAAAATCAAGCTAGATCTAAAAAATAAGTACTTAATACAAAAAAATTAAGTACTAATTAATTTAGTTAAGTATAATTTCCCAGGTAACATCCAACATGGCTGGAGGTGCAAATCCTTCTGAGGAGGTGTTCTTGCTTGTAGAGGAGAGAGAGATTCAAGCCCATCAACTCATCTCGAAGTTGGAGTTCCTGCCCTCAAAATAGAGGATTCTAGATACCAGATTTATACTCTTGGTGATTCTTAGTGAGGTGAGACTAAGTCGGTTACTGGATGCCAGCTGGCCCTTAGCGACATCTGTTGTGTGGTCACCAGTGGGACACAGCACCTCAGCATACCCCTCCGTACAGGGAGTTGTGGTACACAGATACAAAGTGGGGGGGTGCACTTGGGGCAGTGGTCTTCTCTGATTCTACTGCAGCAGCAACTTGCTGTGAAACTTCTGTGTCGCTCCAAGCACTACTAACTGGATTGTTATGCCATAATCCGCCACATCTGCTTTGCAAGATAAGTGTGTTTTCTAGCCTTGCTATCTCTTAATGTTGGTGCCAAGAAATCTGAAAAAGTCTGGTATAGTGGTATAGTCAGCTATACTTGGACATCCACGTTGGTTTTTTTTTTTTTTTGCACCTACTTGATTGAGCAGTGCAATATTTCACCAGGAGTAAAATAAAACTGGTACAACCAAGTGCATTGTCAGGCACTGGACATGTCTTCTCTGTTCACAAATTGTGAAGTAGAAAAAAGGAGTTAGATTTGACAGACCTATCAGCAAGTCTGGAGGCAGTATAACCATGTCAGTACAGCAATAAATCTGGTGTAATTAGCCTGGCCAGGAGGCAGAGTTTATTTTCTTTGGCTCTGTGCCATGTTCTCAGAGCAGTATTGAGCTAAGTATTTAGCTAGCGTCTCCCCAGGGACTGTTTTGTGCGAGTGAACGTATACAAGATTAGAGTTCAGTGGTGTGGGGCTTTGTGGGGCTTTGTTTTGTGGCTTTTTGGGTTGAGTTTGTGGGTGTTTTTGTTTGGTTGCTTTTTTTTTTCTTTTTTTTTTTTTTTTAAATGTGTTATAGGCAGTAAAGCAGTAAGAGGAGTCTTTTCAGTGCTCTTGGCCTCAGATATTGCTGTGGACCTTGTTCTTTTCATCAGAACAGGCCAGTCTGTTCAGGCTCCGATAAGAATTAAGCTGCATTTAATTTTTGGGAAAGGCTTTATGAGAAATATAAAGTAATGCTTTTAACTTTAATACAAACCAAGGAGGCAGTACACATGAGAAAAAGCTTTTACGAACAAGATGGAAAAGCTTCACCTTTGAAGGGGGTTACAGGATTTTTCACATAGAAATGGTAGAATTGTTTCTCCTAGACTGCTCTGGATAGACTATGGACACCTTAGTCTCCAAGGTGAAAAGTTTCTCTCCATAATACTTGAGAAGTCACGGCAATCAGGAGAAGTCCTGGTGACTGGAAGAAGTGTAACATCATGCCCATTTTTAAAAAAGGGCAGAAAAGACAACCCCGCAAACTACCGAACTGTCACCCTGACCTCTGTGCCTGGGAAGATCATGGAACAGATCCTCCTAGAAACTATGCTAAAGCACATGGAGGATGAGGATGTGGCGGCCAGCATGGCTTCACTTGTCAAGGGGCAAGTCCTGTATGACCAGCTCAGTGGCTTTCTATGATGGGGTAACTACAGCAGTGGACACAGGAAAACCAGTAGATGTGATTTATCTGGACTTTGGTAAAGCTTTTGACACAGTGGTGGTAGATCAGACGAACAATGAACAGTGGAACAGAACAGAGACACTCGTGCTAATCTCCTAACTTCTTATTGATGAAGCTTTCTCCCAGACTACTAATAACTGCTCGAACATCATTCTGCTGCTCAGTAAAACTTTCTGGCTTTGTTAAGATGGTGGCTTATAAATATTCAGTGAAATCTAAGTTATTGTAGCTTTCATAGAGAAAAAATTACCTGGGCATATGTTCAATGAAAAGTCACCTTAAATGCAATGCATGGGCATCTAGAAGATCTTTTTTTTGCCACAACTGTTGATTTTGTGTTTGTCTTTAATATGGTTAATGTAGCTACTTTCACTATACTTGTATCACAGATTTTGGGTATCCTTTCATAAGGGATTTTGCAGAATCACAGAATCACTAGGTTGGAAAAGACCTCCAGGATCATCGAGTCCAACCTTACCATCACCCACTAAATTATGCCCCTCAGCAACTCATCCACCCACCTTTTAAATACCTCCAGAGATGGTGACTCAACCACCTCCCTTGGCAGCCTGTTCCAATGCCCAATGACCCTTTCTGTGAAATATTTTTGCCTGATGTCAAGCCTGAACCTCCCCTGGCTGAGCTCAAGGCCGTTCCCTCTCATCCTGTCCCCTGTCACTTGGGAGAAGAGGCCAGCACCCTCCTCTCTACAAGCTCCTTTCAGGTAGTTGTAGAGAGCAATAGGGTCTCCCGTCAGCCTTCTCTTCTCAGGGCTACATAACCCCAGCTCCCTCAGCCGCTCCTTGTAAGACTTGTTCTCCAGCCCCCTCACCAGCTTCGTTGCTCTTCTCTGGACTCGCTCCAGAGCCTCAACATCCTTCTTGTGGTGAGGGGCCCAGAAATGAACACAGTATTCAAGGTGCGGTCTCACCAGTGCTGAGTATAGAGGGAGAATAACCTCCCTGGACCTGCTGGTCACACTGTTTCTGATACAAACCAAGATGCCATTGGCCTTCTTGGCCACCTGGGCACACTGCTGGCTCATGTTCAGTCGCTATCAACCAACACCCCCCAGGGCTCTCTCCTCCAGGCAGCTTTCTAGACAGACTTCTCCTAGTCTGTAGCACTGCATAGGGTTGTTGTGCCCCCAGTGCAGGACCCGGCATTTGGTCTTGTTAAACCTCATGCCATTGGTCTCAGCCCAGCGGTCCAGCCTGTTCAGATCCCTTTGCAGAGCCTCCCTACCTTCCAGCAGATTGACATTTCCACCTAGCTTAGTGTCATCCACAAACTTACTTAGGGTGCATTTGATCCCCTCATCAGGTCATTGATAAAGACATTGAACCCTCCCAAAGACCTTCTGGACATGCATGCTAAGATACCTGCCCTCCTACCCACCATGCTGATGGGGCAGGGGTCTGGTCTTGTAAAAGAACTTGCAAGGAGCCAGGTAGTGTGTGTGCACCCATCAATCCAATTAAATCAGCCTGGGTGTGGCCTGGAAGAAGCTGCTGCTGGCAAGACCACATGTTCTTGAGGAACTGCTGCTAGTAATTGGAGTGGTGACCCCCTTCCTTCTCTTCTTGGACCAAATTCAAGTGACCTTGCATGTGTTCAGGGATTAGACTGTAATCTGCCCAGATTGAAATCTGTTTTCCGTAAATTTGGGAAGTTGCTTCCCCAGCTTGGCTGTGCACCTGAGTTTTTTGGTCTATTTATTTTGGTCTAAGCCAGAATAAATTTTGCTGCTTTGATTTCACGCTGGGAGTGACTTTGTCAGCCTCCAGATCTCCAGACAGATAATCGAGCCACCTTCTTTGACTGTGCAGGTTGAAAGGAGGCCTGGACACAAGTGTGTAGCTTCTGGATCAGGGCATGACAGTGGACAAGAAGCAGACTGAGTGTCAGACAGAGCTCTTGGGTGAATGGCACAGACAGAACTTAGCCGACTTCTTGACTGGAAGGTCTAAGGAGGACTAAGCACCTGTCATTTGAGTTTGCCAAGTGTTTTCCAGATGGATTCAGCCTTCAGACCTCTGTTTGCTTTCTTACTGTTTCCAGGCACTGAATTCTGCACTGTAACTATGTAATATCTGATCAACCAGATAAGTAGCTTCAATTTTGCCATCTTTGCAGAATATCAAAACTCATTTTAATGGTGAGGCACTATATGTGAAATTTCACTTCTTTAGCAAGTTAAAGTTCTGAAGCACTGGACTTTTTTTTTAGACTTTTTTAACAAAATACTTTGACAAAGCTGTAAATGTTGGCAGATTAATGTTTTGGTTCAGTCATTTTTTGTCTATGTGCTGGCTTTCCTTGCTGCTGTCTTTGTTGTAGTATGTTCCAAAACAGTAATCTTCTCTCTCTGTCTTTTTGGGAAAAAAAAAAAAAGAAACCTCTTTCTGACTTATTTTCAAAGAAATACTTCAATCATTTGTAGCCCGTCTAATAATTAAATCTTGCTCACATCCTCCCCACTCCATGTGTTTTTGTTTTCTGCAAAGCAAGGCACAGCAAACTGCTTATGTGGGAGCAGGCTTACAGCAGAGAAGCCCTTTACTATCCCCTACCCAAGTGTAAAGCTTCAGTGGCTCAGCAGTGACTGCTCAGTGGGCAGCATGCAGGTTTTCCCAAGAGAGCTGCAACTGCTGTTGGCTGTGACCAGATAGCCTTGTTGAACCAAAGCATTGTGAGATCTCCACAGCAAGGGAAACAGCAAAGCCTGATCGAGAGGGAACTGATTAAAACAGTCTGCATGGGTACCTTTGTTTGTTCTAAGGGTTGCTGTCTTCTGGAAACTTAGGAAACCCTCTAGAGTTGTCTTAGTCCTGACATGCTAACATGCTTCAGTCTCCCTGCTTATGCAGATGATACCCTTGTCCCCATAAGCCAGGCCTGTTTGGTCTGTTCTTTCCTAAGTTTGGCATAAGAGCAATGTGACCCTGAGGGCAAATGGGAAAGCAGTCTCTTCAACTGTGTGACTGTAGGCAGTTTACTAGTCTCCTGCCATGCTTATTGGGACATATCTTATCTGGAGCTGTTGTACATGTATTTCCTTCTTGGATGCATCCTGGTAGACTTACAATGAAGCTGTAAATGCAGAGATTTAACCCTATGTCATAGCATTACAGATATTTTGAGTGACTCTCTCCCATAGAGTATAGGGATTGGTCCCATATCTTTAGTTCTGTGTGCTATTCTAGAACAACTACTCCACACAGGAATTAAATGGCCTGACTACTATTGAGAAGGGACCCTGTCTTGGCAGCAAGTGCAATTTAAATTTGTTCCAATTCCTCCACAGTTGTTAGTGTTACATTATCTGTGCGGTGTCTGAACTAAACATGGTGTGTTAACAGAGGGAACGAGAAGGAATCATCCTATTCTGTGAAATACCAGAGATGTCTGAGTCCAGCTTCTATGGGCTTTTTTAGACAGTCAGTGAAGACTACTTCTTCTCTTTGCAGTGTGTCTTGTTTGAAGGGAAAGGTCCTCTGGAAGATCATCTCTTTCTGTTGTCTTTCAATATCCCATGAAGCCTTGCTTTCTGGTTTGTTTTCACTTGAGAGAGGATTTTATTTATTCCTTTGTTACACATGTCCTTCATGGCATCCATACGCTGTGATCGTGCCAAATCCTACTTCTCATGGAACTGTGCTGTGAGCAGTGGCTGTAACCTGGATATTTTCAATCTGAATTCTAGACAGCTGGCAATCATGAAACATAAAGCATCATGATTTCTCTAAAGATACAGCTTAAGTAGTTATATAGTGCAAATAAATTGCTCTCAAGATAGTGAAGATAAATGTTAAGGCAGAGGATGCTATTGTCACCTGTTAAGCTAGTGATATTTTGCAGTGTTGATTCCATCAAGATTCTGCAGTGGTCTTTGCTCATCTGTATCAGTGGTTGGTATCAGACTCTCCTGTTATGCAACTTAAATCAGTATTATCTCTCCCTTCCAGGGAAAATGTGCTATAGTTTATTGCCTTGTAGAAGGAAAAATAAATTAACAGAGCTGACTGTAATTACAGTGAAACACAAGGGAAACCAGTTTGACATGAAAACATCTGTAAAGGAATTATCTTGCTGAGAACCAGGTATAAAAATTGCCACTTAAGTACATGACTAGCTTAAATGAAAACCTGAATTGCTGAGCTGCATTTCTCATACTGTGAAGAAAGTAATATAACATTGTTCTAATGCAAACACATTAGCTGAGGGCCAACTTTATGATACCTAGAATGCACATTCTTGGATGCTTGCCTAAGCAGAGCTGAGTTTATCACATGCAGCATAACTCCAAGCCCTGTGATTATTAAGAAGATAACTTACACTCTTTGTAACATTATGAGTCAGAAGGAGGAAGGAGGAGAGCCTATGTACTTGAGGACTGGTGGGACTGTCTGACATCTAGGAGGAATGCAAAAGAGAAAAAAAGGCAGGGTGGATTCTCCTTGCTGACAGGGAGAAATCTGGATGACTGTGACCTTTGCTCCTGCTGAAAACCACCTGCAGCTAATCTAGCTGTAAATGAGTTGCAAGGCATTTGGGGTAGGGGATTCAAGAGGAGCTGTAATACTAGTCAGATTTTTCCTGCTTGTGCCATTGCTATGGAAACAGATATTATGTTTGCTAACTCAGTGGACCAAGAAGCTGTGGGTAGACTTTGACCTCTCTTCATTTTACCTTTTTAAGCTACTGGAAGAATGGGAGAGAACAAAACATATATAGGAAGAGTTAGTAAATAAGATATTGCTACCTAGGGCTCAGGCCAGAATGAAAGAGTGAAGGAGTTCATTTGTGCAAATGGACTGATTATATTCAGTCCATTTATTATTTATTTATTCCCTTGTTACACGTGTCCTTCTTGGCATCCATATGCTGTGATCGTGCCAAATCCTGCTTCTCATGGAACTGTGCTGTAAGCAGTGGCTGTGTTATGGTATTATCATTTATTTATTATGCTGCAGCCTCCTCTATGAAGTATCATTAAAGATCTGTAGGTTTTCCTTTCCCTCCGTCACCTTCCTGGGAAGAATTGTATATTAACACCACCTTGGAAAAGGAGGTGCAGGCATCCTAGTGCTGTTACACATGCTCAGAAACCCCCAGGGTATTAAAAGCTCAAATTTATTGGTTGCAAGATTTGACTGTAACATGAACCTTGTTAATTTCTACAATTACTTTAGTATTTCTACCTCACAAAGTTTGTGGCACTACAAGAATTTTAGGGATTCCTAATCTTTCTTCATTCTAATTTTTGAGGTCTTGGCATATTTCATGCTGAAGGACCTAAAATTCTTATATTTCGTGATTAGAGAAATTTTCTGCTTTGTGAGATTTTGATGGGAAGGAGGAGGAATTTGAATTGATTTCTACTGTGGGCCCTGTTCAGCTGGGTATGTGTTATGCAGATATTTGTGAAGAACTGGGCTTGATGACTCCAGGTCTGATGATTTTATGCTCCTGTGATACTCATCCTATTTGTGCATTGTGTTTGCATAAATATATAAACCACAGAATACCATTTCTGCCTAGAAAACATACATGTCCTTCCTCTATGATGTGGCTATGCAGAGTTAGTCCACTCAAGCTCTTAGACTTAATGAGTAGTGGTGTGACTTTGCCTAAAGCTATTTGATGGGAAATTATCTTTTAAATTCTCTCTGAAGTCATCAGTTTTAAAAATAATTTTAAGTGGTCATTAAGTGCTTCATTAGAGTGTTTTCTTAAGTTGCTTTAGTTCAGTTAAAACTGAATTGTGCCTATTTCTTATTATCCCTTTTTATCTTCCTTTTTCCTAAATGGATTTTGGTTCATGTATTTTTTAGATTTAGTGTAAGTTCAACTGAATGCTCTTGAGTTCCTGAATCATTTTCTCTTAATGACCATGAAGAGTTTTGTTAAGCTAGAGTGTCATTAAAATCAAGCGCTGTAGTGTTTAGAGCCAGCAGTCGCTGAGGGAAAGCTTATGGGTAGAAAATAGGATTGAAAATTGAACAGAATGTATAGGGGGTTCATTTGCTGTGAATCCAGCAATAATCACCTGAAGGTTATGTGGTTGAAAGTGGTCTAAAATCAGTAGTTTCCTGGAAGAGAGAGTGCTGTTTCAGTGTTTTGCAGAATTAAACTCTATAACTCAGTTAAGGGTTATAAAGTAGGTATGTATTTATTCACCAGCGGGTGCGAGGGAGTAATCCTCCTAACGCGCACATGGCGTGGTCTAACAAGCAGATAGTTATAGTGTAAAGACATGCCTATTCATAAACACCTATTACATATTCATTACCTTCCCCACTTCCTACTGTAATTAGGTTCGAGAAGCTTCTCCCATACTGGCACAGGCGCAGTGTCTCCTGGTGGTCATGGTCTGGGGGCTCAGGGCTGAAGTAGCCTTCATCTTCCTCATGAATCGTCCTTGAATACAATCTCTGCCAGGCGCATTCTCATTCTGGTCGAACTCCAAGTCCGCAGAGTAGGATGCCGTCAGCTTTCTGCTGTTGTCCACATTCCAGCTTTCTCTTATCAGTGAATGTCTTCGAATGAGCTCTTTCCTTATCAACATCTACGGTCTTCAAGGCCTTTACTAGCAGACAGTGTGTGTTTCAGTGAGCTAAGCCCTGTAAGTTTTTCTGACTTCTCCCCTATATCATATGCCTGCTCATCATCAGAATGTATTTTCTAGTAATGTCTACACTTTTGATCTGGGGCTCATTTCTGCATTTTCGTTTTGAACTCTGATTAGTACTTAATCATCTGTTGCAAACAAAAGTCTTATATGTTGTGACTATGTTTTACATAGCTGCTGTTTTACTGAAGAAAGCTCAGGTGGCCTTAGCATACTGACATGTCCTCTTTCTGCTGATGCTGGGGGGAAAACCCCAGACAGTTTCTTTCACTGTCATATCTGTACTCATCAAAAAAATAGTTTTGAACTGAATGGAAGGAGGGCTGTTGTTTTCAGGACAAACTACATTTTGTCTTAGGACAACCTAAATTTAAAGCATTTATTTATATTATAAAAGCTAATAAAAATAAAAGGAAAAGTTTCAAATGAAAAGCCGCTGGAAAGGTATGTGGTTTGTTTCAAATCCCTCCAAATTATTTTCTATTCATCTTTTTCTCAAACATATTTCTAAACTTCTTGACATCACCCAACTGATGTTTTCATAATGGAAAAAATACAAAGTTTAACATGTTAACCTAATTCTGTTTTAATTATTCTAGCTCAAACTGTACTCTGCTTTTTATGAATAGAGAAGAAAAAGTTTCCAGTTTATACTGAAATTCTAGGTGGTAGGGATCCCTCCTAAGAGGTTAGGGATATATGAAATGTGGCAGTTTATCTTAATCACAATAAACAAATTTGTATGTACTTGGACGAGGCAAGGTGTCCTCAGAGCCTTCTCTTCTCCAGGCTGAACAAGCCCAACTCTCTCAGCCTGTCTTTGTGTAGGAGGTGCTCCAGCCCTCTGATCATCCTTGTAGCCCTCATTTCGACCCATTCCATATACTTCTTATGTTGGTATTCCAGAACTGGGCACAATGCTCCAGCTGAGGCCTCACAAAAGAGGAATAGAGGGGTAGAATCGCCTCCCTCAACCTGCTGGCCATGATTCTTTTGATCCAGCCCAGAATATGGTTGGCCTTCTGGGCTGTGAGTGCACATCGCTGGCTCATGTTGAGCTTCTTATCAATCAGCACCGCCGCCTCCTTCTCTGAAGAGCTGCTTTCAATCACATCATCTCTCATCTTGTATTGAAACTGTGGATTGCCCTGACCCAGACATAGGAACTTGCACTTGGCCTTGTTGAACCTCATGAGATTCACACAGCCCCTCTTCTCCAGCTTGACCAGGTACCTCTGGATGACATCCCATCCTTCCAGTGTGGCAATTGCACCGCTCAGCTTGGTGCTATCTGCAAACTTGCTGAGGATGCACTCAATCTCACTGTCAATATAATTGATGAAGATATCAAACAAGAATTGGCCCCAGTACAGACCCCTGAGAGACGTCACCTGTCATGGATCTCCATGTGGACTTTGAGCCATTGACCACTACTCTCTGAAGATGACCATCCAGCATATTTCTTATCCACCAAGCAGTCCACCCATCAAATCCATATCTCTCCAATGTAGAGAGAAGGATGTTGTGGAGAAACATGTCAAAGGCTTTACAGAAGTCCAGATAGATCACATCTACTGGTTTTCCTGTGTCCAGTGCTGTGATTACCCAATCAGAGAAAGCTACTAAGTTGGTCAGGTGCAACTTGCCCCTGATGAAGCTGTGCTGGCTGCCACTAGTCACCTAGAAGCATGGCTTCTAGGAGGATCTGTTCCATGACCTTCCAAGGCACAGAGGTCAGGCTGACACATTGGTAGCTCCCAGGGTCATCTTTTCTACTCTTTTTAAAAATGGGCACAATGTTACCCTTCTTCCCGTCGCCAGAGAATTCTCCAGTCTGCCATGACTTTTCAAATATTATGGAGAGTGGCTTGGTATCCACATCAGCCAGCTCCCTCAGGACTCTGGAATGAATCTCATCAGGTCCCATAGACTTATATAAGTTCAGGTTCCTCAGGTGGTTACAAACCAGATCCTCCTCTACAGTGGGAAGGGTTTTACACCCCTGATCCCCATCTTGTTGCCCATTGACCTAGGAGGGGTGATTCAAGCTAATGAACTTCAGTTAATATCTTAGTCATGACAGAGTATTTTTTTAACGTGTTCATAGATTTGCAGGGTAAGTTAATAATAAAGTTTGCCTTCACAGCTAATACTTACAAAAATTCTCATTTTTTTAATACATTTTTTTTAGTGTAGGGGGAAGTGGGGGAAGAAAGAGGGCTCTTTGGTTTGTTTCCTTTTATAGTGAAAGTATGGTTTTTACCCCTTAGGCTAAAAACAAGTTCATGTTTTTAAGGTGTTATGTGTTTCCCCAGAACTTCTACCCGATACCCCAGTTTCTGACAGAGAGCTTTCTTGGCTAATACATCTTGCCAGAGGATGTTTCTTCTTTGAATATCTGCTCTGAAGGGTCACTATACACAGAAGAAGGTTCATAGCTTCTTTAGCTCAGGTCAAGTTAAAGTTTGAAGGAAATATTAGTATATTAATGAAGTGTAAAATAGATAAAAGTTGATGCAAATTGCGTTTATAGTGACAAAATTGAAGAAAAGGAAAAGAAAGGATATGCTTACTTCACTTACTACAAAATCACCTTTGCAAAGTACTTGTGGTAAATCTCTGGTGCTCCCTGTATGCACTTGGCAAACTTGAAGTGATGCAAGACTCCTCAGGGCAGGAAGCTTGGTCCTAGTGCATGCTCTGGCTTCTCTCCTCAGCAAAGATGCTTTGCTAGAGCAGGAGAATATGCTCAAGAGACTCAACTATAGCTTTGTTGAATTTCTTATCTTATGCTTCAGATTATGGATTCTTTCTCAGCACCTGCTTTTGACTTCTCCCTTTCTTCTCTGTTACATTTCCTTTACCATGGAAAGGTGAACTGCTGCCCTGCTATGCACACACCCTAGACATGACTGAACTATTAGGAAAGTGTTGGCCTGCTGTCTTCCACTTGTAAAGCCATGTGTATGAAAGTCTTTCCCTACCCTAAACTTTGTGATTCTCATCAAAGCAAATTAACAACGTCATTTTATCTAATATTTACAGTATTTAAGACTCACTCATGTCTTCTGAAAGTGACCAGTTGCTTCTTAGGATTTAATGGGGTGAATTTGCGGGTGGAAGGAACTAATTCAAAATTTGAGGGCTACTGCTGTAGAGTTCATTGACCAATTCACATGAGGGGCCTGCTAACATATCCATTGTCAAAACTTTTCACTAATAAATTGATCAGTCACTTGTCTACCAGAGATATGGAACTTTGGGAGCTGTTATTTAGCATCTCCTTTAAAAAAGGCCTACTATTCCCCTTCTTCCTGAATGACACGTGTATCTTAATAACAGACAGGTAGAGAGCTACTTCAGCAAAGATCACCATCCTTAACAAGCACATAATGAGTAAACTTCAGCTTACTTTGAGGGTTTTGAAGTAGAACAAAAGTTGCTTTAAGTTGGAGAGCTCCACATAACTACAGTGTGTTAGTACAGCATTAACGCTATATATCTTGTATTAGAATAGGTTCTAAACTTCCTGCATAAAAATGGCAGTAACTGGGTATATTCATGTACTTTGAAAGTAAAGCTAAGGCTCCAGCAAACACTGTGCTACATGTTACAGACACCAAGCTTTATCCATTTTTGGGCTGTGAACAGGCAATCCTATTCATGGACAGCATAGTATAGGAAAACCTCCTTGATATAAACACCTTGAAAGTTGAGCATCTCCTACTTTCTCTCAAACCATGTGGGAATGGGGGAAAGTCTAGCAAAGGAAAAATATCTAAAAGCTGGAGTATCTTGAATGAGCAATTGAGTTTTTTGATTCCAGTAGATTCTGTGACGTAGTGCACTAAAGCTGCTGGTGGAAAACTGGTTGCTATTGGTCTCAGTTGCAAAGAGTTGTTTCCCTCTTTTCCAAATATGAAAACACCCTGACAGGCTCTTCAGGCTCTCAGCACCTCACGGCCTGTCTTTTCCTTACAGTCCATGTAACCCTCTTCTTCCAGTGCTTTCTATGAATATCCATGGGAACAGTGATGGCAGCTAGGTTTGCCATTGACCACAGACAGGTTCACAGTGTTAGAAATGCCATGTCTCTTTCCTGACATTGTCTCTCTGTTTTGGTTTAAACTGGTCTAAATATTTATGTTTTCTTATGGATCTTGTGGAACAGGCCAGTGATATTAGTCAACCCAGTTCATGTTTGCAAACATGCCACGCCATGGACTTATGCTGTGAGATAGTTTTACAGTGAATTTTGGGGCCAGATGCTTTGTCTGTGTGTCTCTAGCCTGTGTAAGCTCTTTGTGGTAGAGACTGCCTACTGCAGCCTTTAGTTGGGGAAACTAGCACTGATGTATTGACTTCAATGGAATAAATGGGCCAGAAATATTGGTGCTGTACAGATAATCGAACTTGCTTGGTGCATAGGCAAAAATAAATGTTAGGAAGAGTTGCTACTTTTCATTTATAAATGCAATAGGTAAAGCTAAAAGTGATTGCAGTGTTTGAATTGTAAAGGGTTAAATAAAGTTTACTCAACCAATATTGCTTGCTTGGTTTTTATCCCCCCCTTAGGAGTGATTAAGTGGAAGAATGCTTTTGAAGCCTTTATTTGAAAAAATAAATTGAAAAAGAGTGCAAAATAGGGCAGATGGGCTAAAACTGCTGGAGTTCTTGTTCTTGAAGTATGATCATGTTTCCCTGAAAGGAGTTAGAAATAACTGCCTTTTAAAGGACTGAGATAGCAACAGCAAAATAAACAGAATTTCTGCACCTAGTGTTGGCTATAACCAGTAACTTCAGCACTGCAGAAAAGGGGAGATCTCATTGTCCATCATCCAAACAAAGATCTGACTAGCTTGTACTAACTTGTTTTGGGATGTTTAAAGAATTTCTTTTCACTGTGCTTTTAGCTATTGGATTATAGAAATGCTGCAAAAGATTTTGCCTTATGTGGAAAAGACCATACCCTCAATGTGCAGAGGAAAGAAGAGTGGCAAGAAAGAGAAGAATTGAAGGGGGAATGAAATAACCTGGAAGAGAAGAATCTCTTTCTCTGCCTTTTTATGGGATCAGAGTCTCAGTGAGACAACTGTACCAGAATAAGTGGAGAAGCATGCCAGTTAAGGTCTAAGGAAATGGTGGAAATTATGTTCTTTCTCCCTTCTTTCTCTCTTCCTCTCCTTTATTTCCTCTTGGCATCCTGCTTGCATCTTCTGTCTGGTCTGTTCTACCTGAGGGATGCTGGAAAGAAGTGATGGTAAATAGAAATTTTTTGTACAGTTATAGGCTCACTAATTAAGTGTAAGTTTGGCATATACTTCTAGATCTCTTGACTTGAGAGTCCATCTTGTTCTCATTCAGTAGCTGTGCTTTAACACCATCTGAAGTTGGTTACGTACAGCTTTTTTTTTTTCATCCAACTGAGCATTATTATTTTTATGTACTATTTTATGTCATAGATTGGAGTCTTATCCCTTGGATGATTTAGAATATAGGCATTTACCCGATAACCTCTGTAAGTTTCCCCTGCATGATATTGTTATATAAATAACAAATACCGTTATTTAATGAGCAACAAATTCAACAGTTGACATAAGAATGTAAGTTAATGAGTGTTGTAAAAATGAAGAAAATCCTGCAGTCATTGTGACTCCATTTTTTGATAATGGTTTTTGTCATTGGGAAAGCTAGTGAGAGAGAGACAAAATTCCTCAAGATGATGTAGCAGGTGGCAAGGTCTCCATGGTTACACTGGCAAGAAACTTGGGAAAACACTAAGAGTAGTTCATTACTCGAGAGTAAAATGTCATAAGGGAGCGCTCCTTGGATCATCTGAGGATGATCTTAAGGAGAAGCTTTAAATTGGAATGGGGAGAGAGAAGAGGAAACAAGGGGTTTTTAGGTGAAATATGTCTAAAACTGACAGGCAATGACAAAGATGCATCTACAACATCTTTAATCCCAGGTTTATGGCTGCAGTTTTTATGTGAGCTGTTGTCTCTGCTTATTTCATCTGTCTGTGTGACCTGACAAGATAAGGGAAATAATCTTGTCTAAATGCAAGCAAATTGTCACAGTGGTAGTAGCTATCCAGATAAGATTGTTCCCTCATGTGTCATGGGACATGGAATGTCCCCTGCTTCATGTTTATGGAAGGGAAGGTTCTGGGAGATCTGAAGACATTGCGCTTCATAAAAAATTCTAGGCTGTCTTAAGAATGCCATGCTTATGCAAAATATTTTCCTAATAAAAAATAATAGAAAGCTACAGCTGATTTTAAGTGGGATGTGGATCAGAATCTGTATATGAGGTCTTCTTTATGGGAGTGCTAAGAACAAAGGGAAAATGGCCACTTTTTAAAAGGCATTGTGATTTTTTTATCACCATTCTGGCTAAAATTCAGTATAATGCAGTGAATTGCCTCTTCTGTAATGTATAAATTTGGAAAAAGTAATTTTGAGTATCATCTGGTTGAGTTTGAGTTCAGGCAGAGCTTTGTGCATGTGTCTGTCTGTGCATCCAGATTAAATAAATGCATTTTCCTGCCCTGCTGCAGAGTTTCAAGGTCCAAGTCACAATTTGGTGCTACACAAAAGGAATACTAAAAGAGATCCTTCTCCAAAGGACGTGTAAGAAACAGTTGAAGATAATTGCCCAGTTTGAGCAGTCAAATTTTTTTTTAGTGAAACAGGAAATACTGATTTGCCCATAATGATACTTTGTTTATTAGTTTGTCTGCTTCAGGGATGTTTTCAAGAAGTCAAGGTTCCTGAAACTCAGGGCTTGCTGAAACTTCAGCCAGCAGCAGAATATCAGACATTATCATGGGCTGGTCTGGGATTAAGGAGACACAAAACCTGAATTGGGCATAACAGGAGACTGAGCCTGGGGTGTACCCATCCTACACGTGTTCCTGAACCATTGGTCACCTGGCTATTTTAAATACGAGCCTTGCAGTATTCCTTGACAGAGTAAGAGTTGTCCATATTGGACAACTGCAGATCACTGGCTTATGGGGCCTGTCAGCATGTTTATGGTAGAGCTGAACTGTGGGAGCCCAGCATCCCCTCCCCATGATGGGAAAAGACCTCTTAGCCACTTGGCCCCATGTCACATATAGCTGTCACAGAGATGGCCATGGATCAGAGCTCTCTAGTTAAGCAACTGGATTCTCGTTTGTTGCAACTCTTGTTCTGGCTTACCATGGGGCATTCAGACCTTCAGGAAAATGATGGTGAGCTTCTCCATCAGCAGCAGCTCAGCCTGTTTACTGCAGAGTAGTTTCCAGATCACTAGATTTCTACTAAAAGTAGTGATACCTTTTTGCTAGAGCTAAGCAGGTACAGGAAGAATACTGTGCTTGTGCTGTGCTTGGAGAAGAATCAAATACCATTCTGATAGCTAATTAAAAATAAATGATGTTTTGCTTTCAGCAGTGTTTCACCTTTTAAAAGACATTTAGCCCTTAACTGGGGCTTAACCTTGACCTTTAATAGTAAGTGAAGCAATCTTGTGTTGTCTGAGAGATTGAATACATGACCTGTTCATATGTTTCTGTCAACTCAGTTAAGAAAATAAACTCTCCATAGATGTATTTCATCTTCAGATCAAATTCTATGTGGCTGTTTTGTGGAAACAGCAGCCATTAGTGCACTGACCTTACATGTGCACCACTCACTGTTTTCTTCTCATCAGAGGGAACGGCAGGGGAGGGGAGGAGAGGGAGCTGAAATGGGAAGAAAGAGATCTTCTCATTTTCACCTCCTCTTTAGCCTGCCATATCCTCCACTGACCTGTCAAAGCTCAAAAACAGTCCCAGGGATTCCTGAACTCTGAGGAATGACTCAGCCTTTGGACTCATGGTAACAGAGGAACAATGACCCGAATAACGTTTAGTGAAATGAATGTAATACTTGACTTGGAACCCACTCATTCAGCTTCTAAGGCCCTAAGTTTGAGCTGACTTAAATGTAAAAGATTTTGGTTGGCATTGACTACTGTCGTCTGCTGCCAGCAGCTGAGGTTCTTCTCTCAGTGGTTAAAGGCCTTAAGTTCTTTGCTGTGAATTCTTTACCCACCACTGATATACATTCAATAGAGAGGACTGGGATCAAATACTTTACCAATTGTATGCTATCTAGGTATGAGTGCAATAAGCATTCATCCATCAGTAAGAATTTACTGAGCTAGGTTTAGACCTCATAAAATAGTTGTGATACATATATTTAAAACCAGGAAGTTAATATTTCTGTTGCAACCTGGACATAGTCTTACTTTAGTAGTTTTGCAGTGCCTCACAGAGGAAGGAAAACTTTTATTGCACTGAAGCACTTAAATACCATTACCTTTCCCAGTGTACGTACCCAGGACTCTTAGCTAAGCACTTTGTTTTAAAGTAGTGTAAGTATTCCCCTTGGTGTGCTCAGTTCACCAAATGTTGCTGACAAGTTTGTTTTATTGTGTTTTGTTGCCTGTCCATTTCCTACTGAACCAGGGTACACATGAGGCAGGCCCTTTCTGTCTCCAAGCTGATGACTTAGCTCGCAGAGCTTCTTCTTCTGGGGATTAGAAGCAGTAGGCTAGAGCAAACTAAAAGAGATATTTAAACATTTTTTTTTCTGACTTCATCATCAGAGCTCTTTCTGAAATCATAACAGTAAAATGAAACCTCATATTTATTCTTTCCATGACTCAGAGAGAATAATAAAAATGCGTACAGGAAATTATTAGTCCCATTCAATATTGAGAATTTCTCAGCTGAATGCCAGTCCAAACTTACTTTCTTTCCTCTGTATCTGAATTTGCTTGACAAGCTCGCTTGTGCATTTTCATTTAAGAACTCCCATGCTACTTCAGGGATCTTAACATCAGTGGATAGTTTTGACCTCTTTTGTTCTCTTTCTGTCATGTGCTGTAGTTTTTGAGGGCATTGCTTGTGCATGTGTGAAGGTTGCAAGTTTGTTGTATGATGCTGGGGAGGAGGGCCATGGCTGCTGGTGAAGGCTTCCCTGGACTCAGTAATGTATCTTGTATTGATGACAGCTTTCCTAACATTGCTTTTTTCATTTCTTCTGTCCTGGGTTCCTTCTAGGTCCAGAAGCAGAAGTACTGGAACCCTCTGAGGAATTACTGTCTCTCGTGGGAGCAACTCTTGGGAGACTCTCGGGAGACCTTAGGGTGGATCCTTTAGCTCTTCTCACCAGGAGGAGTGGAACTTTCCACACTGCCTGTTTGTGTCTGAACATCCTGGTAATAAGCTTTTCTTTGGAGTGGTGTTCACGTTTGTTTTGGAGAGGGCTGATTCTCTTTTTCATTTGGCAGCAGTGCCAAGGGCAATGGCTGATCCTAATGAGGACTGTTTTGAAAGGACTGGCTGCTTAATTGATCTTTCTACTACTGCAGAGCAAGGCCACTGTGGAGCTGTGTTCTGGAAAGGATTCAGTTACATCTCAGTCACTTACAGCTTGTGGAAACCAAAGACATATTTATTTCTTACTCCACAAGTTTGCAAACAGGTAAGGACTGCAGTCATTGTCTTAGCAGAATACCTGTTCAGTCAAGAAAAGTTTCTTTCTTAAGTAAAATGGGCAGAGGTGCCCCATCCCTAGTGGGCACTTTTGTTTTCTGGACCAACAGATACTATTTTTTATGTTCTTTCTGGAAGAGATCAATACAGAACAGATATGTTCTACCATTAGTAGTGGGTATAGTGCTGGTAAAGGGAAGGATTAAACAGATGCTGCTCACTCCCATTGCCCTTAAGGACAAAAGCTAGGAAAGCTTACAAAAGGGAGAAAAGGGGGATAAGTCTTTTGGGGTGGAATTTAGGAAATATGACAGGCTATATTATAGATTGTCCTTCAACCATACTGTCCCTGTTTAAATAAATCAAGGGGTTTGCCTATGTTTTGAATAAGTCAGTAGATTCTTGTGTTTAAAAACACCCAAAGTTATTGATCATAACTGCTTTTCTTGTGTGCTGATAATCACTAATATAGCAATTACACCTAAGGAGGACAAACTAAACTGTGAGCTGGAAAGGCTTGAATTTATCTGTATGGCTCCTAACTAGCAGAAGAGGCTTGTGGAGCATTGTGTTATTGAGTGACATTTTGCAAATGTTTGTTTTGATATTCCTAATTAGAATTAGCATGTTATTGGCAGTCAGCCCTGTGTAACATTTGGAGCATGAGCACATAACTTCCCTTTAGTGTTTTATTGTGCATCATGTATGGGAGTTTTGCCAGGAAAAGAAGCAGCCTGAACTAGCAGCCAATGTCTAATGTCTGTCTTTCATTAGCTTAACCTGATAGTTTCTCTGGGCATTATTTCTTTTTCTGATGTCATGTAGTCAAGTCCATCTAGCAGAGGTGCAAAGCCAACTTGTAATAGTACCAAAAGAAGTACTGGGTTACTGGGCTGATGGGCAAGGAGTTTGAATATAAGCATGTAAAACAGACAGTGTTCAGTGCTGTTTTATCAGTTCTCATGGATTTCATGACAAAATCTTGTCCTGCTTTATTAAAGCATTCTGATCCAGACCTGAGAAAAGACGACCTTGTGAGATTAACATATAATAATCTGGAAGGTTTCCATTTCAGTACAGTGCTACAATGTATCTAGTTTTCTGCAAACATCTTTTCTGTTTCCCCTAGAAATTTTGTGTTTGTTGGGCAGGAAAGAGTATACAGTATTTACCTAGTCCTTCTGGATGCTGAGCAATCCAGGCCAGGCTGGTGTCTCAAGTCGAATACTGCCTGCCTGAAGTTGCACAGAACTGGCCACGGTGCTTATGAAGATCAGCTGTACAGTGCATGTGCAGAAAACCTGAGCCTCTGATTTTCCAGTCCAGTTCGAGATTGCTGAACATGAATCTGGACTATCGACTTGATGAATAGTTAGATAGTTTGGATAAGATGAGTCCACTGCCAATGCATATATTGTTATTTCTGATGAATAAAGTGCATAAGGATCACTCTGAGAAACATGTGGAGACCAAGGAAGAAATTTCAGCAAATTCCACTTGCCAAGCAGGCTACCATTCCTTGAGTGAGGTTATATGAATATGAACTACAAACATTTTAAACTACTATAATTGAAACTCTCATCTTACTCAAAATATTGATGTTAGGGCTTTGTCACATAAATCAACTGCATCCCTGTCAATTTGGGATTAATAGTTAGCATACAGTCTGTGCACATATATGTGTCGACTAGCTAAATCAGTAAATGCTTGATTCTTTTAGGGAAATTTTAGGAATCTTTGGACTCTTTGCTAGGTTCTGTGATAATCAGTATGATCATAAACAACTTGAAAAACATGGTGAGCATTAAAGAGATAATGCTGGCTCATATATGAAGTTATTTGTGTTTGCAAAGACAAAAACTTGATTGAATGTCTACAGAATGATCTTATAAAACTGATAAAATGGGCATTTAAATGGCAGATGAAATTCAGCGTATACAAGAGTAGAACAATACACTGGGCAAATCCAGAGCAATGCACTGGGCAAAAAATATAGAATAATGGTCTCTGAGTGAAGTAGCAGTCTTGTAGTTATGAAAGATACTTGCATGAAAACATGAACTCAGAGCAGTAGAGTGGTGTGAAAGCAGGAGAATTTGGGCACTATGAGGGAAGAAACGAAGAACACCACATATGGCATCATCCTCCCCCTTGAGAAATGCATGCTTTTGTCCCATCTACTCAGAAGTAATTTTTGAGAGCCAGAAAAGTTGTAGAGAAAGACAACAGAGAGCAGAGCTATCTACTGAATTCTGGAGTAAGGAATTGCTTTCTAACCTGTGTGCCTGGAAGAAAAAACATTGAAGAATATACAGTCAAGCTACATAACCTTAGCTTGAGAGTAGATACAAATGTTTTTCATTGTTTCTTCCACTGGAAGAAGGTGTCTATCAAATAGAGGCAGTAAGGCCTAAGTTCAGACAAACCAAACAAGAGGAAGTTCTTTGTGCAGGAGACTAGATGAGCATTTGAAAAAAAAAGAATCTTTGAATGTTACCAACTTGCCAGAATGAATCAGTCAGGAGGTACAACAAACCAAAATCAACTGAAGGACGAGGAGACACTTGGGAGAATGCATCTCTGATTGCCTGACTCCTTTTCCACTGCAGGCATCCCGCTCCATTTGACATGGGAGAAAAGTATCTGTGCTAGGTGAAATATCTGCATTCTTACAATCAAGTATCCCAAATTCATTATATTTAAAATCTATAGATATGCAGTCTGGGTTATTTTAAAGAAAAAAGAAAGGGGTGGGGGGGGAAGTGGCACTGAACAGCCAGCATGCAAATACAGTTGAACAGCTAATTGTATTAGCTCTTTACATATCAGTGTTTCACCAGGCAATATGTACCATGGACAATACAGCTGAGTCAGCTGAGTTACCCTTGCCATAGCATCCAAGCTACCATTTATTTTCTCTCTCATTTCTCCATAAAACACATACTATCCAAGTCTTCTGCTGTTTTCTAAATCATACCAGTCTACTTGTTGACTGATTATTTATTTTAATAAAATGAAATAATTTCATAATCTCACATACAGCAAATGTGCATTTTGGAAAAGATTGAGATCTTGGGTTTTGGTATGAAAAACTAAGCTGAGTAACAGGGAAGATGGTTAAAGGAAACATGGCAAGGATTAAATGTTCTGAAGAACATGAAGGAATTCAGAGCAGCCTTGTATCAGAGCAGCCACCGTGGGGTCTGTATGTGCATGTAGCTGGCACATGGAGCTTCTCCCAACAGACTTTTTCATCGCCAGTCCTACCCCTCAAAACAGGAGGTTTTTTTTTTTTGTTGTTGTTGTTGTGCTGGGAGAGGCTAAAGAAATACAGTATATTAAATACCTAGATTCCAGGTCGAGGCCCTCTCTCTTCATTAGCAATCTAGTCTTAATAGTACTGGATTTTCTCATCTCTTTGCATAATCTGTGAAAAGAGGTTGTGTAACAACGTAGATTAAGGACTTCATTCATCATTAATATAGCCAGCATATGGATAGTTACAAAGTTAGCCTAGTGGATCTCATCAATGACTCTTCAGCACTCCAGCATGATGTAGAAAGTTACCCCGTTAGACTTCCAGCTCTTCAAGGAATTACTCGGTAGGACCCCCTGGGACGTAGTCCTCTGAGACAAGGGAGCAGAACAGGGCTGGAAAATATTCAAAGATGCTTTCCATAAAGCACAAGAGTGCTCAGTCCCCATATGCAGAAATTCAGGGAGGAAAGGGAAGAGACTGGCATGGCTGTGTCGAGTCCTGCTGGTTAAACTGAAGAAGAAGAGAGAACTGCACAGGCAGTGCAAGCAGGGACAGGTAACCTGGGATGTGTATAGAGACGCTGCCCGGATATGTAGGGAGGAAGCCAGGAAGGCCAAGGCACAGGTGGAGCTGAACTTGGCAAGGAAAGTAAAGACTAACAAGAAGGGTTTCTACAGGTACGTCAATCAAAAGAGGAAGGTCAAAGAGAACATAACTCCACTGATAGTTGGGAATGGTGACCTCGTATCAACAGACAAGGAGAAGGCTGAGGTAGTGAACAAGTTTATTGCCTCAGTCTTCACTGATAACTGCTCTCTTCACTCCTCCTGGGTCATGGGACAGCAAGATGATGACCAGGGGGGATAAACGCCCTCTCACTATAGGGGAGGATCAGGTTTGTGACCACCTGAGGAACCTGAATATTTATAAGTCTGTGAGACCTGATGAGATGCATCGCAGAGTCCTGAGGGAATTGGCAGATGTGGTTACCAAGCCACTCTCCATAATATTTGAAAAGTCACGGAAGTCAGGAGGAGTCCCTGGTGACAGGAAGAAAGGTAACATTGTGCCCATCTTTAAAAAGGGCAGAAAAGACAACCCTGCAAATTACCAACCTGTCAGCCTGACCTCTGTGCCTGGGAAGACCATGGAACAGATCCTCCTAGAAGTTATGCTAAAGCACATGCAGGACAAGGAGGTGATTAATGTCAGCCAGCACGGCTTCACCCGGGGCAAATCCTGTATGATCAGCTTAGTGGCTTTCTATGATGGGGTGACCACAGCAGTGGACACAGCTAAACTGATAGAAGTGATCTATCTGGACTTCTGTAAAGCCTTTGACATTGTCCCCCACAACATCCTTCTCTCTAAATTGGAGACATGGATTTGACAGGCAGATGGTATGGTGGATGAGAAACTGGTTGGAGGTATGTATTCAGAGAGTAGTGGTCAATGGCTCAAAGTCCAGATGGAGATCTGTGACAAGTGGTGTCCCTCGGGGGTCCGTAATGTGACTGGTGCTGTTTAGTATCTTCATCAATGACATTGACAGTGAGAATGAGTGCACCTTCAGCAAGTTTACAGACGACACCAAACCGAGTGGTGTAGTTTCCACACCAGAAGGATGGGATGTCATCCAGAGGTACCTGGCCAGGCTGGAGACGTGGGCCTGTGAGAACCTCATGAGGTTCAATAAGGCCAAGTGCAAGGTTGTACACCTGGGTCACAGCAATCCCCGTTTTCAGTACGCAGTGGGGGATGACGTGATTGAGAGATGCCCTGCAGAGAAGGACTTGGGGTGCTAGTGGATGAGAAACTCAGCATGAGCTGACAGTGTGCGTTTGCAGCCCAGAAGATCAACTGTATCCTGGGCTGGAACAAAAGAAGCGTGGGCAGCAGGCTGAGGGAGGTGATTCTACCCCTCTATGCCTCTCTTGTGAGACCTCACCTGGAGTACTGTGTCCAGTTGTGGAATCCTCAATGCAAGAAGGATATGGAGCTGTTGGAACGGGTAGAAATGAGGGCTACAAAAATGATCAGAGGGCTGGCGCACCTCCCCTGTGAAGACAGGCTGAGAGAGTGGGGCTTGTTCAGCCTGGAGAAGAGAAGGATCCAAGGAGACCTTATAGTGACCTTCCAGTACCTGAAAGAGGCCTAGAAGAAAGCTGGAGAGGGACTATTCATAAAAGCCTGTGGTGATAGGACATGGGGGAACAGATAAAAGCTGTAGAAGGACAAATTTAGACTAGGCATTAGGAAGAATTTCTTTCCCATGAGAGTGGTGAGACACTGGAACTGGCTGCTCAGGGAAGTTGTGGATTCCCCATCCCTGGAGGTATTTAAAGCCAGGTTGGATGGGGCTTTGGGCAGCTTGATCAAGTGGGGTGTCCCTGCCCATGGAAGGGGGGGTGGAACTAGATGATCTTTAAAGTCTCTTCCAGCCCTATCTATTCTATGATTCTATGATTTGATGATTCTATGATTAGTCTTTGCTGCTGATTCAGTATCCTTCATTGGATTCTGTATTAAAATGTGTTTATGTAGAACAAGAAGATTGTGCAGCATATTGTTCAAAATAGACTTTGTTTCTTGCCTGTTTTTTGAACTCATTATCTGAAGTGGTGTTGGATCAAGACCCCATCCACAGTGGAAAAAGAGAAGTGCGAGAAGAATTAAGAAAAGCAATGCTTTCAGTCCTGGCCTCTCCAATTATAGCTCAGTAACGAGTTTATTAAAAAAGATGGATGAGAGCAGTAAGTGGTGAGATGGCAATTGTTTTTCATAAGTGACCTTGGCTAAATGTAATTTGAATAGGTATACATAATGTTAATTTGGAGGGTTTAATTTTGGTTTGAGATAATCATGATTTGAGCACTCTGTGCTGTATTAATTCAAGATACTAATACATTCCATATTTTCTTAATGGCCTTTGACATAAAGTTTTGCTAACAGATATGTGACAGATCGAGTTGGGAACAATCTAAGAGTAGTCAAAAGAGCTGCTTTGATTGTAATTTATGATAGGTGTGTAGTTTTAAATTTAAAAATATATAAGTCTGTGTGACTTCTAATGCTTGTGATTCACAGGCAGTTACCACCAGTTCCCATTAATGGAAAATTGTGATGATTTACATAATGCTAATGTCTACTCATTATTTAAATCCTTAATTATATGTGCAGCCTTGTGCTACAGTAAAATAATAAAAGGATAATAAATGCAGAAAGTAATGGTTCTGTCAAGCAAATTGGAAGTCAGGTGGCCATTACATTAAAAGAAAGAAAATAAAAATCATAGTTGTACCACATCTTGTGGTCTTGTGATGGTTACTGGAAAAGGAAGGACTTTTGTTAATATTGCCTTTTGAGTCCTTTTGTAATATAGTTTCAGATCTCCATTTTATTTCTCTTATTTAATGTGAAATCTTTCTAAATAGACATGAAAACTGGTTGTTCTTCAGAAAATCAAATCCTAAAATGTTCTTCCCTGTTACAACTGCCTAATCCTATAGATCAAAAGTACATTTGAAGGTTTTCCTGGTCTATGATTCTTTTCTGTTGCTTCACATTTCTGAATGAACCTCATAGACTACAGGATATTCATTGCTGGTCTGTTTTGACCTTTTCCATTAGTTTTATATAAGACTAACTGATCATGTAAGCAGTTTCTCACAACTGATAATTTACTATTTTTCTACTGATTATTCGTTAATACAAAGCTATGTTGTACTGGAATTTTAATCTTGGTTCATACTTATGCTTCATTTTCACACCAGCTGGAGCTTGAAAACTGAGTTCTTTTCACCCTAGGCACATTTTGTGATAGAATTGAACTGTGTGTTGTTGCTTTATTGTGGGTGATGGTTTGGGGGTGGGCATTGTTTGTTTGATTGGCTTTGGACTCATTTTGGGTGGTGGTGGATCTGTTGAGAGAAAAGAATATGTCTGAGAACGGTCACTGTGATATTGATCTCACACTATATTAGTACCGAGGTGCTGTGCCAGGATAAGAAAGACGAGATAGGATACTAATACTGGATGGTCAAAGAGAGATCTCGTAGGCAGAGAGGGAGATAACTTGGTAGTTTTCTGTCAGTTTTCCACGCTTCCATTTAACTCTAAAACTTAATAATTGACAAGTCTATGCTTGTCAAATTTAAATAATCAAAGTCCAGCCCTCAGAGACAAAGATACTATTTCAAATATGTAGATCAAGTTTCTAGGTTGTTAATGTGTCACATTAAAAAGAGTAAAGGGTCTGATGTGTGGCTAAGGAAAAGGAAGCCTTGATGGCAAAGTCAACTTGCTGTCAGTGTCCAAAGAACGACTTTCACAGCACATTCTCACAGATTTGACTTGCTCAGCCAGGCCTGTCAGTGTCTGTGGAGGACTCTGAGCAGTTTCATGAGGCTGATAGGACCAGTTTTTATCTATCAGACCCCATTATTCACTGACTTCTTGCTTCTCTGCTCTTAGAGCATCAAAAGAACATGACCGACCTAAATTACTAACCAGCTGCAAACCCATCCCCCACTAGGCCTTTTATTTATTTATCATCCATCTGACATTTCAAGCTTCAGAATGTGTCTTCAAGCTTTTCCCTGCAGTTAGGCAGACTAGTTATCTCCTTTTTTGGAAAAGCTCGGATTCCCATGTAACTGAATTCCAGGAGCTCGGTCTTCAGTGCAGATGCTAAAGATCACATGATTCCCCATCTTTCTGTCAAGTGCCTCTTCCCAGCTGTGCCTTGAGCTGTGGCTGAAGTTTCCCCGAATGATCTGTGGCCATGAGGAATGCTGCAGGTTAGATTGTGTCTGCATATTGTGAAGAGGCTCACAGCCCCAGAGAGCTTCTATAGTTGAGAGAATTGGTGATGCAAATTGAAATATGCAAGTGACTGTAGTGTTAGTGGAAGACCTATGGACTGTCCTTCCTATCCATGGTGACAGACTTAAAACCGGACCCAAACGAAGAAGCTGTTGTGATGTGGGTGAAGAGTCAGGGCAGAGCCAGCATTCAGACCTTTCTCTATGCTCGTAGCTGAAAGTAGAGTTGAGCTGAGAGCAGAATACTCTACGCTGCACCTAAGGAGCTTCTTTGTGTTCAGTAGTAGCAGGGGGCTTTGCTGCCTTCTGATCTTCCTTCCATTATTTGGAATTCAGAGGATTGTTGCGAGACTTCAGTATTAAGTGCAGCCAGCCATCAGAATGGCACTGTGTGTTGGGCTACAGGGTGAGAAACTCACTTCCACGTTCTGCAAGAGCTGTGCAGATTATGTGGGGGTTTGGTGAGAAGTAGGTGGGGTGGGAAAGGGGGATGTGGGGCTGTGATTATACTTCCCTAGGTGGGCAGGGGGGAGATCTATTTCTGTTATAAGCCATTGGGAAATAGTAACCTCACTGGAGCAAGAGGGCAGGAGGAGAGAGCTGAGTCACAGCAGTCCTGGGATCTACACAACACTTCAACGTAGACATTTCACTTAAATCAGCGCAAAGGAGTGTGTCTGCCCATCTATTTTGGTTAAAAGTGGCTTGTTTCAGTTTGGAAGACATATATGAGGTCAGACACACACACACACAAAATAATCGAGACTAACCCTATAGCTTGGGAACCAAGAGTGGAAGCGGGGAGACAAAGAGGTTATAGAACATGTTCTAACCTGTCACAGTGAGACAAGGCTCAACTCAACCACTTGAAAGAGTCAGTGTGTTCAAATACAGATGTTTTCCTACCCTCTGGATGGAAATGTCGATGTTTGCCAGCTCACAATGCTTTGTCTGTGAAGCAGGTTTTATCTAAAAGCAACATCATTGTGCATGAGCACCCACCCTATTCACCAGATCCCTCTTCCCAAAGATCAAGTTGTTGCTCAAAGGAACCTATTTTTTGTCAGAAGAATATGTGAACACAAAACTAAAGGAGATCCTCAACAGCCTTTCAGAATATGATCTGTGGAATTGCTTTGAATGTTGGCAGCATCATAGGCTGCTGTGTATCACTTCAGAAGGGAACTATTTTGAAGGTGATTGTAGCTGATTTTCTTAATGTCTTCAATAAAATGTTACAGGTACAGTGTCTTAGATTTTTTTGTGTCCGACCTCATACTTAGATCTGATTTGTGAACTATTGTCGCATTAACAGGGTGAAGGTTCTGATGCGTAGCTAAGGAAAATGAAGTCCTCCCGTCAGAATCATCTTGCCTGTCAGTGTCCAAAGATGGATTTTCACTGCACAGTCTTGTAAATTCTACTTTCTCAACCAGGCCTGTCAGTGTCTGTGAAGGACTCTCGCTGAGCAGTTTCATGAGGCTGATAGGACCAGAGTTTATCAGAGACCATTATTCACTGATCAGATTCACAAAGCTGAATCAATAGAACAATTTATTGAAGTGACACTTATAACAAGGTTGAGATTGCTGGTTACAAATTGACTCACTGTAAAATCAAGCTAGATCTAAATATTAAGAGCTTATTGTTAAGTATAATTTTCCAGGTAACATCCAACATGGCTGGAGGTGGAAAACCTTCTGAGGAGGTGTTCTTGCTTGTAGAGGAGAGAGAGATTCAAGCCCATCAACTCATCTCGAAGTTGGAGTTCCTGCCCTCAAAGTAGAGGATTCTAGATACCAGATTTATACTCTTGGTGATTCTTAGTGAGTTGAGACTACGTCAGTTATTAGATGCCAGCTGACCCTTAGCAAAATCTGTTGTGTCATCACCAGTGGGGGCAGTGGTCCTCTCTGATTTTAATGTGGCAGGAACTGGCTGTGAAACTTCTGTGTCACTCCTAAACCTACTGATTAGATTAAATGTTAGACCATAATCCACTATATCTTTGCAAGATAAGTGTGTTTTCTAGCTTTGATACCTCTTGTTGTTGTCTCCAAGAAATCTGAAAATGTCCAGTATCCCACATAATGATACAAAAACTTGTAGTGTATTTCATACTGCCTTTAAAATTCAAGTCTGATATATCAATGATGTTAAATGGATAACTGTTGTTGGCATTCCTGAAATGGGATCATCACCTTCTTATCTTGCTACACAGCTGAGAAAGATGGGTATATACCATGTTGTATGTTGGTCAGGCAGTTACTTCTGCTGGGTTTGTCCAGACTCATAGTTGCTGCTGTGTGTGGTTCTTCTCCAGTTCTGAAAGAATACAAGTTGTAATTTCAGCAGGGGAGGTTTAAGGCATCCTTTTGGTACCAGAGTATCCGGTCTTTTCTGCAGCTGATGTTCTCTTCAGGACCCTTCTTTAGGCACTTAAGTGGCACGAAGGAAGATTTGGCTTTGCTAGACCTTTCCCAAGTATAAAGTTTCACAGTATTCATTTGCTTTGCTTGTGCCAAAGAGAAAAGATAGTTATGCTGTTTACTGGCAGGTGTTACCTCTGAAGGCTTTGTCTTTATGCAAGATTGTTACAAAAGGCAATGACATTTGATTATATATGTGGAAAAAATGTTTGCTTTGTTCCCCAGAGCTCAGTGCTGGGTCCAGCCCTGTTCAATGTCTTTATCAATGACCTGGATGAAAGCATTCAGTGCACCCTTAGCAATTTTGCAGATGACACTAAGCTGAGTGGAATTGTGGATCTGCTGGAGGGTAGGGAGTCTCTCCAAAGGGATCTGAACTGACTGGACCGCTGGGCTGAGACCAATGGCATGAGGATTAACAAGGTCAAATGCCGGGTCCTGCACTTGGGGCACAACAACCCTATGCAGTGCTACAGACTACGGGGAGAGTGGCTAGAAAGCTGCCTGGAGGAGAAAGACCTGGGGGTGTTGGTTGACAGCCGACTGAACATGAGCCAGCAGTGTGCCCAGGTGGCAAAGAAGGCCAATTGCATCCTGGCTTGTATCAGAACGGTGCGACTATTAGGTCCAGGGAGGTTATTCTCCTTTTGTACGTGGCACTGGTGAGACCGCACCTTGAATCTTGTGTTCAGTTCTCTGCCAGGGGAGGTTCAGGCTGGGCATCAGAAAAAAAAAATTTCAAAGAGGCATTGGGCACTGGAACAGGCTGCCCAGGGAGGTGGTTGAGTCACCTTCTCTGGAGGTGTCTAAAAGACGGGTGGATGAGGTGCTGAGGGGCATGATTTAGTGACTGATAGGAATGGTTGGACTCTATCATCATGTGGGTCTGTTCCACCCTAGTGATTCTGTGATTCTCTGATTCTGTGATACACTGCAAATTGGGATCATATGCTGTGGAGAAGCAGGAGGATGTTGCAACAGCACTTCTCTTAACTGAACAACCATCCCTCAATGCATGCCTGCCATACGTTTACTTACAATCACAGAATCATACAATAGTTTGTGTTGGAAGAGACCTTAAAGATCACCTAGTTCCAACCCCCCTTCTATGGGCAGGGAGATGTCCCACTAGATCAGGCTGCCCAAGGCCCCATCCAACCTGGCCTTAAATACCTCCAGGGATAGGGCATCCACAACTTCGCTGAGCAACCAGTTCCAATGTCTCACCACGCTCATGAGGAATAAATTCTTCCTAATATCTAGTCTAAAACTGCCCCTCTCCGGTTTATACCTGTTCCTGCTATAAGATCTCCTCGGAGCTTTTATATCCTTTATTGCTATAAGCAATAAAGTTGCTATAAGATCTCCTCGGAGCTTTCTCTTCTCCAGGTTGAACAACCCCATCTCTTTCAACCTGTCCTCATAGGGGAGGTGCTCCAGCCCTCTGATCATTTTTGTAGCTCTCATTTCAACCTGTTCTAACAGCTACATATCCTTTTTGCATTGAGGATTCCACAACTGGACATAATACTCCAAGTGAGGTCTCACAAGAGAGGCATAGAGGAGTAGAATCACCTCCCTCAGCCTGCTGCCCACGCTTCTTTTGTTCCAGCCTAGGATACAGTTGATCTTCTGGGCTGCAAATGCACACTGCCAGCTCATGCCGAGTTTCTCATCCACTAGCACCCCAAGTCCTTCTCTGCAGGGCATCTCTCAATCACGTCATCCCCCACTGCGTACTGAAAACGGGGATTGCTGTGACCCAGGTGTAGGACCTTGCGCTTGGCCTTATTGAACCTCATGAGGTTCTCACAGGCCCACATCTCCAGCCTAGCCAGGTACCTCTGGATGACATCCCATCCTTCTGGTGTGGAAACTACACCACTCGGTTTGGTGTCGTCTGTAAACTTGCTGAAGGTGCACTCAATCTCACTGTCAATGTCATTGATGAAGATACTAAACAGCACCGGTCTCAGTATGGACCCCTGAGGGACATCACTTGTCACAGATCTCCATCTGGACTTTGAGCCATTGACCACTACTCTCTGAATACATACCTCCAACCAGTTTCTCATCCACCATACCATCTGCCTGTCAAATCCATGTCTCCAATTTAGAGAGAAGGATGTTGTGGGGGACAATGTCAAAGGCTTTACAGAAGTCCAGATAGATCACTTCTGTCAGTTTAGCTGTGTCCGCTGCTGCGGTCACCCCATCATAGAAAGCCACTAAGCTGATCATACAGGATTTGCCCCTGGTGAAGCCATGCTGGCTGCCATTAATCACCTGCCTAGCCTATTCTCCATGGCACTGCTTGGCACTGCTAGCTTCATCAGATGCATTCATAGTTTGCTTTTGACCTCAGTGGGTATGAATTGGCTCTCAAGATACAGGAATGCATCTCTTGAACCCTGGAAGTTTCTGAGAGTGCGATAGGTAAAGAGGAACTGAAAGGGATGTAAATTTAGCTTGTTTTACATCAATGAAAGAGAAATCCCTCCCAGTTTCACTGCTTTATGAGTCTGTACTTCTGGTGGGATAGCATGAATAATCTGTGAATTGACCCTCAAAGCTGAGAGGCAAGTACAGTATAAAGAACATCCACAATAGGTGTGCAATGTCTCTGTATAACAGATAATGCAGATATGCTGCAGTTGAGAGGCTGTTGAGGGCAGAACCCACTAAATTCTTGTGACTGATCTTTTTGTGCCATGGCTGTTATGTATTAGATCGCTTTTGGAGCCTTCCCAGAGTCAGTTGGAGAAATAAATGCTATAGACAGCTTCTGTTGGTTTGATCACATCTCAGTAGGAAACTGAAAGCACCAGACAATTCTCAATAGAAAATGGTCTAAGAGTCTGTAAGCTTGCCTGTTACAAATGGAGCTTTACAGTGAGAAAAAGGAACAAAGACTTTTTACTTCAATAATGCTCTGAAAGTGTCCTCTGTGGGGTGAAAAAGACCTGCATGCATATATATCCCTGCCGAAGTTTTATTAGAGAAGACTGCTTACAACTGGTTTGGCTGCAGCAAAATTCCAATGTACTTTCACATAACCCTCTTCTTTATTGTGGTTGCACTAGCTGCCAGAAAGCTTGACAGCAGATTTGATGACTGATATTTCTGTTTTATTCAGACATTTTATGTTATGCTTGCTCCAATCAGCTGTTGAGGAATAGATTAAGATTCAAGCACCATAGGATTGCTTAGATGGAAATAGGAGTTCAATAAATGTCATCTTTTGTGGAACTAAATTGACTGTTTAAAGGGTAGGCCTTTGGTTCAACCCTTCATTGAACCTTGGTTTCTGCTGATTGAAATCTCTGCTGGGGCTTAGTGTAGAGAACATATGTAGTGGCTAAAGCTTTCTATAGCCCAGGGCTATTTAGAAGTTTGTGCCTTATTTTGAAAAGACATTTCTGCACCAAGAACTTTGAAGTCCTGATGTCCTTCATGGAGCCTTAAGCTGCCTTGCATCACAGAAATAGCATCCTAATATGTTTAGGTGCTGAAAGCAAAACTTCAGAACAGTTCAGGAATCAGAGCCCAAAAATGTCATTAGAAAAGGCTGCAGGCTGTATGCAAGTACCAAAGGTGTTGCCTCTTTAAGTTTTGGCTTTCTTTTCCCCTAAGGCTTTCATGGAAATACAGCTGAGACTCATGACTGACCCAGTTCAGTATCTGTCCTTACTTCACACTTAGACTTCTTAGAGTCTTTCTAACCTCCCTTAGGGTTCCATGTGCATAGCACTTGGTAACTGAGGATATAGTCAATTCTTTCTCACCTTAAGGGTGATTTAAATATCCAGTTTTGCTGCTCTGGAAAATGCCTTGATGAATAAACTGTTCTGAAGTTTCTATTTTTTTTTTTTGTATTATGGTGGAGAGTCCATCTAAAACATCCTAGTAGATCAGTTGTTTGTCCCAGCTTCCCCACAAATTTTTACTTCCTTTTTTCCCCTGTGTTCCCTCTGCCATGTTTAGAGGATTCTCAGCTTTGCCCTGGGGCATTATGTCCATTTCCATAAGAAATGCATAAGATTATTTTAAAGGTCATCTCACCATGATGTTATGGCCTGCATTCTCCTTCAAGCATAAAGATAAGGAGTAAACAGTGAAGTCCATTTGCAACCCATTTAAAAGTTAAGGGGCTCTTTATCTTGAGCATGAGAGAAAAAGATGCTAATATTTCTGGCTGCAGATATTAAAGAGAAGCTCCCTTTTCTTAAGGAGATACAGCCTTCCACAAAATAAGCCCTCAAGAGTTACTTACCATTGCACTTAATTTTTCACTGCCATTTACTCCAGCAGTGGAGAAAATGAGAAGGGATTGTCTTAATGGAATCTTTCATCGAGTCTCAGTGCCTGTGTTGTGGAAAAGAAAAATACGTTTGGTCTCCATCCTATATTGAGGTTAGTAGAAGAATGTAAGTTTTTCCATGAATACCTTGATCATTTATTTTTCCCCTGAGCTCTAAGGCTTTTGAGCTGTATAGACCCTGCTGCTTAAGTTCTCTGTGCCTGTGCAGTAAATTTGATGTAGACGCTTTGAGGAAGTCGGACTGTAGCAGTACGTTATCTCTTACTGGGATGCCTGTGGAGGATCGGGCAATGAGCTGAGGCTTATCCTACCCATTGTTGCATACTTAACTGGGCTACTTAACTGTAGCTAGCATTGGGAGTGCTTCTGCATTGCTCCTCTCATCCTTATATTAACAGAGAGAAAAAGGACACAAAAAGCAATTTGAATCTCTAACCTCTCCAGGGGTGATTCAGCACACAATTTTTTCTTTCTCTATATTGATCCTCATCTGGGCATTTTTAACTAAGAATCTAAGAAAGCATTCCCATATGACTAAGTTGTATGGGAAAAGTCCAAGTTTGAGTGTCCTCTCTTTTTGAGTGAACTCAGCACAGTCTGTTCACAAAACCAGTCCTTGCACTCTTTAGGCCTTCTCTGCAACAACTTGCAGAGTCCTATGTCCTTCTCTCCTAAGTCCTAGGCACTCTCTCTGCTATCAGTCAGACTTATATTTCTTACAAAATGTATGTTTTATTGAGCAGTGCTCATTTTACCTGTTGACACAGGGGCCTTCAGAATTGCCTAAATAATATATAGCACCCCAATGACCAAAATTTATAATGAGATTATTGCTTCCACAGAGCAGCTGCTGTTCCCAAAATCTTGCACAGTATTCACAGTACGTAGAGAAAAAAGACATGACAGCCAAATGGTGTAACAGAACTGCCTATATGAATATTCCCTTCCATTCGCAAATCTGAAACTCCCACTAGGAGTAGTGACTTCAATCAAAGCATCAAGGAAGGGAAACATGTTGCTTGTAGTGGAAAAGCAAAAGTAGGAACCTAAAGCAATGAAAAATTTCAGGCAGTATTTTTGCAGACCCTTATTTGAAAAGTCGTGGCAATCAGGAGAAGTCCCTGGTGGCTGGAAGAAGGGTAACGTTGTGTCCATTTTTAAAAAAGGGTAGAAAAGATGACACTGAGAAATACCAAACTGTTAGCCTCACCTCTGTGCCTGGGAATATCACAGAACAGATCCTACTGGAAGCTATTGCTAAAGCATGTGGAGGACATGGAGGTGATTAATGGTAGCCAGCACGGCTTCACCAGGAGCAAATCCTGTATGACCAACTTAGTGGCTTTCTATGATGGGGCAACCGCAGCAGTCGACATGGGTAAACTAGCGGATGTGGTCTATCTGGACTTCTGTAAATCCTTTGACATTGTCCCCCACAACATCCTTCTCTCTAAATTGGAGAGATATGGATTTGAGAGGTGGATGGTACGGTGGATGAGAAACTGGTTGGAGGTATATATTCAGAGAGTAGTAGTCAATGGCTCAAAGTCCAGATGGAGATCTGTGACAAGTGATGTCCCTCAGGGGTCCATACTGAGACCGGTGCTGTTTAGTATCTTCATCAATGACATTGACAGTGAGATTGAGTGCACCTTCAGCAAGTTTACAGACGACACCAAACCGAGTGGTGTAGTTTCCACACCAGAAGGATGGGATGTCATCCAGAGGTACCTGGCCAGGCTGTGACGCGGGCCTGTGAGAACCTCATGAGGTTCAATAAGGCCAAGCGCAAGGTCCTACACCTGGGTCATGGCAATCCCCGTTTTCAGTACGCAGTGGGGGATGATGTGATTGAGAGATGCCCTGCAGAGAAGGATCGTGGTGCTGGTCCATAAGAAACTTGGCATGAGCTGGCAGTGTGTGTTTGCAGCCCAGAAGATCAACTGTATCCTGGGCTGGAACAAAAGAAGCGTGGGCAGCAGGCTGAGGGAGGTGATTCTACCCCTCATGCCTCTCTTGTGAGACCTCACCTGGAGTACTGTGTCCAGTTGTGGAATCCTCAATGCAAGAAGGATATGGAGCTGTTGGAACGGGTAGAAATGAGGGCTACAAAAATGATCAGAGGGCTGGAGCACCTTCCCTGTGAGGACAGGCTGAGAGAGTGGGGCTTGTTCAGCCTGGAGAAGAGAAAGCTCCAAGGAGATCTTATAGCGACCTTCCAGTACCTGAAAGGGGCCTAGAAGAAAGCTGGAGAGGGACTATTCATAAAGCCTGTGGTGATAGGACATGGGGGAACGGATATAAGCTGTAGAAGGACAGATTTAGACTAGATATTAGAAAGAATTTCTTCCCCATGAGAGTGGTGAGACACTGGAACAGGTTGCCCAGGGAAGTTGTGGATGCCCCATCCCTGGAGGTGTTTAAAGCCAGGTTGGATGGGAGCTTAGGTAACCTGATCTAGTGGAATGTCCCTGCCCATGGAAGGGGGGGTGGAACTAGATGATCTTTAAGGTCCCTTCCAACCCTAACTATACTACGATTCTATGTTTCTATTTTGCAAATATGTTTAACAAGTGAAATGATGTTATCTCCTCAAGCTCTTCTTATTGTTCCAGCTGGGATCTGGTGAGTGGAGCCAGTGGGGTCTACAGTTGGTTACTTCAAGATGCTGCTGGCTCAGTTTACTGCAGAATAGTAGCAACAAACCCATAATTCATTCATTCCTTATTGTTGATTATTTACTGATTTCTTGAACAAAAGAGAGTGCATTCTGTATGTAATACAGTTCATTATCCAATTGTGTCTTGCCCCTTGATATCAGGAAACATTTTATGAAGTAGGCAGTAACATTATACCTTGTTTAATTAATCCCTTCTATGTGAAGCTGAGGCACTGGGGAGCAATGCTATTACACAAAACAACCATAGGTTACAGGAAGTTTTCTTGTTATGGTAAGTGTAGGAAACCCAGCCTTGTTCCTTCTTCTGACCTGCTGTCCCAGGTCAGTGGGGAAACCTGTGCCTCTGTAACTGTTTTTCCCTGTACCAGTTCACCAGGAAAAATGGCACTATTCAACAGCACTTTTGCGGTTCCCCAAATTTCTTTATAATCCTGTTCATCCAGTTGCTTGCAAACAGAATCCAACAACTAGAGAAAGTGCATCTCCTAGCATTTGGAAAAAAATAGAACATGGCTTTAAAAACAAACAAAACCTGGAGGACGTGGGTGATAAGAATGTACAGGATTCACATTACTCAGAGCTGTGTCTATAAAACATCAAGAGCTCCTATACAAGCTAATAAAACACAGTGAGTAAATGTTGGAAAATGTAGAGAGATGTATTTGAAGGGTGAGATATGCAGTGCAGTGTACTGCATGTTAGAAGACTTAATCTGAGCTGCACATAATGCAAGGTTCTTCATTAATTATAATCACCTGAAGATGGACTTAATTTACTTTTTCTAATAAGAGATTCCTAGAAGGCAGGCTTTTAGGTTCCTAATTAGGTACATAAATCTATAATATAAAAATTGGTGGGAAACTGGAGAAGAGGCAGGAAACCACCTCATAAAGTGGAGTGAGGGCTTGAGAAAATGCCTGATGGCAGGAGATTTGAAGAACTCCATCTGTTCAGCTTACAGTAAAGATTTGGAGGTGACCTGATTGCAGTCAAAGGAACTTTATGGGAAGAAGAGATCAGTCATTAAGAGGACTCTTTAATCTCACAGAACTGATATCAATAATACCTACATCATATCTTCCCAGGACCATTAGGTGGTAGAATTACAACTGACTGGAAATTTTCTGATGAGATTTTTTTGAATTAAAACAAGAAGGTACCAGTTTTGAAAATATTTTTGATGGTTAAAGTTTCTCAAGCTCTTAATAGAGTTTCAAGACAATACTAGCAAGTTTTCAGGAAGGCAAGTAGAAATAAGATAACTGTATGGGCTGTAGAAAGCAAAGTTATTTGCAGTCACAGGACATAATTCATAGGAATTTTCCTACAGCTTATGAAAGGGAGTGTGTCATCATCTGACCTACCTGCTGCTCTGGTAAATAGCTCTTTTCCCCCTCTCTTCCTTCTTACCTTTTATTTTCTCCCTCACCTTTTTTTATCTTGGCCTTCCCCTTTCCTTTGCAATCAATAACACTTCCTTGCAAAAGCATCTTTTCCTAAAACAAAATCAACCTTTCAAAAATATCCATGCTGTCCAGATGCAGGACAGAAGATGGGTAAGTTCAAGAGGGTCTCAAGGTAGGGAAACTGTTTTCTGCATAGCTGTAGAGAAAACACCAATTTAACTCTTTGTGCTGGTGGTTGCACTGTAGTTATAGTAGCCAGATTTCACTATTCCTGACACAGGCTGCTGTCTGTGACGCCCCTGAACCAGATGTTATAACATGATGTGATGCTTGCCAAGTGATTTTTGTTAACTCTAACTACCAGTTCCATTCTGCTTGGAACAGTGGTCTCTAGAAAAAAATTTCCTGTTCAGGCAGCTTTGTCAGCATCTTATTGATGCACCATTGTTTCAGCAAGCATCTTGCTTTTGCCACAATGTAAATAAGGCATTTCACTTGAAAATAAAATATTGATTGACCTAACAGGAAAGACTGGAGTATATGTCACATCACAGCTCTAACCAAGAATAGAAGTCTGTGAGATCAGAAGTAAATAAAAATTGCATGGTATTTATACAAAAAGAAAGGTGCAACATTCTGTGAAGAGCAAAGACCATCTCTGGGAGGAGATTGGCAGTAAATCTAGTTATTTAATTTATAAAACAGTGCATACAAAGAAGACAGATTTAGATCTAAATAACAACTTAACGTCTCATTTCAGGAGGGTTTTGAGCAATAAGGCTTGTCATCTGTAAGCTAACATCTATCATGGGATGGTAATTTTTGTTGAGAATTTATGAATAATGAATTTTCCTTTTTGACACTAGGAATTAGAACAGATCAAGCCTGTTTCTTACTACAGTAAACAAAGAATGTTTCTTTTGCAGTTTTACAGTTTTACTTGATGTATCGTAACCTTCTTCTCCCTGTGGAAAGATGTTCCAAAAGGAAATTTTGTTTGTTAGGGCACTCCAAAACAAAGGAACTCTGTGTGAGTTTATATTTTTGTTCTTGAAACTTTGTGCATTCAAACACAGCAAATATCTATGTTTTAGTCACTCTAGTATGGTGAAGCTGAAGTAGCTGTGAAGGATTCAGTTGTAGAAAAGTAGGGATGATGGCACAGGAGTATTCCAAGCTAGTCACACAGAGTCACCCTCTGTTCCCACGTGGTTTTGCAGTCTGTTGGAGAATTTTCTCTTTGGACAGTTTTGCTGCTAGCAGGGAGAAATTTATTTTCTACAGGCTAATTCTTTCTGTTTTGCCCAGTTGCAATCATTGTGCTTCTTGCACTGTAATGGTATAAAATACGGTAAGGATTTTAGCAGAGCTGAAATCAACACTACTTTGTGGTGAGATATGCCAGTTGATGTGGTTAAAGCAATGTGTGCTGCAATTTTTCAAGGAACCTAGGGGAACTGAGTGTCCAATGGCTACTGAAGAGCAGTAAAAATAGTGTACTTATGATCAAAATATTTCAAAAGGTTTTGTTGAAGAGATTTTCCTTTTTATCAAACATGACACTTCTGTCTGACTTTCCTCCTTGTTGTCCGTAGTTCTGGCCTCAAGTAGCTCAGTCCAAAAGGGATTGCTTTGCAAAACAGATGTGTTGGCACTGCATATAAAATAAATACTAGTTTATTCTCTAAAATGGGCATCATCCTTACTGATCAGAACACCAAAGGAGGTTTTATTTGATAGCACAGAACAGCGATCAGAGTTGTTTGCAGCCTGCTTCTTTCCAAAAGATTCAGGAAAAATTAACCTCCAGCTGCAGCCAATTGGTTCTACAACTAATTGGGTTGTGGCACTTCTGTGCTAAAACCACAGCAAGTGCAGCCTTATATCTAGTGTCTTTCCTTGCTGTCAAGAGAATGAAGCTGCATTTTTTCATCTTGTACTTGCTACAGCCAGCCATCCTGGTACAGTTTCCCTAGTTCAGCTCATAGACAGTAAGTTGATGGATCAGATTGCTCAACTTCCTGTGTTCTTTCCATATAATTCCTATGTTACAAATACTTCTGTTCGGTAGCATCCATAAACTTTGGTGCTTAAAAGTCTATAAATCTAAGGTCTTAGTGCCCTGATTTCCTCGATTGACTGCAATATCTGTGATGCAGGAAAAGGGTTGGTCTAATTTATAGATATCAGCTTGCATCCTTGACGTTATCTGGGAGTCTTCAGCATCTTCCTTCAAAGGAATCACATAATCACAGAATCACTAGGTTGGAAAAGATCCACTGGATCAAGTCCAACCATTCCTATCAATCACTAAACTCCCCTGATGGAGCTTGAGGCCATTCCCTCTTGTCTTGTCTCCTGTCACTTGGGAGAAGAGGCCAGCACCCTCCTCTCTACAACCTCCTTTCAGGTAGTTGTAGAGAGCAATGAGATCTCCCCTCAGCCTCCTCTTCTCCAGGCTAAACAACCCCAGCTCTCTCAGCTGCTCCTCATAAGGCCTGTTCTCCAGCCCCTTCACCAGCTTTGTTGCTCTTCTCTGGACTCGCTCCAGAGCCTCAACATCCTTCTTGTGGTGAGGGGCCCAGAACTGAACACAGTATTTGAGGTGCGGTCTTATCAGTGCAAGGAGTGTTAGTCAGGAGCGTGCCTTGGCAAATATGGCTTTACCACAGAAATGTGTTTCCTCCTAAGTGCCACTTTAAGGCACGAGTTTTAAATTGCTCATGGTTAAGGTTTATATAAGGAACTGAGGATCAAGCAGCATGTGTTCAGCTCCATTGACTTGGTATAATAAATTCGAGTCTGTTTTTCTTAAATGAGAATCTAGCTCTTGGACTACAACAAAACAATAGGATGCTTTTTTCTTGTTTGTTATTTGTTTCACTGTAAAATAGCTCTGGAAACCATTGAGAAATAAATATCTTTGCATCATCACAAATTCTGCATTTTGAATGTGTGCTAAAATAAACTTGCTTTGAGATCACAGCCTAGTTTAAGGAGAGCTTTGCAAGTGAAATGAAATATCTGGAAAGCTTTTTTTTTTAAAAAAAAAATTAAACTACATTTTTACTTAACTACAACAAGAAGAAATAATTATTATATCAGGAAGAGGAAAAGTACCTGCAGTCTAATCCTACAGGAATCACTCCTGGCATTTTTTGTTGCTTGTTTAAGCATTTTTTTTTTCTTGTGTACGCTTTGAAAGAATTTGAAGATGGTTTCTCTTAGGATTTTTTTTTCTTGGGAGTGTAGGTCAAAGATGTGGCAGGAAATTTTTTTTATGCCTTAACAATACCCAGCTGCCTCCAGACGTTTCTTTTATTCCCATGTTGCTGTGAAAAGTTACTGGTTTGGGTTTTATTGCTTGTAAATATCCTTCCTTCTGAATGTCCAAACTGATCTATCCAAGTCTGTCAACTTGTCTTAAAAGTAGTCATCTCTGGAATGTCAGTGTTTTTATGTGAGGTTGTTTTTTCCTTTTTAAGAAAAAACTTCCAATAAAACCCTTTTCAAAGATTTTTGAAAAACAGTGTAGTGGGAATATTTGTGCTTCCCTAGCAGTTTTCTTTCACCTTCTGTATCAGCCTCATTTCCAGAGATGATAATAATTGATTATAGCGTCCTTTTTTCTTAAACAGCTTTAAGAAAATATACTGGTGTCCTTGTGCCTCATTACATGATTCACATCAAGGCCTGGGTGACCTTGTCAGCTCCTTATTACAGAGACACTCTAAACTGCCTGGGAGACGAGAGCTGCACAAAAGAAAAGGATGACTCCTGGACAGAATGTTTCCATCTTATGCTTTTGCATCTCCAGATAGCAGCAGCAGCCTGGAAGGTCTGGAGCTCTACCTGTGGCCAGTGAAGCTGTGCAATATGATTTAGGGCAAGCAGTTTAGGGAGAGTGTGTCTCACTGACTTCGTTGGTGTAGCTTGACTGACTGACTGGGATTATTTAATTCCATGGGAGCTCAGGGTGTCTTTTAAGTTTGTATCTTCTGTGTTGCACCACCCTGTAAATCAGGAGGAATCATACTACTGTATCAGCCTTTTGCAATAAATAGATTTAAAAGGGGCTCTGATGTACTGCTGTGGTGGTCAATGTATAGGGCAGAGAGCTGCATTTTATTTGTGTTTCAAACCCTTCTTAGAAATGATGGTGGGTAGAGCCAGTACAAAACTGAAGCCATTAGGTAATGATATCTGGGGTAAGAGCTACATTTCCAGAAAAGAGACCTAGAGCTTTACACAGGCTTGGGAATAGCAGTGTTGAAGTATTTTTCAAAGCACAGATAACATTCATGCTGTCAGCAAGGCAGACTTACTCTCTCTGGAGGTGATCTCAAGTGAGGGATAGTCTCCTGCCACAATGAAAGATATGATGCGGTGATTATTTTAGGAGGATACTTATAATTCTCTGCTTTAGAAGAGTATTGGGACTATACCTGCTTTAGTGACTGTGGAGTGCTCAGATTCTCCAGTGGTGAGGAGTGTGTAGCTAGAAAAACGAAATAGCACTTAAAAGCTTAGATCACAAAGGTCTTAGAGCATAAGAAATGGTTATGCGTCCTGAGTAAAAATGTCCTAAAGGGAGGCTAGATATTTATTTTCCCTCTCTGTCATCTGCATTTATGTCCTCTGCCTGACTGGAACAGGCTAAATGTTAAAAACAAACTCAGACAGTGACAATGCCCATATTGCAACAAGCATTTGTGGAAATGCTCTAAAAAAATAGTCTACATGGCTTTTATGAGGGTGGATTTGTTTTTTTGTGTTAAATGTCATGTTCTTCTGGGTTATTCTCTAAAAAAGCATTCCTTGGACTGACTTTTGTAACCTGCAATAGTATTCCAGCCCAAAGATGCTCAGATTCCTCTGTGTCCAAGACTCCTCACTGTCCCAAGCTGACCTGCATATGTACAGGACTGTGCATTCCTAAGTGACTCTGTGTTTTAGACTGGGGCAGATTGTGGTATAACAGATGAGCATGTAGAAGCAGACTTTGTTTTAGAGTGTGAAGTAATTACTCTGAAATGACCACAGAGTAAATTTGCCTCTACTTGAGCTGGCACTACTTTGCTTCTAATAACCTCTATTCAGAGTTTGCAGCTTTTTACAAACTAGAGCGGCTTGAGTTTTGAAAGGTTAATACATGAATATGTCCACAGCATTACACCCAGTCCTGCCTTCTCTCTCTTCTGGCACTTTCTTTGAACTCACAAATAAATTGCCAAAATATGTTCTGGTTTTGTGTGGTAAAGGAGAAGGAGGTTTTGGGTTTTTTTTTTGTTTGTTTGTTTTTTTTTGTTTAGGGCTAGTGGAGGCTGCCTGTAAATGTCTTATTTCTTTGCTGGTGGGCAATTATCTTTATTACACAAGACTTCTCTCCAGCTACGAGACACAGTCCAAGCAGGGAAAATGGGGTATAATTCATCATGGTGTGTCAGCCGTTTGCTTCCTTTCCAGCAGCATGCTGTTTTCTATGAGGAATTCTGTACTCATGCAGACCTGTTTTTAGCACTAAACCAAAGCTGCATGTTCCTAAAGTTCCTTTCCTCATAAGCCAATTTAATGACTGTTTTGATTGTGGACAATTACACATTGTATGTTTGGATACATCTAACCCATTAGAGTGGTGATATTGCTGAGGGGTGTCTTGAGGAACTCAGAGCAGTCTTTTTGTGAGATCTGAAGGTGAGTAGTAGGAAGCTTTATTAATACAGTATTTGAATATAATAAGATATTTAGTGTACATTTACTTATATTATAGCTTCTCTGATTTTCATATGATGCTGACAGTTCAACACATAAGGTAGGATTATAAAAGAATTTTCTTGGCATGTCTGAGATTCATTGAGACCTGATGTAAGGGTCTAGGAATCAGTCAGCTTAGAGGACAGTATGGGCACCTGGATGCGGGTAACTTCCATGACTATGACCTATGAGAAACAATGAATATTTTGAATGTGCTGTCTTATGTATGCATCAGCTTTAGTGAATTTAGCTGAGCACTTCATTTCTACATGGTACATTATGCATATGAATCCAGAGCCTTTGTCAGCAGAAAGGTTCACAGGGTATGTAAGAGCATGGCTTGTTGTTATATGTTGCACTGTTAATATAGTTCATACCTTCATGTGCTCCACGTCTTTGTCCCAAGGAAAGCAGCAGCTGTTGCATATGAGTGTGATGTAGAGTTTACTGAATCTGATTTTGCTTTTGAGGAAGGAGTTATCTTAGACCCATTTTGTTGGATCCATGAAGAACACCACCTTACTGGTGCTAGCTGTGACACCAAAGATATCAAAGATGTGCTTGTTTCCAGACCACCATGACCTTTCCCGTTCTGCAGGTTATGTTGGTAAATTTGATGCGTGTTGTAATCTGGACCTTTTCTTCAAAATTCTTAAAGATGCCATTTACTCTCAGATAGGGGTATTATAACTGAGCAGAAACACAGATCTAAACTGCGTCAAAACAGGCCATCAGCCCAACTTTATAATGAAATAGGTGGAATATAGAAGACACAACAACTTTGCTAGCTGAGGTTCAATGAGCTAGCTGTTTCTGTTTTATCTCAGACTTTGAATATCTAAACAAATGTTCTGTCTCCTAACTGAGCGATCAGTTGCTGGACCTCAGTCACACTGTGTTTTTAATGAATGTCACATCATATGTATATAAAAATGATGGTAAAAAAACCAACAATGCCCCTCAGAGCATAGAGATTTGAGTTGGTTAGCGCTCAAGTGGACAGCCTCTTGTTATTTGTATAGGACATTGGGACAATATAGATACCTATTCTTGTTTCTTTATTCATGGGAGCACTTTTTATGTCCTCCTGTGATGCTTTGTTTTCTGTCCTTATCTTGTAAAACTTGAAAGGAGCATATATCTAATGGAGCAGGAGTATCAAGGGCAGAAGGTGAAAAGAACTGGATAAAAACTTGTTAATGATGAGATAATGTTATTCTGGGGAAAGCTGAAAAAGAAATTTAAGAAATTAAAGCTTATTTTGCATTATGTTGTAACTTGTAAATATTATGTAAATTCATTTTTAAAGGCTCATATAGGTTTTTCAACCCAAGGCTTGTAAGGATGGCACAATGAGTTCCTAACTTAGAGCAGTTAGCGTAGACTTATGACAGTACTTGCAGACAACAAATGTGATTCCTCTGTTTAAGAAGAGCTTGCCTTCAATGCTGGAATTCTAAAAAAACTTTGTATTTATGGACTTAAAAAAATACAGAAAAATTTGAAGCATGAGAAGTATGCCTTGTTGCTTGGAAATGTATAGTGTTTAAGGAAGTGGTATGACTAATTTTCAACAGAATGTTAATTTTGTAGCTGAAACACTGAATTTAAGCATCACTGTTCCAGGATCAGTTTGGGTACAGCAGGACCCTTGTACTTGGTTGCACTGTGATACGCCTCCCTCATCAGTAATTCTGTTTTAGAACATCTTCGTATCAGTCTTATTGTAAATGTAGAGTGACCATGGCACTACCTCCCATGTTGTGAATTTAAACTGGTTTAAAATACTAATGGTTTTTAAACTCATGCATTTTGTTGTTGTTTTCCCCAAATTTCAAGCATTTAAGGCAAGGCAATAACATTTTTAAAAATATTTTGAGTAAAAATAAAATTTCTGGATTTAACTGCTAGGAAAAAAAAAAAAGTAAAACCACAAAATGAAAAGCCATTAGCCTGGGATCATTTTAATACCAAACTTGATCAGATTTTCCCCCCCTGTACTTTCATTAAGTAGACAAGGCCCCTTTTCCAACTTATTGTTTAGTGAGGCTGTTCTGCAACGTAAAGGAAGCAAAATCTTTGCTGTGTAGCATAACTATCATGTAGTCATTGTTAGGTAAACCCTAGGTAATTGCTGTGTCTATTTAAGATGTGCATTTTAAATGTCATTGTAATAACTAGGGAAGAGGAGAGCAGCCTGAGTTAGCATAACTTTGTGGCAGGGGTGTTCTACCATTGCAGAAAAATTAAGTAAAATAGTCCCTCTTGTGTACTGCTGCTAAGAGGAATATCATTAGGTGCTGTCATTCATTTAGAAGTGTTTCTGTAATGAGTTCTCTAACAAAGGCTGCAGAAGTAGCTAAAGGAAAATTAAGGAATCCTTTGTTCCACTTAGGAAACTGTAGATAGTTACTTTTGTGATGCTGGTGAAACAATAATACTCTATTACAAAAAGAAGTGGATCTCAGACAAGAGGTTTAATTAAAAAAAAAATAAAGAGGAGATGAATTGCAAGGATAGTTATTTTCCAACTCTTCATCTTCTAAAGGGGATCTCCTTCGTGTTGCAATATAAAGTCTGCATGGATGCTGGCCTTGTATTGGTAGGCAATACCTGCTCATCCTGTCTTTTTTTTTCATAAAAAGCTTGAAGATAGTGGAGTAGCAAGTTAGTTATTGAAAGATTATGGGGTGAGTCAAGGTCTTGCTGGGGCTTATGATTAGCATGCCACTGAGTCTGATGGGTATTAGCCCTTCTCCCAAACACCCTGTGTTGGCTAGGACAAAGAGTGACAAGGGAGATACCAATAACTCAAAATGTGCCTTAGAAGCATTTGTTTTAGCTACAGATCTTTTGTGTGCAGAATGACACTGACATTTCAATGTCTTCAGCCCATTTATTCCAACTGGACGGGCATTGTACATAGCTGAATTGGACTGAGTGTAGAATTGCTCAGTTGTCAGGTTGCTTGATTGAAAGTTGTTATGCAGAGTGACAAGACACATCTGGACTTGCAATGTATAGGCATTATACTTGTCTTGCTGTCCCTGGCTATTATGCCTCTTGCCTCAAGGTTGCTGTGCTGTGGCAGAGGAGCTCTAGCTCTTATGGAGCTACTTGAAAAGGTGGGATTTACCACTCAGAGCACTAAAGCAAATCAACACTGTTATTTGTTTACTGTAATATGGGGGATGGTACACCGCTGTGGAGCTTCTCTGTAAGCAGCCCAGTAATTTCTGGAAGCAGCATTTTCTGGGAGGAGGGGCAACAACTGCTCCAGACACCACTAGCTCCTAGCACTGTCACTCCTGCTAAATTTGTTGTGTTTGTGTATTTTCTATACTGTAATGGGAAGCTAAAGAACTTGAAATAATTTCATGGTGAACTAAAATGTCCTTTTAAGCTGATGTTCTTTGCATGCAGTAAAGCAGTCAGCATGGTGTTGGGGAGCATGTAACTTATGGCATGTGCTTGTACTGCATGTATGTAAGGGACATAGCTGTGTAGACTTACTGACTCAAGATTAATTTCAATGGAAGCAAAGTTAATTCATTACTGCATGTTTTGAAAATGCTGTCAAAACACTTCAGTGGCTGGACACCAAAGCTTAGCACAGTTAGTAATGTTATGTGCAAAGTTACCCAAATTATTGGAACAACACGCCTAGGAACACTGTTGGTTCTCTCAATCACCCACATCATTTGATCAGGATGAGATATTCTGAAAAACATGTTATTGTCCAGCATGAAAAAGTGAAGTATTATTGGATCAGCCCAGATAGTCAAGAGACCGAATGAGGTGGCCATAAATGTATTTGCTATTCTTTCCATGCTTATCTTTCTTAAAAATGTGACTCTGTATCTTTGACTGAAGACTGAAGTGGAAAAGATGAGGAGAAGCCTTTCCAGAGGACAAAATCCTGGGGCATTTGACCTGTTCATAAAGTCTATGCAACTCTAGATGAAAAATATACCCAGCTGATGGGACCACCTTCCAGAAGCTGGCAGGCAAAATGGTCTAGGGCACCCCGCCAGGATCACGCCATTCTGGTTAGGCATGAGCAAGCTACCCTTCATCCAAGCACTTGTCTCTCCCATGCTTTGTGATATGCTTCTGCTGTCCCTGTGTGAAAGCACTTGCAGTGACAGTGTAGTCATCAGGATCTCACCTCTTTCAGGCCAAGAGTTTTGCTCAGGTAGTTTGTGGTAATATGAACCAGGAAAGACCTTCAGAAAAAAAAGCAGTTCCTAGACCTGTATCGGAGAGAGTGTCCCAGTTCCACTTGTGCTGAATGGGCTACTGTGCTGCAGGACTTATGCAAATCCTTAACTCTTTGTGATGGCTGGCTTGGAGACTGCTGACAGCTTCCTGAGTCTGTCTTGTGAGATAGCACATTGTTTTCCATCTGGCATTTGGGAGGGCAGAAAGAATTTAACACAGACTTCTCCAGTGTAGTAGTTTTACCCCATGAGGTATACCCATATGTAGCAATTTGTTCTATGAATTATAACAGCGTTCTCTGTAGCACCTTGGTGTTTCCAGATGATGTTTGGACTGAGCAATCAGACTGTCATTAGATAGTTTACAGTCCAGAATTGCTCTGACAGCTGCAATTTTGTGGCTATAGTGACAGCAGCAAAGGTAGTTCTCAGCCAACTCCTTTTCTGACAGTGTGATCTTACAAGAAGTATCTGAACTTTGGCCAAAGGCCTTGAAGGAAGAATTTGTTCACCTGGCTATATGCTTTGGTACAGTCTGTCAGTGGCCGTGGGTGTTCGTCAGACTTGTGTCTGTATAATGGCTTGTTACCTGCTGTACCACTTGGCAGTCAGGTCCTAATTTCTCGCATTACCCTTTTTATCAACCAAAATAGGTTTCTTGGCCTAGCTGCAGGTTGAGTAAAGCTCTGTGATGTCTATCGTGCTGAAAACACCAGCAGGTTGCTACTAAAATATGGAATTAGTCATTTCTTGCTTGGAAGAATAGCACTCAGTAATTTAGTTCACTTTTGTCCCGTTACCAGGAGTTTCAAAGGTAATACAATAGTAGCCAGACTGACTGCTTTCTTCCAATTTTGCTATGAAAGGATATCCTCAAAATTTTAACTTTGCAATATTAAAAAGAAAGCATGTATTTCCATTCAGGGGCTCGGAAGATTAACTGTTACTATTATGCTTTTCACTTGATAATAATTTTTTCTGGACAGTGATGCAGACGTTTGAGGCTTCAACAACTATTTCCTTTTTCACTGAAATATAAGCAGAACCTTTAAAAATGCATTTTGGGGGACAAACTTCTGGCCAAATTTCCCTTTTCAGAACGAAAGCCCAGACTTCAGCCTGGGTACTTTGTACTCTTGCTTTGATTTTTTTTCTTCAGGTGGTGATCAGATGGGCCAAGGGAAGTACCCTGGACCTCCTTGGGCTTTTAAAGGTGGTACTTGCCAAACTTCTTCCTTTCCTGGAAACTTTTGATTTAGCTGAAACTGTGACCTTCTGGTTACACACATTTAATTGAAAATGTTCTTATGTGTTCTACTGCTTGCCCCAAAATTAAATGAAAAATGAAATGATTTTAAGCCAGTTCTAGGTGTAACAAATCCAGATTCCATAGAAGATGACCTGACGATTTTACCTCAGTACTCAGTCTCAGTAGTGTTCATGGAACAACCTCTTAAACTAGGTATACTCTTTACCCATGATGGCTCTAATTCACAGCAATATCCAAGTGTGCTCATAAATAAGCTGTTTTATTGCACAGACTATGGCAAAACAGAGTAATTGTTCAGTTGTATTATTCCATTAAGCCAGAACTACTGAAGATGCAAAACAAGCAAAGCATGAGTTAAGGCAAAGCCATTTATTAACACTCCACAAGTTTCTGTTAATGGAAAGATAAGCACATTCCCTTATATTTGGCACAGTTTAAAAGTATCACAGTTGAATTTGGTATTAAGGGTCCATTTATAAATTTTTTATTGCACTTCAATAATTGATAAAGTGATTTACAGCCACCTTGATAATACATTAATGCTTGTGGAGTACATTATGCTAACCATATTAGCTGAAAATATGTTTTGTAATTGTAGTGGTTTGTTAGTGCATCATCTGTTAAGCTTTTATTGCCAAAGTCTTCTACTTGTTTCTTTGTTTTGTTATTTCAAATGGCTGTTTATCTGAAGAATGCCTGGCTTTTCTGCCTTTTTTTTTTCTTTTATTAGCACATGTGTGAAAAGGGTGCTCCTAAGAAAAGCAAGGTAGCAAGCTGTTACAACCTCTACGTGGTCCAGCATCACAAGGTTGCTCAGGCACAAAACCAACTTGTTTCCCCATCTTTGAAAAAAAATCTCCCTATGGAAGCCTAACAGCTGTCTGCTGAAATGCCTTCAGGATTTCCCCAGGGAAGGTTTGCCTCCACCCCAGGGAAATTTTTTCTTCTGTGTGGTAAAGCTGTGCACAGGCCAGCAGAATTTTTGACAAAGACAGCCATTATAACAAACATGGTAATAACCTGTGTAAAGGTAGTGGGTTTGTTCTGTATTTTTTTTTCTTTTTTTTTCTCTTCTGCATTGTATTCACCTGTGAAACTCATTTCTTCACAAAGTTGTCAGGTGAAAATCTGAACAGAATTAGGGTAAACTGATAAACTGAGGTATTACAAGAATATCTAGATTCTGTACTGGTGAGATAGAATACCAGAACAAAGGAGTCTTTTGGAAGAAGCAAAAGAACTTCTACAACAGGAATCACCATCTGTCTATTTGAAGTTGGGAGGATGCCATCCTGAACCTCAGTCCAAAAGTTTTGCTTGCATCTTGTTCTGAGGTACCTGTCAATAACGGCTGTCACAGGTTGAGTATGAGACTTGGTGCTCATGGTTTAACCCACTCTTGATATTTTTACCAAAGCCTTTGAGAAATGTTGGCTGTAATAACATTCCATTCTGTGACCCGTTGCCTCTGTGTGTATAGCCACAAGGGCAATGCCTGATGCATCTGAACAACTAAGTGCATCTAGGTGATTGTCATCAGTTTAAACAATAAAGGAACAAGTATATATATGCTCACAGAGATGGCTATAATAGAAAAGATATTTCCAATAATAATACATTCTGTACAATTTAATTATCTAATTCATCATCATCATGTTCAGGCTAAACAAGTTTTTGTATAGCCAATCTAAAACAGCAGCAGCTGCTTTTATCCATCACACTCATTTTGATTCTTCTTAATGAACCTTAGTCAACATCTTGACGGGATAAAAAGAAAAAAATCCTATCAGACAATTTTCAGACCTGGCTTTTGTGGCTTTCCAGATCAGCTGGGAGCTGTTGGGTGCTGAGCTTTTTAAAGTTTGATCTGGTCTAATTCATGTGTGCCAGTCAGGAAACTTGTTTCCTTTGTGAAATTTTTCCATATCATTAGTTTTCAACTGCGATGTTCCACTTAAATTTTCACTACTGTAATATCCCTCATTTTTTTGTAATGGAAGCCTTTATGTTACACTAAACCATTCCTTTAGCTATCTGGAATTCATACCTTTCAGAGAGTGCTATGGATTATAAATCCTTTCCTTCTTTTGTATTTTTTTTCATTTTTCAGTCGGAAGTGCACAGTTCCATGACCAGCATCTTACTTGGTGACTATCTTTCCAAGTTGGAACTCTTGGAACTCTTGGAACTCTTTTGAGAACTTCAGCTTGCTCATTTTTCAGGAATGGTTTGTTTCCTGTCCACACTTGAATGAAATGTCTTTTGATTCTTACAGAGGCAGTATGAATCATGACAAGGGAAGTGAATGCTCTACATACTAAAATGTCCTGAGGCTTGTCTTAATGTCCACCCCAGCCATGCCTCTTTTCAAAGGGTTCTAGAGACTCTTTAAGGTATGAGGTGCTTAGCTTATGTCGTGAAGTTGTTGATTTTGTGAGGTCAGGAAGGTTGCCTCCTATGTCCTAAAGCTTTTGTTAAAATGTTTGCCATTTTACATGTTGATTTGAGAAATGTCTGTCATGATGAACTGTTTCCCCAAGGCCTCTACTGAAGAACTTGGCTTTTGCCAATCATCTTACACTTGATAGTGAGCTAAAACGGGTTTGTATTCTGCTGCCCAACATTAACTTCTGCAGAGTTAGCCTATGAGACAGCTGAGGAGCTGAGGGCTTTCTGTGTCACAGTGTTTGAAGGGGTAGGGAGAAGTAAGGAAAATGAGCTTTTGGAAAAGATTTCTAAAAAGTAAAGGATAAAAACTTAATGTAAAAGAAAAAAAAAACAAACCAAAAAAACCAACAATCAAACAACTGAGAAGTGTGTTAATGAATTTATTAAAGTCATTATGTGAAAAACGCCTCCTGAGATAGTGTGAGACAACATCTTGGTTTCCAGTAGAGCTAATCTGAAATGCACATCCTAGAAACTTCTTGCTAATAAGAAATGCTCATAGGGTTTTGGAGGAATGTTTTTGACTCTAAAGTCAACTCGTCACTGGACTGTGATGGCCTTCAAGGGATACTGGCAGTGCCCTTTTAGGAAATAATTGGAAAGGATGAAAGCTATGGACATTGGTCAAGCATTACAGTACTTACATTTTTAAAACAGAGTAGAAGAGACACCTACAGAAAGAACCTAAAACATTCTGAAGTGCTGCAGCACACCAGGACACAGCCTGTGGGAAATCTGGAAATCCTAATACTTGTGTGTTCTGCTGCAAAAAGTGTTCCTGGCTTTGTACTAATCTTTCAGCTTCTTACTTGTCACTTGAAAAATTATTATGATTCAGCCATATGTTTATCAAAGATTCTAGAGGGGACTTTGAGATAAGTAACAGAGGTAGTTTGTGTTACTTGAATAAGCTGTGTTATCCAGAAACATACCGGTCTCCCATAGTTGTGTGTTATATGTCACCTTAAGGAACCTGGGTCACCCTGCCACGTGACACTAAGTTGAAGTTTATTCCATAGAGCTCTGCGTGTAATATATTTGGATCAAAATTATCAGTAGATTTCCAGCTACGGACAAGAAGACAACCAGAAACCTTTTGAGTGTGTTAAAATCACATTACCATAACACAGGAGTGATCAGTTTACAAACCTGGATCTCTGAAGGTGTAAATGAACATCTGGTGCTGGTGCTAATTGCAGTGATCTAAAATGCGTGACTGATTTTGTGAAGGAAGGATTAGCAAGGCCTGGCAGTAGTGCTATTGATGTCTGAAAGGGGTAATTTTAAAAGTGTTCCTCCTTGCATGAAAGGCCTTTTGTGTCTAACTTTTAAATCAGCCAGCTTACTTGTACTCTATGCCTGCTCTCCTACTCTTGACATGGCTTTGGTGTGTAAAACCTGCATTGCTAGAGGGACTATTGATTTTGAGTACCTTTATTTTTTTTATTGGCCAACCTAAGAAACCATAAAGACAAGAATCGCAAATTTCTGAAAATTGAATGCCCCCTTTAGGGAAATTAGATCAATTGCACCTATCCATCTGAAGGCTTTTCAACTATGGCCAAAATACTTCCTTTTTTAGGCCACGTATGCTCTGATTCCATCCATCACCTTATCTAATATCTCATGTTTCATAATTGTGTATATTTTTTTTGTTGTGTGTAATCTTACTACAAAATAGTTAATTCCACTCTGTTAGTCAATAACATCATACACCTCTCTGGTGAAACATGCTCCCCTATAATGAGAACTCCACCCTACACGATGCCCATGTTTTAATGGAACCTGAATGATTATGTGATTTCTAATGCAATTTCTAATCTTACTGTATTTGTATATTTAAAAATATTAGCAAAGATGAGACAAACTTCAAAAGCTCTCTCTTCTTAGGAGAATTCCCACAGATTTAAGAGGGGTTTGTACTACTTGAGCATGTTATGCTTTACAGAACAATTGCACTCAGGCTGCAGAGCCTGAATAGAGCAGTTGTTAAACCAAAGGCAAAGCTGGAGGAGGTCTAGCTTTAGGGATAAGGGGAAGGCTGTCGATTTAGTCTTCTTGGACTTCAGTAAAGCCTTTGACACAGTTTACCACAGCATTCTGCTTAGGAAACTGGCTTCCACTGGCCTGGACAGGTGCACACTCTCCTGGGTGGAAAACTGGTTGAATGGCTGGGCCCAGAGAGCAGTAGTAAATGGAGTTAACTCCAACTGGAGGCCGGTCACAAGTTGTGCCCCCGAGGGCTCAGTGCTGGGTCCAGCCCTGTTCGATGTCTTTATCAATGACCTGGATGAAGACATCGAGTGCACCCTTAGCAAGTTTGCAGACGACACTAAGGTAGGAGGTAGTGTTGATCTGCTGGAGGGTAGGGAGGCTCTGCAAAGGGATCTGAACAGGCTGGACCGCTGGGCTGAGACCAATGGCATGAGGTTTAACAAGGCCAAATGCCGGGTCCTGCACTTGGGGCACAACAACCCTATGCAGTGCTACAGACTAGGAGAAGTCTGGCTAGAAAGCTGCCTGGAGGAGTAGGAACTGGGGGTGTTGATTGACAGCTGTCTGAACATGAGCCAGCAGTGTGCCCAGGTGGCCAAGAAGGCCAATGGCATCTTGGCTTGTATCAGAAACGACATGGCCAGCAGGTCCAGGGAGGTTATTCTCCCTCTGTACTCGGCACTGGTGAGACCTCACCTATAATACTGTGTTCATTTCTGGGCCCCTCACCACAAGAAGGATGTGGAGGCTCTGGAGCGCATCCAGAGAGGAGCAACGAAGCTGATGAAGGGGCTGGAGAACAAGTCTTACGAGGAGCAGCTGTAGGAGCTGGGGTTATGTAGCCTGGAGAAGAGGAGGCTGAGGGGAGACCTACAACTCTACAACTACCTCTCTACAACTACCTGAAAGGAGGTTGTAGAGAGGAGGGTGCTGGCCTCTTCTCCTAAGTAACAGGGGACAGGACAAGAGGGAATGGCCTCAAGCTGCATTAGAGGAGATTCGGCCTAGATATCAGAAAGAAATTTTTCACAGAAAGGGTCATTGGGCACTGGCAGAGGCTGCCTAGTGAGGTGGTTGAGTCACCATCCCTGGAGGTATTTAAAAGACAGGTAGATGAGGTGCTCAGGGACATGATTTAGGGGCAGATGACTTGATGATCCTGGAGGTATTTTCCAACCTGGTGAATCTATGATTCTGTGATTTTGGTATCACCATTGGCAAGACTAATTATTTTGAAGAAAGAAGGTAAAGGGACTATTGATTTCAAGCTAAAAGGATGTGTGTTGGTTGATTCTACAGCCTTGTATTATTCAAGCAATAGTTATGTCCTTTTGAAATATAGCAGGGGGCACAGATTTGATTACTCTGTTACTGTGGAGACCAGAAGTGTAGCTCAGAAATTTTCACTTCATTTCTCTTTTAAGGGCCATGTGACATCTCTTTAAAGTGATGATCTTAAGACAGTTAAAGGCAGTACCTTTGCAGTAACAAAATCCTTTAAGTGCGGAAAAGGACTGATGTCATGCGGAGAAGTAACAGGACCTGACCAAGACATCTAATGAAAGTGAGTGAATTGTGTTTTTACATCTACCTAGTTCCAGTGAAATTATATTATAAAGAAATAGTTATGGATTTGGTTAAGCCAGGGCACTGGGTGATTGCCCCAATCCTGAGTGGCACCTGCCTTCTTGGTAGGTGGGATTTACATTAAGTCAGTGCTTAGCAGCTCATGGCCTTCAAAGTATTACAATGTCTTAACTGATTTAGTTCAGACAAACAAGAGAATCTGAGAGAAACAGAAAAACCTATGGAGGAGACTTGAAGGCATCATGGAGTAGTCCAGCCATGACCTGGTATTACCTCTTGGTCCTGTGTTGGTGGGAATGGATAAAGTCTCCTGACAAGAAGTCTTCACATTGTCTCCTGACAATGCGAATGGGGAGAAAGGCAGGGGGAGTAGCCGCTACTATCTCCATCCCTCTGCTTGGGATGATGATCTGATATCCCCATGTAATGTGGATGCACATTCAGGGACATATACCTCTGTTGTTGTAAGGAGGTTATTGAATGGGGAATTTGCCTATAGGGGGTGCAGATATCAGGGAGTTTGACATCTGTGTGAGTTGTGCAAGGACTAACTTGGTGTGCGTGTGAGCATGCCAGGCGCATCCTTTATGTCACCTTGTAGTGGAGCTGCTAGTTGTGCTTTGTGCATGTTTATATCCATCACATGGTAGGGGAAAAGAATGCAATTCTTATTGAATGCAATAGTAAGATCTTAGGTAGTAGGTTTGAGACAACACTCTATATGATATCATTCTGTGGCATGCTGCCAGTGTCACATACAGGGACAAATGGAGTTGGTGAATCTCAGGTCATGACTCAGAAGAAAATGCACAAGGGAAGGACAACATATCCATTAGAAAACTGGGGAAAAAATTGAATGGATGGAGGCTGCATAGGAGAGAGAACCAATGTTGAACCAGCCAGACTGTACTTGAAATTTAGATGAAAAGATAAATAACCTAAGGGAGTTTTAAAAGCAAAGGCAGAGAAAAGCTAAGAAATAAGAATATGTTGAAGGGAGATGTTGACAGGAGAAATATCTTTTCACAGGGAGTTTAAGAAACTATAATTCTAGACAAAACTAGGACACAAGTTGTTAAGAGTAAGAGAGAGAATAATTAAAAAGGAGTCTGAAAAGGTGAAGTCTCAATTTATCAGTATATGCAGACACAACCAACCTGACCCCAAATATGTGTGGCCTTCAGACTAGAAAGTAATGAAGACAAAATGGGAATTTCAGTTCTAACTGAAGATGCTGATATAATAGCTATTTTAGAAACTTTGAGAAATCTTTAAAAAATGGGGCACTGCTATCTTTGCGGATAAAGTCAGGAGAAATGATAGAACAGGTAATGCTTTGGAAATGAAGTTACATGCTAAGGAAAGCATGCAGTGCAGGAAGCAAGCTATCAATAAGTTTCGTTACAGATTAAAATTCTCTTTGAGGGTGGAAAGAAATCCTTGTAAAGCCATTGTATCAGCTGGTTAGAATAGCTGTGAGATACACAGATCAAAAAGTCTGTGAGGGAAGAATTACCATGGTAATGGGATCCTACATGAGAACGATAGCAAGACAGCATTTTTAAACTCAGTTAATAACTATCTGAAGCATCTACTCTGCTGGATGTGAAAGGAGAAAAGTCTTGGTACACATCAGGCAAAAAATCTAATAATAAAATGCCAGAGCTTTATCTTGCAGTAGTGCTCACGTGTAAAAAAAAAAATCCTCCTACACACTTGCAGAAAAAAAAAAATTAGCAATTTTTGTTTAGGTTTTAAACAGAAATGAAAAACTAATTAGAAGGGAATTTTCAGAAACTGTCTCCAAAGCAGGTGCTATGTCTAGATATGTAATGGCAGAAGAATAGCACCAAATGTAAAGTAGGAGGCTTTTCACTGCTTTTATTATCATACTGTTTAGGAGACTTGTGACAAGGATGCCTTTTAGCAGGCACTATATTTAAGTATATGACCAAAAAATCCAGTCTCGGTCCATCCTAAAATGTAGGGAAGAGTATTAGGGAAAGAAGGATCATTTTTAAGGAACCTTTTCTTTTTACTGAAATGACCATGTGGTCATCTTGGTAAAACTGGAGCTTGCACAGGGTTAGGATATGGTAGAATATATCTATCAGAGGAAACATCCTTTAAAAATAACAGAGTTGCTAGCCATGGTAGTGCTTTTCACCTTTTCTTTGTGAAGCATGAGTTCCAGAATATTTTGTAAATTGTATATACATTGTAAATTGTACCTATATAAGAAATGTCATGCTCAGAAGTAGTTGTTGGCCTGCACCTGATGTCTCATGACACAGCCTATAATACTGTATTGTTGTGAAATTAGCCTGATAAATTGTCTCATGCAAAGAAGGGACAAAAGACTTGAAGGAAAGGAACCAATAAAATGAAAGGGACTGACTAATGTTAGGTCTTTCCATGCTAATTGAGGCGACACAGCTATTCTGATCAGGCTCTGTCCATTCTTAATCCCATACAGCTGCTTTTGTGCAGTTCTGAGCTACAAACTGTTATGTTTATTACAGCTGTTTTGAGTTTTTCCATCTAACTAATCTATAAAAAATTATATATTTTGCATGGGTAAGTACTTTATTTTCAAAGGGTTTATGTGTGTATCTTATTGCAGTCCTGAACAGATGATTATGCATCTATTGCAATGGATATTGCTATGCAGGTGACTTACTCTCCTGCTTTCTTCTGCAAGTCTCCCTCAATGCAGTCACATACCCCAGACAGGGCCTTGGATGAGATAACTCAAGAACTTGAGCTGCTGGTGAGTTTAGAGTCTCGGTGATCCAAAGCTACAGACAGGCACAGACTAATCATTTCCTCTGAAATTATTTGTGTTTGTGTTTTAGGTTTGAAATTGTCTGTGTATGCTTACCAGAGGTCAATTTACCTCTGGGAAAAAAAAAAAAAGTTTCTGAAATAAAATTCAAGAGTTTAATGTAGAGAAAAGGTCAAGAATTGATTTTTGGGCTGTGCTGAGGCAAAGTAACTCAGAGAAATAGGCTGAAAGAGAATTAAAGAAAATGTTAAGTAAGATTTCCTAACTATGAGGTTCATTAGTATTTCCAGGGAAGGGTAGGAACTCAGTGTCAAATCCTTTAGGCTAGAAATGAGGGAAGCATTTGGTCAGTGCTGCTTTCTTTTCTTTCAGTATCATTTGGCCCCGTTAGAAAGAAAAAACTGCCTGCCTCCTCTGTGTACCAAGGACTCCCTTAGGAGCTGAACTTGTACAGCTCCAGCTGCAGATAACTGGAAATAATGCTACCTTATCCATGTGGAGTGGTATCTGTATTCTTTCACTGGCCATAATTCTAAAGTATAACATAGTTTTCCCTTGTGGAGGAACAGAAGCCCTTAGAGGCAGTAAACCATCAAATGAGAAATAAGATTACACATATGCAGTTCAGCATTGAAGGTGACAGAAACACAATTAGCAGGCATACAAAGTGAAAATAATTATTTCTGGCATTACTAGGCTGCTTGCATGTAGCCCAATTGTAATCTTTGATGCATATTTCACAGGACTTTGAACTAGCACCTAGTTCACCGTGCCTTAAGTTTTGGTTGGGCAACCAGCTTGAGGATCTTGAGGCTATGCTGAAAAAGACTGGAGCAAAATCACAGGTAGTATGGCCAGTAACTGACTGATCTTTTCGTGTTGAAAGGTAGGGTTTGTACTAAAGACGTGAAGGAGACCACACAAAGATTATATTAAATCCAGTAAGGAAGTTGCGATGGCTTCATACAGAGTTAATTTCTCAGGATTTATATATGGAATATATTCACATAGAATAATTTTCCATTGAGACCTACTGGATAATAACAGGTAATATCTTCTTGACTGATAGTAGAATTATTAAGAGATTACCGCAAAAGAAGTAAAGGACTTACATTTTTGGAATGAGCTAGTTTCCTGGTCTGTTTGCTGAGAAGATGTTTTAGATAGGTGAAGAAAGAATACAGTTCACGGGCAAATACAGACAGAATTTGATACTTGTATTTGGCTCAGAAAAGGATTGGACATACGTTTCCACTACTCCCTTGAAAGCCAGTGAAAACAAACTGATTTACACCCGTGGAGAGTGTAATCCAAAATGTGTATCCAGATTTTACATGGGCTCTTTTGTGAGAGGGAGGAAAGGATTCCTGAAGATCACTCTAAATATTTCTGCATTTCTTTTCTGTTTCTGCATGTCTTACATTATGGTGTAACTAGGATTATGCCTTTGTGCTATACTACCCCATTGTCTATGACACAGCCTCACTCCCTGGTGACTGAAAGAAATACTACAAATTCTGTTCTAAAGTGTCAAACAGGGTCTTACAAATCCATAATAATTAAGCTTTCACCCCTTAACAAAATAAAGTAATGAATGTGTTGTTATAGAAGAGCTTTAGCAGCTGATGGCTTAGCCAGCTGTGATTTTTCTGAACATGTTGAAGTTGAAGTAGGCAATTAATGTCTGTTGTATGTAAAGGAATGACCCTTGAATAATAAATGCTACCAGGCTTCTGAGAGATCTCTTAATAGAAGTAGAACCCATATATGGTAATGCAGTGATTTGGACTGTTTCTCCAGGCGTGATTTTTAAAGGAAAAAATAACAGTTGGAAGTAAGCCCCAATGTTTTTTAATACTTCCCTCACTGGGTAAATCTGAGGCTACTAAAGATAATGTGCCTGGATTCTAACAGTAGCTCTTCATTCACTCAAACCCATATTTTAAGAGCAAGAAATTAAATTAAAAGTTATCTTTAGGTATCACATTGGATCACAGAATCATTAGGTTGGAAAAAACCTTAGAGATCATCAACTCCAACTGTATCTGTCTACTACTAAATCATGTCCCCAAGCACCTCATCTATCTATTTTTTTAAACACTTCCAGGGATGATGATTCAACCACCTCCCTGGGCAGCCTCTGCCAGTGCTTGATAACCCTTTCTGTGAAGAAATATTTCCTGATGTCCAATCTCAACTTCTCCTGATGCAGCTTGACGCCATTTCCTCTTGTCCTATCACCTGTCACTTGGAAGAAGAGATCAACACCCACCTTTCTGTAATGTGCTTTTAGGTAGTTGTAGAGAGCAATAAGATCTCATCTCAGCCTCCTCTTCTGCAGGCTAAACAATCCCAGTTTCCTCAGCTGTTCCTCATAACACTTGTTCTCCAGCCCCTTCATTGGTTTTGTTGCTCATCTCTGGACACGCTCAAGGACCTGAAACACGTTACACAGAGCTCCTGAGTTTTCACTATAATCTTTTTTCTCATCACCAAGTAAGAAAGAATGCCAAGGTTTGAAAGCTGGGAACCATCTTTATATGTGATTACCTTGGCACGATGAGTGAAGGAAACTTGCTGCCCTTTTAGGCTTCAAAGGAATAATTCTGAGGATTTAAATGAGGTACTGAACAGAAAGCAGCTTAGAGCCAGCCTGCAGCAACCTTTCTAGAGACTTAGGTAGGCTATGAATAGCATCCCTCAGGGCTGCAATTTGGATACTAATGAATGTCATACTTTCTAAATAAACAAATATTGTACAGGCTTTGAACACACACAAATAACACTTTCATGAAAAATAGTTTGATTTGAAACTTGAATTATCCTAACTGGGACTTTTTCCAAATGTGACCCTAATGCAAAGAGTTTGGTGGACAAGGAGAGGTGTTCACACCAGGGATAGAAGGTGCTATGTGTAAAGTCAAGCAAGAGAATCATAGAATCATGGAATCACCAGGTTGGAATAGACCTCTTGGATCATTGAGTCCAAACATTCCTGTGTGCCACTAAACCATGTCCCTGAGCATCTTGTCTATGCATCTTTTAAATGTTATACTTCAGAGAGAGAACAACAGAGGGAGGATTCTGATCTTTAGCAGGATCTCCATAAGCCTTCAGCCTTTCTCAAGTGTTCATCAGGGCATATTGTCCTCTTTACATCATCCAGTGATTCTGCTTTAACTTACGATACTGAATGATTAAAGAGCACACGCTCAAGCATCTCAGGCCCCTGGGACAACCAAGCCTTGTGTTTGTTACCTATGGTGGGAATGTTGCCCCTGGTGGGGATGTGGAGGTAGAAACAGAAAAGAACTATAATCACTGAGCAGGAGGTATTGAATTTTAACTCAGATTTTCTATACTGAGTGGTTCCGCCATCTCAGGGCTTTGGCTGGCAGAACTAATGTCTAGATGTTTAAAGCATATTCTCCAATATAAATGTTGGTTGCTGTCAGTGCTAATTTTAGAAGGTGACATATCACCATTCAAGGCTGTATATTGATTACTTCAGCAGAGACTAACACCCCATTTCTCTTAACAGATATAGGGCAGTGTTTTTATCATCAAAAGCACTAGTTTATGCTTCAGCATCCATGATTTTTTGTCTGTATTGCACCGTTTCCGTATGTGTTTGGCAGTTGGATGTTTTCATCATCTCATCCAAGCAAGTCCTTTGATTTGAATTTACCAAGTCATAACTAAGAGCTCACTGTCATGAATTAGGTTTCCTCAGTTGAGTCTGACAGCAGAGATCATAGATTGCAACTCATGTCTTTATTTCCTAAGCCTAGACAGGTTGTGTTAGGCAGAAAAATTTGTCAAAGGTAACAAGGAGTATAACAATGTCAGACATGTTTAATGGATACTTCATTACTTTATTTACAGTACAGGCATTCAGGAAAATTACTGATTAACAGCAGAATCTAACCAGGAAAGCTTAACATAACAGAGAAAAATAACAGCATTGTTGAACCGTGGAACTACAATAAAGTGTGCAAGCAGGAAAGTCACAGGGCCATATGTAATAATAGAGTGACTAGTACTGAAATGTTGCATATGATAGAAAACAGTGCTTATAGCTAGGAAATGCAATGCATAATCTTGTTAAATTAGGTAGCCATTCAAATAAGGCATAGCAAAAAGAATTGCAGCCTTCAAGATAGCTTTTTACCAACTGATTATTTGTGTTTCCTCAGAATAATTTAAGTTTCACTCTGAACTTGAGAAACTTAAAAGGATCCTGCAGTTCAATGCTGTCAAAGGTTAAATATCAACACAACAAAAGCTGTGTTCCAAACTGGAAAATACTTCGTATAATGAGGGATGCTCAGTAGGACTGCTGATCTCATTTGTGTTAGTGAAAGGATGGTGCTATGTAAAAGAAGACTTTCATACATTGTTTTGTGGTTTGAATTTTGAGTGAACTCACAAAATATCATGAAAACTTTCTTGTTTAAGCCTTGCTTCTTTTCACATATAGTAAAATTTACAGAACATGAGTCTGTGCCCAAATTACCTGCTTTCTTGAACTATTGGTTCAACAGGCCTTTGGGTGTCTCTTGCATGCATGTTATTTTTTTTTTTATTAAGTCCCTTAAGTACTCTCTGTTATCATGCACATATGTATGGCTAACTCATCCTTCTAAATTTCCAGATGAAAATCCGGCTATGAAGTAGTTTTAACTCACTTATTAATGTTAAATTTACCCTAGAGCTTGTTGTACCTATGCAGAGGTTTCTTGACCTTTCTCCCATGGATATGGTGAAAAAATTGTTCCTTTTGCAGCAACCTTTTGTGTATTTAACAGCCTTTTAGCAGTAGCCTTACAGTTTATATCCAGTCTTCCAGTTTTTCTTTACATGTCTTTCATAGTTAGTTTTTGTACACCTTTAACCCTCTCCTGCTTTGTACAAATGCTTTCCAAAGTGCCAAACAGTGTTGAATATTTCTCCTGTGGCCTCACTGCTATTTAGAACAGGAGCATTCTACCCCTTCAGGTATTCTGTCTTTATATCTTCTGCTGTAGTGTTTGCCTTATTTGTGACAATTCCTGTATTGTGACTTACTAGAGCTAGTTGGGAGTCACTTACATTGCTGACAATGATTCCTGCAGAACTGAACAGAATTTGTATCTTGTTGTCCAGGCTGTCATCAACAGTATTGGATAATGCTGGAGTAGGAAAGGCCTTTCTGGGACGCTTCTTGACAGTCTACCAGTTTAGGTGGAACATTGAGCAATTATCTCTAGAGAAATGTGGAAGCAGAACAATGGGGTTTGAGAATTTCAGGAATGCCTGAAAATTGATCTTAGGCTTGCACACTTTCCTGTATTTTGACTGTTTACATTTTTGAACAAAACCTTATTAGATGTTTACTCATATTGTTGTGCTCAAATGTACCTTGAAAGACTATTTGAAGTCATTCCTAAAAATGGAATCTTCTTTCCCAAATTATGTGTGTCTTATTATGTTTTATAAAGGTAGCTTTATCATTTATGCCAGGGCTTATCTAAACAGCAAAGGAAATGGATATTAGGTGCAAGTTTATTTCCTAAATTTTGTTGAAATCCCTATAAAACATGTTATTTCAATTAATAAACTCAACCATCCATCTGCTCAAATAGTCAATGAAGTCAATGCTTGCAAATAATCAAGTATAAGCCATTACGTGTCAGCAATTGCTCTTTCTCATGCCTAGTCACTTTATAAGGCAGTCTACAGAAACCTGTGGTGATGCCAGATTGCCAGAAGGTTAAAAATCTCTTCAGGGACAGCAGACCTTAGAGCGAGACGGGCTCAAAAAAACAGTTGGGGTTTTTAAAACATCTCCCAGTTTGCTCATATGAGAAATGTTCTGCAAACCCCAAAAACCACTGGGCATTTCTAAGAGTAAAATCTTAACTTATATGAAGACAATGAATAAATGAAGGCCAAATGCCTCACTTGAAAACTACAATTTTCTCAGGTGTGCTAAGATGCTACTGACGATTCCATCTATAAAGCAGAAAACCAGAAATCATTATGCAAAGACGTGTCCTCATTGAATAGAAGCAAAGTTTAAATACTGAATCATTCTACATGATAGCGTTCTGCTTCAGAAATGCTAAGTAGAGTCCTGGTATTTTAAGCCCATGAACCTTTTATAGGAAACTGCAGCTCTGTCCTAATTTGAAGAATTCAGTACTGCAACCTGAGGCACGTATTATGTTGGCTGGGGAAGGGACTATTGATTTGTTTCTCTGGAGCTCTGGGATGTCTGCAGTATTTTCCCTGTCACTCAGATACTCCACACTGATGAGAACTGCAAGTAACAAGAGTGTTTTACAGAAAATACTTATTTTTTTATTGAAGTGGAACCCCTTGGAATTTATTTTTGTATAACTGTTGTTCTTATAAAGCTGGAGTGATCTTCTATTCTGTGCTCTTCTGATGTTTTTTCCAATATGCACATAAATTATTTATAAATTTGTTTAAGAAAACATAACATTACAACAAAAAGTAGTATTAAACTGAACTGCTACTACATATTTCTTCAGAATTAGCTATAAGTCTAAATAGTCTTTTACCAAAGTACAAAGGAAAGAACATTTAAATGAATTTAGTGTTGATATCCTGGGAGAGGTAAGAAAATCAGTACTTTTAATGGGCTACCTAATTTAACAAATTACCTTTCATATTAGTATAATAGCTGGCTCAAAATGAAGAAACATTAATTATATGGAACTAAAAAGCATGGATAGTTTCAAAATAGGAAAGGCTCCATGGAATGTTAAGTCTTCGTCTATTTCTTACTAGGAGCCCTAAAAATGCTGAATATTGTTCCTGAAACAATTTAACAATGCATCCTCCATGTAAGTCCTCCAAACACTGTGGAGAAAAGTAACCTGTTTCTTTCATGAAAGAAAATATTGACATTCATAGAATATAGTCCAAATAGGTCATGAGAGTTTCACTTGTTGGTTTTATTTTCATGTGCACTGGTGTTAAAGAGGGAAACCTTAACGCTGTTTTCATGCTCTGGCAAAAAGGACCTTTTCAGATTTCTCCCTTTAATGTCAAGTTTTCTGGATATTAAAAATTGGGAGATGTTTTTAATGGACATTTTTATTAAAAATTTCCTCTCTTCAACCATGGTTTTACAGTTTTCCATGATTTTGCGATTCTAAATAAGTATCTGCTTTCTAAATAAAGAAAAAGGCTTTAAAAATATTTTAAATGTTGAACTAATAGTTTAAAATTCTCTGCTGTTGCCATCACAGATGAGAGTAAAGGAAGTTCCATGCATTCAACTGGTTTTCTGAAAGAGGGCAAGGGTCTGACTCTTGTTCCTGTTTCCATAATCTCCTTAAATGGCTTAAATTTAGAGCCTGGCACATTTAAGGCAAGAAAATTTGGAAGTGTAGGATGAAGGAATAATACAGGAAAACCCCACAAAAATCTCCATGGGAGAACATGTTGATCTTCTGTGTAAAACAAGGCAGGGCCAGCTGATTGCTCCCTTGCCATTGTCAATGTCTAAATAAATGCTGTGTAAAGTACAGCCAAAGAAAGCATCAGGCGGGACCTCAGCAGCACCACAAGTCCCTGCCAGAGCCCCCAACATTTCCACAACACACAGAAGTTAATGGCATTTTTCCCAGTTCTAAATAGACTTCTAGGGTTTCTGGGGCCAACCCCATCACCCACCACAACATGAAAGGTTCTGTTCCCCCCTACCCACTTACAACAATGCAGCAGTAGTTCTCAAGTACCCCAGTGATGCCGGTTTTACCATTTCTGTCAAATCTGTGTATCTCTTTTATGTGACATAGTACTGTTTAGGTCTCCATGTCTTCTGTTGCCTAGCTGTGGTTATTTTATGGGTCTAACAAAGTGATAACAAGCACAGGGCTTTAAAGCCTGATGTTTAAATCTCATGGAAAACCTGCAGATTTTGTATTCATAAATAAAGCTCGGCTTGACCTGTGCAGTAACCTTGTAGGCACCGCAGGGTTTTCAGATACAATTTTGAGCTGACTGTGCACAGAGGTAGGTATCTGCAATCTGCATTCTCAGCTAAGAGGTCACAACAGAGGCTTCCAGCACCCTCACTCCCCTTAAATAAAGCATGTGCCTGACTTTAATCAAGGATATGCAGTTCTTTTACTGCATTTAGTTGGAGGACCTGTTTTGTAAGCACAGTTAGATGTTAAAGACGCACCTGTTCATCCTGTCATAAGATCCCATCTCGAGAGGTGCCAGTCTATGTCTTTAGGCACCAAAGTTCTGTTTAGAAAGAATCTAAAACCTGCTTTGGCTTGCTGAATCAGTCCTGTAGCCCTTGTTTGCAACCCATGGATAACAAGATCATGCATCTCCCCCTTTCATGATGCTTCAGCTTTGTAAAGGAAGATGAATGCTGTAGTTAAATGGGCAAAGCACAACTCTTCTTATTTTATGCTGCAATATAGTAAAGCATCCTTACATACCGAAACTCAATTGTTGGCCATCCTACACTAATAAATATAATCTGCAGTGAAGTTCCCATCTTTTCTGCTCCGTTAGTGATTTTCTGTTAGTGATAGTAGTTGAGTCACCTTCCCTGGAGGTGTTTAAGGCACGGGTGGACGAGGTGCTGAGGGACATGGTTTAGTGTTTGGTAGGAATGGTTGGACTTGATGATCTGATGGGTGCTTTCCAACCTGGTGATTCTACGATTCTATGATTCTTTGATTCTGAGGTCTCAAACAATATGCAGTGTTGTTTTATGGGAAGATGTTTCTGAAGACTAAAAAGAGAAGAAAAGGATAAAGGATATTCATTTTAAAGGTGTGATTCTGCGTCAATTAGCTGCATTGATGCACCTGAATAAGGAAAGCAGTAGATAAAGAAATTTAGGAAAGAAGAACTAAAGGTAACTTTCTGGACCTTGTTGTCTAGATTTCTACTGCTGTAAGGCAAGAGGTCACATCAACTTGCTCTTAGATACTTCTAGCTCTGTTTAGGAACCATTGTTGGTTTTTGTTCTCATTACTCTTACTGTTGAAAAGCTTCCCAGGTTTAATGGTTAGAGATTTCTTTATAGTTCTTGTCCTTAACATCCTCCTTTCTTTATTAATTGTTCTTATTGAAAATTAGGCCGCTGTTTGTTTAGTGTGGGGAGAGATGTTTAATCTAGACTTAGCATCCTCTAGACTTTTTCTTGCTTGCTCTGGCTTGACACACATTTGATTTTTCAATATCTATTCAAGATCTAGCACAAGTTGAGTCTTGGTAATTTCATATAAACCCCACATTTTGCTTATTGTTTCCTTTTCCTCTTTTTGTGGGCTCAGTACTTACTTCTAATACACTTAAATCTGCTCAAGTCTGCAGCTTAGTCCTACAGATTTTCTGCCTTGCGTGAGAGGTGTCTTAACAGAGATGAATTCCTTCACACTTCAGTCCTTGTGCTTGTCAATCCAGTTGACTTCACTGGCCTGTATTGTTAATTTCTTAAAATGAACTCCTACAGCCTTTACTGCTTTTTTTTCCTTTCTTATTTTTCTATTGAATTTAAACTAAATTAACTAGGTGGCTAACTGTTCATATCTTGCTTGTCTTTATAAAATGCTATATTTTCTTCTACAAATCAAAGCTGTTTATAACCTTAAAATATGAAATTGGGCTTGGTAGAGCTTATAGGCTATATTTAGCTTAAAATGACACTACTTTCAGCCTGGAGAAATTAATCTTCCTAAGTTATACTCCACTGAGATTTTTACAGTGACATTGCAAAGCACCTTGCAAGGGACTGAATTGCTTCCAGAAGAACATTATGTTTGTGGTCTTTATGGGTTCTTTAAAGGAGGGACTTAGGGAGACTAGCTAACCAACTAAGTAGCAGAATATCTAACTTTGAGCAACTGAGTGTTGTTAGACAGTCATCAAAGTAGTGGAGAGTGCAGTCCTGAGATCTCTGGCAAATGCAGAAAAGCAATTTTCAGGCTTAGGTTGAGGGGTGTGTGTAGCAGAGCTAGGCTTCTTCTATAGATGGTAAAAGATTTCTTCAAGTACTTCTCACTGGAATTTGGTTGGGAAGGAAAGTTCTGAATGGGAGAAACAGTTGAGTCTTAACTATTTCTTGTTTGTTTTCTTTTTCTCTCTCTCTACACCAGAATTCCTCCAAAATAAAGTTTTCATCATGAGCATTGATATATATGGGAATGCATTGTCAAACGTGGCGTGGCTCCCACTTAAGTTTTCCATCCACCTTTACTCATGCTCCTTTTGGTTCTAATTTAAACCTGGTATATCTGTGGTCATGATTATTCCCAGGCTTTCTCTGTTCATATCTTGCTTGTTTTCTCCATTTACTTTTATTATTAGAACTGGGAATAATTGCACCTTGTTGGGAATAAAACAGCCTAAAATCTGACTATAATGAAACTCAAAATTCAGTATCTAATTAACTTTATAGAAATGACCATGCATAAAATGTGGCTCAGTTCAGCAGATTCCCTGCGCATGTGTCTTGGCTGGCTGGGATTTGCCACTAACCCTACACTCCGTCAGAGAGTGAGATGCATCTTTTGTCAGCAAGTGGACTGTAACAACTAGGTCTCTTATTTGTTTTCTATTTTTAGCATGCAATTATTCAGCTCTGAAATGAAATTAAAGGACCTGTATTGAAGGCATGTGATTTTGTTTGATTTTGTAATGTAGTTGTGTGTTCTCTTTTTATTCTGGTAGAAATCAACAGAGTTTTCATGTGCTGGTGAGTAGAATTACTAGGACAAATTCACCTTTGTAGAAAATAAATGTGAAAATAAGTATTCTAGTGGGATTACGTAATGGTTGAGATCGGAAAGGACCTGTGGAGGTTATGTTGTCTAACACCCCTGCCCAATTAAGTCCACCTAGAGACAGTTCCTCAGACTGTGTCCACGTGGCTTTTGAGTATCTGCGAGGCTGGAGACATCACGGCCTCTCTGGGCAAAATGTGGCAGTGCTCAGTCACCTTCATAGTGATAAAGTATTTCCTGATGTTCAGATGGAATCTTCTGAATCAGCAGGAATCTGAGCAGTTTAGGAGTGGATTTTATTGTCTTAGAAGGTATGTTCACTTCTAAAGCTAGTTTTATACGCTTAGCCACTGAATAACTGTGAACAGCATAAAGAAAACAAAGATCAAGGATAAAAGTAGCACCTACTACAAAGTTGGAGCATAGATATGAGTGCAGCAAATGAGGCTTGAGGCCCATCTAATTTGAACTGTTTGTTGTGGCAATGACTGTCACCAGATATGTCAAGGGAAGGTGCCTGGCCCTTTGCAGTATGTAGCTATGGAATAACCTGCTCTTACATACATCTCGAGATATTCTCTTATGACTTAAGCCTTCAGGCAAGAACTTTAATAACCTTAACAACCTTAACACAACTATTATTGAATTTGATTATTTTGTTTCTTGCTCCTCAAATGGAAGTACTAGTGTGTGAACTTGTAGTGATGCATATACCCAGTATGAAATCTTTCACTGTACGAGCAAGAGAGGCAGCAGTCACCTCTGCTGCCTGCCCTGCCAGGGTTTAATAATGCATCCACAATCTAGACTTGCCTAGATGCATTGTTTAGCACTGATGCTTAGAAAGCCAATGGAGAGACACAGGAGGATTTAGAAAGGCAGTTTATTCTCCAGGCAGGCTTCCATAGGGAGATGGCTCCATCCCACATGGTGCATAACTTCATTTTAGAGTTGTGGGATAGGATTTACTAGGAGACTTGGATTCTCAGCTGCAACTTTACTCATAGTTGCACTGGTTTGCTGAGGCCTAAGTAAACCCCCATATAACATACTCAATGGGAACCCAGGATGGATATGGTCACACTTCATCCACTGGCTGCTGCTCTTACCTTCAGCAAAGCACTTCTCCCCTCTATCACTCAGATCCTTTTGACTGGTCAACCCGCTGGAAGAAGGCTGATCTCTCACTTCTGTGGATAATGTTTGGACAGACATTTTATTTCCACACAGGTGTTTTTCTAGAACTGATTTTTCAGCCTTCTCAATTTGCAGATCTCTGGAAATTTTCCAGTGCAGGTGTGCATCCCCATTGAGTAAATTTCAGCCTTCTGGTAATGGGCTTTCTTCTCTTCATTACCTCTGCTTCTGTAACTAAGCATTTTTGCTTGGTATGAATGAAAACCTCTAAACATTTCCATAGTATCCAGCACCAGCAGTACTCGATTCAGCCTGTTCCTTTATGTGCCATGGTGAGAACTGTCTCAGGAGTGGATGCTACCCTGTAAAACAGAAAATATGTGTATTGTGCTTCCAGTGACAACATGATCCTCCCCTTTCAAACTGTAAAAATGCTTTCTCGGACAGGCTGTGGAAACTGATGAACAGTATTTGGGTTGTATGTTTATTTCCTCCTGTATCTGAAGGGCTGCCTGCAGGAGAGGGATGCCTATAGCGGTAAAACATTTTGCAAAAACTTCTAATCCTTTTCAGAAATATTTGCTAGTGATGTTAACAGAGCTAAGCATTGGTAGGTAGACCATTTGCAGCTGTGTCTGATTGCTGCCAATTTCCAAATCTGAGTATGCCCAGTCTGGGGAAAGTGCCTCTTGCTGCTATGGCCATCCCAGCTGCGTGGAGCCTTTGAACTTCTCCAGGCTGAACCAGCCCTTTAAGCGCTCCTTAAAGCCCCTGCCAGCCTGAGCTGGTTAGAGGATCAACAAAGTATACTGCCATTGCCTGACCCTAGGAAATAGGTGATATAATTAGTTTCACCAGCTTTCCACAAAAGGTGTTTTATAATTTTTGTGGTTATTGATCTTTTTTTTGTCATCTCAAGTTTATTACAAGGTGGTGGGGTATGGTCTCTAGCCTGTGTCACATGGATTTATATAAAGGATATATTTTTGAGGACTCTTCTGGGCGAAATGGAAATGCCAGCATTGTCAGCAGTAACTAAAGCAATCCCTCTTGTTCTATGCCTTTTTTTTTTTTCCTTTTCCTTGCTTGACAGCAATTCTAGCTTTAACACAGCCATGTTTCCTGAACATTCCCCCTATTATTACTGGCCTGACCTAAACTGCAAAGCACAGAAACACTTCTCTGCTCCCGAGTCTGCTTTTACTTTTAGACTTGGCTCTTTGAGGTCTGGAGTTTTTGTAAACCTCATCACTTCTTCTTCTTCTCTTCAGGTACTCAGTCCTAGTCCCATGCTATAGCCACTTCTGGTTTCAACTTTGCCTTCAGACAGCTTCCTCTACTTCTCACAAGTTCCTGCCAGTTCCACTGTTTCACAAGATACTGCTTTACAGTTGCTGATTTCCTAGAAGACTCGACCAAGTATATTAATCACAGATTATTTTTCCTGTGATGTCAATGAAAACTTCATATTTTCAAAATTACCACTACAAAATTGTGAGGCACAGCTCTACAAAATTATTGCCACTCAGTGAGAAATTTGTTCAAGTCTGATTTGCTGATTTTTTTTAAAGGGGGTAAACAAATGTGTTTTCTGTAATAAAACCTGTTTCCAATTTTCAGAAACAATGGAACATTTTTTCAAGAAGCCTCCCCCTTTTTCTCCCCAAAAAACCTGAAAAGCAAACAAACAGAAAAAAAAATCTAGCCTGAGGTAGACACCTAGCAAAGACAATTGATGGCAAACTAGTTAATTTGACAAAGCTGTAAGTATTTGAAAACAGGGTCCTATAATGAGATGTGTCAGGCAACTTTAAGCTTCTTGTTACTGCCAGTTTCCTCTGTTTTCATGCTTTTCTGATCTTGTTCCTTTTTTAATAGATCCAGATTTTTCTCATTCTTATTAGTAGGTTCTTTGATTTCAATGTCAAAAGTGAAAGGTACTTTGGAAAGAATATAGTTATCCCTTACAAACATTCTCTCCAAAAAAACAAATGTCATGGCTAAATCATAGTGTAAACTGAGCCATTTGGTACTATACTGTTTTGCTCTTGTTTCAATGTGATAAATACATGAAAATCATTGTATAACCAGAGACCATTGCCAAAATGTGTGAAAATAAGTCTCGCTCTGATTTCATAAAACAACCCCAGATGCTTCCCCATGTCTTCTCAGACAGACTTAGAGCTACATTTGGAGTAAATGTTACCAAAGCCAGTTGCTGCATTGGGCTCCAAGTTCATTTCATGATGCAGCAATAAGGGGATTTTTTTTTCTATGAATGCACTTTTCACCTAATGAAACTGTTTACCAGATTAGTGCTTCATTAATATTTTATCATTTCATGCTCTTTCAAAAGGTATTACATTTGTAAGGGTAATAATAATATTTTTACTTAAGTTCTGAATATATTTTTCATATTCTTAAAGAGAGTTTGGGGATTTTTCCTCTTCCTACTTATGCTGGATAAGACAAGACATTTAGAGACGTGCTTTTAGGTAGAGAAAGCAACTGAATGTGGGTGGTTCAAAAGATATAATTAATTTTCTGGCTTAGAAACCATTTCCCTTTTCTTATAATTTGGTTTCCATCATTGGTAGCATGGACAGGACTGCATTTTCTTAACTGCTTTAAGAATTGCTAACAAATGGTAATACACAAGAGTAAGTTTGCTTCATCTTCCTTGGAACTGTTTTTCCCTGGTATTTGAGATGCAACTAGGCCTGATTTAGTGCAAAAATTCATTTATGCCTTGAATAATAGATTTGTATTGCACATATGCCCTTCTATGTTGAAATTAATATTTGGAGATTACTTCAACACTTACAGATCAATATAAAGAGTGTTCCTGAGCCTATATTGTCAGCTTGAGTTGTTAATCATTCACTTATTCAGACATCACCGATATAAGCCCAGAGACTAAGGTAAGAAGCGTGCACAGTAAAAGCACTGTTTTCAACTTATGTAACCCTACCTCTAGACCCTAACCCTAAACATTAAACCCTACCCCTGACCTTTGACTCCTGTGACATTTGACCTTTGACCTAGTGGCCTTTGACCTTTGAGCCAGTGACCTTTGACTGGGTGACCTTTGGTGTATTGACCTGTTGGCCTTTGGCCTTTCAGGCCTGACTTTAGTCCATTGAGTTGTGGTCTTTGATTTCTGTCTCTTGACCTTTGACCCTGAGCCTTCTTTGTCAATGTGACCATTAACTGTTAACCCTCACATGTAACTTCTGACCCCTTAGTTGAGGTGGGTGTCGTTTGGGATAGAGCTTGTAATGATGTGGGAAGGGTAAGGGGTGGAACTGGTGACAAGGTGAGCAGAGTCAAGGGTGGAGATGGTGATGAGGTGGGAGGTAGGTACATTTTGCAGACTCTCTGACTGAGTCTTTGTTGTGTGATGTGTATTTGGCACAGTATGCAGTAGTACTGTCTTTCTGATAACAGTTCACAGGCACTGTGTCTCAGAGGTCACTTGGTGTAACTGCATCCCATCTTTCTGGTGACTGTTCTCATAGGAAAGTGCGATGGCAGGGTTCCAATGTACTGGTTTTGTGAGGTCACAAACCCAAGTGGAGGTTTACAGCAACTGATTCCTCAGTCAGAACAGAAGGGTATGTATCACCCAAATACAGACTTAAGCTAACTGCATTGGTGTGTTTGGGAGTTCAGGGGGCTAGTCTTGACAAGCTTTTGGCTTTATAGAATAACCAGGTTGGAAGAGACCCATCGGATCATCGAGTCCAACCATTCCTATCAAACACTAAACCATGCCCCTTAGCACCTCGTCCACCCGTGCCTTAAACACCTCCAGGGAAGGTGAATCAACCACCTCCCTGGGCAGCCTGTTCCAGTGCCCAATGACCCAGGGCAAGGATAGATGGGAGCAAGGCTGGTAGCCCACCAGGCCAGCTGATGTGATGCAGCAAAGAGGAATATGTAAAGAGAGGCTGTGGTTGTGGGATGTCTGTTATGGGCTTAGAGACTGCTTAAGAGTAGCAGTATCCACAGGGAAGGGAGGCTGTCATTTCAGTGAAAAAAAGATTTGGGGTGAAATAATTTAGACCTGCTAGCTGGTGACAGGGGGTTGAAGATCAATGTTGTTATGATGTTTTAGATAATCTTTTGCATTTGAGAGAGTCCTGATCACAGAATAAGTTTTTCCAGTGCTCGTAGGAAAGCCTGGCCTTTGCATCTGCTCTAACTCCTGACTGCATTCAAACAGATGGTCTTTGTGTTCCCTAGATGTTCTTTACTCTGAGATACAGCTTCATGCAGCGTCTATATACAGCCTGTACTCTTCTTTTCAGGAATTTAGTTTGTGAGGTGCTGCTCTTCCTTTGTCTCTCATGTCCAACTCTTGTTTTGTGAGACATGTTTCATAACTTGAGTATTCCCATCAACAGAGAGGAACCAGCTGTTCGGAGAGAGTTCAGTATAGATGCAGGAGGGAGGAGGAATAAACAGAAACAGCTGCACTTGCAGTTACCTACTGAGATCAGTACATAGGGGATAAAAGCATTTTTCCCCAAGGAGGTTGAAATAATACCACTTTCCAAAGGCAGTTGGTTTACGTGCTTCCCCAATTGCTTTGCATTAGGTTCCTGAAACACGTGAAGCAGTGCACTTGATGGGTTTTTGGGACAGAGGCTATGGGCTTTTTTGTTTTCCAAAGGACACTTCTCACAGGGTCTGCCATCAACCAACGAGGTTGCTCAGTGTGACTATATTTCTGCTAGTGCCCTTGATTCCAGATCTCCTACATATTGCTTGTCTGAGTAATTCCTGTGGATAGTAATCAGTGTGCTTTGGGGACTCTGGATCTAAAGTTCAGCTGGGCTGAGGCTTCTGTGTTATGCATGATGCCCCTTCCATGAATCTCCCACAAGTAATTCTCTGTCCAGCCATGCTTCCTTGACTAGCACAGGTAGAGATTTTTAATGTCAGGATATATATAAGGAAACAACACTGCTAACAGTAAAAACAGTGTTAAGCCACAGCATGTTAGGATGGATTTGAGAAACTAATCAAACTCCATCACAGAAAGGGAACCCTCTGGAGCAACTAATAAGCTTTATCATCTTGTGGTATACAATTCCACATTCCATTTCAATTCCAGCAGCAAAAAGACTTGTTAAAGTGCAGAGAAGATATTGTTTTGTTTGGGCTTTCTTTGCTATAGATTCTTCCCTTGCATAAAATCAAACTATATGAATAAGCTGGTTTTAGGATGATATTTATTGCCTTCAGCAAGTTTGTAAACTCCTCTGAACAATATGGTGACAAGAAGTGGCAGCTAGAAATAACCAGCCATGTGTCATCTGAAGAATTGCTCTCCAGTGTGGGCAGCATCTGCTCCAAGGTTTCAAAAATTTGAGCTAGAAGCATTGGGTGGAATACCTGGTAGAAGGATGTCTCAGGGGATTAATTAGGAACCTTAATTTGTTTCTTGCATGTCACTCTGTGGGATCTGCTCGTTTGCCTGTAACCAGTTTAATTTAAAAAAAAATAAAAAGAAGGAAGTCTCTAAAAAAATAAAAAGAAGGCAGTCTCTAAAAAAATAAAAAGAAAGAAAGAAGCCCATCCCCAGGCTACAAGAAGTGTTCGGCAGGCAGGCAGTGTAACACCAAATGCCTGAAGTGAAAACAGATTTTGGTGATGGTAGCAGCACTGTCCTCAAGTGTGAGAGTAATTGAGAATGGCTGCATGTGGTAAGCATGGCGGTCTCGCACAATTCTTCCCTTTGCAGGCTTTTTTATTTTTTTCTTTGCAAGTTCTTTGTGACCAGAATAGTCTGTATTTATGTGAATAATCCTTTTGTTGTAGCAGGGTTTATCCTACCAGCAGGAGTGACTGCCTACCTGAATCAGACTTTTCACTTGATGTGTTTGCTCAGAGCTTGGCTCAAGAGAGCATGTAGCTCAGCGGTGTGGTGCTTAGAGAACTCCTCACCTTTGTTGCCCCAAAATGCTGTAGTGGGGATGTTACAGGATAACACAGCTCTGCTGCCTGTGCTGGATAAAGGAGACATAATGACCTTTAATTTCCCTTGGTGGAGAGCAAACTGGCAGAAGCAGGGAAAACCAGGAGATACGTTCTTCTCCATGATGCCTTAGAAAACAAGAGGGTGGTCACCAAACAAAACCACCTGCAGACACACAGTAAGTGACCTGCTGATGTGGCTCTATAAGCTGAAATGATCACTGGCTTTTCCCCTTAGGAAATGCAAATCACCTTAGGAAGAAGGAGGCTCAAACAAGAGAAAACTGTTAACATTAGCAGAATAACATAACTGAATACATAAACAATAGCTGGAATCCTTCATACCATTACTAGAGGTGCTCAAAAATGCTTATATAGATTCTGAAATACACTGACAGTTAGCTGAGAAGAAAGGAAATCTTTTGCAGTTTCATGGGCTTAGAGCTACTCTTCCCTTGTCCGACGAAGAGAGAAATTGTCTTTTTGCAGCACTAAGGCAAGAAGCGAGTGTAAAATTTGCAGAAGAGATCCTTTGTCAACAAGAGGTTTAGATTGGGTTTTGTTGTGGGAAAGGTATGTCAAATGTTTTCCCTGAATGATTGAAGCCAGCTCTGCAGCTAACTGTTACTTTTGCAGAGACTTCAGGCTTTTGATGTCACCATCAAAACAGAGTTGTTGCATAAGACTGAACGATACAGTAGTTGAAGCTACATATGACCTTCACTTAGCCAGCTGGTAGAGTATAATGAGTGCCTGCCTTATCAATATATTTTTTCATTTGATGTATTTATAAAAAATTGTACAAAGCCATGAAAATCTGTAAAATCAGCTCATTTTTCCCCACTTGTATAACCCTGCCATAAGTGTCCATTCATATGTTTTCAGTTAAGAATTGTCTGAAGGCCCATGAAGTACATGCTTTTCCATACAGTGCTTGATAAGTTCAATCCAAGTATTTTCATGTAAAGATCCTGAGTAGAAGAAAATATCAATTGTGGAGGTAGAAACGAATGCTAAAATGAGATCTAAGGCTGAGAGCTACCTAAGATGCCTCATAGTGAACATTTTGCAATGGCATTACAGGGGTATCACGTATTCCTGCTACGAGGACAGACCACACTTACTGTTTTGTCTGTCTTAAACATTTGTATTCTTTGAGCATTGCCTGACTTCATCTGAGGGCCTTGTCTGTGGTACCAGGTTCAATGGGAGGGAAGTGCAGGAGTAAGCAACACTCCCTCCCTCACCTGGCCAAGCTCCTGGTCCTGAGCTTGCTGCTGTGGAGGAAGAAGATGAAATGGTGGGTGATGCCCCCCCCCCGCCCTCAAACCCCGCCCTCCTGAAGGAGCTTCTGGACACACGTGACAAGATCCTCCCACATGCTAATGAGGCACGGATTGGCCTTATAAAAGAATTTGCAAGGAGCCACACAGTGTGTGCCCATCAATGCAGTTGGACCAGCTTTAACCACATAATGTGGGAGAAGTTGCTGCCAGAGAGACCACATGTTCCCAAGGAACTGTTGCTGCCCATTGGAGTGGTGACCCCTTCCTTCCCTACTCTGTATTCCTTTCCACCCCACTCTCTCTCTATATATATATATCCACTTATCTTGCTGTGTTTTCTTCATCGGTACTGGTGTGTGTCAGATCAAATCTGAGTGACCTTGGCTGTGTTCAGGGATAGGATTGTAATCTGACCAGATTGAAATCTGTTTTGTCTAAATTTGGGAATTTGTCCCCCTTAATGTGGCTGTGCACCCAAGTTTTTTGGTCTATTTATTTTGACTGAAACCAGAATAAATTCTGCATATTTTATTTTATTTTATTTTATTTTATTTTATTTTATTTTATTTTATTTTATTTTATTATTTCACCCTGCGAGTGACCTTGTTGGCCTCTGGATCACTACACAAGTAAACAAACCACCTTCTTCGACTGTGCAGGTTGAAAGAAGGCTCAGGCATGAGTATGTAGCTCGTGGATCAGGTCATAACAGAGGAGGAAAGCATAGAAATCACCACTGAACAACGCTTATTGGAGAGTGAACTGTTTATCAGTAAGCTGCTGCTGGTAATACTCCTCCAGAGTAGTGCTGGCAGTAGGAAGGCTTTCATCTGTCCTGCTTTTAGGGGTTATATTCTGTAAGTCTTTGCTGGGTGCAGTGAGTAGTTTGTATTCTGATGGCAAACATAGGTTTGCTTCATCTTCCCAATACACAGCTGACCTGGGTTTGTGAACAAGAACAATGCATCCTGCGTATCCTGGCACGTGCACATCAATTTTTCATGGACTGTCAGACTAGTGTGCTTTGCTGAAGCAGCTGCACGCCTGTGCTTTGCTTTCACATATGCATGCTGAGCAGCATGGCTGGATTTCTGCAAAATGAGGCAGTAAGACCACCGATGTAATGTATGCATTAATTCATATGTTAACAAGAAGGGATTGAAGCAGTAAGTTTGTTTTTCACTCTGGTCTTTTTCTGATGCCATTCTCCTGAAAGAGTTTCAGTCTCTATCTCACCTTGAAGAACAAGGGTGGTAGATCAAAGCTTGGATGAGTTAAGTTAAAACCTAAGGATAGCGTGCTTTCAAAAAAAGTTTTTGTTTAGTAGTGCGTGTGTGAGGGAGTTGATGAAATAGCTGCAAGTTAGGCTTCAGGAGCCCTGAGAAGTGAAGGGCTGCACTCCTACAAAAAAGGAATGTAAATTATCCAAATTCTGAATCTGTTATGTCTGTAAGCCTGCCATTAAAACCAGTGGAACTGCGGATGCTGTCTCTGAAAATTAGACTGCTTCTTGGGACCATTAAGTCCAGGCAGCCAATTTGAAGCACTCTGTAGCCATGGTCAGAAATGATAGTAATTTTAAGCTCCAGCCTTTGTTAATTGTATGACAGCTTTAGGAATATTGTAGCACAAGTAGAAGAGAAATAGGCCCAAGAGACATAATTAATGAGGTGCTTTGTTGCTTTGCAGAAATAAATTAATTATACCTATGTAAAGGTAGATGTTAGCAGTTTGCCATTTGATCCAGAAAAGCAGTCCCTCTGTTAATTAGGAAGTATAAAAATGTGAAAGCTTGTTAGGGTAAAATAGGTGTAGTATAAGTTTAAAGATTGTTAAAGTACTAAATGCTTTGATAAGATATTTGCAAAGCTAGGTTATAATAGTGTCACTGTATGGCAATATAGCATTGCCACGGAAGTAAGCATGTGGTTAGTTCATAGAAAGGAGGGTACAAATATATGGTTCCAAGGTATGTGATTTGGAAAAGGTCATGAAAATGGCTGGGTGAAAGGAAAATCTGCAAGCACTTGTCTCACAAGCACATGTTTTGACTTGGGGCACAGAAAAGCAGGTGAAATCCATGGCTGTCCTGGGTAAAATGTCAATGGGAACAAAGACAGGAGAAGAGCCCCTTGGTTGTTTCTGTGGAATCCTGCAGCACTTTTAATCCCCTCTGTGATATGGGGCCTCCTCATCTGGGCATATGTTATGCCAGGGTTTCTTGCTTTTTCTTTTTTTCCCTTTCAGATTATTTGTTTTTTCTTTTCCCTCTCAGTCCCTTAGAAGTGTTCTTGGCCAAGGTAATGTGTTTGAATCTCGGCAGGGCAAGAGGTGTTTGGCATTTTGTTTATATCAGTGCTATTTTGTTACCCTTTGTTTGCTTGAGCCTCTTTTACAGCCAAGCAAATTTACTGCCTCCTCCTTGCTGCTATTTTCCTTTTTATTGGCTCCTTTCCCCCCAGTACTTCCCCTATGGCTCTCCATTTTCATTGTCTTTGTTCTTTATTTCCCCCCTAAGATCATGATACAGCTCTGGAAAGATGAAGCATTCAATCTTATTTTCCATCTCCAGCTAGCGCTTTATTAATAACCTATATTTATTTAGAATCTAGAGGCTGCCAAACACACACATTCATACACACAAGCCAGTCACCAGTGTTTGCTGTCACGATAATGTCTTCCCAGAGGCTTACCTCCTTCTGCCAAGCCTAGCTAAATGCCTCTTTGTGGAAAGGAAAGGCTGCTCTCATTGAATGATGTTTATGCTCCAGCATCTCCCTGAAGAAAAATGAAAATGGATCAGAAATTATTCTGGGCCCAGCTATTCCTGCTGGTTGAGAGCACTGTATTTGGAAGATTAAGAGATGAGTTAGAGCTGGTAGCAGAGCTGAGATTTGAAGGTTTCAGTGTCATGAGCAGAGGCAGTGAAATTTCTCAGTATGGTTCATGGACTTCCCAGTTGCCTTAGGAAATGTCCGAGACCTTGGTTCTACCAGCTTTGGCTTCTGGGTTGCAGCTGGCTATTCCATATAATATACATCAGTGAGGGCAGGACATGGCTTCTCCCAGATTGCTGCCTGAATCTGCATGATGATCCAGTACATGAGGAAGATGAGTGTCTGTGTTCGAGGAGTGTAGTGTTCTCAATCTGTAGCAGACGATGGGGAAACGATACAAACCCCCCTTATACAGCAACTAATGGATGGCTAGCTCCAGTCTGACGTTAGCAAGGGCTTCTCGGTGCAGAGTTGAGTTCCAGCTATAGCAGTGTTGACTTCAGGAATATTATTGCATAGGCTTTTGCTCAGACCTGAAGTCTAGGAGCTAAAACTTGCAGCAGCTGACTTTGTCAATTTGCTGTCCCTGCCATTAAATAAACCAGGCCAGGGTGTATTCCCTAGCAGAAAGTAAAGCAGAGTAGTGTGGCTCAGTTCACAACCAGTTTTTTAAATCCATCTCTCTGTAGATTTGAAAGCTTTAATCAATCTACCAAATGGGAACAGGTCCTGATAATACCATAATTGTGTCCTAATACTATTTTGGATAGTTAAATCCATGCTCAAACCATTCAAATAGCTGCCCTGTTTAGGTGATTGTGTGTCTATGCTAGTACTCTATTTTCTTTAGAGGCATAGATAGTGCCACTAAGTCCTAGCTTCCAGAGCAGAGGCAATGTTAAATCCTATATAGAAGCACCTCCCTATAGGCCTTAGGAGGCTGAAGCTGAGCTTCACAGGTAGAAGACAGCCTGAGGTGGTGTGCCGGTCACGGTTACGGGCAGTATGATGAGCTGCATCATCCTTAGGATGCTCCCCATCAGTGAAAACTGCCTTTGACTAGTAGACCTCCTGCAGGAGAGTGTCTGAGCCATGAAAGATCTCACAGAAATACGTGGAAAAGGCTTGTCAGACAGTTGGCTTTATCTCTTGTCATAGAATCATAGAATTATTTTAGTTGAAAAGACCCTTAAGAGCATCAAGTCCAACCATAAGCCTAACACTGCCAAGCCTCGCACTAAACCATGTCCCTGGGAACAATGTCTACACATCTTTTAAGTATCTCCAGGGATGGTGGCTCAACTAATTGGAATAGGGAAGCCTGTTGCAACTCTTGAGAACCCTTTTGGTGAAGAAATTTTTTCCCAATACTTAATCTAAACCTCTCCTGGCACAGTTTGAGGCCATTTCCTCTTGTCCTGTCACTTGTTACTTGGGAAAAGAGACTGACACCCCTTTATAGGCCATGCCTGCTCTATAGATCAGAGAAGTGTCTGCCTGTGTGTTTATGGAACTGCAAAACAGGAAAAACAATTTCATGTGAAGTTTGAACATCTTCCAGTAATCCAACTAGCTCTTACTGTCTTCAACAGGCTTTAAATGGTAGGCCGCAAAGCCGGTTAGTTTGTGAAGTTGAATCCTGCTGTTTTCCTGTATTAATACATGTTCTTTACTGTCAGTTACTGTTGAGAAGTTGGGGTTAGAAATGTCTCACCAAAGAGTTGGACTTTCCATTCTCTTTCTTCTTTGCTCTGTTTTTTTGAGTGAGACCAAAGTAACAGAGTTTTGCTTGCTTATTTTTTTTGATTATAAGTCACTTAATGTGGGGGTCAAAAAAAAATGGGGATTTGCAGTAGGATGTGCAAGGGAGGATTCTTCCAAGGAACCTTGATCATCCAAGGATCAGGCTGATCCCATTCCTAGATGGGACCCATGTTTCAGCAGGAATTAGCATGAACAGTTTAGCTCAATTTGTTACAAAATTCACTGAATGTCTGATTCTTTGTCACTGACAGAAATCTAGAGCTACCACAGATTTTCTCGTGGAAACCTGTTTTCTATTGGAAGAACATTGGGAGTCCCCAAAGAGCAGTAAGGGTGAAAATAGCAGAGAATAAGATGAGAAAATAAGATATATAGGCTGATACTGCAGATATACATGTTGTGAGCATAGCATGCTTGTGCTGGAGCAGTAGGACTTCCCAGACAGTAAAGTCTTTGCTCTTTATTCAAAAAAAAGCCTGGCTCCATCTTGACTTGTGCTCAAGCCAGTGATAAACCTGAATGGAGAAGCAAGAAATTAGATCAGGATGAAACCAGTTCTTTTTCCAACCATGGCACACAGTAAAGGATTCTTCACAGTAATCATATGTGTATTTTTCATATGTTCCTGTTTGATACATGTATGTGAATTCCAAGAAATGATGCACCTTTTTCCTGATCTTCTCGTCAGTGGAAGATGAATAGTAACAGCCACTTTGAAACCATTTTGTTTCATAGGTAGGACTTTATTTTCCACATAATAATCATCACATGGTAATCCTAATGGAAAGTGAGATGTAGTATAAAACTGTGGGGCAGTGTTTGTACTAACACCTAAAATACTTCTATCCATCACAAAAGAGCTTTCAACTTCTGTTCTTATTAACAAAGTCCTATTTTCATGAATAGATATGCCTCACTGCCTTATCAGTTGTTCTTTTGAAATAAGAGCAAAGACTTGCATTTACTTCAGGGAATGCCATGTGCATCCCCAGTGTCTAAAACAACCCTATTGTGAGACCCAGGGCTCTCCATAGCCAAGATTGTAGGTCTCTTCTCTGAAACACAAAGCACTTCATGCATATAACACATTTCCATTTCCAATTCAACAGCTGTGCTAAAAAGACACATCTTTTTTGCTTTCTGTGCCCTTCAAACCTTCAGCTTATAAGGGATTGCTTTTTAATGAACAATGCTGTTTTATATATAGTTAAAATATAAGAAAACATCAGCTATTTTTCCATGTGGCTATAACATGTTAGTTTTCTGTGGTACGTTCACATCTCTTTTGTGGTTGCACGCGTCTTGTTGCCAGTACTCCAAGGAAATACAGTCACAGTGCAGAAAAAAAGTTAGTTACTGTCTAAAGGTTTTTTTCTACTTTTGTCTCTGTATGGTATACTTAAACAGAAGGGAATCGTTAGAAAGATGATGTAAACTAGCTTAGAAAATTGTATACAAACCTTACTGGAGTTACTGACTGACATTTTGGAAGGACAGTTTAATTAGTATATTTCTTATTGACAATGGTGCATCCAAATTAACAGGTTCTATAATGAAGCTGTTATCACCTGCCAGTTTCTTTGTGTTGCATCTCTCCCTTCAGACTGTATTGTTTTCCTTCCCTCTGAGACTGTGACACCTGTGGCTCTGTTAAGTTCCTCAAGTAGATTGAGCTGTTACTCAGTTTTTTTGAGTTGTTGTAGTTAGCTATTTCTGTTTTCCTTGTCAGTCATATATATAATTTAACCAAAGGTGACCTTGGTAAGACTTCCAGCTGTGGAATGGGAATTAAAAAAAACCAAACTAATAATCACCCCAAGGACTATTTAAACTCAGTGTTGGTGTTTGACTTGCAGAGAGTCTGCATACAGTTGGGATTAGGAATGTAAAATGTTTCATGAGACAAACAAAAGAATCATGTTTCTCAGCTAGTAGGACATTTCTGATTTTCTGGGAATGAGCCCAGAACTCATCAGAGATCTATAAATTTGTTTCAGTTCTTGACAAATCATGACAAATTCAGGACTCAAGGACAGGAAACACCTTTAGGAAATGCATTCATGACATCGGTAATTCACCACATGCACAGAAAGATGATCATATTATCACCAATTTTTTCATCTTCAGAAAGATTTTTTTATTGTTATTTTTTTCCACATATTAAATTTCTAAACCAGGAAACAAGTACTCCTATATTTCACTGCAAACAATTAAATCACTGTATCCTACTAAAGAAAACATCTAGAGAAACACTTGAAGCACAAGGAAATTAATATCTATTGCAGAGATGGGATTTTGCATCTAGTACTTGAAGTGGTAGAGTTTGCTTCTAGAGTCCTGAGTCCTTTGATTATAAAAACCCGGGTGCTGTTCTGCTAAAACCTGCTTAGCAGTATATGTGTGTGTTTGTTTCTGCTTCAAAATCTTCGTATACAAATTGCTGAAAATTGGTTTTCTTCTGGAATGATGATTAAAATATGGTATCAGCTAAAAATATGAAACCAGGGGTAGTTTTGCCTCACAGCCAGTCTATTCTGTCTAAGGTTTTTGACAGTTTATTTTTCCTTTTACTTGCTAATTTTTTGCTATTTCCTATCAGCTAGATGGCCAGCTGATAAAAAAGCTTTTCTGAATAGCTTTGTATTTGTTTTCTGATATGCTAACAGCTGCTGACGGAAAACTCAGAAGTGTTTTAGAATAACTTTGCATCAACATGACTCTAAAATAAGAAATTCCTTTTTCCCTAGGAAGTGAGCTTGCTTTCTTCTTGTGTGTGATTGAACCCTGATGACACCATTGTAAGACCTTTTCTGGCCACTTACATTTAGAAAACTGAGAAAGTAAGCAAAGGGAATTGTTTGCTTCCATATTATGAAACTGACATATTCATAACATTCAGAGTTTTTCTTTTTACTGTATACATTGTCTAGTTTTAAAACAACCAAAAAACTGTCCAGAAGAATTCAAATCCAGGAAAGCAGCATACCTGACTCCTTAATGTTCTTTTGCTCTTTTGTTTGCTTGCTGTCAACAGAAGTCAAGGGTTTTGTCTTCATGCTCTTTTTCACAAAGGTATGATAATGTTCTGCTGTTGCCATTTATGGTATTGCACCTCGCTTTTCAATTATGGGTGTTAATGTACCATGCTAATATTTAAGAAAAAAGTGTTTGATTCTTTAATCTACTGAAAATCTCCAACATGACCCTTGGCAAATCAAACATACCTTGTCTATATTTAGGAAGCATCTTGTGTGGCTACATCAAATTGTGCCAATCCAGAAGACTTTGTAAGCTTTACCTCAGTATATTCATTTGGACTTGATTATCTCAAATGTCTTTTCCAACCTAAATGATTCTATGATTTAGAAAGGTACCATCAGCAGCATACAATGATTGCACATGTGGTTACCATGAGTACAGAATCATAGAAGTAGAAGCAATCCAAATGTAGATGTGACCTTTACTTCTGACATTTCAGTTTCTTCAGGCAAACTAGAACAGTTTTAATGATTAAACAAATTTGTGGCAGAAAAATCTGTTGAGCACGTTTAAACATAAGTACAGCCTCTGGCTCAAGAAGTCCATAATTGGCTGATTGCTAGCATGTGGAAAGGTAAATGGCATAAGGACCACTGTATGCTTGTGCTTTTCCTAGTTCCTTCCTGCGTATCTTCTCTTTGCCACTGCTGGATACAGAGAACTGAGGTAGATGAATTTTGGTGTCTTGCTATGAGTGCTACTTTGCTTATAATGATAGCTTTTGAGGGGAGAATTTGTCAGTCATTGTTATTATTATCATCAACATCTCTCTGTTTCAGTCTTTTGTGCATCCTTTGGTGTTATTGCATTAATACCATTTAGAGTGTGCTGAAACGGGAATTCCCACTGCACGGAAAGTCTGTTCACTTGATTTCAAGGACAAAGTTTTGTAGGAGAATGAAAAATATCCTTTGAGAATGGAAAATCTGAAATGGTACTTAGAAAAAATTCAAGCAAAGTCATTTGTTGCCTTTTTTTCCCTTGTAGATCTGGTCAAAGTAGCCCGCCAGGGAGCAGGACAGCCTAGAGATCATGATGCTTGCAACTTCCCAAGAGCACACTGAGATGCACTGAGCATCCTCCTATTGATCCTTCTTCCATCGACATGGGAAACCTGATTTAGTCCTTTAAATATAGAAGATCTCACAATATCTGCCTCAGTCTGTCTTTCTGGAGGAGACTGGCATATTACAGTGCTAGTAGTGAGCAGATTGTCAGTTTTGAGCCAACTCCCATGCTGAATATTTTCTGTTGTGTATGATCATATTAAAGCATGAAACCTAAATCATGAAGGTTAGATTTGGAAGCCTGTCCTAATGCACAGTCATAGAAAAGGAGGGGTGGTTATTTGTAAATCATGGAGACTAACTTTGCCTTTAATTTTTACTCACTTGGCCCTTGCAACTTCTGGTGCCATATAGTTGGGGATTTCAGAGCCTAGTTGTTAGGAGCATGATGCTACCTTCATCAGAACAGCAGTTGCAAAAACTTGCTAGGAGTATGAGGGATATCACCTGTTCATCAAGTGCACTGTTTGCAGCACTTTGAGTCACCGAAAGCATTAGTGAAATGGTCTTTTCATGGATTTTTGTCTGTCTTCAAATTTTTTTCACTGTGTTGGGCCTCTGGCTAAATACATTTGATTCCTTCTGTAGAAGGAAATATTGCAGACATGAAAAGCCCCAATTGAAATGGGTAGTGTGTGACAGTTTCATCCTTCTGGCCTATTGTTTTACGACATGACTATCTTTAATAACAGTTCTTCAGAGACTCATAATGCTTTGTATGATTTACCGTGGTTACCCAGCATGCCACCTGTGCATGATATTAATTAAGACCTAGGGAACCAGTGCAATAAAGCTGAAAAATTCACTTTGCCAAAAGGTAGAGCAATGAAAACCAGAAAACCTCCTACATGTAGTCATTTGAAAGTTCTTCGAAAACTGATTTATGACACTTTTCTCAAGAGCATGAAAGAATATGGCATCTTAAAGATAAACTTACAGGTTCAATTGCCCACATTTCTGTCCACTTGAATTAAATGTACCTAAAGGATTGAGCTTATTTTCTGCATCTGTTCAAGAAGACATTTGAAATAAACAGCACGGTCCTAGCAACATAGCATGCTAGCTATTAATCCACTAAGTATGCTATTAGTACCTGTCACTTTGGATTAGCAATGAGTTTTTTACGTTCATCGTGTATTTAAGTATACTGACTTCTGGATGGATTAAATCTCTCTTATTCAACTAATTCCTCAAAAGCAATCATCTGGAGAACTTAGAAGTCTGTTTCTGAGCAATAAGTCCAAATAAGATGGGCTTTATCATACCAGAGAGTCACTCAGGATGAGGTAACAGGAATAATAATTGGTTTATAGGGTTTTAAGTTTTTGCTGCTAGAAACCTGCTCATACATAAATAAAAGACAGATATTTCATTTCTGTCAAGAATTTAAATTGTTCAGCGATTGATTAAATGTCAGGCAACCTAATAATTAGTGTACCTGACTATCATTTAGAATGTAAACTCCCTAGGGGAGGATTTTTCTTCTTCTTTCTCTCTATATAATCACTACCTCAAATCTCACAGTGCCTGACTTTGGCTCTGTAGCTGCTGTCACAAAAGAAATAATAATGTGTGCAAAACTCCCCAAAGTATAACCATATTCGCTTGTGATAATCTGATCGCTACATCTCTGAGGAATGTTGCTGCGCTATTTTGGAATGGTGCTTAAAAGGGACAACTTGGGCTTTTATGTCATAAATGTCATTAATGTCATTAATTCACCCCTTTAGTCCTAATGCATATATGAAGTACAACTTGCCTAGGCTGACTGGCACCACAGATTGAACTGTGTTCCTCTTAACAACTTATTTTAATTATCAAGATCGGTAATTTTTTTAATTGAGAGGAGTGGAGTGCAGATGTCAGACATAAAAGTAATAGAAGCTTGCAACCATTAACTTTACAATACTGTCAAACAATTTCCTCTTCCCAATGGAAACTGTGAAACAAGTCCTGCTTTCATACAAAAAGCACAGGCAAAGTGGACTGTACAAGTAAGGACAACACAACTGCTCTACTATGCAGCAGTCTGTGAAAGAGAGATGAGGAAGCTTGTGGGCAGGTTATTTGATGCTTGTTCTCTCTCTGTGGCTGAAGGTGTTAGAATCGATTTTGTTAGTATTTCTGTTAGTGATTTTGGTAAGAAATATCCAACAAGAGGTTTTCTTTGATGAGCATTGAAGACCCATTTAATAAAATTTTCTCAGAAAAGTCTTCTGTGGAGCCAGAATCTCTCCAGCAAAACGAAGTATTGAGTTCTTAATCAAAAAATCACCACGTCATGATTTCTTAACTCAGAAGTGTCTGGCAGTCTCTGAAGTGTTGATGAATCAAAAGTAATTAAGGATTTCAGATATTTGGCAAAGAATCTTTGTATGGGCAATAATCCATACCATGAAGAATTTGTGGACACCTTCCTCCCTATTCAGTATTTGTTTAGCTACTCATTAGAAAGTCCTGGTGTTTGTTTTGTGACTGGAAATAGTGGGAACTAGAAAATTCATTTTGCTAATCAGTTGCAAAATCCTAGGGAGTTTATACTTCACCCAAATTATTTTTTAATATTAGGTTTTGAGTTAATGTAATTGAAAAAACATTTTCTGGAAACAGTTCCCATAGAATCAGTAGGTTGGTTTTGGACCAATTAATCTTAAACTGGCAGATAAACTGATGGGATGAGAGACTTGCATTGGAGATGGTGCTGGGCATTGAGTGCACTTTAGCAAGTTTGCGGATGACACTAAGCTGGGTGGAAGTGTTGATCTGCTGGAGGGCAGGGAGGCTCTGCAAAGGGATCTGAACAGGCTGGACCACTGGGCTGAGTCCAATGGCATGAGGTTTAACAAGGCCAAATGCCGGGTCCTGCACTTGGGGCACAACAACCCTATGCAGTGCTACAGACTAGGAGAATTCTGGCTAGAAAGCTGCCTGGAGGAGAGGGACCTGGGGGTGTTGGTTGACAGCAAGTGAACATGAGCCAGCAGTGTGCCCAGGTGAACAAGAAGGCCAATGGCATCTTGGCTTGGATCAGAAACGGTGTGACCAGCAGGTCGAGGGAGGTTATTCTTCCTCTGTACTCGGCACTGGTGAGACGGCACCTCGACTACTGTGTTCATTTCTGGGCCTCTCACCACAAGAAGGATGTTGAGGCTCTGGAGCGTGTCCAGAGAAGAGCAACAAAGCTGGTGAGGGGGCTGGAGAACAGGCCTTATGAGGAACGGCTGAGAGAGCTGGGGTTATGTAGCCTTGAGAAGAGGAGGCTGAAGGGAGACCTCATTGATCTCTACAACTACCTGAAAGGAGGTTGGAGAGAGGAGGGAGCTGGCCTCTTCTCCCAGGTGACAGGGGACAGGACAAGAGGGAATGGCCTCAAGCTGTGCCAGGGGAGGTTCAGGCTTGACATCAGGCAAAAATATTCCACAGAAAGGGTTTTTGGGCACTGGAACAGGCTGCCCAGGGAGGTGGTTGATTCACCTTCCCTGGAGATGTTTAAGGCATGGGTGGACGAGGTGCTGAGGGGCATGGTTTAGTGTCTGATAGGAATGGTTGGACTTGATGATCTGATGGGTGCTTTCCAACCTGGTGATTCTATGATTCTATGATTCTTTGATTCTGAGGTCTCAAACAATATGCAGTGTTGTTTTATGGGAAGATGTTTCTGAAGACTAAAAAGAGAAGAAAAGGATAAAGGATATTTATTTTAAAGGTGTGATTCTGCATCAATTAGCTGCATTAATGCACCTGAGTAAGGAAAGCAGTAGATAAAGAAATTTAGGAAGTAAGAACTAAAGGTAACTTTCTGGACCTTGTTGTCTAGATTTCTACTGCTGTAAGGCAAGAGGTCACATCAACTTGCTCTCAGATACTTCTAGCTCTGTTTAGAAACCATTGTTGGTTTTTGTTCTCATTATTCCTACTGTTGAAAAGCTTCCCAGGTTTAATGGTTAGAGATTTCTTTATAGTTTTTGTCCTTAGCATCGTCTTTTCTTTATTAGTTGTTCTTATTGAAAATTAGGCTGCTGTTTGTTTGATAGGAATGGTTGGACTCGATGATCCAGTGGGTCTCTTCCAACCTGGTTATTCTATGATTCTATGATTCTATGATTCTGCTCTGATATGCTGAGATCTGAGACATGGTCTCTGCTGTCACTTTCCAACTGCTGTGCAACTCCAGCAAAGCAAAGTTCATAGAATCATAGAATGGTTCGGGTTATTTGTGATGATAAAGTCTTCATTTTCTGGATGTAGTTCCAGGTGAGGTCCCATGTCTCCTACTCCCCATGTGTTGTGCTCAGCTCTATTCTCTCAAGGACCATAATCCTTATTGTTTCTACTTTATGATCTGCTCCAAAACACAATTTCATGCAGCTGGATTATTACATTTTCTTTCTGTTTTCAACAACTTTTCTGGCACTGAATTTGTACCTGTAGATCCAACTCTGATGAAACCTGCAGAAATATTTTTAAGAGTTGTCCTTATCTGATTGCAGAAGCCAGGATAGGAGGAATGTTTCCAGCATGTGTCAGCACAATTCACTTCTTTCCAGCAATCAGCTTTATAATCTGGATATAACCCGATTAATCTTCCCTGATGAGGCACTTCCTACTCTTTTTTTTCCATTAACTCTCTAAAAGATTATTAATCTATCAAATCCTTTGCTTAGTCCTAAAACAGCTTGAAAAAGAGCTGTCCTGTGATTTGTGTCTGTGTTATTATAGCTGTTGGTTGTTTCAGAGCTTATAGAGAATTCCACAGAGGAGAAGTACTTAACTGAACTACTGGCATCAGTAAGATACTTGTGTATTTGAAGTATTCATTTACAAACGCAAGTGGGGCTGCCCTGAAAGCTGTTTCAACCAAGACAAGACTGACAGGCATAAGAAGGCATAAGATTGATTGGCATAAGAAACATGGTAAATGTGAATGGGAGTACATGAGATGGCCTGTTTGCACACGAGTTGTGGCTATGGTGCTTTCTGTCACACAGCTCAAGTTCTCTTACTTCTGTCAGCATTGCATGTTTAAAGTCCAGCATGGCAAATGGATTCTGATTTGTGCAAGTACGGGCAGGAGTATTTGGAATGAGAGTAAAGTGATTTGATAATGGAATGTGGCAGGAAGCTGGAGATGGTCAAGGATCTTTGTCATCAGTAGAGGAAGGCAGACATCATGGCAAGGTTAGACAGCATACAGGGGGCTTAAGTTTTTGGTTTGTGGATATATTGGGTATTTGTCTGCTTTATTGTTTTGGGTCGTTTGTTTGTTTGTTTTTCTCACTTACAAAGTAATTGCCCTGAATTAAAATTATGGTGAAAAGCATGAGTCCATAATAGAATATGTTTCACAGACTGAGGAAGGAAAGAGATCTGTGCTGTCATTTCAAGTTCACATGCTGCATGCATTATAATATAATGTAGGTGAGAAATGTGCTCTGAGTGCTGCAGAACCTCTGGGAAATTTCTATGGCCATGAGGAAGCCTGGAGCCCTGGGGACTGTTTGCTGATGTTGGAGGCCTCTGCTTTCTCTAGGCTAGCTTTGAGAAGATGAAAAAGCTGCTTGAATTTCTTCCTTCTTGCCCTTGTTATTTGCATTTTCTGTGCTACAAAGGTGTATTGCTTTCCTGTGAGATGATAGCTTGTGTTATCTTGCAAGCAGGAGATAAGCTCCCAGCTCGTTGAAGGAGCAGCAGCATGCAATGGCTTCTGGCCCATCACTCTGTGGATCTGTGGTACCAGCATATGAGTGTCTACCTCTTTTTCTTCTTTCTGTGCTTCCTGTTCAGCCTGTTGGCTTTTTGGATCTGGAGTGCTCTTTCACTGTGTTAGCAAACCTCTGGCCTAATGACGCTCTCATTTGCACTGGGAACTCAAGATACTATTATAGTAAAAACATTTATATGTGTGCTTCCTTCAGTCTGATCACTTGGAAAGCTTCAAGCCATTTCTTCCTCCTTGTTAATCAAAATCGCTAGTAACCCTGCATCAATATGGAGCAGCAGCAGCAAGAAGAACAACAAACTCCCTCCAGCAAGGCCTGCTCTTTCTTTGCAGCAAAATCAATCAATTTATTATCAGAATTGCAAATATTTGATAGCTATAATGGCTACACTGAAGAAACTGACTATACTAATGATGTTTTGATTTTTCAGTTCAGTTTTTCTAAAGCAAAAGACAATGAGAATATCAGTGCTGTCCCATCACCCCTCTCCCCTTCTGGGGAACTAAAAAGGGCAAGAATGGATAAATAAAGCCCAGGGCAAACAGAGGCAGGAAAAATTATATTTATTAAGAAACTCCGTCAAATACTAAAGGAGAGAGTGTTGAAAGCCAATTCAAAATTTCCAAGTGTAATATACTAAATAATATGGCATAGAGCAGCAGGAAGGCAGCAAAACCTTTTTGCTCCTGGGACTATCTCTTCTTAGGCCAACTAGAGAGGGATTACACTAGGCATTTTGTACCACAGGAGTGATGGTGCTCACTCTCATACCATAGTCCAGGCAGCAATATTCTCTGCCTGGAGTAGCTGAAGTAGTTTTATACAAGACACCTCTGTATCTATATGTAGATATATATTTGTGAACGTTCAGGCCAAATTAAAGCATTTGCCTTTGTTATAAAATGAAAAAAAAAGATCTTTCAAAATCTGGAACATCTGGGTACCAGTTGACTGCATCCAGCAGGCAGAGGAAGGGAAAGTGCTTTTCCTTTCAATCAAGCTTATTCACTAATTATTGTTAATGTCAGAACAGAAGAACAGAGCTAGACTATGGCAATGAAGGAGTAAAGCATTAGTTGTTTTCACTGATGAGCAAGATCCTGAAGTGTCATCTTAATAACTGGATGTGTCCTTTCATTGTGAGAATTCCTATTATTTTGAAGAAATTTTCATTAGACTATTCAGAGGTAGAGTGAAGGTCCCAGTTATTATAGTTTTAGGAAGAAATTATAATGTAATAGCTCAGGTACACAGGAAAAAAAGTGCTGAGCACTTTTTCTCTTGGTTATACAAACCTCTGAAACCCAAGAACCTTGCAGTGCAAGAAAAGAAATAGCAGTAGATCATCACAAAATCTTTACTTGAATTATGTACGGTTCTGTATTTTAACACAAACTACTACAGTATAGCCTGCTCCTGACTGGACGTTTCGGGATAATAACTTAATTCTAATATGTGATAATAGTAATACATGCCTTACCGAGGCAGCAGTGACATTTTAATTTTCCAAATATAGGTCAAACAACACTGAGTAAAAGAGCCAGGTCATTTAATTTCCTAAATATATTTTCCAGCAGGAAAACTGTCATTGTATGTACTTGAAAAAAGCTAATGTTTATTTTAAAAGATTTTAATTGCTTTGAGATTTTTAAGGAAGAAAAGGAATTACTTCCTGCAGATATTAGTAAGTCATTCCTCTGAAGCATAAGATATTTCAATGTCAGGAAACAAATTTGTACCAATGCATTTAAGCAAATTATTTGGTTTGTTGTAAAACATTTTTTTTCTGTTTAGAATGTTCTGAATGGATAATAAACATGTTCATTTCTAAATTTTTCCCAGAGAATATTTTTTTACTATACTACTTTTTTCTCTGTCTTCTGTTACGCATATCAAAACCAAAAATTTGCAATACTTAGCTTTATTTAACTGAACATATTTTAATCAATAATGATTTCCATTGCAGCAAACAGGAAAGTTCCTTGGCAGAATGCACCTGTGAATCAATGATAGACAGCTGCATGCCCACCCTTGCAGCTGCAGACATCCTGAAACCCCAACCCAGAAGGACATTTTTTTTGTCTGGTAGGTACATACTGGTATCTTTACTGTTATAGAAAAATCAAGTGCCTATCATTTTTTCTCACTTTAGAATCCCTGTGTTTTGAATGGTAGTTAGCAGAATCTCAGACCTCCACCAAAAAAATGACAGCTGCAAGGATTAATGCTGTGATATTTTAAGCTCACAAATTAGAAAGTTCAAGGAAGAGCAAGTACCAGCCAAATGGCAAACTGCATACATTTAATGTAAAGGAACATGTTAGAAATGAGCCTTTCCACTTAGACTTGTCAGCTCCATACCTCTCATTAGTAATACAAATGCTCCTATCTAGTCTTCCAAGATTTATATTTGTCACATGCTTATTGCTGGTAGAATTTTCATAATGAATTTTGTGTTATGTATACTTACACACATTGGTTTTTCTAGTGCTATTTCCTTTTTCCTATATCAACATGGATTTCTGGGTATCTAACCCATAATTCGGTTACCAAGAATGCATCTTCTAGCCTCGAGATGACAAAAATTAAAATTTTGCAGAACTCAATTAAATGTTTGCATGGTTGAAAGACTATGAACCAAACATGTTTTGCAGAGAGAATTGTTTGGGTTTTTTCCTATTAAGTTTTTTAGGAAATATTTATTCTCTCCCAAGAATCCTCCTTGATGAGAACTGGGAGAAAAATCTCTTAACTCAGAGGCAGCTGTATTCTGCTTCACTGCAGTCTGACAATCTTATGTCTAAAGGTTTCCTCCCTGAGTACAATTTTTCTATTTTGCATTCACTCATCTTACTGAAATGTTGATTCTGAAATTCCAACCAACTTCAACGGGACTCAGTGCACCTATGCTGATCATTTTTAAAACTTCCCACTGACAATGCTAGACAATGCTGCGAGTCATGAAGGTAAAAATGACCTGGCTCAAAAAGGGCCATGAGAGAAGTCCAAAGGCATCACTAACATCAAGAAATCATTATGAAGCTCCAGTGAGCTCTGAAATCAAGAGCTCCGTTGTGATTCTTTTGTAGCCAAATTGGGCTACAAGGCTCTCATGACCAAACACAATTTTTTTTAGGGGCATCTTTCTTTCGTACTGTGGTGTGAGCAGCACAGTTCCCTACTGCCTTTCCACCCTGAACCCCTACTACTATATCTTTGTCTTTTGCTTTGCTCCTCTGGGCCAAAGAGAAAAAGGACAGGATTAAAAATGCTACCTGCCAATCTTGGATATATGGAGAGATAGAAGAAAACTGGGGTTTTTTTTGTGTGCATCTTATCCATGCTTGTTTGCTTCTAGGGTGGCATTCTCAAAGGCTTGTCGTGACATGTGGGCTTACACTGTCCTTGAAAGCCAGCGGGAGCCTGCTGATAGTCTCATTTCTGCAGCTGTTTAAGAAAAACCTAGCTTTTATTATTTTGTCTTAATTAATAAGTATGATGCACTAGCTATAGACTGCATGTCATTCACATCTCCCATCAGTGCTCTGCAGTAGAGGAAGTTTTCTCTGTGCATTGGAATGGGGAAGCGAAGGAAGTAGAGTGGAGCGACCTCCTGTCTCCTGGAGCCTGGGGGAAGAAGTAGGATGGTGCAGACTGTGTGTCTGCATGGCACCAACCCAAGCTTGGCATGCTGAGTTGTGTATATAGTACATCTTCACCAGAAACCACATCAAGAAGTTGGAGTTGCTGTCCTGAGATATAGATGGATGAGGGTGTGGACTCCAATCTGCATGAGTTTTCATCTCAGACACACTGGGAACTTGAATGCAGCCTTCTGACATCTGAAACTTGTATCCTGTACATCCTCAGGCTGTGCAGTGTACAAGGAGACTGTTTCCCACACATGCAAAATTCTGCACTATATATACAGGCCCCAAAGTCTTCCACTCTGTCTGATAGAAGGGAGGCTTAATATTCAGAACTATTGGCCTCCTCTAACTCTTGTTCATATTTGTTTGTCTTGAGATTTTTAAAGCACCAATGTCACTGATGTGACCCAAATTAACTGCAAGGGTAGAAAAAAATCTAACAACTCATATTTAATAAATTGCAGTTTTCCAATGATGCGAGGTATCCTACAATGCAATGAAATATATCCCTTATTGGTCTGCTAGTCATTAAATAATTTCTCCAGCTCAGTTTATGTCATTCTGTTGCCAACTCGGAGACTTATATCGCTTTCTCAGTTAAATCATTGGCTCCTAATGATCCAGCTGAAATTTTATGCCCAACCTATCCCCCAGGAGACTTTTATATACACTGTAATGATACTGTTTGCTTGGGCACTGGCTGTTAAATTTTCTAGCAGCTCATTTCACAGTCTTTGATAAATTTCTGAGAAAGAAAGCACTTAGGCTATTTACGAGAAATCAGATTGGCAGTTGTGTTAAGGCTGCAAGCACAAAGCACATGCTCAGCTTTATTTAGATGCTCCAAACTTTACCTGAAACTAAAATTCATCTCTGTGCTGTCTGGGTTACACCTCCTTTGATGTTGCTATTGCTACATTAGTGATCCCATTATTGCAAGTGAAGGGACTGGGTGTTAGGCTCCGGCAGCTGTATGGCAAAGGGGGGATGTCTTGATTTGAGGGAGACTGGAGGGCCCCTCACTGTGTGCCTTCATCTTGCAGGCTGTTTTGGATGTCTCCCACAATCTGTCATACTTGATGCCATATTAAACATGAAGCTGAACTATAACAACCAAATGAGTCACAATAGCTCTCCAAAGGGACCTGAACAGGCTGGACCACTGGGCAGAGTCCAATGGCATGAGGTTTAACAAGGCCAAATGCCGGGTCCTGCACTTGGGGCACAACAACCCTGTGCAGTGCTACAGACTAGGAGAAGTCTGGCTAGAAAGCTGCCTGGAGGAGAAAGACCTGGGGGTGTTGATTGACAGCCGACTGAACATGAGCCAGCAGTGTGCCCAGGTGGCCAAGAAGGCCAATGGCATCTTGGCTTGTATCAGAAACAGCGTGACCAGCAGGTCCAGTGAGGTTATTCTCTCTCTGTACTCTGCACTGGTGAGACTGCTCCTCGAATCCTGTGTTCATTTCTGGGCCCCTCACCACAAGAAGGATGTTGAGGCTCTGGAGCGCGTCCAGAGAAGAGCGATAAAGCTGGTGAAGGGGCTGGAGAACAGGCCTTATGAGGAGTGGCTGAGAGAGCTGGGGTTGTTTAGCCTGGAGAAGAGGAGGCTGAGGGGAGACCCCATTGCTCTCTACAACTACCTGAAAGGACATTGTAGAGAGGAGGGTGCTGGCCTCTTCTCCCAAGTGACAGGGGACAGGACAAGAGGGAATGGCCTCAAGCTCCGCCAGGGGAGGTTTAGGCTAGACGTTAGGAAAAAATTCTTTACAGAAAGGGTCATTGGGCACTGGAACAGGCTGCCCAGGGAGGTGGTTGAGTCACCTTCCCTGGAGGTGTTTAAGGCACGGGTGGACGAGGTGCTGAGGGATATGGTTTAGTGTTTGGTAGGAACGGTTGGACTCGGTGATCCGGTGGGTCTCTTCCAACCTGGTTATTCTGTGATTCTGTGATTCTGTGATTCTATAACTACATGAAAGGAGGTTGTAGAGAGCAGGGAGCTGGCCTCTTCTCCCAAGTAACAGGGGACAGGACAAGAGGGAATGGCCTCAAGCTGTGCCAGGGGAGGTTCAGGCTTGACATCAGGCAAAAATATTCCACAAAATGGTCATTGGGCACTGGAACAGGCTGCTCAGGGAGGTGGTTGAGTCACCTTCCCTGGAGGTATTTAAAAGATGGATGGATGAGGTGCTAAGGGGCATGGTTTAGTGTTTGATAGGAATGGTTGGACTCGATGATCCTGTGGGTCTTTTCCAATCTAGTCATTCTGTGATCTTAGGTAGCTTATTTTTTTAAAAAACATGGTGTTTCTGGACTCTCAGAAACAGAAATACAAACATAGATTGAAAAAATCAAACCCTCACATAATTTGAATATTTTCAAAACAAATTTTTGTGCCATTATGATTAAAAATATTTTGATTTCAGCTTAAGGTTTCATTTATTTCTTTTTAAATTTAAAAAATAAGCAAGAAGTTTTGGCTGAAGCACATTACTTTATTAGTTTTGCATTAACGACTAAGGAGAAATATTTTCAGTTCAAAACTAATAATTTTGATCAAGATCAGCATCTTTCTGAACACTCTTGCACATACCAAGATTTTCAGAGATTCCTAGTCCAGTTATTTGGAGTTTTCCATCAAGCTTCAACAGTGCCTGCATACAGCTGGAAACAGTTTTCTTGCAATCCAGTGTTATAAACCTACAGGCTGTAGTCCAAAACAGGCAGTTAATGTTCCTTTTTTTTCTGATTTCAGGTGTGTCTTTTGATTTTTGAGAGATGTATTATGCAAAAAAAAAATTAGATTTTTTGACATGTCTTGTTTCTTCTGAATGCTTCTTTCTGAGCACTGCGATCATTGCATGAGCTAAGTCTTTCTTTCGAAGGCTGAATTCTTCCACAGCAATGCAATTCAATGTGCTATAATTTTGAGGACTTAGTGAGACATTGCCGACTAAGATATTAACTAAAGAAGACGGCAGAGTTTTTTTAGGGAGTCATGTTCTGTTTCAGCACAGGAACGCATTAGCTGCGTGCATATAAAACAGTAGTAATTAGTGTTCTCTGCAGGCAGCAGGATTCTTCTTTCTGTGAATGATTTAAATTTCTTCTTAAAACTCATTATTTCCCCTTTCCTTGTGTTATAGTTTGGACTTTTCATTTACTTGGTAGAGTTCCTTGGTGTTTTGAGAAATGCTGTGTAAATAATAAGCTAACGATTCCTATTCATCTAGTCTTGTTCCTGCTGTTTGAGATCATTAGGCAGACACTGGGCCCCCTCCTACCAGTCTCTAATTGCTATGTGATTTCTAAATAATGATTTTCTGTCATATAACTTAGATTAACAGAAACTCCTAGACTGCAAATATAATACAGCAACATGTGTCCATTTGGTCCTGTAGGGCCTATACCACATAAGAAAAACCTTGACAAAATCATATTTTAAGAACTGGTGCCAGGGTCAGATGGGCACCTGCCTGCTCCTTGCCTCTCAGCAAGGCAGGAAACCACTGAATGCACAGTAGGGTCATAGACTGCTGCAAAAGCAGAAGATGGTAGTTTGAAAGCAGGATGAGGGAAGGCAGCTGTCCCTACTGAAGAGTGGCAGGTCCTTCAGACAAACTTAGGAGCAGTTTCCCAAAGACATGACGCTCATGTGGCTAGACAGGTCATTTGCCTCTCTGCTTCCTCAGCAGCATTTGAATTTACTTGCCATTTAGAATCAAAGTTAGCTGAAGGACAGGGATTGTAAAATAAAATGTTCCTAAAACATACCTGAGAACTCATGACGGGGTGGAGGAGAATGACATCCAAATTGATGCCTTCTCAGTGGAAAAGAGGGCAGCAGGAGCCCAGCTACTTTAATTAGGCACTGGAGAATCTGTACAGGAGCATGCTGCAGGAAACCACGCTGCTTCGTTCACTGGCTACTTGTTATTAACAGGGTAGCCTGCAGGGGCTCTAGGCTAGCAGTGAAAGTTTGTTTGTAATGCAGCACATTCTCCCACTCTGCTGTAAAGGAAGTCTGGATGAGGGTTAGAGACTAGATTTAACTCTTTGCTGGGGCTAGTCTAAACTCAAACCTGAGCCTCCATTTTTCTCCTAACTTTGCCTAATTGCTCTTAAAAGTTTTCTTTGTCTCTGACCTGAAAACTGTTTCCTACAAGTTGTATAGGTCATGCACACTCCTACAAACAGGACTGGATTTGTCAAGCTGTCTTGTCAGAACAAAAGAGCTTCATTTGCTCAGGAACTTTATGTTCCCAAACCTGATGGGAAGAGGTGGAACAGCAAAATCTCCCAGTAGGTAAAAAGTCCTGCTGCCCTAAGGTTTTAGAACTACTTATTTTATTTATGTATCAATACATAGATATCTATATGCATAAGGAAAAAAAAATTTGAATGTGCAAGGGGTAATCAATCATGATGTAGGCTTCCATGATCCTTTTGGATGAAACAGAATTAATTTTAATCTCTCAGTGTCTGTATGAGAGGAAGCAGTAGTATTTGGCAGATGTGTGGGCACGCTCTCTCTGAAGCACACAGTAAAACAAAGCATAACAAATCTGTGTTTAGAAATCTGAAGCCGCCTGCACTGCAGTCAACATATTAAAGTTTTTTCAACAGCTTGAGAGATGATTGAGTGCCTTAGCCCAGGTTTACCAAGACTGAGAAAAGTGTTGACATAATATGTGTTTGAAACCTTGCTTACATTTTCTCACATGAAACTTAGGCTGTTTATTTGAAGTTTGTCACATGTTAAGCAGAAGCAAAAAAAAAAATGCTTCAAAAAAATCAAGAGAAGTAAACTAGTGCAATATGCAGAGGACTGATTTCCACCCATTAAAATATGAAGTTCATCTTAGTCATAATTTTACTAGATGGAGAAGATCAATATCAGAAATTTGCTAGCAGCTTTAGTTGCTATGTGCTGTGGCTAAGCATAATGTGCTTTTGCAGAACTGTTTGGGAGAAGTCAGGAGCTGGACTTCAAAGAGCCCTTTATTCAGTGAAGGTTATACTTTAAGAAAACTGCTTAGCAGAAAGAAGTAATTAGAAGGCAGAAGTAAATGCCACTGCTCCACTACTATGGAAAAATGTGAAACAACAACTGTGTGCAGCAGGCTACAAAATAAGGAAAACTGTATGGGAAATAATGGCTTAGAAAATCACTGTGTTAAGAGATAATGGAAGGGAAAGATGCTTCACCCTCTCATTGCTCATGGTTTTGTCCTGAGGGGATCAATGGAAAGACAAATGGAAGGGGGATGTGATATAAAGACCCTGTGTCTTTCCTTTGCAGGCAGGAGGAATCAGAAGGAAAGCATGCATTCCTCCTAGGCAGGGGACAGCTTTCCATGTTCTCCTGCTAGCTGCTTTCCTTACCTTAGAATCTCTTCATTTAATCTTTGAATTGAGGTTGGATATTTTCTATAAGGTGTGCATCAGCTCCTGTAGAGATGAGGGGGTTTGTAATGGCATTAGAGATCCGTATTACTCACTTGGCCAGATGAGATATGCATGCTCGTTCAAAATTTAATAGTTTCAAGTGAAGAAGTTCAGGAAAACACTCCACAGATAAATAAATAGTGCATATTATGGCCCCCTGCTCCTTTTAACTAGCATAGCTAGTTTCCTGAGACTCAGTAATAATGGCAACTCCAATTTTCTTCCGGCCGAGCTAGGCCTACCTAAATCATGATCCAATTGTTTACAGAAAGGATGGAGCTGTGGGCCAACAGGACTCAGGGAAGACAGCAGAGGTGTGTTGCCTCTCCACATCCCAGGACATAGATATTAAACAGACAGTATGAAAAGTTAAAATCAAGTGGGCTGGAGCAATGGTTGTGAGACGATTATCTAGTCTGAGAAAGCAGGGAGAAGGGTTGTCAACAAGATGATATCTGCTTCCCTGGCTCTGTTGGCTCCCTGTTGTGCTGATTTTCAGTGAGCCAGAAGGCTGCACAGTAAGATAGATCAGGCTCCCTGCAGCCCCTGTTGTCCAATAGATCAGTTCTAATGGAGAACAAGAACAGAAAGTTGTCCAAGTAATTTAGGCATTTTCCTGGAGAGAAGAAGAAAATTTACAGACAGGTAGGAAAACAACTAGAAAAATTGCTGGATTTTTGCAGTCCTTTCATACACTTGCAGGTAAAACCAGAACAAAGTGAATGAAATTAAATCTCATTGGGGCCCTGCTTCTTTTATCTAACAGAGTTAGTTGTGTCAGCTCCATGTTTGTTTTTTTCTGAGGTGTAGTAGGCCCACCTAAGGAAAGCCAGAAAGCCCCCAGGCCTCTGAGGCTGTGTTCAGACCTAGTCCCTAAACTAGCCCGTTCTAGCAAGAAAAAATATCAGTTTTTACAAGATGACTCACTGCTTTCTCTGCATTCAACAGCAGAACATGTATTAAATGACAATGGATCTGTCCTGTGTTACTAATAAGCAATCAAAGGAGCTTTGCTCACTTATGAATTAGTCAGAGAAAATGTGACCTGGACAAAGTTTTGGGTGCTTTTTTTACATCCTTATGCTTGTTCCCCCATCATTTGTAAGGCCTGCACCCCATGCAACACTGCAGGCTTGGGGAAGAGTGGTTGGAAAGCTGCCTGGCAGAGAAGGATCTGAGGATGTTGGTCAACAGCTGACTGAACATGAGCCAGAGGTGTGCCCAGGTGGCCAAGAAAGCCAGCAGCATATTTACTTGTATCAGGAAAAGTGTGGCCAGCAGGACCAGGGAGGTTATTCTGTCCTTATACTCTGCACTGGTGAGGCTCCACCTCAAATTTTATGTTCAGTTTTGGGCCCTTCACTACAAGAAAGACATTGAGGTCCTGGAGCATGTCCAGAGAAGGGCAACAAAGCTGGTGAAGGGACTGGAGAACAATTCTTACAAGGAGCGGCTGAGGGAACGAACATAGTTTAGTCTGGAGAAAAGGAAGGTGAAGGGAGACCTTATTGCTCTCTACAACCACCTGAACGGAGGTTGTAGATTGTTGGGTGTTGGTCTCTTCTCCCAACTAATACATGACAGGATGAGAGGAAATGGCCTCAAGTTGTGCCAGGGAAGGTTCAGATTAAATATCAAGAAAAATGTCTTCACTGAAAGGGTTATTGGGCAGGGAGGTGGTTGAGTCACCGTCCCTGGATGTATTTAAAAGATTGGTAGACGAGGTGATAAGGGATATAGTTTAATAGTGGACAGGTACGGTTGGACTTGATGATCTCAGAGGTCCTTTCCAACCAAACAATTCTATGATTCTATATAAAAAAAGGGCAAGTAGTGCTTATATTTTCTCCCCACACAGTGAAAAATAGGATTGCTCTGATGCCCTTGAGGTTCCCGAGGTCTAGCTACCTTTTAAGAGGAAGGTTTCAAAGCCAAGTTTAGTGACTTCTGAGAGCTTCTCCATCCAGACATCCTTTTGAATAAAATCTTTATATGTGCTGGAATTTTTATGACATATCTTGCTCTTCGGATCCTTCAATGATTAATACCCCACATCAAAACATATGTGAAAGTTTTTGAGCACAATTTAGTGTGGATTAACTTTTTCTTTTCTTTTCTTTTTTTTTTTTTTTGGTCTAAGTTTAAATATTCACAGGTGTTTAAGTCACTTCAGTTTTGGTCCCATGTCTTACTGTGAACCCCATGCAAATGTTTCATCAGTGGAAACATTTTCATTTTAGGGCTTTGGCTACCCAAGTGACAAAACAGATAGAAAATGTGACACTGTTCATCAGTCCAGCCTAGCTCTACCTCTTTTGGCTTTGCTAAGCCTGCTTGCCACTGTTGAGTGCTAAAACGAGTGATTAATTTCACAGATTCCCCTTGTTCCAGTGTGATTCATAGCTTTTGTGGTTCCTCTTGAACACTGCATATTTATTGAGGTCCTTTTATTTTCTTTTGTGTTGCAGAGAGTATCGCAGCTTTAAATTGTGCTATCATGGGTGACAGCTGGGCCTGACTCAGTTCTAAGAGAACGTAAATAAACCTCTGTATTTCAATAGAGTAAAAATTATGTTACTTTTTTTTCACAAACAGACAAGAAGAAAAGCATGCTTATTTTTCATAGTGCAAAGTTACCAATACAAGTTTACCTGTTGTTCTTCTGCAGCATAGATGCTTCTGTACACTTGTCCTAATTCAGTCTTTGAGTCCTTCAGTGTAGAAGCAGAGCAGGCATGTCACCTAACCTCCATCCCTGCAAGTGTGGCATCTGTTCTAAGCTAGGTGTCTTACTTCTGTGTTTGGCAGAAATCACTGACCTTGCAGGCCTGTCTCTACAGAGAATCTGGGCAGCAGGATGGGTCAGAATGCTCTCTGCAGCTAGAGTGGAGTCCATCTCCCAAAATCTTTGGTTTGCTGTTTGCATAGGTGTGAGTGAGTACAGATTCAGGTACAGACTCTTTAAAAAAATAACAATACTAATGAGCAAAAGAGCTAGGACTGTTTAATGACTTGACATCATAGACCTGAATATAGAGATTGAGTTTACCTGAAGACCTTGCAGGATTTGACTTTCGAAGAAATTGTTCTATAAAACATGAAGGCTTTCATGCTTGTTTTTTTGAATATTTTTCTTCTCATTTCCTCAGTCAGAAGTAAGTGGGCTGTCCTGATGCACCAAGAAACCACCCTCTGAGAAGGGCATTAGTACTGAAACGTCTCCCTGTTCAGAAGAGAAATATAATTCAGAGCAAAGCAGTAAAACAACAGCGAACTGTACTCTTGTATCTGATTGCAACCCTAGCCGTGATGGGCAGTGGAAATCTGGTGATCTAGTGGATCTAGGATCCACTAGAGTGGAAGTAGTGCATATGTGACAGAGCCAGGAATAGGAAACTACAGGACCTGAAGCTTTAATCATCCCTAAAGCTTCCTGTGGAGTCTGCTGTTTCTTGCACATCCCGGTAGTCAGTACTTGCCAGCTTAGGTATTCAGTATAACAGTACTCAGTGAGCCCAAGCTGCAGAAGCTGCCTGCTTTCTACTATGTGCTGTTATAGTGTGAAGATTCTTGCTGGTAAAGTTTTAGCAGTGAATGTGATGCTCATGTTGTGTGCTCTCTAGCTAGACACATATCTCTCGTGTTTGCAGGTCCCACAGCTGAAGAAGCTACTCTTTCAAGTCTTCCTGTACTGCAGACTAGAACTGTGAGTGTTTCCCTGGCATGGAACCTGAGCGTAGGTGCCAGCTCTTGGAGAGCAGATAGTTAGAGGGTAAATTCAGCCACTAGCCCCAACAAAACAGTAGAATAACATAATTATAATAAATTAAAAAAATATATTCTTGTATCACTTGGATGGATATTTTCATCTTGCACTTTGAGAATAGCCTCTGATCTTCTGTGGAAATGCATCTTGCATTTAAATGGAGTCTATGTCTTTCCCTTGGACATACAGTTTTGGCTAGAGCTTTCTAAAGAAAAATAAAAATCAGACAAAACACCCTTATCTTGTGATAATGGTTCTGTTTCTTTGATGTCTTTTAATTATGCTAGCTGGCTCTGTAAACTTAATTGCATTAGAGGCTGCTAATTATCTGATTAGGAAATGCTTGGCTGTAATAGCTTATTTTAATGAATTCAGTATGTATGCATGTGATTTTTAGTTGTTTAGCTCTTATCTCAAATTGATAAGCTCTCAGATGCCTTCTTTTTGGTTTTTTTGGGGTTATTTTTCCTGTTTATTTTAATTTAATAGAAGCTGAATTGTATTTAAGTAGTCCCCAGTGGGGCGTTCTGCTTCTCTGAACTCCCTGAGATAGTGTGAGGGCTGCTAGAAACTGCATGAGAAAAGAAGACGGATAGAGTTAGCATCTTCTGTCTAATGAATTTTGGAGGATCTGGTCCTTCAGATCATCTTGTGGGCCTGGATTGTTTGGCTGAATGAGGGCTGTCAAGCTCCGGCCTAGGCATCATGGCCAAGTGACACCATAAGACTGAGAAGCAAAGATGTGAGTCTGACTAATTTCATTTCACCAGCTGCTTATGCTTATTCTTGAGAATGCTGTGAATTATAAATCTGTAAGTAGAGTTATGGCCAGGAACGTTTCTGAATAACTGGCAAAGCTAAAGCAAGGCATTTTTTCACTTAGTTTCAACTGATTTTCAAGGAGTGATGTCCTAAAACACTTCTTGCCCTTTTGAGAACTTTCTGAATGCCAGAGAGATTTTGGAGTCATTGCAGAAATGATGATAAAGGAGGTGACATGAAGGAAAGAATGTTTCAAACTCCCCTGCTCATTTAACTTTCCCAAAGAGACATATGAGCTATCCATATGATTTTGAAGTTATGGAAACCATAAAAATAATTTGGCATAGTCTGAGAATTTTTCTCCATACTTTATTTAAGATAACTTTCAGTCTTGATTTTTTAGTGCTAGTAATGCTGAACAAAATCTGTGCTCAGAAATGGAAATATAATTGCCTTATGTGGCAGATATTTTTGCCTTTGATCAGGAGCCGGAGTTGGTTTAAAGCCTGATTGTGCTGATCACGCATAGTAGCAATGATAGCAACTGGATATTCGTCTTGACGCTGAGAAAACTTTCTCTAGAGACATGATGCTATATATGTATTTGAATGTACCTTGACATTTTGATATCTAATGAAGGCTGATTCTTGATCTGTTGTTGCAGCAAAAAATTCCATTGGAGCTCTACTGTTGTGATTTATTCTTGTTCCCATGCTCAGGTCTTGCTTTGAGTCCTGTCTTCCTTTACTATGCACTTTCTCTTAGATGCATTCAAAGTGGATTTTTGAGTATTCCCAAAGCAAGGTAGTCCTGTTTATTAAACAGGTGGTTAAGACACACATTCTAATGAGATCCATGTCATCCTTTTACTGCCCTCCAAGACTTCTCTTCTTAATAGCGGTGCCCAGCACAAATAGTCTCATTTCCTCATTTTGGGTTCGTTTTACTCCAAAATGAACCATCCCATTTGCTTATCACCTGCAGTATTTAACTCTTAGAAATTTGATTATTACTAAATGAAAACTCACAAAAAAACCCCTTTCATCTGCTTCAAGAGTGAAGTGGGAACCTCTCCCTCCTCCTCACCCCACCAGTGTAGCTGGACATTTAGTCCTTGTGGTCTTACAACAGCAGTCAGTAGGAATATTTTTCAGCACCTAGTAATGACGAGTGAGAAAGGTGTCATAGTACTAGGACTGAGTGGAATGCTGTGTTCATAGGATCTCTGGTTGAACCCTTCTGGCTTCCTTTGGTTCTGACCTTATGGCTGCAATTTTTCTTTGGTGTCTTTGCTCTTGAAGTCAAACACTCACACAAACTGCTGTCCAGTCCATCAACTTGGTGTATTATTTGAAGCAAATTAATTAACAGTAAGCATTTAGCACACTTTACCAGGTTCATAACTGGCTTTCAGTGATCTCAAAGCTGGCTTGCCACAGGTTCTTGACTCAGTGGTAGGGCAGGAGCTGGAAGAGGTCTGGCAGCAGCAAATGTAGGCAGCATCAGAGATTCAGGCAGCTCCAATGGGTGTTTCAGAGCTTTGGCCTAATGGGACAGTCTGCATCATGAAAAAGTGATGGCATCTCTCTCTCATCAAGATCCAGGGGGTAAACCTAGAATGTTCTCTATCTGTAAGGGACTTTGGTCAGCAGTCATGAGTTAGCAGGAAACTTGGAGATCAGAAATAAAAAAAAGAGACTTCTGGAACTGGAGGAAGAACATCTGAAGATGGTGGACCGGTGTGCCCATGTTTCTGCCCTCATTTTAGTGGTAATCAGTGATTTAGCAGTTGCTGAGCAATTTTGAAGTAGCTCAGAGCTGTGTACCCTGATGCTTTAGGGAACAGAAGGTGTACGAGATAAATCTCGTCTTCTCTCACCTGACTGGCCTAGGACAGCAACCACAGGCCTATAGTCAGTCTAATGGCAAAGGATTAGGTCAGCTTTTAAAAGCAGGTTGGCTAATACTGTTTTAAATACAGTGACATTGAATAGTTCCTTGCAGCAGAGGTCAGGGTGGTTTTGCCTTCAGCAGAAGGATCTTGAGGCTCCTGCTGTGGTTCGCTGAGCACACGTGAGCTCAGGTCTGGAGAAGGGCTGGTACAACCCAGTGCTCTGTGGAAGGCTGCTAACGCCTGCTGTGGCCTGGCTGTGGGATGGTGATGAAAGAGTAAGCTGCACAAGCTGGGAAAGCTGTGGACAGAAAGAAGCAGAGGAGAGGCAAAGGAGAGGAGAGTCAAGAGACAGAGAAATACAGCTAGAAAGAAGGTGTAAAGGTACAAGTTACTACTCAGTCTTCTGCTGATATCTGAAAAGCTTGCAGAGAACAATTAGGAATTGGAAAACAAACCTCTGTCCTGCTGTAGGTTCAGCTTTTGCTGTGAGGTTCTGCAAGTCAAGGCAGGCACTGCCACTTCATATTTAATTGCTGTTCGGTGAAAAAGGATTTCATTTTTTCTTTTTCCTTGTTGCCACCTCCAGTGTCTGCAGGTGCAAGAGCAAGAAGAAATAGCTTCACAAGCCCCTAACATGACAGCCCTGCAGGGCTGATGATAAGAATTAATCTAAGACATATTCCTTTTTCTTCTGCTGCTGTTGGAGGGATGAGGGAAAATAAGGAGAAAGGTGTGTGAAGATACTCTGAGACAGGCTATTCTGCTTTTTTTTTTTTCTTTTACCCAACAGATTAGCGTGGATATTGGCTGTTTGATGGGAGAAAGAATATAAATGGACAGGGAAGGAATTACTGTGCAGTTATTTCTTTTACGGGGGAAAAAGAAAAATAAATATTTTGATGGTTCTTTGTGGTTTGCTCTTGAATGTTTTCCAAGGAAGTGGTGCAATCTATAGTGCCAGATTGTACAGGCTCTTTAAAGAGTGTTTTTCTAATAAAAAAAAAGAAGAACAAAACAAAACTTTCTTCAGTGCTTTACCAAGATCACACAACATAAGCACATAATGATAACTAAGTGTAGACACTTGCTGTGCTGAAGGTAGCCAGCAAACTTTAATTTGCTCTATGGATTTGCATGGCTGTTTTAAACATTATTTCCATCTTCAGAGGTGCAGTTATTCTTACTGTTCCTTTCCGCCATATCTGGTAGCATTAACACCAAGATTGACTTTCTCTTTTCCAGCCTAACAAAAGAGAGATGATGTAATAAAAAGCAAATTAATATAGGCTGCTAAATGGGAATAGCTAGCTATAAATACCCAAAGCATTTCCTGTTAATTATAGTTTTGAGGCTTGACATGAAATTTTCTGGTTTTCCTCCTAAATTATTAAAAATCTGACAGTGATGGGCTGGAAAAGAACCTTAAGAGAACTGCTGCTATTTCTCATTAATTTAAGACATATTCTTTTCAGTATAAGATTTTCAGAGTTTAAAGATTCAGTAACTTGGATTCCATGGAGACTGTGATATCTGGCATCCCACACAGATGCGGTGTAGATGAAAAAGCTGCCTAAAAAGTGTTTGTAAAAAGGTAGCACAAAGATAGTAGTTTTGGAAGAAACAAATTATCTGCAGATGTTGAAAATATGATTAATCATGTAGAGATAGATTGAAAATTTGCATGCTATGAAAACTGCAGATCTAATTTATTTCCAGAGGATGTATTTAAGTATAGCTCCTTTGACTTTAACAGTTTCAGAGTAATGTTAGCAAGAGGACAATTGAACCAAATTTCCTTAGAGTAAGCGAGTGTAGAAGAATTTATGTATCGCCATTTTTTCAGATTTTTGTTATGAAATTGCAGTTTCATGTATCCATTTCAAACACAACTTTTGGAGCTTATTTGTATTTCTTTTTGACTTTATAGTGAGAAGTTGAAACTCCATACTCAGGATGATCCTTTTGAGTCCTTCAAGATGGGGTGCGGTCGGTACAACCAGAAATGCAGTGTAGTGATGCAGAGCCCAAAATTATAATTTTATTTCATAGGTGGCATGGGCTCAAGGGCAGAAATTATGGGAAAACTTGTGATCTTCTTCATGAGTGCAGGAGGGTTTTTGGCATCCACCTTCCATGAAATCACCCTGATCGCCATACCAGGCTTCCCTCTCAGTGTAATGTGATGGTCTGCAGGCTGCAACAGAACTGTACTGGGCTGCTCTTACTGTCACCCAAGGCAGTAGGTAACTTTGTTGTAATTGCAGCCATCCCCTCTTCTGGTGCTGCAGCATCAAAATTCTTCAGGAGCAGGATTTGCCACAAGTTTGACATGGGAGAGCTGCTTGTTATCACTTGAGTACTATTGTTGTTCAAGATGAGGTGCTTAAGTTTGAGAGGGCTCTAGATTCATTGGAGAGGACGGGGAGTTCAAGAACAGTTTTGTACATAGGAAAAAACAGGCAAGTCTTTGCTGAAGTTGCAGATAGTCTCAACCTCCCTTTGTTTCAGTTTAGGCTAAGAAGTTTTGGGTTTGCACTGAGACATCAGTGCATGGCTGTGATTTAGCTTTTAAAAACTTACTCTAGATGTTTAACTAAAGTTTCTGTTTCATGAGTTAGAACATTTTTTTCTTATGTCTAATTGATTTGTTTCAGAAAATAACCTAAAAACCACCAAGCCAGCTGCAAAACTCTAGTAAAACTCATAGTTTCTAATGCATTTAATGATTGGAAAGTCCTTTGTGCCTTGCGAGAAGTTTTGTAAGAAACTTGAAGGCAGGGAAAAATGTCATTTGTAGATTTTTCAACAAGAACTCAAGCCTGAAAGCATTCAAGAAAACAGGGCAGTTATAGATGTGAGGCTTGCATACATAACCATTAATTTAGGAACACAAAGAGATATTTTAAAAGGTATAAAGTAACTGTGGGACTCAGATCTGTTTTCAAGGTATTAAAGATTGCCAATGGAGTTCCTAAGGGTTTGTGCTGGGATAAATGCTGATCATCATATTCATCTAGCTGTTTCTAATATATTCATAAATAAGCTGGAAAAGGGGTAAATTGCTATTAAGAACATGAATTAGTACCATCAGCAAATGTTATTCACAACTGTAAAGACGAGGACTGACTGAAAAATTGTAGAAGGATCTTATGAGACTCAATGGCTGGGCAATATATGAGCAGATTAAATTATTCATACATAAATGTTAAGTGATGCATGGTAGGGAAACAATCACACGTCACATATTATATGATGGGTTCTGGATTGGTCATTAGTCCCTGGTGGCTAGGTCTGGGCTTATGACAGAGTGTTCTCTGAACACATCGTCTCAGAGGTCAAAAAGCAGAGCAGTACTGGGAATATTAAAATCAAAAATTAAAAGGAATACAAAATCATGGTGCCGTACTGAGCTGTGGCCTGCTTGCATCTTGAAAACTTTGTGTGGTTCTGCTCCCTTCATCTCAAACCAGATGTGGTGCAACTTGGAAAAGAATCAGAGAATGGTAGAAGCCCAACAGAGGTATTGATCGAGTATGATGGTGGGTGACAACACTGAGTAGTATGGATCAGGTAACTATAGTCTCTTTCACTACAAGGACCTGTGGGTCAAATTCTAAAGAAACAAAGATATTTTTCATGTGAGGTTTACTTGCACTCTGAGTCTTTGTAACAGGATGTTATGAATGCTAAAAAAGCCATGGTTTCTCTGAAAGACTAGATGAGTTCATGCAGGAGGTAAATGGTTCCCGTAAGTCCTGTGGAGGTTTGTTGATTGTGGGAAGCACCAAATACAATTGACCTCTTCTTACCCTTTTACAGAGACATGGTTAAAGCATGGGTAAAAGTCCTGTGGCATGTCATTCTGCAGATATGCACCTCTGTATTTTATCCATGTGCTCTTAGTCCCAAGAATTGCTCATATGGCAATGCAATATCATTGAGGGATGTAACGTTACTAGTGGGGGACACCCTTTAAAATCCATCTACATTTTGCCCTTACATTTTTTAGGAAAAAACCCCCACTCACCTCTGGCCTTTTGCTTTTGAAAGCAATTAGTAAATCACCATGGTCTTTTAGCCTTTCTTGGAAGGTTATAGAGTGTTTAATTGTGAATATCATTTGAATGTGGCTATGATCTTTCTACCCCTGGCTGTGCAGAAGTCCCAGGAAAGAGCTGAATAGATATTTTACACCTTAATATAGAGGAAAAAACGTAAAGGGACACTTCTTATCTCCTAGGGCGGTGGCTCTGAAGGAAGCCAGGAGGTAGTGAGGACAAAGGGCAGCTTCATATGTTTTAAGGGACTTAACACAAGTGGTTGTGAATAGTTAGGTTTTAATTTGTACTCCTTTAATTAAAATCTTGAGCCTCAGATTCCTGATGCTCATTCAGAGAACCTCATAGGGAAAAACTAAAGTGAAATTCTATCTTTGATTTCTTTCTGTTTATGACAAATCACCTAAAACATCAGGATCTGAGTAAAATTTTTCCTCCTGATGTTGGGGTCAGTTTTATCTGGCTAATAGGCCAAAGCATAGGCCCTCAGGGATAACTTGAAATGTATCTTAGAACTGGAACGCACAGCAATGACCCTCCTTTAGCTGTTTTGTCCCTGCATTCTTTGATGCCATTATGACAACTTTCCTATCTGATTTTGTTTATGATTGCATCAAAATTGCCCTCCTGGTAAAGTGCACTATAAGCTTTAATTGAATTCTGCTAAGTTCTTCACACTCTCAAAGGCAGGAGGAGGCTATAATGGCTTTTTGTGTGCAATGCAGTTACTTCTATTTTCTGAATATATTTGAAAAGTTTGCAGATGTTAAGAGCAGAATAACAGAACCTGCCCACATTGCAGACTCCTCTTAAGCCACTTGCATATAAATTGCATCTTCAAACACAATGTCTTTAGGTGTTTGATTTGAAAAAGCTCACGTACTTTCTGGCCATGCCAAAAGCCATATTCCATTATAAAAGAATAAGAAAATGCATGGGCACTACTAGAAACCTGATTGCCTGTAGATCTTACAACAAAAAATATGTACATAATCCAGCCAATGGAAAACATCACAAGGTGCAAAAAGTGACAAATCAGATAATCTAATCTGACCTAATAATAATAATCATTGGGGTTGCCACCTGCTCAGAACAACAGACTTCACGAGCAAGTGTAATGAAAGAAAAGGGAAAACCAACAGGCTTCTGTGAAACTAAGAAAAGGGCATGTTTCTGTTTGGCAATAAATCCAGCCCTTGAGACTTGATATTAGGTACCCCAGATCTCATTAGCACATTGCAATGGTTTCAGTGGTAAAGCAGAGCTAGTAAACTAGCATGAAGGAAAGAATGGACCCCATCCCAAAATGCTGATACATGAACCAAATGCCAGAGGCTGCTGGTCACCTTCTCAGACCATCTTGTAGGTCCTTTTGTAGGAATTGCTGAAAACTGAGCAATCTGAGTTAGAATTAATATATTTTGAGAAAGGAGTCACGAATATCAAAAGATGGTGGGAGGAAACACCCCACAGGCATCAAGAAAGCAGTGAAGAAAGATCCGTCTGAGGAAAGAAGTCTCTGCAAGTGTAGTACTTAATCACAGACAGAATAGGACTACTGAACTTCCTCTGGCTTCCTTAGAAACTAAAGTACAGTTCAGCCACTACAGTAACCTCTGATGGAGAAGTGCAATGTTTGATGTTTAAGTGGTTACCAAAAACAGGGCAAATGTTCTTGCTTGCAGACTAAAATGAATATCTAGCAACTGCAAACAGATTTTTAACTCCTGAGAAGGAGACAAGTTTTTTTTTCATAAAAAGCCACAAATCTTCATAGTAAATTTCTTTGTAGGAAATGGTCTTATTTTTATTTATGATGTAGAATTGTAATAGGGATTTTCAAATAATGCTGGGTTTCAGCAATCCTCTGCTCTGGTCAGGGATCTCATCTGTTGAAATGCCCCTATTCAACTCATCAGCAACATGCAGACAGTTCAGAGGGATCCTGTTTTCCTTTTAAATTTCTTGTATCAGTCATCATCAATTTGTGCTGATTCTTATTTATTTTTTTTTAAGCAGAAAAAAGAGAAAGATAGTAAACCCACTGTAGGAATGACTTTCCTCTCCTTTGATTCTAAAATTTTCTTTTGGTTTCTAAGGCACTGTTTCTGTCTGCATAAGCTGCTGGGACTTAGCTTGTATTCAGTCAAGTAATAGTCCACCTGATTCCAGCAATTTCTGCAATCTACAGTGTCTCATTTATAATGCAGTATAAATAGTTACTGATTTACATAATTTATATTTCCCGTACTGTTTCATGATTACATTAACAGAATCATGCTTTTACTTTCTCATCTTTGAAGTTCTTACCTTGGAAGCTTAGTATATCTGCTTTGTTAATTCAACTTAGATGACAGCGGGAATGGTCCATGGCACATAGTGCACCTACTACAGGCAGACAAAACAGACAGTTTCTCATTAATATGAATGTAATTAGTTTGTTATAGTCAATGAAACAAGACTCCCAAGTTTCAAGTGCTTTGTTTATTCAGAAAAAATCAGCCTCAGATTGCAAATCAGGTGAAGATAAAAAAATAAGCAGGGAATTGGGTGAGAAAGAGGTCACACATCAACCCTTAGTAAAGTTCTGATAACAGCTGAGGTGGAGTGATCCTTTTCCAGGCCAGTCTTTCATTTGGTTTGTTTATGTATTTCATCAAAGATATACCTAACATTTCTATGTAGTTTCAGTCCTCATTTTGTTAAACTGCCTCTGAATTGAAACTGTGTAAAGGCTTAGGTTTGCACTTCGGAGTTTTGTCTCCTATTTCCCCTCACTTTGCTTGCTGACTTGGGGGAATTTTTTGCATGCTCTGTTTGGATCCTACAACACAATTTACTTATGTGGTCAGGAGACTGATCTTCTTATCTGCTCTATGTCTTACATAGTGCTCCTGAGGGTGACCCCACTCTGGTGTAACATCCTAAATGGTATTTTCTGACTCTTTCTAGGAGTACTATGGGGACTAAGTGTTCAAATTTAACCTGTCTTCTTCAAAATCAGCTTTTGGGAGTAAAGTCTGTCTAAATATAGCTGAACATTATACAGCGAAGTGGAGTGACTGAGTGCATGTTGAAGATTGGATCTACATACTAACAGGATTTGAATGTAGTTGAACATAATCATAATGTGGTTTGCCTTTTCAAATCTACAGTATTAAGGAAGGCTAGACATGCTAAAAAGTATTGGGTAGTTCTCTTTCAGGTTGCTTATTGAAAGTTGGGCTCAACTATCCAATTCTTAATGATTCTACATTCAGAATGAACAAGCTTGCAACAGAAAAGACAAATGTTTTCTCCGTAGTCATTACTACCTTTATCTTGGTATCATGTGTTAGAAGTAATCTTCATAAATCTTTAAGGGACATGCAGATAATTGCACCCTGTTTAGCTTTCTTGGAAGTACTATGGAGGTTCTCCTGGAAGTACAAGGCTAGGACTTCCCAAAAACTCTTGGGCGTCTACGGTCCCAGTGCTTCTCAATGTGGTGGCTGCCCACTTTGAGTTAAGCAAACACATTATGCAGAAGGACCTGGGTTGATTTCCATTATGCAAATACTGTACTATTGCTGACTATATTTTTATTGTGCAACTTCTCAAATATGGTTGGATTTGACCTTTGAGAGACACCTCTAAGAACAGACCTGCAAAACATTACTTATGCTCTGTGTTTTGTTCCCACCCAAGGGAGGAAGGCTAGGACAAGGAAACCTTCAAGGATTTGTAAAAGACAGGTCCGGTCATCTGTGGCAGATGCAAACAGAGTAAATGGAGAAATTGGGATAGAGAGGGCACAGAAAATAAGAGGCAATAAATACTCCATGTTTTGGAAGTGCAGTTACTTTCCTGATGATTACACTCCAGTCCCTAGGCACAGATAATGTCGCTTTTCCTGAATGGTTCTTATGAATGTGAAGTGACAATTATTTATTACATAGCAGCTATCAGGGCTGGGTGCTGATACAGAGAAGAGGATTACATGTTTCAGCTGGAAATGAGCAAAACTGTATGTCTGTCTCCTCTATCCTGACTTAAAAGGTAGAGAGGGGATAGATATTACCCAGTGAAAAGGCAGGCAAATGTTGTACATCCCAGTTCTTTATTTTTACATGTCTATCTCAGACTATGTCCCATACTGCTTTCATCAAATATTTAAGTGCATTTATTGTTTTCCCAGATGTGTGTCCTGAAATGCTTGCTTGTATGTTGTTCTGCAGGAGGAGATTTGTACCTCCCACTCTAACACAACCAGTTTAGTTCTCTTATGCACAAATTACATTATTATTTTCTTGATTGACTGTAATGGGAGCTTTGAGAAACACACTCTGTACTACCTTCTGCAGAAATCTTTCTTTGATGACTGTGTAGGAAGCTCAGGGAATCTAACTTCCTAAATTCCATAGCTGATTTGTGGAATACTGTTGCCCCTGCTCCTCCTGACATAGAATAATCTGTTATTTTGGGGCTCCAGGTGAAAAAAGCCACTACAATCTATGCAGTGCTGAAGTACCCTTAAATTTGTGCTCGAGTTTTGTCCTGAACAGTCATATGTTTTTCTTTGTATTCTGTACATGTTTTTTTCCTAGGTATTATACTTTAGCACCTTCCAATAACACATTAAGTACTATATCTATAAGATCTCCCACTTACAGTTTATCCTTTCCTTGAGAAGAATTTCATATTCATGGGTGTTCTTTAGGTTATTTTTGTTTTTAGAAAAGAACAAAATGGATAAAGGTTTGTAGAAGGACAATGCTTAGTCTCCAGCCGGCAGGAGTCTGCTCATACGGCTTGCCCAAATGAATCAGTGATCGCAACAGTGTTCTAATGAGCTCAGGCTCCATGTGGAGGGTAGTGTTCGTGGGTAGTGAATCAGAAGCAAAGCAAGGAATTAAAACTTCCAGCTCAGCAAAAGCTTCACCATACACCATCTGTCTCATTAACTGACCCAATACCTGTGCCATTCAATCAGGCAGCTGTCTCTGCTACTCACCTGTACCTCACACCTTGTCACATGCATGTGCACTATCAGAAGACTGTGATTAGTCTTTTCTGTCATCAGAATAGTTAGTCCTGAGTTTTTTTTTCCATGGGAGAACAAAAAGGTATCAGAGCATGAAGGATGAGTTCAAACTGTGTTTTTCAAAGGTCTGCACCATAACGTTGATTTGTTTGGTTCCTGTAAGAGATTTCCTTGCCCCTAAGAAATTCAGTTATGGAAATGATGTAAAGAAGCACTAAAATGCATGTGTCTTCCTCCTAGTTGTCTGCTGACGTTCAATATGTGAGGAGAGGGAACAGTTTTGATGTGAAATGCATGAAGAGAAAATACTTAAATTTGTGTAATATAAGGGTCAAGCAGTATTTTTTCACTTGCAAGGTCAGCTTTAAAGACAAACACAAAAAAAAATGTGGATTACAAAGTACTTAGTTATTAATAGGAAAAAAATGTAATCATGAAACACAGAGTAGATCTTTTCCCCTAACTCTGTCTTACAGAATTTCAGACTGTTTCATGTTTAGATCTCAGCAAGATCTCCAAAAAAAAGTTAAGGTTGAAGAAAATTCTGACAGGAGAAATACAATTCATTGAACTCTCTTGATTTCTGTCTATCCTGTGGCTGTATATGGCTTTTGATGTATTTTCAGCTTGGAATTGGTTTGTCCATTCTTACCACCACGTGCCACAGGGTGTAAACCTGGATGAGCGGAGTTAGGAAGGAATATTATTAATAGAGTCAGTCTGTCTTTGCCTGGTATATATGTCTGGGATGGTGCTGGCAACTGCAGGAACTGAAAAAATGGATAATTAAAAAATCAACTAAGGGTAATATTTTATAATAGAGGACATATGAGTTCTGTAAATGTTAGTGAAATAGCCTTTGCGGTAACATCTTTATGGTTTTATTTACAACTGCAAGGCTACAAATACAGATATATAAAAGGAACATTCCCTCCTTCTGCCATGATTCTCATATATCACATGGACTCTCTTATTCAGGTTTTCATGGAACTCTTCCCTCAATATGAATGTTGAAAGTTTACATGGTTTTTAAAGAAGCAGCTGGGGAAATTTATGGGACTAACATATGCACCTTTGACTCAGGAGGTCTGAATCACAAGTCCTGTGAGACTGAGAGTACATTCAGTGACCAGCTGAATGGGTCCAATGGGTCATACTGTCCAGCAGCCTGTACCCTCTCTCCTTTAGCTCTGTAATGGTGGACAAGTTAAAAATAGACCTGTGTTTTCTGTTTTACTTTCAATGTTCAGTCTTTAGGTCCTGTGTTCTAAGGACAGTGGGTAGCCAGAATAATTCTTGTGCCTACTAAAGCATCTACCTTCTGATTATTCATGAACTTTTAGCCCTGCTGTGGAACAGACATTAAACCGTTTCTTATCCAGGAGAATGGATTGGATAGACAGACAGGGAAACTGTGATAGCCCAGCATTTATGTAACTGCTGCAGCAGTTCCCATCACCACACCAGCTCAGTGACAAAGTTTTACACATTTATGTTACTGAGTAAGGAAGCTAGCCAGCACTAGCAGCCTTGTCTGGAGTTGCAGGTTTAACTTCACACTCAGACCATATTTTCATGTGAATGTGAGCAAGTCAGCCTGCCTGTGTTTTATATCTTTCAGTGGTAGCTTGATGATATGAGCATCAGAAGTCATACAAGAAAAGAGGCTAAAGATCACAAGGTGCCCCAGGACTGTGCTGATGATATATAAGAACCACAGGCACTAATAGGCAGTGGTATAAAGCTCTTCTGTCCTTGGTATGTGGAATACTCTGTCTCCTTCTGTGTGTCCAGTACCAGCAGGGATAGTATTCTTTACTGAACTCACAGTAATTTCACTCAGTAGGTTTGGGGCAAAGTTTACCAGTTGAGTGTAATTGTGATAAATGAACATTGTTTTAGAAAGGTGAAGTACTATGCTAGTTAGCAGGTTTCACTGACAAGCCCAAAAGCAATATTTCTAGGACAGCTTTTAGAAATCAAAAGAAAGATTTTTCCAGTGTCTTGGCCAAATGTGAACTCAGACTATAATTTCAGAAGATGCCAGTTAGAAATTTGTTTCTTGTTTGTCTACTTTATTCCTTTTCATCCTGGGAACTTCTTCCCCACAAAGATAGCTCTATCCTTCCTGAACATATCATGATGCCACGTTGTGAATGGGTCCACATGATCTATTTTTAAAGAGAACTTTTAAGACAACTGCTGTTCTCACTGGCGTTTGCAGTGGAACATAGATGCCCAGACCTGCTGTGGTCGATGTAATATAGGCATAGCCTGTGTCTGCCCTGCCTTTCAGTTATCACCTCAGCATTCATAGTAACTTTCCTCCATCAGCCTACAGGGACTTTGTGTGGTTGGAGAATGTAATTCTTTGGTCTGTGCTCCTTTTTCCTCAGAATCTCTGGATCCTACTTTTATTAAGCCCTTCTCATTTTCAATGTTAAAGCTGTATTCTATGTTGTGATCTAAAGTCAATGGTTCACAGAAATCAGAACTGGAAGGAATTGCAAGAATTCCTCTAATCTTAGCAGTGATTCAATGCATTCAATGCTAAATCTATTATCCTTCGTAGCTGAAAAAGAAGAGAGGAGTTTTTTTGGAAAGTATAGACACAGATCTTGAGATCCATAGTTGCAAACCTTGTCACGTTCTTATATTCTTAGACCATTGCAGCTACAGCTACATTGCTGTGTTGTTATTTATGGCAGATGATCCTCAAGAACTCCTAGGTCTGGAGGTGCAATGTGTACTGTTGCTTATCCAGAACACTCAATGGAACTTACTTCTTGGGGATAACTTAACTGCCATTGCAACCTTCACCTTTCCCAGCAAAACCCACAGCTTGTTTTGTGCAATTAAGGGAGGAAGGTGATATATTTTAGAAACCACGTGTTTTGTAGGCACTGATAGATACTAACTGGAGAAAGATGCTTAATGCAAGGGGAGAAAACCTCAGTGTAAGTCATTGTAGCTTTGCTGGTTTGAGATGATCATATTCTCTTAGGTTGTCCAAGAACCTGGGCTTGTGTGTGTGACTGCAGTACATATTTTTGAAAAATCACAGTCTTCATGAATAAGGTATTTTTCCCAAATTGTGGATGCAGGGTTTTAATTTCATTAGAGGTCATCCCCTCTTTCAGAAACTTCTGTTTCCAGAAGGGCAATTTCAGAAAGGGGATTATCTTGTATGCAAAGTTCTGTCAATGCCATGCTTGTAGCTCTGAGGGCATAGATCACACTTATCCCCAGTATTTTGCCATTCCACAGATTAATACAGTGTGGTCTGCACAGAACACACAGTGGCTGGGTATATCATAATATAAAGTGTTTGCAAAAGTCATAATTCACATAAGCAGAGTCACAGCAATGAATTAGTGCTTTTGGCATTTGGGAAAGAAAGCCCATTTGAAATCCAGATGCTTGCCAGCTGTGGATATTCAAAGCAATTATTACATTGGATGCTTTTTTCACTCCAACTTTTCATTTAAAAAGTGTAATGTATGATTTTATTGCTATCTTAAAAGTCTATTTATAATCCATTCATTTTGTGATGTATGAGTGTATCTGATTCTTGACCTCTTTTTAATACTATGCAAAGGAGGGTTGCTTAGTTTAAAGTTTTCTTGGCACAAATGTGAGACCATCACATTTCTTAACAGCTTGAGTGACCTTAACTGTCCACTCATGTACTTCTAAAGAGTGAGTTTTAATGGGTATTTAATATATAACTATTTCTTGTTAAGATTTTTTTCCCTCCACAGCTTAGATTTCACTTCTCTTGGGGTAGCAAAATCTGGGGAATGACTAGGAATGCTTGGAGGTTTTGAAATATGGGCAGAATCTTTGCAAATTCATGTTTTTCAGGCACCTGCTGTGTATTTTAATGCCTACATACATAAAATAAGGCAGCAGATGGCCATATGGTCACAATTCTGTTGTTTTAAACCTGCTCACTATGGCAGCTACAATGGTATTGATCACTTAACTGCAATGACACAACATTTGTCAGCACATATTCTGGTCTGTTTTGCTGCAGCACCATTGCTAATAGTACCTGAATTAGCTCAGAACAGATGATGGGAAGAGTCAGAGTCATTGCCAGACTCCTGGCAAGCCTGTAGCCTAGTAGAAGGAGCAGCAGAAGTCTAACTGTCCTAGGTGGTCAAAGATGGGAGTATGGACTTGAAGCATATTTGTGGGACTGGACATTAAACTCTTGGGTATTTCCTCATATAAACAGATGCCATTTTCAGTATTATATTTCTATATTGGCTGTGGTCCTCCTTCTTGGCTGCCCTGTCCTAGCTTCACCCTCAGAAATTGGGAGATTTGGGTATGTGATCTTATCGTTCTAAGATGACCACATTCTTCATGAGTTGTGCCTGTATTTTTTATCCCATGCTCTTCCATGGTGGCTCTGCTGTCCTCTGATTTTCATAAAAATTACTGTTCTGTCTAACACCTCTGGAAAAAAAAAGGCAAGATACACTCCAAACAAAACCTGCCTCAGTCCTGAGACCTGGCAAACTTGGTACAAAGCCCATGGCCTATCACTGGCTGTCATATTTCCTGAGCTACTCGGCTGCACTATGTGGAAAACAGATCCATCTAGGGTCTTTTGAGGAACATGGTGGAGGGGGAGCTGGATTTTTTTTTTTGCTGCACATCCTCCTTGGGAGGGTCTTCCTCATGTTGCTGCCTATGTTGGAAGCCTAGCCTCACAGCCTGAGTGTCTGAGAGGAGGACTAGAACAACCCTTCAGCAGGCAGAGGTGACCTGCAATATTTTTGGAGGTTGCATTTGCTCCAAGAAAAACAAGCTGGAGCCTGTAGGACCTTGCTAGTGGGGATTCATGCCTAAGAATGCTGGATTTGATTTTGAAAAGCTCCTTTTTCATAATTGCCTGTCTAAGAGAATAAGAGAATTGCATCTACATGCAAACAGTAATTGAAGGAGACAAGAGAAAATTATTTATGACAAGGGAGGTTGGGATGCAGGAAAGGGATCTTAATCACAGAAAGCCAGGTGTGTATCTATGCTTTGTGAAAGTGCAAGCATTTCTGAGGGTGGTGGGTAAGATTCAAAGCTGACGTAACAACCTGAGCCCTTGTATGCACTAGAAGATCTAGAAAAAGATGGCATGTATTAAGTTTTGCTCTCTTTGCTCCCAGATTTCCTTCTTTCTAGAGATGGACCTGTAGAGAGTCTTTCTTTATGGTCTCGTATGCTAAGGCAAGTTTTCCCGTTCCTTTGTCTATCTGTTTCTTTTTGATAGCAGAGTGTGAAGCACAAAGGGCATATTTTGACACACTAAAATTCAAAGAATCTTGCTATTCTTTGCTTCTTTATTTCTAATCATGACCAGAACTATTTATATGTCTGAAAATTACTCTTGAAAGTAACAATCCAGGAACATCAAGAAGTTAAGTAATGAGGAACGCATTTGCATACAACTCCCTACTCTGGGTGACTCAAGTTCTCTAAGACAAGGGCAAGCAGTGTGTCAGCACTGGCTCTCAGATTGCCTTGCTTTCCTGTGGAACTTCTGGTAGGACTTCGAGTTGCTAAGCAAAGTCAAATGGACAGCTTCTCTGTAACACAAGAGATGCAGGTGATGAGATACCTAACACTGCATAATTCAATCCACTGCTTCAATCTTACCTTTAGCTTCTTTCTTCATAGAATCATAGAATGATTTGTATTGGAAGACACCATGAAGACTATCCACTTTAGCCTTCCTGCAGTAAGCAGGGACATCTTCAGCTAGATCAGGTTACTCAGAGCCCCATCCAACCGGACCTTGAATGTTTCCAGGGATGGGACATTTACTACCTCTTTGGGCAACCTGTTCCAGTGTTTCACCACCCTAGGTTTAAAAAATTTCTTTCTAATATCTAGTCTAAAGCTCTCCTCTTTTAGTTTAAAACCATTCCACCTTTTACCATTGCTACAAGCCCTGCTAAAAAGCTTTTTCCTTGTCTTTCTTATAAGCCCTCTTTAAGTACTGAAAGGCCACAATAAGGTCTCCTTGGAGTCTTCTTTTCTACAAGCTGAACAGCCCCAACTTTCTCAGCCTTTCCCCTTTCACAGGGGAGGTGTTCCAGGCCTTTGATCACTTTTGTGGACCTCCTTTGGACCTGCCCCAACAGGACCATGTCCTTCCTGTGCTGAGGGCAGTAGTCCAGGTGGGGTCTCACGAGACCAGAGGAGCTGAATTACCTCCCTTGACCTACTGGTTACACTTCTTCTGATGCAGCCCAGGATATGGTTGGCCTTCTGGGCTGTAAAGTGCACATTTCTGGCTCACGTCCAGGTCTTGGCAGGGCTGCTCTCAATCTCTTCATCCCCCAGCCTGTATCAATACTGAGGGTTGCCTTAACCCAGGTGCAGGACCTTGCACTTTGCATTCTTCCCTTGCTTGCTGAATGTCAAACTTTACTGTTCCAATATATTCAGTAGAGTAGAGTTTCAGGCTTTCCAAAATGCCATCATAATTGTACTCAACAACATTCTTGTATCTGTTGCTAGCTAGGAAGGAGAAATGGCCTGCATTAGGGGTAAGAAGGGTAGTATAAGGAGTAAGGAACTCAGAAAGTAAAAGAGAATTGCTTACCAAAGAACTAATGGATTGGAAAAGGATGTGCAAATGCTTTTAAGTGTGTGAATACTACTAATACAAATAGCAGATACTTGAGTTCCTACTTGAGTTGAATGTGATGTACATCAGTTGGAATCATTAACTACATGAAGAGTTACTTGCAGAATTACTTATCATTCCTTCTGCAGTTCTTTTTTTCAGCCCTTCTGTGTCCTTGGTGATATTGGACTCCTTCACAGGCTTATGCATGCGCTTAATTCTGATGATGAGCGTGGGAGTTGCCTGCTCAAATCTAAGCATGCGTACCAGTCTGTGGGACATCAGAAGCAATGTGATATGCATACTATGCATTAATCAAAAAGTAGAAACAATACTCACTTAATATATAATCTAATGAATTTCCACTCTCCTTTTACTGTGTTTCAAAACCACACAGGTTACTCCTTGTCCAGAACTGGTTCCCAATGTGAGTAGTTCTTCTCATCTTCAATTGAGATTGTCTAACCTCATTTAACATCCTTTTAGAAAAACAAAATTCTATGTAAAACTTGAAGTAAGATTTTATTTATTAATTATACTCTATTCTCTAAAGTGTTTCAAACGCCCAAGTTTTTCAAAGCTGTTACTTAATTTTATGGATTTCCAATTTAGTGACATTTACAGGGCTTGATTTTTGCAGAGAATTCTTCCTTTTTGGGTGGGGGCAGTGTGGGTTGTGCTATTTAATGTGGCTAAAAATTCCATCTCCTCCAAACAGACAACTAAGGTGCTGTCCAGAAATCTGGTCATGGAATCTGAAGAACAAGGTTGTTTGGAAGAATCTTTGCATCTCTGAAAGTTTTGTTAGTAATTATTGTAAAATGTCTGTATGAGTTAAGAATAAGTTTTTAGTCTCTGATATGTAAAATAGACCATGAAATTAATATTCAGACACAGTAGAGTAGTCCTATTCATTACTTAAATGGGCTTAATTGGAGTTATAGCAATTTTAGATGGCGTACTAGCAGCACTATATAAATTACATATGCGTTCCTATGAATCATACAGCTATTACCCAATTCTCCTTCTTCCTAATTTCATTCTCCTTCTTAAAACAAGTTAAAGCTTTTGTCATCTACTTAATACAAATGATATTTTGCTCTTAGGAAGGAAATAATAGAAGGATAAATGGTGCCAAACTGTAATACAACAGCAGGAAAATCAGTAGGAGCAGCAGTGCAATTTTTTTTGTCTTCTGTGGTAAAATGTGCCTTGAATTTGACCATGCATGATGAGAGACTATAATGTGCCATGACCTGCTACATTTAGCAGACAATGTCGAGATTTGGAGTCAGCAATGAAACCTTTTTCTTGCATTTTCTATTCATGCTCACATCTACTCCTGAGATTTCTTTCCTTTGTGATTGAACAACAGACATCTAAACATATTCTCTCATGTGCATCTGCTGGATAAATGCTTTCTGCAAGGGTGACACAGCTCCCATATTTCTACATTTACTAAAGTATTCCTCTGTGTGTGTCAATGGTGTGTTATTGAGTGGGCTGGAATCTTTTAGGAAAGATGCGCCCTTAAGGTCAGCTAAATATTTTTGCAGTTGGGTGTTAGTGATTTAGAAAGTGTTGCTCAACTAGCAGATATCCCAGAAAATGAGGAACACAAGCAGAAGTCTTGCTGATAGAGCAACTTTCAGATGGAGATGTCACTGAATTAAACTTACTTCTAGTAGCTATTTGCTCAATGATTTTAGTAGATGATCCAGTATCCCTGACCAGAGAATTACTTCTTTTCCATTAAAAAAGGCCCTGGTTTTTGGACTTCAGAAAGCCTATCAAGATGTTCTGTTTCCTCAACTGAAAAAAAAAATTCCACTTTCTTATCCTTTAGCAGAAGCTTGAAACAATTTTATTAAAATAGGAAATTTGCCTTGAAATCTTCAATTTTCTTCAAAAGTGCTTTTTGAAAAAAATTAGCTGGAACAACTGGGCAATTTAACTTTTAATTTGTATTTAATATTTTATCCAGCTTTTCAAGAAGAAGGGAAAGATTTTAGAACCCACATGAGAATTAGGTTTGCAAAGCCTCTCAGCTTTCACTGGAACTTGAATGTTTCTGTCTTTGAACCTTTTAAATATTCTCTCATAACAAAGATGCTGAGTGAGCATATTCCTTCAGCTTGATTGAGGGCGAGATTTTAGGGTCAGACTTATTTCTCTTAATGGCCATTTTAGCATTTTTGGTACTTTCCACTCTCATAGTTATTCAGAAATGTACATGAAATCAAAATGTATTTGAATATTTATCTTGCTTCTCTTTCCTATTACTTGCTATGCTTTTTATGGGCTTAATTTTTCCTTCAGTATTTATGATACATGCTATCTAACTTCAATTCTGAGTAGCACTTGTAACTGAGACTTAATGAAGTTTTTTCAGGGTGATTATGGATGCATTCACATAAAACATTTTATTGTAACATATTCCAAAACTAACCAGTGGTATTAATTACACTGTTAGAGATTCAGATAATGAAATGAATTTTTAGTTTGCATAGCCTTACAGTAAAAACTAAGTAAATCATTGATAGAAAGGAAATGAATAATGTACCTGAAGTTTCACCTCATGGCTTACATGGCAACATTTTTATGTTTTCTTTCCAATATTCAATTGAACTTGTTCATAGATATTCTTTCCTGTGTACACTTGGAATTGTTCGCAAATATTTTTAATGAACATTTTTAAGAGTATTTTCTTGATCAGCGAGTTTTTCTGAGCAGTTGATTGCAAGTAATTGGCAATCAAAATGCATGCTGTGCCGATTCATTTTTATTAGATGCATCATTTATAACGAGATATTGTTTCTCTCCCCAGATGGAGGTTCCAGTTCAGGAAAATATTAGAGCAGAGATTTAAAAAGGACTTCAGAAATTTCTTAAAGGTAAGTATGTTCCTCAGCACTTTACTGAGTTCAGAATGTAATGAGAGTAATTTTTTCAGGCAAGTTTCTGCTATGCAGAATTGTGTTTGAGTTTTAAAATACACTTTCTGTCTCTGTTCTTTGATGTTAAATTAAAACTTGCTACTTCCATAACATCCCTGCTAGGAAATGAACTTATCAGACAGTGAACAGAAAAAGAATGTTACTGCAACCACAGTAAATGCTGTTTTTATTTGAGTGAACAGTCAGGAGGTTAGGGGGTGCAATTCCAACCTAATTACAGTCTAAACAATGTATGTCATACATGAAAAAAAAGAGTTTAGAATAAAGGCTTTTTATGTACATTATCTAGCTACCTAAATATGGAATGAATTGGATCACTCTCTTTTGGGTTTTGTCCCTATAAATAGTCGTACATGACAAACAAGTGTTTACAGACTCAAGTTCTTCTCCTTCCCATCAGAACAAGAAATTTTAAAAAGCTATAGGATGGAAATAAATGTACATACAAATATTGGTAGATATGACCATCTCCCTTCCATGCTGTCTGATTTTGTCACATGATTTAAGGAATGTAATCCACAGTACTGAGAATGACATATGTCATATAACCTTGAAAGACAGTTTGTTATACAGAGGGGTTCATTAAAATCTCATTCCCAGCTAGGGTCTGGCAATGGAAGGCTTGATGCAGGTAAGGACTTTTAACTGTAGGGTCAGACCTTGAGCATGGGAATAATTTTTCTTCTGCCACCTACTGGGCAGGAGATGGTGAAAATACAAGGACATGCGGTGGGCCTTTTTTTCTGGGCAGCACAGTTATCTGCCCAAGCTCAAGCTTGTGTTTAGTTTTCTAACCAGTGGATTGACAATTCAGGCTATGATCTCCAACTGAACTTGACAGTGATTTACCTCACTCCCATAAAGAAACTTCATTTATTATATTTCTGGAAAGACTCTAGTTTCAAGAATTTCACACACAGACATTCTTTTTGGCAAGCTTTAATATAACTGATACCATGTATTTAACTATATTAGATATCTAGTCTTATTTTGGATGGGTTTTTTTCAGTTATCACCTGATAGTAAATTTTTGTCACCAAATATCTGGTTATGATATGTAGAGTGTGTGAATGATATGTATTTTCATAACAGCTGGAGATGCATTTGCAGTAGAGTGAAGTTTCACTTGCAGAGCTTGAAATTGTAATCAACAAGCTGTTCCTTAATTATGACAAAGCAACCATATCAAACACAAATATTAACCATTGTATCTTTCAGTGATACTTTAATGTAATAAAAAAAGATTTGGAAGTAAATCACCAAAGCTATACAATTAGCATATGCATCTCCCATGCTTATTATAACGCAGCATTTTTACTAAGGAAAAGGGAAGTCTTGCTTACCTGGCTGAAAGCAGTGAAAAAATTGGTTTTCTTTGTTGTTTAACAGATATTTCTGTGCGGACTTTATAAGCACAAACACACGGAGTGTATCAAAATACTAGTTTTCTTTACAGTAAGCATTTCCTGATAGGAGTACAAGAGTGGATTTTGATTCATCATATAAAAAACTTCAAGCATACCTTCTTCATTGCAAGGCATTGTGGTTAGGTATACAAATAGCTGTCACTTGTAAAGACACCTAAATACAGATGGATGTGAAACAGTGCAAGAAATTTACAGCTTGTTCTCTGCAAGAACATGAAAAAGGAAATATAGACAGTGAGAGCAACAGTAGTTTGTTGCTAGGAGAGGACTGAGAGGCAGTGGTCTGTGCTCTCAGCTCTGACTGATCTGCTGCACAGTTAGACATATCATTTTCTCTTTCATTTTGTTAAATCAGCCACAGCATCTTAGGGTCACAATGAGGCAGCAAGCTCAGTTGGACCCTGCCGGTGCTGACTTAAATGTAAATCTAGGAAAGCAACCTTTTACTGCAGTATGGAGCAGGTGAGAGTTAATCTGTGCTGCCTCCATTTTCTACTTGTTCCTTCTGTGAAACACAACCTACATTTTAAGTAGGAATAAAATGACCATTGACTCTTCCTGGGTTGCAAAGTGGTCCTGAATAATACTTTTCTCTCTAGCCCTGAGGAAAGGTAAGTTTTCTTCTTTGTTCTGCCCACAGCCTGTATTCCTACCTCCTGACAGTGATCACAGCTGTCTATGCATGAGGGTAAAGAAACCAGAACTTTATTTCCAAGTCAGTAAAATCTGTATACCTCAGGGGTGGTGCATGAATTTTGTAACTGTTATTGTGAAACCACCTCCCCAGTTCACTCTCCTGCCTAACTCTCCTCCCTCAGTGAGGCTATGTGTGTTAAATTATTGGGTGTTTAAAGAATAGGAATGCATATTGAGAAAATAAACTTCTAAGAAGCTCTTTTATTTTTTTTTTTTGTGGGGTGGAGGAGGGTCAGACAGAAGAGATGTTTTAAAGCTAAAAAGTTTAAGTTAAAAGCTTTATAGTACTTCTTATGTACTGGGATAAGACTTCTCCAGAAAATAGCAGGGGTTTAAGGATCACAGTGTCTCTTGGATGTCCACCCCTGTAAGAACAGTTGCCAGGGTTATTGGACATAAGCCAAGAAGTCTGTAGTCCTTTTTTGTTAATGGTTGGTGCTTTAGGGATGATTAAACTTTCCTGTGGTTTTCACACACAGTGCTTTGTGCCAGAAGGGCACGGATCCCCCACATGGTGTCTTTTGGGGTCTCAGTAGCTGTCATGTTACAGCAGCCCAGAGCTCAGTATGAACTAATTTCTCCTGAAAGGATTACGGACTGGATTTGTAAACCTATGTTGATTATTGTTTCTCTGCTGCTCCCTTTCGTATCACAATACAATGCCGACCCAGGAGTTCCTGGCATGATGACATACTAGACCTTTAAACAGCATAATACACTCAGCAACTCTACAAAGTAGTTGCTCAGCAGCAGCAATCCAAGTTGGTCAGTCAGTGGCTCTGTCACACACACACAAATTGTCATTGCATTAATCACCATTGTCTCTGGAAACCTATCAACTTGCCCTGCAAATGGCTTTTGCAGAGGGCTTGGAGTGCCATAAAATTTAGCTTGTTTCAGACAGCTTTTGTAACTCATCTCACTTAGGTCAACAGGGGATTTGAACTGAGGAGTTTCAGGGCATCTGTGAGCCATGAAAGGGCAAGGGTTGTTGCTCTGAAGCAGAAACAGAGCCATAAGTGACTCAGGTCAGCCAACCAGTAGTGGAGGAGAGAGACATACCCTGTGGCATGGGCTACAAAATATAGAAGCTGTAAAGCAGTAGGAAATTAGTATGATTCCCTCTTCACACCGTGCCCTGATGATTCAAACTCCTTCCTCAGTCACAAAGGAGATGGCCCATAGTTAGACCTCTGCAGAGGTCACCTCTCCAGGCTTGTCAGCCCTTTTACTCTTCAGCAGCTGAATTGGTATTCTGGTGAGGTGGACTTCAGCTTGTGAAACACGTGCAAAAGACCTCTATTAATGTATTAACCTGGCTGACCATGTGGTGGAAGTCTCCATACTATGCTGAGTTCCCTGAGAAGTGACTAATTTGACTAGGACTTCCTAGCTGAGGAGAGAAACGACAGAAGGGGGATAACAGGAGACTTTGAAATTAAGAGAAGTGTGGAGAGAATGAATGGGGATCTTTAGTTCATAGCTTTTTGACAAGTGAGCCAGCATCAGGTTAAAGTAAATAAAAGGAAGGCTTTCTGTACAACAGGCATAATTAAGTTTTGCATGTAATTTGGTTCTTCAGGGTGCTAAGGAGTTGGTATTAAAGACATTTCTTGTCAATCTGTGATCAGTGAACTTGTTGGTCCCCATGTAACCGCCTACTGAGGAGATTTTTAAACTGTGCATGACCATTACTAGTAGAAAACTTCTCTTAAACACATTCGGTGCTCTCATCTGCATTCCTAAACGTCAGTAATGGCTGTTGCCTGAGAAGGGATACTGGGTAGAATGCTTGGTCTAAATTTGTATAGCTACTTCCATGCTTTTAAGCAGTTTTTGATGCATCTGTGAATTAAGAGATCAGTTCTGCAGCTTGGTGCTTTGTAGCTGAAACCTGTCAGTACAGAACTCTCTAATGGGGTTAACTTACTTCTCAGCCAGTAGACTGGCTATAGGCTTATCGGTAAGGAGTAGTAGAAGTGATTTAAAGTAAATTGTGCTAGAACTGTCTTCTCTCATCTCCAATGTGTACATCCACATCCTCTTGCTATTGCAGCAGGATCTTCATGTGGAAATGAAAATATAGAATTACATCTAAAGCTTTCCTTCTCCCAGAGTACTTTATAGAACGTGTGATTTTATATTCACAACACAAAAACCTGATCCATTCAGTATTTCACTTGAGTATGTCATTTATTTTCAATCTCCCTCTGAGTAGAGAAAGGTACTATGATAATAAATGCAAACATAAATTCGCTTGAATTGCTGTTCTCTTGCCTTTTATATTGCAGCTGAGATTTTTTGCTAGCTTCTAGTTTCTCTTCCTAACTGCCTTTTAGTCTATCCAGTGACAGTTCTGGTTGGTTCCAGCTGGTGCTGAGAAGAGAAAATCCTCTCTCAAATCCAAGGAGTTGATGAGGCTCTACATCAGAATCTTTTCAAAACCAGGTTTACTTCAGACTCAACATGATATTTCTGGCTAGCAATAGTAACAGAAAGCACATCCCTCTGCACAACTAATTAGTTGGCATCCTGGCCCACGATTGCCAGACATAAAGATCTGCTTAACGTAATTGGAAGCAATGACTTGAATTTTATTTTACTTTTTTTTAGAATTTTTTTTTTTTTAGAATAACCAGGTTGGAAGAGATCCACTGGATCATCGAGTCCAACCATTCTTAAACACTAAACCCCTTAACACCTCGTCCACCCATGTCTTAAACACCTCCAGGGAAGGTGAATCAACCACCTCCATGGGCAGCCTGTTCTAGTGCCCAATGACCCTTTCCGTGAAAATTTTTTTCCTAATGTCCAGCCTAAATCTCCCCTGGTGGAGCTTGAGGCCATTTGCTCTTGTCCTGTCCCCTGTCACTTGGGAGAAGAGGCCAGCACCCTCCTCTCTACAACCTCCTTTCAGGTAGTTATTGAGAGCAATGAGGTCTCCCCTCAGCCTCCTCCAGGCTAAACAACCCCAGCTCTCTCAGCCGTTCCTCATAAGGCCTGTTCTCCAGCCCCTTCACCAGCTTTGTTATTTTTTAACTTCATTGCAGTCTCCCTTGTTGGGTTTCTTCTTCGTGGATGCAATGGATACTTAAAAATTCATAGAGAGAAAATGTGTGATTCAATAGTTTGTGGGCATTCAGCAGGACTGCATTCAGCTGTATTTGTAGTACTGTGTATTTTTCTTCTTTGTCTGTTATATCCCAGGTAATTGCTTTTGGCAGTATTGGAAAAGTGTGTTCAGCTTGCATGTTGCTTCATGATTTTTCCATGTAAGTTCTTGATGTCCTCCTGCTTGTGGAACAGAACCAAATATCAGAGCCACAACGTTTGGGATCAAATATAGATTTTGTTATCCAGATGGATTTGCTGGTAACTTAGAAACACTGGCAACACAAAGCAACTGTTGTAATACAGCTTGTCAGGAAAGTAAATCTGGGCCTTGGGCTTTCACCTCTTTGGGCTTCTGCTGACAATTGTTCGAGTGGCTGATACCTGACTGGTATGCTTGTATTCATAAAATCTGACACCACTAACTCATAGCAAAGAGGCTTGACTTTCAGTGAGTACCTGTAACAAGACTAACATGGATCAAATGCTTTTCAGATATGATTAGATGCTGTTACATCTCTTTTGATTTTACTGTTGCAATTCTGGTGAGCACTTATTTTTTCTAGACAATGCAAATGGTCTATTGTTGTCATAGCTGTTCGTGCTACTATGAGAATGAAGAACTAGCCTTAAATATTTGATGACTTGCTCTTTCAGTGGGCAGTGCACAGCTGACTATTTCCATTATAATCTCCTTTAATACACTAACATATCCACATTTACTGTAGGTACTGAATGAGAAAGCTTGATTATTGACAGAGAAATGCCTCTAGTACTTGCCAACAGCATTATCTTACTATAATCCACAGTATGGCAAGCAAGGTAAACAGCCTTGTGTTGCTGCTCACAAGGCAAGAGGAAAATAATGCTTTCAGGCAGTGGAGTTGTTTTGGAAGCTATGTTAAGATTCATCAAGTAATTTATTGCATAAATGTTTATCCTCTTGCCATATGAACTACATATAATGAATCAAATGACTGTGTGTTATCCTTATCTTGAAAAGCTGTCAATCATGTTGAGTTCAAGAAGTGTGAGTTTGCAAGTCTTAGGGGATACTTTAGAAGTCTTTGGACCAAAGAGTGTATTCTGAATTAAGGGATGGAGTTACATGATCTTTATTTCTTAGTTGAAGTTTCTGAAGTATTTTTCCTAGTAAATGATACTTTTCACACAACTGAGAAACTTCTTAAGGGACAGTTTACAGTTGTAAATTTACTAGGTTAACGTACACTTACGGAAAACTAAGAGGCTGCTATACAATATGCCCCTTATGCAGTACTTCTGATTAAGCATGTAATTTCAGTTGCTTGATCTGGCTTTCTAAGGTCTTCTGAGTGTTTATCTTTTTTTTTAGCTTGCAAATGCCAGCAAAGTAGCATTAGAATTTTCACACCACACAGTATTACCCGCAGAAAAGCACCACCATAAAAAAGCAGCAAGATGGCAAAGTGTTTATCAGGGGTTGGATTTAAGACAGAAAAGTATCTGCTTGTCTTATAGGCATGTAAATAATTCTCAGGGTGTGAGCCAGACTCCCTAAGTCTTTTTAAAAACCATTGGCCTCCTAAGGTCAGTTTTTTAGCATTATTTGGAAGATACTATTGCGGGGGGAGTCTGTGAATTTTGGTCAGTTCAGCATTAAGTACTTCAAGATATAGATATCTAGTCAGTCAGATTTTCAGAGGATTTTCATAATGTTAGATACTTATGCATTTTTCAAAATTCTTCTAGTGTCTGTATCTGAATCTTTAAGCCCTTAAACACTTCCATAAATCCAGATATAACATCTTTATGCTGAATCTGAATAATAGACTTCAACATTAACGTTTTCCTGGTGAAACTGAAGTAAATGACCTATTTCTCAGAAGTTACCAGGAGCTTGTCAGACCTTCTGAAGGTCAGACTTCGATTACTAACGTGCTTATCTCTATGAGATTTGTTACCTGAGGTTTGTTACTAAGTTTATCTTGAATAGAACTTGCCTGGTTTGAGCTGCTGCTGGTTACTAACATGGTAGAAATAGTAAGGTATAGTAAATAGAGCAGTTTCTGTGCTTGGAAGGCTGTTACATAGCCTTGTTCAGAAGCTAGACAATCATGACTCTTTCCTCTGCACTGAGCAATAAGGGTGGGCCTAGGCACCTACACTGAGCCAAGGGCTTGGAACTGTGGGTTTTGAAGGGAAGGAAGCTCCTGGGCATGTGCCCCAATTGTGATGGTGATGGGAAACAGGTGAACACGTCTTTGATCCCACCATGTTGCCACACTCATGGGCTAATGTATGCAACTCCTTCCTGAACAATCTGATATTGCAGGAAGTGTGCAGAGGTATCTAATCTGGCCTTGCCAGACACCTTGGCTCCCAGCAATTCTCTCTTGTACTCTCCTTAGAACATGGGACAGCTCCTATTATAGTTGCACAGCACCTTAACCAAGCTAATCAATGGCTGCCACAATCCTGCCACTGCAAAATAGCTGGTGGATTTTTTTGTTTTGTTGGTTTTTTAAATCTCTTTTTTTCCCTTTCTCTTATTTGATGCTCTGAAACAGCTCTGTCAGCAAAAGGAGTGTGCAAGGGCATGCTGCTGTGGGGAGCAAGGACAAAGATGAGTTTGCAACCGTGGCTGTCAGTAATTAGGGGAGTTTGTGCTGCTTGGCTTCACATTTGGCTTCAGTTTGCATAGTTACAGCATGGGATACAGCCCTGCATTGGTACCGCAGGTTGCCAATGGCAAGGAGGTGCAGCAGGCCTAAATCCCGCATTCAGTAGAGGGAGAGCAGGGAATGGGCCCACGTGTTTAGGACCCTTTAGTCCCTGCAGACTTTCCATTTTGCAAGCATCAGCTGAGGATGACTACAAGACGGGGAGGCATTTATGCATTATGGTGACAAGGGGGCATAAGATTTGGGTGCGTGTTAAACTTTTGGAAAAAAAAATATGACTTCTCTTCTTCCTGATAGTGTGAATGTTGTGATAAGCCCCAAGGGATCAGGTCATTCTCTGATAGCGGCATCCAAGATCCTCCCTCTGCTCTAAGGACATTTCATTTCAGAGATATAAGGATAGTAATAAAAGCTTCCTCCCCCACTCTCCTCCCAAAGCAATTCCTCAGCCCATAGCTGCCTGTCCAAAGCTACGTCAGTAATACTCCAGTATTCAGCCCAATAAAAATTTTGTCAAGGAAGCATAAAGTTTCTGTCAGATCTTTTCCATTAAAAATCATTTTTATAGCAGTGAGCTGTAACAAACACGCAGCTGTGGAGTGAAAGTGTGAAATGATGAGAAATTTGGACAGTGTTATCATCCAATGGGGACTCAGTGGCAGGCCACTTAGAATGCCTCCAGTGTATGGAGCATGACAACCAGAATATTTTTTGCAACAGATTAAAATGTAAGAAATTTATTACAGATCTCAGAGGGGAATAGCCCACACCACTGATTCTAGTTCTTCCTCTCAGATATATTACTCAGATAATATAAAATCATAAGTCCCTGTAAATTATTTATAAGCCTATCCTACCTTAGATTAAAAAATATTTCACCTGGAGACTGGCAGGGTTAATATCTGTATCCTTATGTTTGATTTGCTGAAATGCACAGTTATTTCTGTAGTCAATGGGAGGTGTGTAGCATTTACTTTGTCTGGTACATATGCAACCATAGCTGGATGTGAACCAATCAGAAACAGGTCATGCAACTACGATCATAATGTGTAGACCTAATCATAGACAGCTACTGTAGCCCAGGTGGAGTGAATTCATTCAGTGAAATAATTTGCATTGTGGTTGCTGACTAAAATGAAACTGATTCATAGGATAATTCTGTTTAATCTTTCATGGTGGATCATGACACCATGGATCAAACTTGACATTCATCAGATTAATTATTCATTTTCTGTCCAGAAGTCAGGTATGTTAATAATTTGTAATACATTTGTTAGAGAAAGCAATGTCTGTGTAATAGATACGAGGCCCAACAAAAAAAAACCCTGAGACTGTTCCTGTAATTCCTTTTATTTAAAAAATTAAGAAAATAAACTATGACCACCTTCAAAATAGTTCCCTTCTGAGGTGACACAGCTGCATGTGATGCTGTCAATGTTCAAAGCAATTCTGCAGATAATTTTCTAAAAGGCTGTTGAGGATCTTAGTTGTTTTTGCTTCCACATCTTCTACCAACAAAAACTGGGTTCACTTGAGCATTAACTTGATCTTTGGGAAGAGGTGGAAATCACAGGGTGCAAGGTCTGATGAATAGGCTTGGTGCTCAAGCTCAAGATGTTGGTTTTAGTTGAAAACTGCCTCAGAAACAAAGTGTTGTTTGCTGATGCATTATCTTTGTGCAAAATCCACCAATTTCTCCACAATTTTGGTAATTTCCTTCTCACATCTTTATGTAGCTTTGTCAAGACCTCAACAAATACTGCAGATTTACTGTCTGGCCACTGGGAGCCTACTCTGCCCTCACAATACCCTGGATATCAAAGAAAGCCGTCAACATGGCCTTGAATGTTAAATTACTCAGGAGTGTTTTTTTCTGGTCTTTGAGATGTTGCTGACTTCCATTACATTGATTGCCACTTGGTTTCTGGATCATACACAAATATCCACGTTTCATCACAGGTAATTACCAAATTCAACAAATCTGTTTCATCTTCAATTCTTTGCAACAGGCCCAAATACAATTCCTTGTGACATTCTTTCTGTTCATCTGACAGCATTTTTTGAACCATTTTTGAACAAAACGTTTTCATGTTCAGTTATTCCATTACAATGCGTCAGACACTTTTCCTGTCCAAATGAACCTTCTCAGCTGCTGCTCAAACACCCAGCCTTCTGATTTTTTGAATCACATATCACAGTTTTTCAATGTTGTCATTGGTAACTACTGTGTGTGGGCAGCCTGGGTGATCATCAGCATTCACGCTTTCTCTTTCTTCCAAAAATCCCTTGTGCTATTCAAAAATGCATGCATGAGACACGCACTCTCATCGTAAGCCTCAGTCAATAATTGAAAACTTTCCATCACAGATCTCTTCAGTTTCAGAAGAAACTTGATGTTAACTTGCTGTTCATTCTTGCACACTGACATTTTCTGAGCAAGGGTAAGAAAAAGTCTGTATTTGAACATGCATCTGCTTGTATTGAGTGAATCAATTGAATTGAATCTTGTCCACACTGTGACAGGTTAGAACATATTGTGTAACTATCTCTGTGTCTCTCCCTTCCTAGTTTTGGTACCTAAGGTATTGGTCAATTTTTTATTTTTTTAATTTTTATTTTATGTCGAATCTCATTGGTCAACCAACAGTTCAGTGGGTGACAACGCATTCATAAAACAGTACATTATTCAAAAAGTGACTAAAGAATTTAAATAGTCTGAGGTAGTGACTTCCATTGTGAAAGCAGAGGGTTACCACAAATGATGCGTGAGTTAGTTTAAGAATAAAAAAGTACATTCTGTTCTGCACCAAAATTTAAGCTGTTGCAGGCTAACAAAAAATGCCAGAAAAATGGTAGATTTTTACAGTTATAATAATGAAAAGTTCGTAGGCAGTGTGGAATTAATCATGGAAGACTTACTTGTCCATGTGCTAAAAGGTTAAAAAAATTATATGAGATAAGATGGAGGGTTTTTAACAGAAGATAAACTTAGCTATACCTGTCTACAGTAGTATTCCTTCACTCCCTCTGAGCATCTTGTGACTAGAGATTACCAAACACAGGATGACATGCTTGAGAGCACTCTGGTCTTACCCTATCTATGCAGGCATAAAGATTCCAGTACTGTGTGTATGCTGGAGCAAGCAGCCAATGCCTTGGTGTACCTGCAATATTAGCGGCAAGCACAGATCAAACGGCTGATGTTCTCATGCTTGCTAGCTTGTTGAGACCTTGGAATCTTTATTAAGACCTGTGGATTAATAGGAGAGGAATGCACTAGGCAGAAAACATGAAGATAAGGGGCACATCTGTGGAAAACGGGGGTTGCACTCTGTCGCTGCACTGTGGGCTTCTTATGGGTGGAAATTCACTGGGATAGCTGTTACTGGATACAGAAGCACTATATAAGGTTTGCATCCTTTCAATAAAGTTGATCTCGCTTGTTGCCTCATAGATGGAGTCCGTGCCTGAAATGCTACGTATCTATTGTTTCTTTTTTAAGCTACTTTCAAACAGCTTTGTACCTCATTTACTAATCATAGATTATAAGGAGAGGGCCAGAATGATAAGGCAGACCAACAACCCATTTATCACTTTGCTCTCCTAAAGTCCCTCTTTCTTCTTATTACAAGAAAATAGCTGCAAAAGTTCATCCCTTCCATTTCCAGTGAGGCTTTGTGAGTATTACTGACTTGGTAGCTGGAGTTATTCCAAGGAAGAATGCGTACCCTCATGTGCAGCAGTAGTGCGGCAGTACCAGTGCTGCATGCTTGAACAATGGTTACAAGGCTTCTTATTACCTCTCCCATGAAAAAAAATAGTGCCACGACTATCATGTCAATGCTGCATAGGTAAGAGAAGAACAAAATTAATAAATTGAAGCATTCATCACCAGCAAGCTTTGCTTTTAATTCTACTTCTGTGGTAACTCACAAGCCATAATATCATTTGTTTGGGGAACTGAAAGAAAATGATAAATCAAAAACTTGTCCCAGAGTGAAGGCTCACAGTGAGGAATGTCACTGCGGTCCAAACCATCACCATGCCTTCTACGTGATTCGATAGCTGGTGGCTCTCTAGATTCTTTTCACATCCTTTGAGTTCAGTTTCCTGTGTCATCTGAACCTACCTCTTTCTGTGGTGCAACTATCTATCATTTGTTGTCATATTCTGGGTTACAGGACCCTAAGGGCCCCACTGCTACTGAGATGCTGATGTGACAAAGGAAAGCCTGAGCAAGGTATGTGTTTCTGGAGCTGGCATGTTGTATCAACTCACTTGACCAGATGGTGACCTGTGACCTAATAAGTAGTAAATTTTACTGACTTACAAAAACAGTGCTACCCCAAAATCCTTCAGCATATGATTTAAGAGAGTTTGTTGTGGTGTGAAAAAAAGAAGATAAGTAACCTAAGTGACTTTCAGTAACAGTGAAATTAAAGGAAGAAGTGATAAAGACAGATGTGGGTAACTGCAGTGCACCTTAAGCTGAACAGTTACATATCAGAGGAGGTTATCTATCTGGTTGAAGGAATTAGTTTGTATTGCAGAATGTTTAGGAGAAAGTGGCTGATACAAGTCTCTTTGGTATGGTTCTTTATAGAGGGATTATGTCTTGGTAAGATCTGATACATCTCTATATATTCTGTGTTACTCTGTGCATCAACAAGCATGCTTGATACAGTATGTAGGATATATGAATAATATCCAGGGTAGGAGATGTTTAACAGTGAAATAGTCCAATGAGTTACATGAATATAGGAAATTACTTTTTCTGCAGATGAGTTGAATTGTTACTGTTTTGCTACCGAACTACAGGAGAAGGTGATTGGATTAATAAAGAGGTACCTTTTCCCTGAGGAAAGGAAATCTCATTCATCTTACTTAGAAAGAATGGACAGACTATCCTGTGGATTAGAAGTGGATAAAATGAATGCAGTTGATATCCCTGAAGCTATCTTGTTCCCTTAGGGAAGAAGAGAGGAGAAATTGATTTAGGAGGGCTACAGAGCTCCCAGAAAGAAGGGTGTATTTGAGAGATCTTTCTAGATATTATTAAAGCATAATGTAGTCATACGTGAGGACATCTAGCAGGGTAGCTGTCAGGGCAGGACAAAAAATTAGTTGTTAAAGGAGGAAAGAAAATATCTTTTGATTTTATTATAGTATAAGAAGATTGATTATAGTCATTCTTTCATCACTTATGTCCTTTAAAATTGTCTCATTGAGCTTAGAGCAACTTTGACTGGACAAGATATCGCTCTTGGCTTTGCCAGAACTGTAAAAAGGTCAGTCCACAGGCATACAGCACATACTTGCCCATGTAACCTACAAAGGCTGGATGAAATCAGGTCGAGGAGTGATAGAAGACAGAAATGTGTCTCTAACATACTCTCAAGATATTGTGGTACTTGCTCAAAACTGCGTGGCAAGGACATTAGGACATTAGACCAGAATGAATGTTCAAGTCAGGTTGTAGGATATAATCATCTGTCTAAGCTTTTCCTCAATAAGATCAGTGCCCTTACTGCTGGAAGTGGAGCTGAGGCTTCAAACTAGAAAGAAATTGTTGCTTGATCTGTTCAAAGGAAGGTTTGAACAAAAGAGTTTATTTTTGCTGTAAATTGTGTTGTTTAATTTTTACATCCTGATCTATTGACCATTTCATCACTTGAACTTCTTGATTTATTGGTTTAATCTTAATCATGACCTTAATGTGATCATCACGATTTTCCATCTTTAATTGCCTTGGTGAAATTGTAGTATATTAGCTTAGTGATGTACTAATTTAAGTGCCTGTGGTTGCTCGCTCATTCTCTTAAAGGAAATTAATTTTAAAAAGTCAACAGAACAGGTTACATCTGTACAATTTTGCAGTATGGATGTTGCATCCAGTGGGTACAAATAACCTTCAGTAAAGAAGATTTCAAATCAGTGGTTTCTGAGACCAACTTACTACCCAAGTCTCTTGGCCAGACCTACTAAGACAAACTGTATACTATACAGAGACAAAGAAAATAAGACATTCCTAAAGAGATTTAGCAAACAGAATACCTGCAGAACTGCCCACATCGGATAACTTGTATGGATTTAGGGCTCTGTCCCACAGCCAGTGAAGGCAGAGTAGTACCATTTCAGTGAAAAATTTACAAGGCTTCAGAAATCAAGACCTAATTCATTGTGCTCTTACAAGCAACTTATAAGTCATATCCCACCAGTATATTTCTTCCATTATGGAACGAATCTCAAAGGAGGATTTGTGGGAGACATTGCTTGTATGCTCAAATTTATTTTCCTGTTCCCTAGCCCCCTCCAACATGGGTTGCCTTTTTGGTAAGATTTGCTCAACTTTGACTTTGTCGATATTATTGGGGAAAATAATTACTAACTTGAGTTTCAGTTTTTACTTCTTTATATATATATATATGATCATTTTTGACCTGTTATAATCATCTAGCACTAACACAGATAATGAATTTATCAATGACAATCCCAAACTTGTTTTTATCCATTGCTTAAAATAAATTACCTACTGTTTACACTAATTCTGAATGGTGACTAACACATACACACATACCACATAATCCTTTACTCATAAAGTATTGACCAAGTCTGGGACTACAGATAGATCCAGCTCTACCTAGCCTCCTCTCTTAGGGGAAGCTTAGAAAGCAAGCGGATCTGTCTTGAAACTCATGGCTCAGTGGGAGGCCATCCTTCAGTCACCTATCAGTGCTATACCTATGTAATGTGACAGGTACATAAGATAGTTTAAGTAGGAAGGTGATGCAACCAGCAGCCCAGTTGAAGTGCCTTTACACAGATGCACAAAGCTTGGGTAACAAGCAGGAGGAGCTGGAATCTACTGTGCTACTAGAAAGCTATGATCTAGTTACCATCAGTAAAACTTGGTGAGATGAATCCAATGACTGGAGTGTGGCTACAGACTGTTCAGAAGAGACAGATTGGGTATGACAGGTGGAGGCATTGCCCTCTATGTCAGGAAATGGATAGAATGTGAAGAGCTGTCATTGAAGAATAGTCACAAACAGGTTGAAAGCTTGTGAGTCAGAATTAAAGACAGAGGAACCAAAGGGAACCTTGTGGTTGCTGTATAAAACAGGCCACCCAATCAAGGAGAGCCAACCAATGAAGTCTTCTTCCTCCAGCTACAGGAGGCTTCACGCTCACAAGCTGTCATCCTACTTGGAGATGTCAAGCACCCTGACATATGCTGGAAAATTAGCACGGCAAGCTGTAGGCAATCCAGGAGACTCCTGGAGCGTATTGAATATAATTTCTCAGTCCAGCTGATAGAGACCTGCACCTGAGGGGATGCAAAACTGGACCTGATGGTCACTAATACAAGTGAACTCATCAGTGGCATTAGGATCAGGGGCAGCCCGGGCTGCAGTGATCATGCACTGGTGGATTTCAAGGTCCAGAGGTATATGGGACAAATGAGGAATATAGTCAGGACCTTAAATTTCAGGAAGCAGACTTCCAGCTCTTCAAGGAATTACTTGGTAGGACCCCCTGGGACATGGTCCTCTGGGACAAGGGAGGGGAACAGAAGAGAAAAGAAAAAGAAGTGTGGCCAGCAGGCCAATGGAGGTGATTCTGCCCCTCTATTCCTCTTTTGTGAGACCTTATCTGGAGTACTGTGTCCAGTTCTGGAATCCTCCACATAAGAAGGATACAGAACTGTTGGAATGGATCCAGAGGAGGGTTACAAAGATGATCAGAGGGCTGGAGCACCTTTCTTATGAGGACAAGGTGAGAGAGTTGGGCTTGTTCAGCCTGGAGAAGAGAAGGCCCTGAGAAGACCTTACAGCGATCTTCCAGTACCTGAAAGGGGCCTACAGGGAAGCTGGGGAGGGACTGTTCACAAAGTCTTGTGGTGACAGGTCGAGGGGGAATGGGTATAAACTTGAGAGGGGCAGTTTTAGGCTTGACATAAGGAAGAATTTCTTCACCATGAGAGTGGTGAGGCACTGGAACGGGTTGCCAAGGAATGTTGTGGATGCCCCATCCCTGGAGGTGTTTAAGGCCAGGTTGGATGGACCCTTGTGCAGCCTAATCTAGTGGGATGTCTCTGCCCATGGCAGGGTGGGTTGGAACTAGATGATCTTTAAGATCCCTTCCAACCCAAACTATTTTATGATTTGATGATGTCTACAGCCAGAGAAACAGCCCCAAAGAATATCTGAGAGAGGCCTTAGGAAGCCATGAAAAGCCACTTAGTTGAATGCATCAACCCACAAATAAAAGTGCACAGTCATGTATCTGCTTTACAATTGTACAAACCTTCTGATAACAGCCATTTCAACTAGATGTGCTACTTCTGTAGTGATTGTGTGTACAGTATTTCAGCTTGCACCGCTGCAAAATCAGCAGCAAAAAATACTTGGGCTTGTGCTCTCTTGTGTTTGCAAACTCCTTGTTCTAACATATACCTCAAAATCAGGCAACACGCTAATACAGGAGAATGTAGTAGACTATCCAGAAACAGTCACTGAAATCCAAAATTCTAGTTGAACACTAGAAGCAGTTTTCCTTGTAATTGTTAGCTCTTTGTATTTTCAACAGCAGCATGGCCCACGTAGCCCACTGCAAGTACTTATAGTGATGTTCCATAAATTGTTGTCCCTTACTGTAAACCAAGCTCAAACATTTGTACACTTATGGGCAGCCGTAGAGAATTTAATACTATTCCTTTTTCTAAGCCCACATTTATGTGTAAAAACATCCTTTGAATTTTTGGATGATCACTTTTCATGCTTAGGCTTATGAGAAAATGCACATGCTGAGATAACTTTCAGGCTTTATACTAAAATACCTATGGATATGATATCATTGAGAATGGCTTGTTGTGCATATTTGTTATGCAAGTTTCCCACAGTTCTTGATTTACAGAATTTGTCTTGGGTTCCTTGATATTGTTGAGTAGCTTTCTTCCAGTACGGTACCTAGAAGTTGACACAATGCTAAAGCTAGTGTGGAGTGGGGCAGAAAGATGAGGGTTTCTACCATATAGACTCGCCTCCTCTTTCTGTGACTTAGACATTTGCCTTTTCATAATGGTATTTTGCTGTAGACATGCTCAGCTCATTATCTAATCTATGCTTATTAGAGGGCATTTTACACATGCACAGAAGGCAGACTAAGAGAGGGAGAAAGTCTTTGCCAGTACTTAAAATTTGAAGTTGTTTACCCAAAGTGGAATTTCTGTACAGCAGTCACTCTCCAGGCCAGATTTTGAATCCATCACTCCAACCATAAATCATACATTCACAGGAGTGGAAAATTCAAATAGACACCTGCTGTCTAATGGAAAACTTTTTCATTCCTGCTCTAAACATTGTTTATAACTTTTCTCCAACCTTGAGTGAATAGGCTCAAACTCTATTAAAACCTTAGCAGTATTTGAGTATCTCCAAGTGGGTTAGACTATTATTAAACTTCATTTGAATACTTATGCATTTTTTCTGCTGTATTAAGTAGACCATTTAATGGGTTTTGATTGGTAATGCAGCCTGAAGCCTCATTACTTGAAAGCTTTATAGCTACCAGAAATATGTGTTTTCAGGGTATGGTGGAGAAAAATAAGCTTTTTGGTTGGAGACTAGTGTTTCCAAACTGAGAGATCAATAAATCATCTCATCTTTTCATGACAGACTTCTAGCTCTTAGACAGAATTTTAGCTCTGTGTGCCCCACGTTATTTTTTGGGGATAATATTTCTTAAAGGAGAATTTAACTGTCATAACTGATGAGATGGGGTTTTCAGTCTGCTCCTGGGCACCTCAGTTTGGGCAGGACATCAAAGTGAGGCTATTTATTGGAAGAAAATCAAAAGCATTGACATGTGGAAAGTGCCAGCCCCTCTTGCTTCTGGGTGTCTAGTTTATATTAATTCTAGTGGAGGCACTCATTGAGTCCTATTTTCCAAGAACCGTCTTTAATTTTTCCTTTTTTCTTTTTTTTTCTCTTGTCCTACATACTTAACACAAAAGTCATTGAAAGCGTGATAGTTTAGCAAAGTAGGATTAAAGTGAAAGAGAATCATTTGCTACTTTCTAACCAAAAGGCGAAAGGTTTTATAAAACAAACTAGTGAAATGTCTGCTATTCAGTGCCACAGGAGTGCTACTTTCAGAGAAAATGTGTTCTGTTTGAAGGCACCTAGTGGTGCCCATAGTCAAGGCTACCTTTTGGGTGGGAAAAAGTGGTCTTAATTAGGATGATACCAGCAAGAATATAATAACATTCCAGACAGAGTGTCTCTGACTTAAAATTTGTATGAAGCTGCCATTCAATGGTGTGTAGATTATCTGAGAAAAGCCTTAGTAGAACAGACATGGTTGAAGAAGATGACTTTTTTTTTTTTTTTTTTGAAGAGGAGCTATTTTTCAGTTCTTTTACTGAAGAACTCAGGCTTTGTTTCATGCTGTCAAAACCATTATTTACCTCTTTTGTATGATGGAACTGAAAGCTTTTTGTAATTTGTGCATGCATATTATTGGTGCAGTGAGAAAGTGCCTTGCCAAGATGTTGCACCCCCAATGTGTGGAGCCTGGGTCCCTGCTGAGGAAAGCTGGAGGTCTTCACTGTGTACTGGATGTGGCCAATGAGTATGTGTGATTCAAAACTTACAGCATGCTGCTTTCTCTTAGAAGCAACAATTTCTTCAGGTAAGTTTCATGTCTAGGAGAGGGTTGTTCTGCAAGTTGCCACCTTCTCCCTAGAACAGTAATTATACAACTTCTTCCTCAAGCCCAGCCTGTCCAATCTTCTATTTTTCTCCAACACAGAGTGGTCCTGCATCAGTCCTGTGCTGCAGATGAAGATGTAATGGGGTGGATGGCTGGTAAGCAGGACAGTAAGCCTCCCGTCTGTGTCTAGGAGTAAGTTGCAGATGGGTAGGATGTGCATCAAGCAGCACAACTGAGGTCAGTATGGAGAGGAGCTGAGCTCTACTCGTGTATGAAGTAAAAGCTCTAGGAAGGAGCTGGGCGTCTTCTGTCAACAAAATGCTGCCCACTGCACAGAGCAGACAGAAATTGCTGCAGGTTTTATATTTACCGCAGAAGTCATGCATGGGCCCGAGGCGTGTGTAGGTCGTCGACAAGAGTGCCATCTACTGGCACAAGGTGTCTTTATTGTCTACATCTTTAATGTAGATGAAATGCACAGTGCAGCTCACATTGAATGTCTTCCAGGTGAGCCTTGAAAGCAAAGTGCCACCTTCACTGTAACTCTTCACATGACCACAGAGTTTATTCCTTTTCCAACCCTTGCAAAGACTATGGAAATCCCCATGTGCTGTCTATGGCAGAGCTCGTGGGCTAGAGCTACCTCCTGTTACTTGGATAGGTTACTGTATTGCTTGTACGAAATATCCCAATCGATACTGTTGAGAGACCATGTTTAAATGGCATGGTATCTCACAGAAGGGTGTACATACCTGGCTAGCTTCTACCAGAAGTACTGGATGTGCTGTCACTCCTCCACATGTCCTTGGGTGTCAGGTAGGCTACCTTGAGTCTTTATATACTCACGCGGAAAAGCTGTGAAATTGGTTACAGTTCTAAAGGAGTACACAACAGGAGGCTTTTATTATTGTCATTTAATTAGTTTGATAAATGTATTCAATGAAATAGAAGCTATATTGGTGTGATCATCTCCAGGAATTCCCTCATTTGTTTATTTTTTCATGCAGAGCTGGTTTCTGTGCAGCACAGGTACAGTTTCCAAAGATGGCAGGGACAAAGCCTGAGTAGAAGATAGGTAGGTCTAGCACTTGAGAAAGGCAGGACACGATTAAGCAATTTTTCACCCAGAGTTACAGTAAAAACTGGCTTCATTTATTTTGTTCAGCAGAGGAGAAGTAACTTGCATTTATTTTTGTGGAGGGTAGAACTGATCTTTTTAGTTTCTTGTGTCAACAGATGAAAACTGAAGTCCTCTGACAGAGCTCTATAAGGAAAATTCATCCTGCTGGTTCCTTTGATTAGGAGAAAGTAGTTTTTCTGCCTTGCAAAAATGTTTGGCATTTAAAAGGATATATGAAATATCTGTTCTGCAGTAAAATAAAATGAGCATTTTACAAAGTTCTTCATCAAGAATAAGAGGCACTATGATAGACTGAGAGACATATCCCAGTGATGGGCTCATGCCCATGATAGAATAAGGAACTCAAACTCAGGCTTGGGAAGATGCCCAAGTCACATAATTATTGGGGTCTTCCTTCCTTATGAGTTCAGTGTCCATCCACTCTACAGTAGGCCCTTGAAAATCATGTTAACAGCAGCTCTCCTCACAAAAGAAATTGTCGTTTTTCTGCTGGGGAAATATATTTCCTAAAAGACTTCCATCAGTCTCAAGCATACACTTTATTTAAACATCCAAAATATTGAAATAAGAAGCTGTTCACAGAACAATCGCCTTATCATAAAACATATCCTGCTAAGAACATGATTTCTGTTTCCATTTAATGCGAGGCAGTGCTCCTCATTATTCTCTCTGCACACCAAGCTTCATCTAAATCAAATTGAACTGTAAAGGACAATAGTCCCATTGATTTCTAGTACTAAAAATAATGCATAATAACATCACTGTACTGTCAAATCTTTTTGGTGAATGAAATTGCTATCACAGAAGATGTATCATTATTCATCAACTATTATCCTTACCAAGCAGACTAGTATCTTCATTCAGGTCATTTCTAAGGAACTTGACTTGAGCAAGAAGAGAAAACAAGATCTGCACTTCTTGGCCACCCATGCATATGCAGGAGGTGTTCAAACATCTTTATTTATGTGAGGAGAGCATGGAGGTGCCTCCCTGCTGAATGTGTTATTTGGGTTAATAGGTATAGAAAACTGCAGTTTAGCTGAGAGTAAGACTAGGAACGGGCATATGAATGTGTTTGAACGTTTTAAATCCATAAGCTATTGTGCCAGGAGCAAAGATTCCCGAATTAGAAAATATATAACAAGAAGATTAAAAGCACAACTAATTCACTATGTGCTGTCAAGTAAGATGTGAGCCTTTTTTTCCTTCTTGTTTTTTTTAATACTTTTTTTTTTTTTTTTTTACTGAGTGCTGCAGACAAATCCTACAGTATAGGGTGCCAAGAATCATGTTTTGGGACAGGGAATTGCAGTTGTGTTGGAGGTTCAGCTGGCGTGAACTGGCTTGGATTCACAGATGGCATCTCTGTTCTCTCAAATGTGCTGAAATATGGCTCAATGCATGAGGACATTCTGGTGATTATTTTTTAGATAACTGCCTAGTTCTTGAGGGGCTTTTAGCAGTCTTGAAGCCAATAAAGGTAGTCCATGGCATCAGTAACACAAAAATTGTGGCAGCATGACACACAAGGCAAGTACTATCAGGCTCAGGCCAAGTTCTGCTCAGAGAGAATTGTCAGCAAGTACTGACACCAACAGCAAGGTTTTGGTGGCTTGAGGGCATTTTGTTAATTTTTATTTTTTTAAAACAACAACCAAAGAAATAAAACTCCAAAACAAACAAATGGTCTTGTATGTATTCTCCTCTTCCCAAACACACTTTTGGGTTTTTTTTCTGAAATGCTGAACAATTTGGGCTGGGATACATTTCCTCTTAGTGAAGTGTCAAGTGTTTATTGTTAAGTGTTCTTGATGTAGCCTGTGCCTCTGCAGCCTGAGCTTTGTAACGGTTCCACCACTTGCAACTGAAATCCAAAGCAGTTCTCCTCTGGCTTTGATTTGTTGGTACTTGCATCTGTACTTCTAGGGCTGGCTGGAAGGGCAGAAGTACTGTGAATGGGGCAGATTCCACTGGTTTCCTAATCTGGCTGCTAATGTAAAATACTAACACTCCCACTAGAAAGCTCGTTCGCACAGTCATCTCCGCCTACCTTGCAAGCTCAGGCTGACCACAAGGTTCAAGAAAATGGGGTTTAACTGAATCCAACCTTCAAACTTACTTTAAGCTGACTAGGAAGGAAGCTTACACAAGGTTGAAGATCAATTACATTGTCTATAGGTGTCTGAAAATCCAGAAAAAAATCTGTTCTTTTGTGTGAGATACCCAAGGACTTCCCTGCTAAATGTCATATTTCTGCTCCCCACCTCTTATATTACGCGGATTCTTTCTAGAACACTTACATTTCTGACCTAAAACCCCACTCATTCCTGTTACACTCTTCTTGCCAGGCCCTCCTCTTCTTCATCATACTTGGACTTAGATGGGGAGGAGGAGCCTGTGAATAAGTAGGAGGAACTGGCATAACCCCAGGTGGCTTGCACATGGTGAAGCTTAGCTGGTGATGATGGTGGGACTGAGGACCAAAACCTTTTGCCACTAGCAAGGCCTTTTGGAGCAGCGAACCTCTGTTAGATGACACTGCAAAAGGATAGGTAGGAAAGGTAGCAGAGCTTTAGTTAAATAGCAGGTCTAGATGGTGCATAGCTCATTTAAAAGGCTATTCTTTAGCAAGAAATTTCTTCAGCTGTCCTTCTGTCATGCAGTAATTCAGCATTGAGTTAACAGTTTGCTTTGCAAAACCTATGTGACACCTGCTTCACACAGCAAGGCTATTAATAACCGAGCTCTTGGCCACTGTCTAAGGTCATATTTTCATAATAATCCCAAAATGCTTTGTTTTCATGTGCTTGTGGATATTGAATCTTTACTGTTGTCAGGGATTTCTGAAGCCTTTATTGCATTTCCAACTTAATTGCTCCTGGAATGAGCTAAGGAATTAGCTTTTTGCTAATGTGGAAATATTTGAGCTGTTATGGCTCTGAAACTATTATTTTTAGACCTAAATTAAGGTGGGGAAATGAGATGCAGATAACAATCAAGGTTTCAACATTATTACAAAAGAATGCACCAGGTGTTAAAGGATTAAATACAGCCTAAAATGAGTCCAAGAATCCGTTCAAATGTAGTAGAGTAATCTTGAGATGAAATGCCCAGGACCATCTCGCAACTACATGCTATCTTGATGTTATTGGTTCTTGTTTGGTCTTGTTAACCTTACAAAGGTCTTGTTGACAGGCCTCTTTTCATTAATAATTTCACTGTGTTGATATGCTAAGAGAACTGGCTTTATTGGAATCCTATGGGAAACTTCTAAGGTTTGTATTTTTCTCTCGTCTTCAAGAAAAAAATTGAGAAATTGAATAATGACCTAATTGGTTTTAGCAGCTGTTCTGCTAGCAAGTGGAGAATTAATGTTGTTTGGCTTGTCACTGGGGGACCTTAACAATTTTTGAGCATTTTAAAGCTCTCAGAAGCAATAGAGTAATACCTTGCAGTACTTCTGAAGAATATGCAAAATACAGGTTTCAGCAGATACATCTTAAAGCACAGCACTTATGAGAGTGAGAACTTGAGCCTAGCATATAAGTAGTTTTCTTTTATATCCAAGTCATTACTCAAAGATAGAAAACTATGCTAGAAAAACACAGCCTGTAATAAAAACTAACATTATTTTTATTCCTAGGAAGAAGCTTTCATAGAATGGTTATTAGTGTTACAATTCTCATTACTTACTGATTTTTTGAACAAATACTTGTTGTATGCGGTCCCTCTGACAAGGCAAACTGCAAAAAAAAATCCCAAACAAATCTATCAGTCATAAAGTCTTGCAGTTAAAGCTAATCATTCTGCTTATGTAGGTCCATCAATCAGCTTTCTACCAAGACTTTTCAATTTGTGGGGCCTGCATGAGCTAATATTTTGAGATTCTGTAGAAATGCAACATATGGTCCTTTAATTAAAGGTTGTCAAAAAGCATATGTGCAATGGGACCTAACTAAGATCTCATTGGGGAAAAAAAATCTCATTTAAACCTGAATGGAAACAGTTGTTGTTTGTTTTGGTGAAACAACCAGGTGGTCAGCCCCAGTCAACATGGGTTTATGAAAGGCAGGTCTGGCCAAACTAACTAGATCTCCTTCTATGACAAAGTGAACTGCTTAATGGATGAAGGAAAGGCGGTGGATATAGTGTACCTGGACTTCAGTAAAGCCTTTCACATCATTTTTCACAGCATTCTGCTTGAAAAACTAGCTGCCACTGGCCTGGACAGGTGAACACTTTGCCAGGTGAAGAACTGTCCTAATGGCTCGGCCCAAAGAGTGGTGGTAAATGCAGTTTAATCCAGTTGGAGGTCTCTCACGAGTGGTGTTCCCCCAGGCCTCAGTGCTGGATCCAGTTCTGTTCAATATCTTTATCAATGATCGGGATGAGGGGATTGAATGTACCCTCAATAAGTTCACGGATGACAATAAGCTGGGAGGAAGTGTCAATAGGCTTGAGGGTAGGGAGGCTCTACAGAGGAATCTGAACAGGCTGGATCAATGGGCTGAGGCCAATGGGATGAGTTTTAACAAGGCCAAGTGCAAAGTCCTGCACTTGGGATGCAATAACCCTGTGCAGCGCTACAGGTCTGGGGAAGAGTGGCTGGAAAACTGCCTGGCAGAGGAGGACCTGGGGGTGTTGGTTGACAGCCAACTGAACATGAGCCAGCAGTGTGTCCAGGTGGCCAAGAAAGTCAACAGCATTTTACCTTCTATCAGAAACAGCATGGCCAGCAGGACCAGGGAAGTGATTGTACCCATACTCAGCATTGGTGAGGCCACACCTCGAATACTGTGTGTTCAGTTTTGGGCCCCTAACTATAAGAAGGACATTGAGGTGCTGGAGTGTGTCCAGAGAAGAGCAACAAAGTTGGTGAAGGGGCTGGAGAATGAGTCTTATGAGGAACAGCTGAGAGAACTGGGATTGTTCAGCTTGGAGAAAAGGATGCTGAGACCTTATTGCTCTCTACAACTGTCTGAAAGGAGATTATAGACAGGTGAGTGATGGTCCTTCTCCCAGGTGATAGGCAATAGGACAATGACCTCAAGTAACACCAGGGAAGGTTCAGGTTTGACATTAGGAAAACGTTCTTCACTGCAAAAGTTATTGGGCATCAGCAAAGGCTGCCCAGGGAGGTGGATGAGTCACCATCCCTGGAGGTATTTCAGAGATGAAGCACATGAAGTGCTTAGGGATATGATTTAGTAGTGGGAAGGTACGGTTGGACTTGATGATCTCAAATATCTTTTCTAACCTAGTGATTCTATGAACAAACGGAAAATTCCCCACAAATCTGTCTCTAGATCTTGCTTTGCTTCTTTTCTCTCCTGTCTCTCTTTACAACATAGAATCATGCAATAGGTTGGGTAGGAAGGGAACTTCAAAAATCATTTAGTCACCCCTCCCCCCCACCCCCCAGACACAAAAGCAGGGACATCTTCAACTAGATCAGGTTGCTCAGAGCTCCATCCAATCTGACCTTGTAGGTTTCCAGGAATGGGGCTTATACCACCACTCTGGGCAACCTGTTCCAGTGTTTCATCACCCTAATTGTAAAAAATTTCCTCCTTATGTTTAGTCTAAATCTACCTTCTTTTCATTTAAAACTATTATCCCTTGTCCTAATGATACATGGTCTACTAAAAAAGGTTCCCGCATCTTTCTTATAAGCCACCTTTAAGTACTGAAAGGTGCAAAAAAAGGTTTCCTTGGAATCTCCTCTTCTCCATCCTGAAGAGCCCCAACAATCTCAGCCTTTCATCCTAGGAGAGGTGTTCCATTGCTCTGATCAATTTTGTGGCTCTCCTCTGGACCCAGTCCAACAGGTTCATATCTTTGCTGATAACTGCAGAGCTGGACATAGTATTTCAGGTGAGGTTTCACAAGAGCAGAATAAAGGGAGAAAACCACCTTCCTTGACCTGCTGGTCATGCCTCTTTTGATGGCAGCCCAGGATATGATTGGCCTTGCAGTCTGCAAGTGCACGTTATTGACTGATCCCTGCTGGACACCACAGAAATCCTTCAAACTTTCTGGAAGAAGATATACAAACAATGAGCTCAGATGCAGAAGAGTTATTGGGACCATCATGGGCCAGTTACTGACTTGGTTTTTCATGTATCTGAGGCCTGCCAACACAGTGCTGAACACAGGAAACGGGGAGGAAACACACTTCCACTGTGGTGTGTATTCATGTTCAAGCACACCTTGACTTTACTTGGAAATACAAATGTTTCATCTACGGATCCTGCTGCAGAGCAGCAGTGAGGGCTAGCCAACATATGGCTGTCTTCTCCAGGCATAGCTGTAGGAAAGGCTGTTATCTGTGTTGCGGCCATTCTTGGAATGTGCCAATCCCCCTCCAGGAATTGCCTCTTTTTAAGCAGATGGAGTTCTTCTGGGTTCTTGGTGACAGTCATCTGGCCAAATTGGACATTTCAGCAATCTCCCACTTTTTCCTTCTATAGTCCCAGGCAGCCCACTTATGGGACCACTTCCCTGTGTGGTGGGGGTGGCTACTGCTGCCTCTCCTGCTGCCACTGTGTTCCTGAATTAATGCAGCATTGAGCAAAATCAACATTAACTGCTTCAGACTCTATAATGAGATGCTGGTTGTACTGTCAGTACACTATTTCCATCTGTAAAGGATAAGTAACATAATTTCTGGGAAGTCTAGGAGCTAAAGCATATCTGGATCTGACAGGGGCAATAAGATTTATATAATTTTCTGACAGACAGTTAAGCTTAGAGCTGTACAAACTGAAAATATACTGTCAAGTAAAGTTAATATTTTAGAAGTCCAAGGTTTTATGAGGCAAGACACAGACGAAGATGTGTCTTTTCTTACGAAGATGATGCTGCTTTCTCCTGTCCTTTCAGAAGCCCCGTACTGCCATAAGACAAGACTCCTACATGCATAAATCTGATCCGTATTACAGGTAATAAAAATAAGAGCATTTTAATGAAGATTGTATTTGGACTAGGCTCTACTATAACTTACAGGCTTCAGTGGTTAAGCGAGGCAGCATCATTTCTCCTCCTTGATTGCAGCTGGAACAATAAATATGTTTTAAACTCATTAATGCAGGGGAGATGATATGAAATGAGTTAAAATCTGAGCTTGGGTTATGATTTTCCAGCCAGTACACTGCCCAGCAGTGTCCAGAACCATTGAGAGAGTTCCTCATTACAATCTTCTGATGTTTCTGATGTAGAGTAATTTAGCAGTTCCTTGAGTTTTGGCACAATGTCTCAAACCTAACAATTAGCTAGTGCTTGTAGTTATCAAAGCCAGGAGGAACACGAAGGCTGACCTTAGTTATTATGAATAGTTCTTGCACCACTGACCGTGTATGTCTTGCTAGGAGGGTGGGCTGCTTTGTGGTTGTTGGTTCTGTGTTGCAAGTCACACCATATGATGACTGATAAGGGAAATGATAAAATATGATAAATATATCCATGGAGAACTTAGATATTATTGATAGTTGATTGTGATAGAGTATTGTATTAAGAATATAATAAGAACAGGTTTTGGAAATTCATCTTTATGACAACTACAAGAATACTGTTCGATTGTCCCACGCATAGCCCCAGTCCAGCTGAATCAACAGATTGTGTAAGAAGACAGATTGTGCCAGACTTAGAACATGGGTATTAGATTTGATGATAATTGATGATTAAAAGATCAACTTATTTTTGAGTGTAGGTGTAGACTAGATATAGGTCTAAGTTAATGAAACAGCTTGAGGTTTTTCTTTGAAGTTTAAAGGTGAATAGACTTGTCTCAAGAAAGAAGATAAGTGTCTTTTATGACCGCAGGAGGAACATGACCTGTCAAAGTATCACTTTGAGGGAGAACCAAAACAAGACAGCAGAGATGAATTATCAGAGTGTACTTTTGTGGACCTTTGAGTTAATGAGGAATAAAGAAATAGGAGCACATGGAAAACCACCAAGAACTTTTCAAAGAAAATACCTATTGTATAATGCTATATAAATATTTGGTGATTTTGTGTGGGCCTTTGCCACTCAACTGAGGTGATGGCCCAATGCTGAGTTGTAAATCATAGAATCATAGATCCCTCTGGAGACCCTCCCTACCCTCCTGCAGATCAACACTATCTCCCAGCTTAGTGTCATCCACAAACTTGCTAAGGGTGCACTCAATGCCTTCATCCAAGTCATTGATAAATACATTGAACAGGGCTGGACCCAGCACTGAGCCCAGGGGGACACTACTTGTGACCAGCCTCCAGATGGAATTAACTCCATTTACCACCACTCTCTGGGCCCGGCCATCCAACCAGTTTTTCACCCAGGACAATGTGAAATAAATCAAGCTTAGAGTTACCCGCTGTCTGGTGAAAATCCTTTAACAGTTGTGGAATACATTAGTCAAAGAGAAGACTACTGAAAGTGACAGCAGCAAGCCTAAGTTTGTGCTGTGGAAATCCCTGTCAATAATGTGGGATCTGCTTTATGCTTCAATGGCACCAAGCACTGCGTCTGGGACATCTCACAGCACCCCTGATGTGCAACAGTGACTGCGGAGCTTTGGGGGCCCAAAGTGAGATGGTTTAATGGGGTATGACTTTTAGTGAGTAACAATTTGACAAAAGCAACTTGTGCAATGCATTCTATTGAGATCCCAAAAGGATCTGGAGATGACAGACTGTCTCAACATACTTGACATGCTTGTTAAATATTTTTTCTCCTGGGACTTAATAATTAGAAGAGAGTTTCTGTAGGTGAAATGGGTTTGTTACGCAAGTGTTAGTGCAGGATCAAACCCATCAGGCTTTTGCAGCATGTTCTGTGCTCTTGATACCACGTTGTCCCAAGTTCAAGGAGGATTAATATTTTTTCCTCCCATGTGAGTGTGGTGAAGGATGAGGACAAAAATTTGAAGAGTACAGTCTCTGTCTGGGTGAAGAAGACAAGTAGTTATGTTTTTATTTAGAAACTGAAAAAACAAATGTGTTCTGAGTAAGCATGGCTTGTGCTTCAGCTGTAATTCTGTAGAAAACTGTGCTACTTCAGGGTCTTTTTGCTAGAGGTCAGCTAGAGTGGTCCTTCAGTGTAAGGATCTAACCAGAGATAATGGTTACAACCTCTTGTTTAGAGATGACAGATATCCCTTTCTCTCCCCCCCAACACAATCTACTGGGTTTTGTAATGAAGTAGTTTTGAAATGTGAATGTTTCCTTAATGATTTAACAACTCCCTTGTTTACATACTACACTAAAGAGAAGAAACAAGTAGGTAGGAAATCGGCAAAGGAGGTGCTGAAAGGAGGAAGACCGAACTGGTTAATCAAAAGATGTATCTGTCTTCACATGCATATTTTCGACATGCCTAGTCCCTATTTATTGATCCAGCATGAAATGATGGGCACTTATCATTTTAGAGGTTCATACATTTCAGTCAGGTTCCTTCATGCACTATTTTCTGCTGAGGAAGTGAGGCTAAATAGGTTCCTGTAGAGAAAAAAAGATAGTTCCTAGAGTTTTGATGCTCTTCTAGCAGATTGTTTAAGGGGACCAGCCAATTAAACCAAACCCAAACTCCAAAGAGACTACAGGAGGAAGCTGAGGAAATGAAAAAATCAAAAGAAGCATTTCAGGAATTTTACAGTACAGCATAATTGTGTCTCATTAAAATACTCTTCCATTTATTGTCCTTGCATTTAGTACAGTAGGGGTTCTGTTTGATGTTGCAATGAGTGGTTGTGAAATGATGGAGAAATAATTCTGGTGAAAGAAGAGATGAATGATTGTCCTTAAAAGATCAAGGGATCCATAACAGTAGCTTCACTTGGCAATACTTTTCTATCTTGTGAAGCACTAATTTGTGTAGTTGTTCAATGGGATACCAGTCTCTGATCAACTCTGCACTGAATGTGTATTTGTCTGGGTTAATGTTTAGGTTTCAAATATATTTTTAGTTTGGATAGGTTCTTTTTCTTGGGGTTGGTTGTTTCGGTCATTCCAGAAATTAGTGGCTTGCTAATGATTTCAACATTACATCAATGTTACACATTAAAGATGAGATGACATTATATCTGTCTGGAATCTGTAGGGTTTGTGTACAGAAAAGTGTAGTGTTAGTGGAGCTATGTCAGCTTACATCAGGGGAAAATTTTCAGCTTGACCTAAGTGGAGCCCTGTTGCCTTACAGGAACTGTTTGTCAGATGTTTTTATCTGTAGATCTTCTGTTTACCATTGATTTTATTATAAGTCCCTCAGTTTATAATCAGCTTGCTTGGTGTTTTTATGGGTACAACTTTAATACTTCATTTTCTTTGTGGATCTTGTACTGCTTTACAAATAATTCACAATTACCTTTCCGTCATGCAGTTATTGGGCATTTTTACCTATAATATACATACAGTTTCCATAGGTTTTATCAGAAACAGCAGATCATGAAGTTTTCATATAGCCCCCTCTTAGTCACAAGAAATGTGTCAGAGTGATAGGAAGCCACTGGATTCTCTGTTTGGATTTATTTTGTTCATAATAATGACATTCCTGCTCCCCTGTTCTTATTATCCAGAAAATCCAGGCTCCTAAAGTCTGAATCCAGATGTTAATGCTGCATGTTGGTCTTTTCCTACAGCTGAGCTTGTATTAGAACACAGCAGCAGCAGAAGCCCTTCAATTATTACTTGATGAGATTCCTCAAATGAAACTGGCACAAGTATATTTAACACTTCCTATTTCTAGTTACTGATTTTCTGTAACATGTTAAAAATAATCCAAGGGCTTTGGCCCTGTGTGCCCTACAGTATGTTAAGCCTTGTTTAGACTTACTGCGACACTGCAGTCAGAATTCTTGTAGCCTGAGGGAATTTTCTCACGTTTCTTAATTTAATCAAAAATTTCCCATTAAGGTTAATTATATGTTAAGATGGAGAATTCCTCCTGACCCTACAATAATAGGGGTTTACAAACCAAAGTACAGCTTTCACAGGTGTTCTTCAGGGACACAATCTTCTTTGATAGAGCAAATAATTTAAGAAAGATTTTAAAATTCTGAGATTTTGTGAAGTCTGTTTCTGTTTACCTCCACCCAGCTCACTGGAATCAAACAAGAGACATGTCTCCATGATGCACTCATCATTATTAGAAACAAGAACCCTGTCTACACCATCTGCTCCTATCCGATAGATGTAAGTTTGCATTAGTGCAGTGCCCATCTAAAAATCCTAGTAAGTAATCACTTCTCAGGAGTTGTCCATTCTCTGTTTTGAAGCCACATTAATCAGACTGTAGTGAGTTCACGCCATATCTTTGTGCACTGACAACACTGGACAATCTAACTGTCAGTTTGGAATATTAGGTACCATGTAATATAAATAGTTGTGCAGGTAGCTATGCTTATCTTAATTAAAATACTGAAATATCACGTGAAAGCTCTTGAGAGAGCACTGTTGCAGTTATTCTACCAATAACAGAAGTTTTCCCATATTTCTACTCAGTGGGATTGCACTATTTCCCATGTGAGGGTGACTGAAATTGTGGATTGCTCATCGATCCTTTCGGTATAAGCTATTTCATACTGCTCTTCAAAGCCTTTAATCTCTTAGGACTTGTGTGTGTGTGTATACAAAGAGCTTGCTATTTAAAGAAAAAAAAATAAAGAAAGAAATGTGACACAAGAACTGCACATCCCACATGCTAAACAGAAGCATGCTGAAGGAAATTCATGAAGGTTCTTTCTTTAGTCTCCCAGCTGGTTTATGATAGCACAACATGAAATTCTAGAAAGAGCAGAGATGTGTCAACATCACATCTGTTCAAATCACTTGCTTTTTAGTTTCCATACTGAAGTTCATAAATACGAAAGGGAAGAAGGCTCACATTTCTGTCTGATATGCAGCACATTTTGTAGTGTATAAATTTACTGTAACTATTTCAGTCAATTATTCTGGCATGACCTGGATATATACACAGTAACTTTACAGTTTTCATGTAAAAAAAAAAAAAGTTTGCTTTACAGTATTTTCTATGCACAGAAAAATCTGCTATAAAAGGGAAGCTTATGTCTGTCTTGATTTCAAAAGATTTCACTATAAATTGTTCTTGTAGAGCAAAGAGGCTGAGAGCCATCCCACCTTGCTTTTTCTCCCGAGGTCAGCTGCTCATAGCAAGAAGGGAAGTATTCGGAGGCTACTTGAAATTAGTTGTCCCTGTGCAGATGCTGTTTCTTTCCCACGGTCTGCTGTGTGTATGGTACCTCCACTGCTGATTTTAGGCATTACATTTCAGTGGAAGGCTGGTCTTGCCTCTGATTGTTTCTGCAGCATCGTCAGAGTGGAAATTTTGTAGGTAAGAAGTACCAGACCAAGTCCTTTCCCTTGAACATTTATCTTAGCTAGTGAATGATTTTCATAGGCCACATCACAGGGGAAGATTTGCTTTGCAAACTGTGTCTGTTCTTTGAAAGTTACTTGTTTGGTGCCAAACAAATATAGCTTTCCGGATCATCAGATCAGAGTCTTTTTGGGTCTACGCTGCTCTGAACATTCCCATCTATTATGAATTTATCATGCTTCATGTGGTACTTTTTTCGCTGTGATCTTGTCTTTCTGAATCAAGTCGATGAAGTCTGTACCCATCAAAGAGTTGCTGGAAATCATCTTGTATTGAATACACAGATAAAAATAAAAGGTAAGAAAGAAGGACTTTACTTTCTTTTTTTCCTCATCCCCTTTAAAATGTCTCTCTCTTCCTCTCTTTTTTGGTTTTTTTTTATGTGAAGAACAGTCTCTTAATTTTATAGCCTAACTGGTAATTTTGGAACAGTTACAGTTGGCATCATGGGGATGGATAGAAAAATACAAAGGATTCATGTGTTTCCAGGAAAGAATAGATAGTTCACTCCCAGGGAGCTGTACCATTTTTCATCAAAGAATACCAATGAAAAGTCTGGTTTTGATAAGAAAATGAGCAGGTGTGTCTGAATACACGAGGAGAACTAGTCTGTTGAATAAGAAGATCCTGATTTTATTTGATCATCCTCCTTTAAGGTTCTTGTGTGGGTCTTTTCTGCCTTTAGCTGCCATGCTTCAGAAGGATAAACAGTGAGTCATATCTGTTAGTGTTTGAATTTGTAGCTTCAGAGGAACTAATAATGAGAAATATAACTGTCCTCCCCCCAGTCAGCACAAAAGCAAATGCTGCATTGAGATTCACATTATGTCTTTTGATTGAAAATATAGAAGACATTTTTTATTTAAGTTAAATAATGTCAAGTTCCTAGTAGTTCTTTTTAGTTTTTGAAAGCTAACATTATGTTTATTTCATATTTTGCTTAAAAAATGAGAAAAATTCTATTTAAATATAATGTAATCCTTGCACTTATTTAGTTGGGAGGGAGCATTTTTTGCTATAAACCAGGAAGTCAATGAAAGACATACAAGTTCTCTCTTTTTGTAATGAAGCTCGCTCTTGAATGTTGAGCTTATCACTTTTTGACGTTAAAAAGACGTTCATGATCCATTTGCTCTTTTAATAAATATTTTGTTTTCATGCATTAAAAATGACATTACAATTCCAGATCTTTCCCATTATACCATGAATACAATCATACATTGTCTTGGAAATAGATATCATCATGTTTTCTTAAGCCTTGGGGAAAATACCCCAATGGCAGTATCATATTTTACTCTTTATGTACCAGGACAGGTTACTTATTTTGTCCTCATTTATACTCTACTCAGATGATTTACTGGCACCAAATGAAAATTTCTTCATCGGCATTCAGCACAGCTCCTGAAGCATGAGAGAGAGGAGGTGTTGATCTGGCTAGGGAGTATACACAACTGAACCCAGAAAATATCTTATTTCTTTACTGAGATATGGATGTTCTCATACCACTGGCTGACCCATTTTTCATCCCTCTTTATTCTGCCTGGGTGCAAAAAGCATGTAGGAAAAGAAATGGCACTGGACAATGGACTTTATATCAGAACCGCATGTAACAGCACACATTTCCTTATGCCAGTAGGGGATTTCCATGATCATCTGTGTTAGTAATCCGCTTGGGGTGTGATGCAGGCCTTGTAAAGATGTGGGTTGGTCTTTGTGTCCAGGGTAACTGTCGCATCTCCAGAAGCCAGTGAGCTCAAGGATGAATGCAGTGTATTGCTTCCTGCCCCTTCCCCAGTGCAATGTGGCAGATGATACCATACAGTAAACATAATTGTGTAGAAAGACTGGCCAATACATCATGGGACAAGCTGAGGAGCATGGAGGAGGAAGTGCAGGGAGACATGGGGTCTCCTTCACAGCAGTGAAGGATTTCCAGCAATGGCACTGAATGGACAGGATGGTGCATTGTGGAGCAGGTCTGGAGTTGGATTGATCCAGTGCTGCTCAACAGCTGTGTCAGGCTGCAGTAAGCTTTTTACCTTTCTTGGCAAGTCAAAGAGCCTGTTGACTGGCAAGAGAAGGTATAATAAATATTGAACTGGTAGCAACCAGTGCAAGAAGCTAACAACATTATCTCCTTCAAGGAAACTTGAAGGGATTACATTCTAAGGAGCAAAGGCAGGCAAGTTTCATATTGTTGCTTCAACTGTGTTTTCTTCTAAACAGCAACAGAACTTGTGCAGGGAGCTAGCAGGGGTTAAGGTGTTCGGCAGGGATGTACATTGTGCTAACTGGAGCAGAAACATCTCTTTGACATGCTTAGTTCAGTGGAGAGAGTGGAAAACATTGGAAAGACATTTAGAGAGGTGTTTTGTAACCAGTCACATTTCCTGGGTTTCTTCCCCCACTAAGATAAGCTTTTAAAATTATTATTGTTGTTACTTTTAGCAAGGGTGCTAGCAGCCATTATTTCCCCATCTGTATAAGTAGGAGTGTGGAAGAGTCGTGTCCGTATCTGGAAGAGTCATGTCTGTATCTGAAAGATCATACCATCTGTACCTACTCAGAGAAAGACTGTTGGCTCCCACAACGGTGGAAAATTGAGAAGATGCTTTCTTCAATGTTTCAAATAGGAGAGTTGAACCTCAGTTTGTTGAGGCTTCAATTTTCCATAAACAGCAACCCTCCTCTCTGCGATTTTTTTATAAGTTATCCTTGAGCCATTTTGTTAGCTACAGTTTAAACCCATGACACAGTACTTTTCTGAGAAGGGAGCCTTGGAAGCTATTTGAAAGTTGGTATTACAAGCCTATAGGACCAATAATTGAAGTGATTTTTTGCAAGTGATGAAATCAAATTAGCAATGAAATTTGCCTAGAATTTTCAAGTGGGGAAAAGAAAAGGCAGTCTTGTTTTTGTCTGTGATCACTGCCTTGAAGATAAATGACTTTACTCCTTGCTGTAGGCCAGCGTAACGTAGCCTTAGACACTACACAACATTATTTTTGTTTTGTAATTGATCTTTTTATTAGAAATTTTCAGAACAGTTTCAAACCCAAATATTTTCCCTATGCCCTTTTATTTCTTACTTGCTCTCTGGCTAATTTAGCTGTCAGTACAGTGCACTGACAAATAAATCATTGTCAGGGCTCAGTCCCCAGCGCACAAGAGTCATGAGTCCCAAACTAACCCAGCAGTCATGCTGATGTCCTTACTTTATAGGTTTATCAAAGCTTACTGACTTTGCAGCATCCCATAGTGAAGATAAATGCATGGCATGAATGACAGTATTTTCTGTACCCCCAAAAAATACTGGAAACAAAGGTGTCATACAAAAACAATATCTAACACAGGCAATGTGACTTCTTTTGCAAAACACATGACCTGATGGTTTAAGTACTGCAGAATGAACTGGGTGACCAGCGTGTTAGGATGTTCTGTGTGACCTTGAGTGAGAAGATTTCTGTAATCATAGCTTGGTTTCCTTTCCTGTTTCATGACAGAGTTGCTACATACATGGAGGTAACAGCAGGTTCTTAGTATCTGGATTTCCTGCCTATCTGATTTCATGCATACAGTGCAAATAGTGCTAATAAGCCATACTGGAAAAGCTTCTTTTTCTGACAGTCTCGAGGCCAATTTCTGTGACTTGTGCTTGCCCTCAGAGCAATGAAAGTATGCAGTAAAGATTCCATTTCATACTTTCACTGTCAGTCCTTAAGGGTTTTGCTAGAACCTCAGAGGATATACTAGTTTATCACTAAATATTTTGCCTTTGCTCCTTTTCACAAATATTAAAATTTCAGACCTCACACCCTGCAAAGGAAAGCTTAAAAATACAAACATGTTTGGTAAAAGCAGATCAAAACCAGCAAAATCTAAATTTCAGCTTTAACTGACCATATACTACAAAAGCAAATGAATATTTGGGAATTTTGTGTGATGTTGTTCTAGCTTAAGCATGCTACTTCTGATTTTATGAAGCCTGTGTGTTCCTATGTTCAGGAAACATTTAACGTTTTTAATTTCTCGCTGTACTGCAGACATTTGTAGCAAGCAGAAGACATCAGATGTTGGATAGTGAACTTTTGAACTGCTGCTAAAGCAAAATCTGCAAAACTGAAGACTGAAAGTTGATGCCACAAGCAGCCTTGGAAATTTCACTTCATTTAGTTTGTAAATGAGAGGAAATAGATGAGAGAGGTTTATTTTTTTCTTAAGTTACTTCCCTCACTGAGGAAAACACTAAATTCACATTTGAAGAAAAATTAGAAATTAGTCCTAGTCACGTGTTCAAGGAAGGCCAAAGAATAAACATGTGAACATTAAAAGTGTAGAAAAGTGTGCTAATATGGCTAAGTCTGCAGAAAAGTAGTCAAAATAAAGCAAAAGGGACAGACAGGAAACATGTGAAAAGACAAGCAACCTACATAGTCCCTCCAATAGATACCATGTTTAAGTTGTTTAAAATGGGGAAACCCTAACCTTCAACCAAAACCCTAACCCAGATCCTACCCCTCACCCCTAACCCTGACCCTAACCCTGACCCTAACTCTGACCCTAACCTCTAACCCTAACCTAACCTTAAGTGCTTTTGGGCACTTAAGAAAGGAAGTACGCTTTGGGCTGCATTTCTTTTTTGGATGAGTCTCTGTGCCTGTTTGCCATCTCTCTTCTGATTCTCACCCCCCTCCAATATTCAGCATGAGTCCCTTGTTTCCCTGTAGGGAGAGACAGATGAGTAGACATGTAAATGAACCTTCTCTAACTCTTGTACAGGATTTCATAGTCTGTCACAGAGGAGCAATCATCTGTCACATTAATATGGTTCTTATTACAGTCTTTATGTCAAAACCCCTGTCTTTCACCATTTTCATTAGCATTAAAAGTAAGATTTTAACAACTTTGGTAATAGGTAATAGTGTAACATTAGAACATAAATCTAGTACTGATATAGAAACCCATGAAATGACAGGAAGGTATTATAATTTGCTTCCAGCACTTATTTTGGGGACAGATTTGTGTAGGTGGCTTAATTTTTCGTAAGTAATCACTATAATTGTCAGGACAAGAATGCTCACCAAAGAGGAAAAAGAAATCTTTGTATTGCAATTAAAGATGAGAGCTAGCAGTTATAGTTACAAATGACCAGCTTTCTGGTGGTGCTCAGCACACATTCCCATCCTAATTATTAATAATATTATATTATTATTAATTATATTAATAATTATTAATAATTCTGAAAGATGTGTGTCTAAGTGTTATAGTTACAGGAGGGTTTGTTGCCAGAATCTGTGACTTTGGAGAAGGAAGGACAACACAAAACCAGTTCATAGGCACAGGTGGGCTAAACCTTAATGGAAGTGAAACAGATATTTGATTTCAATATTTTAATTGTTAGAATATGCCTTATTACTGTCAGCACCATGAAGCACTTTGCAAAGTCAGTGAAGTCCTCCTTAAGTAACCAGAGGAGAAATTAGTGAGTCATGAAAATTTAGCTAAACAGCTGAATTAAAGGCAACCATTATTTGACAGCACAGGACCATTCAGTGAAACTGTATAGGGAAGGAAAAATGCAAAAATGAGCAATTTCCTTATACAGTAAGGAAAGCAAGAGATTTTAGTTATCCAAACTAGCAATTGAACACAATATTACAGTTAATTTTCAATGTAATGGAGTGTTTAATGGCTTTCAGAGGTCAGGAAGCTGGTTTTAGAAAGAGTGCATGTAACAGTTATAAAGGCATCCAAGTGATTTACAGAATTTGTAGACTACATAGTGCATTGAGGTGCTGAGAAGTCCCACACCAACATCATCGGCTCTGGTGCCAGTGCTGAATGTGAAGCTGAGGTCTCTTCACAGCACTGCTACAGATCTATAGAGCTCTGAGCCCCTCAACCCCATGAGCACCTTAGAGGCTTAGGAGGCTTAAAATTGTCTGAAGGACCGTATGCGGCCCTGAATTGATTTCCACAAGAAATAGCCCATTTCCTTTGGACATGATAATCATTTTTATCCGGTAGCCCTTTGTCTGATTGAGCTCTGGGATAAAACACCACATACTTGAACATCCAGTCATGCCACATGCCTGTGACCAACTTGTGCATAATCAGGTAATGCTCTGGGACTCAAGTCCTAGGTTTTGGATCCATCTGCTATAGGTGATGATGGGATTTTGCTTTACCTGATGACCTAATGATTTCAGAGGACTTCCCATGTGGGATTTGGGAGCAGGCTCCATCAGTTAGATTTTCCTGCTTTTACAGCCTCTAAATACTAAAATATGTTGTGCCTCCTTGGGAAAAAAGCTGGAAGCCTAAGTTCTGTCTGCATGAGGATGGTGAGGCTCCAGAAAATGGTATGTGAATTTACCGTGTGTGAAGTTGCGCACTCTCTTTTCCTGTGCAAATCCCTGCACCCAGAAGAAGGAGACTGCTAACCACCATGAGCATCTGGCCAGTGGGTTCAGCAACTGTCCTGGGAGTTTAAGCTCTGTCTCAGTCCACTAAGCTATTCAAGTAGGCCTTTGTATTTGTCAACTGCATCCCGTTTTTCCTGCTCTTGAGTTAATCAGTCATTGTCATGTGTATATCTGAGCTGATTGTTGCCAGTGTTCATTTGTAATGCATAATTTTTTGCCTGGTGAGAGATCACATACCCATTCCCCATTCAACTGATGGGAAAACAGCAAAGAAAAAAAAATCTCCGAAAAGCAGCAGAGCTGATGGTTAGATGTTGGGAAAAAAGTGCTGTCTCTTACTACCCTGTGGATGCTTCAGAAATTTCAAGCATGCATAACATGCAGTTTGAGACACGTTTTGATATATATCCTTTTGACAGACAAATCACAGCTTATCTTTGTTTTTCCAGATAGGCTGAGCCTGGTTCTTAAAATGAGATTTCCAGTGTGAATTTTTATGTTCACAAAACCAAATTCCACTCATTTAAGTATTCTGCAGTAGCTGTAGGCTTAAGCACATATTCTTGCCTGGTAGCTTGCTCACTAGAGCAATGACAAAAAGTGTTTGCAACCTGTAATTGGATACAGTTAAGGAAATTCATGTGAAGTAGACAAACAATTGTCTGTGCAGTACTTTACCTCATTTTCAGAATCAGAGTTCAGATCCATGTGAATATTGAACCATCTTTTGTTATCTCCATCATCTTTGTTTCAATGCAGTAGATAATTCATGAACATGGGAAGTATGTGGAGTGCAGGCTGTCAGCTGGTGCCAGTTGTTTGTACTAGGGGAGAATCTGGCTCAGAGCCTGTCTCCCTCAAGAGTCTCTCCCCTTTGAAGCACACACAGAGCAGAAGGAAATGCTGCATTATGCAGCTAAAGAATTTAAGACGATGGCTGGTTACACTGTTGCACATTCAAAATGTTGATGTATAGCCAACGACTTCTCCAAAGTCTATTCTGAAATGGACTGGCAGTTTCCAGTTACTCTAGTACATTGAAGTTAAATACATTTAAATTTGCAATAGATTGATGCAGCCCCTACTCTCTAATTACACTAGAATTTCCAGCAACTGTGACTGACTTCCTGGGTTAGAAAACTTCTCCTTGCATCCTTTAGCTCCTGCCCATCTCCACATTCAGGTGAGTCACACTTGGCAGTGTAACAGTAACCTTTGGACAGCATGTGCTTGCATACACAGGTGTGCCAGTCTGCTGAGATTTATACTTGCATTCCCCAGGTGCATCTACAGGATGACATCTGCCCACTGATGGTGAAAGACAAGCAGGGATAAACGCTGCAGGCTTTTGTATAAAACTGCTGCTGCCTCTATGTTTGCGTAGCAGTGTGGCCTGATTATTCAGGAGCTCTGAGGCTTATCCTAAGATGATGATTTTTACATCAAAAGTAGATTAATGCAAGTCGACAGCCTCCTGTCCATTCAAACACAGTGTGAAGTGATAATAAGTATAGAATTACTAGTCAGTAGGGTCCCATGTCACATATTCAGACTAGATAAATGATGAATATGTAATGAAATTACATAGAATTGAGACAGATGGCTCTAGCTTTTGATAAATGCATATATCTTCACAATCAGATAATAATGCCAATGTGTGGAAGATCAATTGGGATATAAGAACTTTGAAAACAAAAATAATTTCTCTACTTTCTATTTAAGATGCACATTTAAATCAGAATCAAGTTTAATTTAATTATATTTTTTTTCATCATAAAATTAAGCCAGAAGAAGAAAAGAAGCCCCAGGAAAATATACAAGGACATTTTCGTCTTCTTTTGCTTTGAACTGTAGTTATTTATTCTACTGCATATAATGAAATACCATCACCAAAAAGAAAAGACAATTATTTTTCTCTCCAATAAATGTTAAGATAGATTGATGCTTCCCTCTATAAAAAGGACTAAATGAAATTCTTAATGCTTTTTCAGGGAGATGTCATTTTGTTCCTAAGTACTCCAGTTATGAGGAAGTTTATAATATGGTCCACCTGTTATTGATAGGGATGTTTAATATTTTACTGACTACTTAAGGTGCAAAGTCCTTGAAATAAATCAACCTCTCCTTCTCCTTTTTGATTTTACTATTTTATTTTAGATACATCTTTCAGAAAATTGACATGATTGACTAGACATGGTGTAAAATTATCATTTTAAATAAAGTCATTATCAAACCACAAGGAATTTTGAAAACAAAATAATTACAAAGCTCATTAAATTCATAGTTTCTGCATATTGTAGATTAGTGAAAGAGTAATGGCAGCAACTCAGCACATAATTTTGCACAGTGGTTTTGCATTATCGGAATTACTGTCACTTCCTTTGAACTTAAAATCCTTGCTTATGTAGATAAACAAACATATCTGTCCTTCATTTGCATGGGATTTAGGATATCTTCAGGTGCAGCAGAACTATCTCTTGGTTTTCTGCAGTCAACCAGATGAACTTTGAGTGCTAGTTAAAATGAAAAAGATACCAGCTGAGATCTGATGTGTTAGGTGCCATACCAATACACAAGTTACGAGGAGTTTATAGTCTATTAAACTTCAGGTGAGATTTCTTGAGCTGAGAGGGAGGGCACAAAATGGAAAAGCAGATTTCCTAAAATGGGTAATAGTAGTACTGGGTGGGAGTACTAGGAGTAGTCCTCTGTGCTTTGTGACTGTTTGTGATGCTCCCATAGGAAAAGCTTCAGGAGAGATTGTACCTTGTGTGGCTGCAGAGATCTTGAATCATCAGCCAGCACAAGGGAAGGTATGTCAAGTTTAGCCTGCAGTTTAGTTCTCAGCGCATATCTTGTCTTGATTTCTTCTGGAGAGCAAAAGAGGATGATGCATGAGTTAAAGCGATGGACTTGCATAAGGAGTATACAATTTATACAGTGTTGAGGAACAAACAATTGAAGTTCAGAGTAGCAGGTTCTGAGTCTTTTTGCATATCTATTGCAAGAAAAAGTATGAGATCCCTTTTAAACTTATCATTGTCTAGACTCAAGGGACAAGAGTTACCTTAACCTTGTGTGTTATTCCAAAGCCTCCCAAATGCAGTGGGAACTCCTCTTTTCATTTCATCAGTCTTTTGCAGACAGTGTGGGTATTGCTGTGTATTGGTTCACAGTGGAAGAGGGCCCTCAAGCAGGAGGGCACTGATGCTCCTAAGGGAAACCCTTGTTGGTGTAGTAAGAATTTCTGTCCTGAAGACTGCTGGCTGCAGAGCCATCACAACAGAAGTGTGTTTCCTCCCACAGTTTGCCACCTCCTTAGTACTTCCAGGAGTCACTTGCAGCTTTCTCACACAGAGTTACCTAAAACCGAAGGCACCCTAATAACAGTTAAGCACCTTAGCAGTCTCTGAGAGGTAATTCTTGCATTTATCTTTCAAGTGGAGGGATCACTAACTGTCTTATGCATTTTTAGTGGTATCAATATTTGCCTTCGGTCTGCATTGATGGTGGATTTGTGAAGAATATGGGATGAGATTCTATCACTTTGTGTTATTGCCTCAAGAGAAAACTTTTCTGTGCATCGTAACTGCTATAGTTTATTGATCAGAGTTAGGCAGCTTTCAAAGGAGAAGATGGTGCTGTACATTTTCCTTATGATATTTATGCAGCTGCTAAACAACTTCACCACAGTGAACAAACTCCTTGGCAGTGGCACGTGGAGAGTGCTCTATTCTCAAAGATGTCAGATCTTTCACTGTGTTAATGCATTTTAGAAACAAATCAGCATTTTCTATTAGATCATGTCCTCATCTACATTTCAAGCCAGCAAGGATGGAGAATTCATAGTCCCTGACCGAGGTATGGCCTGCAATAGTTTTGTGTGGCCTGTAAAGATTTAGTAGCAGATGTAGCCCTGTAGCAGATTAACGCTATCAGGGGCATTAAAATGTGGTTGGCGAAAGCTGTTAGAAGGAAGTCTTGACCCTCTTACTGAGAAAAAGATTTGTGATCTCTGTGGTGTAGCAAGAAGTAAAAATACCTTATTTTGGTACTTCAAATACAGTATAGAAAAGCATGAATAGAAGTTCTTTTTTTGACCACGGGTTATGGGTGCTATTAAAGATAGGCTGGCCTACAGGTGGAATTCTCAGTAAACAGATCTTATGATTTATGTCTGTGTAGTGCGAGAAAAGATCTACAGAAATTAACAGAAGGTCTGAAAGCACATCAGTGCTTAACACCTGTCTTTCAATGATGCACACACTGCTTCTGGCATTTTTCATGCTTCAGCACAGCTAAGATAGGCCCTTCCTCTCTCCACACCCCCAGGCCTGATCCTATAATCACTTAGAGAAGGCAACAGGTCACAGAGCTGGGCAGATTTCTGTAGAAGCTGCTGCTATGAGAATCTTAGGGAGTCTGACCAACAAAAAAACCCCAAACCAACAAAGACCCAGGTTTACTTAGCTCATTTCAGAGTTAGGGAGAATGGAATAGGACAGAACTCACTCTGCTCTGGAAAAGGTAGATAAAATGAGTTCAGGAGAACCAATAATGTGATGTTAAGTCTCTGGTCAAGGCTTTACTTTCCTTTGATACCGTGAACATTTGTTAGCAAAGGCTAACACTAGCAAATACTCATTAGCACAAGGCAGAGTTTTGTCATTTTCTTTTTTTTTTGTACCTACTTACTAATATACACATGCATATCTACGAGTATATATTGGAGTTATTGAAGCTACATTAAATCATAAGGGTTTCTGCATTTCACAGAATCACACAATCACTAGGTTGGAAAAGACCCACAGGGTAATTGAGTCCAACTGTTCCTATCAGCCGCTAAACCATGCCCCTCAGCACCTCATCCACCTGTCCTTTAAACACCTCCAGGGATGGTAATTCAACCATCTCCCTGGGCAGCCTGTTCCAGTGCTCGATGACCCTTTCCATGAAAAATTTTTTTCTGATGTCAAGCCTGAACATCCCCTGGTGAAGCTTGAGGCCATTCCCTCTTGTCCTGTCCCCTGTCACTTGGGAGAAGAGGCCAGCACCCTCCTCTCTACAACCTCCTTTCAGGTAGTTGCAGAGAGCAATAAGGTCTCCCCTCAGCCTTCTCTTCTCAAGGCTAAACAACCCCAGCTCCCTCAGCTGCTCCTCGTAAGACTTGTTCTCCAGCCCCCAGCTTCATTGATCTTCTCTGGACACACTCCAGAGCTTCAACATCTTTCTTCTGGTGAGGGCCCCAGAACACGGTATTCAAGGAGCAGTCTCACCATTGCTGAGTACAGAGGGACCTGCTCCCTGGACCTGCTGGTCATGCTGTTTCTGATCCAAGCCAAGATGCCATTGGCCTTCTTGGCCACCTGAGCACACTGCTGGCTCATGTTCAGTCAGCTGCCAACCAGCACCTCTGTGTCTTTCTCTTCCGGGCAGCTTTCTAGCCAGTCTTCTCTTAGTCTGTAGCACTGCATAGGGTTGTTTCTTTCCAATGGAAAATGTTCTGTGTTTTTTTTTTTTACTTTTCTTTCTTCATTTCCATATCGTGCTCCCTCTCCCCTCCCTCAGCTTCAGCTTTAGAGCTGTTTAAGTAAAATTCTAATAAAGAATATGCTAGAATTGGAAAGATAATTATAAGGCCCAAATCCCTCATACACCACTGGAGTCTTTCTCCCCTGATGTAGATTCTGGATTTCTCTGTGAGAGCAAAGAAAAAGCTTTCTCTGGTGCATTGTCATTAAAACAGTTAGAGTCTGCAAATCCTGTACAGTCGAGACAACAGCAGGATTATATTTGAATCATAAGAATGAACAATGTGTTCTACATGATTACAGAAGTTACAGAGGAAAAGGATTTATACATCACCCTGTCCATCTCACCTCCACTGCAGGATTGCTCTCTCCAGTGCTTCTTCAGTCTTCTTCTATGTAGTATTACATGTACCATGTGATAGGTCATTCACTGCCTTACTGGGGGTCTTGCGGCAGCTATTAATGGATTGAAGGGTGCAACAGAGCCTGCTCGTTTTAAAACAGTTTGGTTGCCAGAAGCTTGTGTTTTCAATGTGAGCTTTGGGAAATCGCTTTGTCTTAACATATGCTCATCTGAGGCTATCAAACCTGGATAAAAGGATGGGCAGGTGCCTTATCTCATTATCAAGATGTTTTCCCTGGAACTTAGATTTCACCTTGAGTTTTTCAATTAATTAGAGAGCTTTTTCTACTAAGAATTAAAAAATAGTTTCTCTTATCACTCATGTTTGTAACCTCTGTTTTCTTAATATTTCCCCACTGTTTTCTTAATATGGACTTTAGCTGTGAAATGGTGCTTCTTTTTAATCACACCTCAGCTGATAAGAAATTCCTTATTAAATATGATATTTTGAGAAAGCCCATTGCAGGAAGTTTGGGAATTCTTAATAGAAAACCCCACTAAAAACAAAAGCTGAACTTGACACACCCAGACCCCAATTCCCTCTGCCCAAAACCTGAAAAATTTTCCTCTTATTCAGAGTTGTGAGGGCTTATGGGTAGTATTTGTTGTTTCCTTTTTTCCTGAATGAAAGGCAAAAAGGTTTGGGTTTTTTGTTTTTTGGGTTTTTTTTATAGGTAAGAATACTTTTCTCCATGTTTGCAGCTAATAGCGTGTACAAATTTGAATTTTTGCTTAAGCAGTTGAATGCCTTCTTCCAGATGTCAGCAGATTAGATATAAACCTTTATTAACATATCCTACCTCTCTCTTCACTCAGATGTTTCACTGAGAAGCACAGAAAAATTTCTGGCCAATACTTTGCCCTGCAAAGTCACTATCTCTTTATCTAGGCTCTTGCTATTATCCATCCAAGGTCAGTTTTGGTACTGTTTCCTTCAAGTTTTTGTTCTTTTACTAAGAATATTAGTGTTTGACTACTTTTCCCCAAGCTCTCACCTCATGAAGTTTCTCAAAGTATTTCTTACAATGGTGTTTTAGTGACTTCCCTGCCCCCAACCAAAAAGCTATCAAGATATGGAAGAGTTTTTCTCACAAGCCTTTTGGGCATCTGGTTTTCAAAACTGTGAACTCTCCCAGCTTTTGAGTAATCCAGAAGGAAGAAAACTCCTGATTTGAGAAAAGCAAACTCCACCTCTCTTTCTAAAATCACTTGTCTCCCATGGAGAGAAAAAGTACATGCTTAATATACCCCAAGAAAAACAGTTGACATTTTCTGAACAATTTCTGCATCATTCCAACTGACTTAGATTTTGATCTTGTGTCTCTCCACTCCCTTATCTCCCTGTAAATATATGTTTATTATATTTTTGTCCCTGACATTGAGTGTCCCTGACATTCACTTTGAATACTGTCTGTAAAATGTTATTAACAAGATGCTTATTATACTTTCATGTTGCTCCAAATGCTCCAAAACTTAAGGGTTTGCTCCTTAAAAGCAAGCTTCTTATAAACTGGAGGCTAAACCAGCAGAAAGTAGAAACTGTTTTCCCTATATTACAGATGAAGCTAGAGGGCTGAATACCAGTTATAGCTAACATATTGTTAATAAATCCCTTCAGAAAGGAGCCTACTGAAAGAGGAGCTTCTTAAGCTCCATTGCTGTAACGGCACACCAGCAATACTGCTGGCATCTCCCAGTGCTTCAGAGGATGCCACAAAGAGCTCAGGGTTCAGGAAATAAGTAGATACCATGTTAGCATGTAGTCTTTCAGAGAAGTGAATTTCTCAGCCTCTAAGATGTTGAAACAGATCTACAAAGGTATTTAGTATTTCAAAAGCAGACTGGCCTTACCAGGGATTAACAAATGCATCTCCTGCAAGTTGGGAGTGTTAATCATCTTAATTTTTGAAAGGTTTCATGTGCCTGGGCTTCTGGAAAGACCCATGGCCTCTTTATGCGTAAAAAGAGCTCTTGCTGCTCAATTTTGCTTCCATCTTCTCATGAATGCTATTTCTTAGCCAAACTAAGCATGGGCTCTGAAAACTAGATGAATTCAGTAAGGTGAAGATCCACATAATTTAATACTAGCTCTCTAAGATATGTTTTATCTAACCCTGTGTGTCTGGAGGCCCTTCCAGAAAGCAGTTTGACACAAGCTGGACTGGATGAGATGCCTGTGTCTCCACTCTCTGTTGAAGGAGTCTGGGACAATTAATTTATACAAGAGCTAAACTTACCTCAGTCATTTTGCCGTGTGTTACAGCTTCTGAACTGATCCCCAGGAATTCTCTGTAGTCAGTCCTATGCTTGTGGCACACTGGAATGATTTCAGAAAAGTATTGTGATAAAAACAAGAAAAGGCATAGACATCCTATGAGAAATATGCTATATTTCTGGAACCCGATAGTAAAACTGTGATGCTTTGGTTACTCTGGAAGGTTGAACAGATAGATAGCTTAGAGTATTAATTTTTACAGTGGAACAGTGGTACCTTAAGCTATATAGAAATAGAGAAGATTTAGTCGGCATTCTCGGTTATCTTTTCGCATTCCAGTAGAAAAAAATCTTGGGACAATTCTTTATGACACCATTTGCTATATGGTGAGGGGGGGTGGAGGGAGATACTTTACAGTCATCAGAGAGCCATTTGTTACAGCGATCTGCTAATAAGCAGGGGGAGAAGCTAACTTTACTAGGCTGAAGTATAATTCTATAATTCTAGAGTTGTATTCTGCCAGAGTGAGATAAAATAAAATACCAGTGTAACAAACTGTGGAAGTAGTTGGGATCACAAAGCAGTCATCTTTTCTATAAACTGGATTAGCCAGAGGCAAAATGCTTTCATCAGTCGCTGATTGTCAGACCTTTTTTTTTTTTGTTTTTTTTTTGTTTTGTAAAGAGAAGTGTTGTGCTTTAAAGCGTTCGATTATCAGTTCCTGCAGGCACTTTCTGGGAATTACAGTGTTGTTTAGCAACGACTTGATTGGGAGATTTGGAAACTTGAACTGCAGGACTGCACTAATGCTAGAAAATAGTTATTATTGTTGGCAAAGCAGTAGCTCTTGGGCCAAATTTCTGTGGCTTTGTAAGAAGTCCAAGACATCTCTAGAGAAATATTATCTTGGATTTGGGCTACTGGCATCAGCAGTGTTAAAAAGTTAATAGGACTTCAATCCCTTGCTGAACCAAAGTTGTTAGTTTCTTCCTTGATATTCTTACTACCTGCTTTTACATTAGTAGAAACTTCTGCCACAGTATCTGTGCAAATGCAAGAGTTGTTCCCCCAGCTGTTGTGTGCAGAGTCCTGTGGAGAGGTAAAGTCACTGAGACCTTTCTTCACTTTTCTTTCAGTAATTTTATCCAGAGCTCTTAATCTCTATCAATATGTCATCAAATAATCAATGATCTCAAAGGTCTCTTCCAACCAAACATGTCTATGAAATAAGAGCCCAGAGAACTTTTTCCTCTCTGGCACCCACCCAAACCTAGGCAAATCTTGATGCTAGTAGCTGACCATCACTTTGTTGTTAAGGTCATAGCACTACAGAAACTTGTAGGAGTTATATTTTCAATGCATAGGACTGGGAAACCTCAAGCTTTGCAACCCTAATGTGGTACTCAAAGTACTGGCCTTTGATCAGCTCCTCTTGATTCATGGGATGAGAGTGCTTCCTGTGGGAGTCAGGTCAAGACAAAACATGTCTTATCTCATCAGCATAGATTCTTTATCTTCTACAGCCACTTGTATTTGGTACTATAGGGAGAGTATATATATTAGAAGGTAAATGCACAGGCTCTATTTTGATATCCTCCTGAAAGGAATTCCTTTGCCAGTGTTTCCTTTGGCTCACTCAATATGCTCATCCTCACATGGGAAACTATGTTTTAGTATGAGCATAAAGCATTTTTCAGCAAGCAGATGTTCTTGGTAAGCCGTTAGCACTACTGTGTCCTGGAGATATCCAGAAGGATATTTAGGGACTGAAGACTGAGTTACTGCTACTGGTAGGAAGTGGTTTTAAATAAGTTTATTTAATTAATATAAAAAGTACAAACTTCAAAATAACCTGGGTATTGTGTCATGACACACAGAAAAGCAGATGCTACCTTCTTTTGGTAATGTCTCACATTTGTATTATTTCTGTCACCTGTTTGCAAGCTTGGAGACTGAAAAACAGGACAGCAAGCATATTAGATGGGACTTTGTTTCCTAAGAGCATCGCCTCTCTTCTAACTCATTTCCAATGTGGGCACTTTCACTACTTGTGAATGGTAGCTGCTCATATACACAGGAAATATTGAGTGTTCTCACTGACGTAGGTTGATACAGTACCACTGGAGAGCTTCAGTCCTGTTGCAAGTAAGTTACAGACCATATAGTAATTTAGAGTAGGAGACATTCATCCAAATTCATCCATTCATCCATGACAACTCACAGCTTAAATTTTCTTATAATTCCAGTGTGACCCAAGGAGCTACTGACAGCTTTTAAAAGCTCATTCTAATGTATTACATCTTTGGATAGTTTAAATCATAGTTTTGTTTCTGTGGTTTTCTTCTTTCTAGTTAAAACCCCTGAAAATAAAAAAAAACTCTATCAGCTTGGTAAAAAAGCATCTTCTTTCTTTGTCAAAACTCAAAACAGTCACAGCCTTGGTTATTCTGTGAAGAGCATTTTTTAAAAATCCTGGATTGGATTCAGTAAGGCAAGTACAACAACTTTGTTCCTTAAAAACAAAGCAAAGCAAAAAATACCCCATAAACTGTCATGAATTTTAAAATCTGGTATGTGAGAGGTCTGCAGTTTCAAAAATGGGAGTATTACACTTCTGGGAAGCCATGATCCTGTAGTGGCAGCCTTCCCAGCATGAAGTATTCTCGTCTTGTCAAAGAAGCTTTGAAATGAACAAATGCTATTTCATCATTATCATGAAAAACTCCGTGTTAGTTGTATTTTGTGTATGCTTTAAATGACATAAAGAAATTGTGTTATGTGATAGCCTAGCAGTTAAAGGGCATTGTCAGCTGTCATCTTTGTAACATTGCCTTGCTGGTGTCTCACTAGCTGCCAGAAGTTTTCCATTTGCTAAGCACAGAATTTCCCCACAGGCAAAATCCTGTCCTTCTATTATTCCATAACATCTACAGAACAAAGGGTTTGTTCCAAGTTGTGCTGTCCTTTTATCAGGTATCATCTAAAAACTAGGTCAGAAGATACAAGCCTCCATATTCTGAAGGGCCGATAGCCACTTTGCTGCCATTCAAAAATCTATGCTGTGGTAACACGGATTTTTGCCATGTGCATTTTTATTTCTGATGTTTCCCAAGAAAAGTAGTTTAGGAAAAAGAAAGCAAACTCAGCACTATTGCTGTTATGAGTTTGAATGTATAGGCAGTGAATATAAAACCTTCATCTCTGTTACCTGGTTGTATTTTGGTCTAATAACTGGTCGAGAAGCTGTATCACTGTGTCTTAACTATTACCCTGGTGTCTTAAAATGTCCAGGCAGATTGATTCTGTAAGAGGCAATTTCCATTCAACATGCCTTCCTCTTCTCACCTAGATACAAATATGAGACAGAAAATTGCTGTCTTACATTACATATTACCTGAACAGAAAACCCCCTCTTATTGGATAAATAGTGTCTTGAGGTCCTATTCATTATCTGATGGATCTATACACGGTAGTTGCATGCCACTGATTCCCTGTGCTGATATTTTCTGATATTTGACATTTTTGTATGTAAAGAGTTCACCAGAGAAGGCCTACCTTGGATAAATGTAAGAAAGGATTTCAGTGACTGTTGTCAGTCTGTCTCTCTCTTTCTCTGCTCTTTATTAATACTGAGCCCTTTTCAGGTAGGAGTATGCTTTTTTATACAGCTAAAATTCATTGTGCAAAAAAATAACAGTAAGAGGAAATATTGAGAAGGTTGCCGTTTCATTGTCAGGGATTCAAAACCTTAGGGAAGTACTTTAGTAGCATTTTTGCAGGTTTATTTAGAACCCAGTTATGAGTTATTTTCTCTTTTCAGACGCCACATACAGGGTATGAGCTCAAAGCAGAGGAGTATGCTACTAATACAATGTGAGAAGAACCTTGGTGGAGCTTACAGGAAAATACCAGCCAGTATGGAATGCCTGTAGCACTGGGGAGTGGGAAGTCTAAGCAAGTGCCAGAACCACTGGAGTATCGTACTTCCAAGTAGAAGTGCCTGTCAATATTGACCCAAGAAAAGAAATACAATATTCAGACATTTCTCAACGAGCAAGCTAGGACTTGTCTACACTTAATGTTAATTTGAGGTCACTAATCTCTCTCTTGCATGCAAAAATAACTAAGTGTCAACGACAGTCAGACTGCAGCTTGTTGACATAGAGAGGTGTAAATGGAGCTTCAGAGCTGCTCAAGGTACTTACTGCCTAACCTCAAGTGATCATAGAATCATAGAATCACTAGGTTGGAAAGGACCCACTGGGTCATCAAGTCCACCTATTCCTATCAATCACTAAACCATGCCCCTCAGCACCTCATCCACCCGTCCTATAAACACCTTCAGGGATGGTGAATCAACCACCTCCCTGGGCAGCCTGTTCCAGTGCCCGATGACCCTTTCCATGAATAACTTTTTCCTGATGTCAAGCCTGAACCACCCCTGGCAGAGCTTGAGGCCATTCCCTCTCATCCTGTCCCCTGTCACTTGGGAGAAGAGGCCAGCTCCCTGCTCTCTACCACCTTCTTTCAGGTAGTTGCAGAGAACAATAAGGTCTCCCTTCAGCCTCCTCTTCTCCAGGCTAAACAACCCCAGCTCTCTCAGCTGCTTCTCATAAGACTTGTTCTCCAGCCCCTTCACCAGCTTTGTCGCTCTTCTCTGGACACACTCCAGAGCCTCAACATTCTTCTTGTGGTGAGGGGCCCAGAAATGAACACCGTATTCGAGGAGCGGTCTCACCAGTGCCGAGTACAGAGGGAGAATAACCTCCCTGGACCTGCTGGTCATGCTGTTTCTGATCCAAGACAAGATGCCATTGGCCTTCTTGGCCACCTGGGCACACTGCTGGCTCGTGTTCAGACGTCTATCAACCAACACCTCCAGGTCCTTCTCCTCCAGGTAGCTTTCTAGCCAGTCTTCTCCAAGTCTGTAGCACTGCACAGGGTTGTTGTGCCCCAAGTGCAGGACCCAGCATTTGGCCTTTTAAACCTCATGCTGTTGGTTTTAGCCCAGCGGTCCAGCCCGTTCAGATCCCTTTGCAGAGCCTCCCTACCCTCCAGCAGATCAACACTTCCACCCAGATTAGTGTCAACCACAAACTTTCTAAGGGTGCACTCAATACCTTCATCCAGGTCATTGATAAAGACATTGAACAGGGCTGGACCCAGCACTGAGCCCTGGGGAACCCCACTTGTCACTGGCCTCCAGCTGGATTTCACACCATTTACCACCACTCTCTGGGCCCGGCCATCCGACCAGTTTTCCACCCAGGAGAGTGTGCGCCTGTCCAGGCCAGAGGCTGATAGTTTCCAGAGCAGAATGCTGTGAGAAACTGTGTCAAAGGCTTTACTGAAGTCCAAGAAGACTACATCCTCAGCCTTTCCCTCACCCAGTAGACGAGTCACTTTGTCATAGAAGGTAATCAGATTAGTTTGGCAAGACCTGCTTTTTGTGAACCTCCCCTTCATTTCAAAACGTTATGTCCTGACTTCTCTGCACCTCCCAGTGTTGGTTTTCAAACACTAAGGAACCTATACCTTTATGTAGGTGATTAATTCCTTCCATATCACTTACATCCTGACATTTGAAATTGGATTTTGCAAACTAACTGATACGACATGTTTGTTTGTAGCAAGATGGATTTCCTATCTTGCTCCTCTCCATTCTCCCTTAATCTGCCTCCTTTTGCACTATTCTTGCTGTTGTTTGTCTTAATTTTTGTCTCCTCTCTCCCTATCCCATTCACCCCATCTTTCTCCTCCATTCTTTGTGTATTCCTTCACTGTCTTTTCACAGATGTTTCTACTTCTCAGTCCACTTGTCTGAATCTCTCAACCTGGAGCTGATACAGTGACTATACAGATCACAGAAAAGAAAGTCAAGTTTCCTCCTGACAGCTCTGGCCTTTGTTTTAGAGTCAGCTCTGAGTCTCTTTTCCAGAAGCAGGTTGGTTTCATTCACTTTTTTTGTAGAATTTTTTTCTTTTAGTCCAAAATTGGCTTAATTATTTGAGACCAGCATTTGTGGTTTGAGAGATCACGGTTCATGCTGTTACCTTCTGATTTCCAGAAGGGACTCATGTCCCGGTCATTATTTCTTGTTTGAGTTTCATTTTGTATAAATAATTAGAGGCTAGTGAAGCCAAACAAATTCTAAGCCAAACAAATCGTAGGTTAGGCATTCACCTGGAACAAGGAGACCACAGGGGCATTAATAAATTTGTCACTGGGCTAGCTGCCACTCTGTAGTGTTTCACTGTTTTATTTTCCAAACAAAATCTTTTTTCTATTGTGCAAAATTCAGGAAAAATAAACACTGTTTTTAGGAGTGAAGAGTTCTTTTCACCTATCCTCTAGGTGTAGGCAAGAGTTTGTTGGGAAGAACCATATATGGATTAGCCCAAGCTCTGGGGAACACTATGATCTTTGCTCTGCCCTATGCGAGTCCGCTTTTCCAATGGGAGTAGGAGGGTGTTAGGAAGGTTATTTCTACTGAATGGAGTAAAGCAGAGCTACAGTCTGAAAACACTGCATCAATCTCACTTGGGAAGGGTTTAGAACAGTAGCCAAGATCATGTGACTGGGGAGGGCAGACAGAAATGAAGAAATGGAGCTTAAAGAAGAGTGATGGGGAAAAGAGTAGGGAGGGAGAGTGGGAAAATGAGTATCTGCATATACTGAGATAGCTACTGTGGCCAGCTGAGGAGACCCAGCAATGGAGCAGATAAACTCAGGATCAGGGAAGATGGAGATACTGACATTTGTAGCAGGTGTATCAGAGCACTGGAAGTGGAAATAAGTTGCTGTGGCACATATGGCAGCAAAAAAGTGCCCCACAAAGGCTGTGTGAAAAGGCTGTTTGGCAATGTTTCAGGTTCTTGCCTCAGCATTACTTGGAGTAATTTTTTACCTTGTGCAGTTCAGGGCTTACAGGATGGGCTAAGGGAGAAGGAGAAAGGCACCCTGCTGAGATCTCAAAGCCCTTCTGGCAGTGGGCTAGCCAAGCAACCTTGGCAGCCAGCCTTTGTTAGTTGAGTTTGTCAGGCTCATACCAGCACTTTTCAGAGCTGAAAGAGATCTGAACTGCATGGCTCCTTTGTTTAGTAGATATCACAAAGGAAAAAAACAAGAGAAGCAATACTGAAAAGCAACCTCCTGTTACCTTCCTTTTTAATATCATCTTTTGTTATGTGTGTGCTCTTGGCTGTGACACTCAAAGGATAATTTATTAAAAAACTTTCTTAGAAAAAGTAGCCACATGGAGTGAATCTCACTACTGTCACTGTATTGTTCATTCAGGATGAGAGGCTTTTATCAAGCTTTTAATTTATCTCAAAGTTTTATTCCATCATTGCTTTACTTCCAATCCCATTTTGATAATAACAAAACTTTCTTTTAGTTACATTGGTGAAGCCTCGAATTCATAAACTGTCAGAAGGCTTTATCACTGCCTATAAATATATTTAGCCTAAGATTCATTCCAAGTAACCTTTCCTGGGCTCAGAATAAATGTAACACTTTTTATGTGTACATAGCAGTAGATTTAAAATGAGATTTATGACATCTGTTGCCATTGTTAAAGAATGGGGGAAATGCAGGGAATACTTTCACAGTGTTTAAGGCAGCACCACTTTGAAATAGTAAACCATTCTCTCCTACTTCAAAGTAATGTTATGGATATGTTTAAAGGAATCTCTGAGTGTGTCTATTGCATTTGTGAGTTTTATACTCAGCCAGAAAAATACACTTTGGAAAATATTTTTTATTCATTATTGTCTGTATTAAAATACAATCTGTGGACCATGACCTGCATCAAAGCCTCACCATGTGCTCTATGCTGAGCATTGCCAGGTAAGAGATGGTTCATGGCAGAGAAGGTACAGTTGGGTATTCCAGGCAGAAAACATTTTCTCGTTCTTCTTCCCTCTTTTACAAGCAGGATATTGTCACACACAGATATTCAGCCTCCTATTTCAGTGTCTCATTATTAACAAAGAAGACAAGCTCCTGGGGGAGCTCTGCAAGGTCACAAAGGAAGGTCAGGGAACTAGACTCAAATTCCCACCAGGTCCAGCATGCACATTGACATGACTAAAACTTCCTTGAGCATCTTGCCTGCTGCTGGATTCTTCCCTCAGCTTGTTCGATTTTATTGGCAAACTTGTTTGGTCCCCTCCCCAAGCAGACAGTGCTGATGCTACTGTTTCTCTTGGAAAAGTTTGAGAAGTTGTGTTTGGTGCTATTAGCTCCACAGGAAATGTTCTAACCGATTTATCAATTGTACTGTAAAATGAACTGTGCAACTGCTGTATTTTTATTAGAGAAGTGACACAGACAAATTTTGTCCCAAGATTCACTCAATAGCTGCTTCACCAGGAACTCGGAGTGCTTTTGAAGCGAGAGTGTTTCTCAGTTATGGATATCCTGTCATCTTTTTAGTTTTCTTGTCACAAAAAATATATGGTAACTATCACCTCACGTGAAATTGTTAGTGGCTGAGGCTTTCTGACCTGAACAGAAGAAGCAGAGAAAGTTCTGAGGGAACAGTGGGTGAGTTAGCAATCCTGTGCCTCCAAGTTACTTTGATACTGTTTAAGGGAAAAGTGAGTTCTAGTGGAGAGTAACACTGCTGGGATGGGATTGTGAATACAGGGGTGGAAATAGCTAGCCACATCTATTTTCTCTATATGAAATATTGACAGTATTCAGCTTGTGGTGTCCGTCTCCTTGGGGATCTATACCTGGTGTATAAAGGTCTGCAAAAAGCAAGTTATTTTGTAGGCAGGCTTAAAGCACAGGGACTTGCAGCTTTTGTGGAAAATGCCTGGTGATGCACAGACTGGAGAATATTGGAAACAGCTGGACAAGTACACAACTGTCACTTTTGCATTCAGAATACAAAAGTGTGAGTTGCATGTCCTATATGCATGACATGTGCACTAGTGGGTGTTTTGTAATTAGTACATCTTCATGATCCAGTGCGTTCTGTTTGAACTGCATGTGGCTAATGGGGTGGGTGCTTTCCATGGGGGCCTCATGCACTCTATATACAATACTTGATCTTTTTCTTTACTATGGTGTCATAATTCCTGGGGAGACTATTATTGAGCTTTTCTGGGCCAGGTGCCATCATGATAAATATCACTGATGTTCCTCTAGAGTCAATGTACGGCCACTGATTTAAGGTTTGACCTCTTCTTACCTGTATTCTTTTGTGAATGTGTCTTTGTCACTAATGTACTCTACCAACTGCCTGCTAGATATATTGGAACAGGTTACCAATGAACTATTTCATGGCTGCTTTTAGAAAATACATTTCTCAGACTATTTTTGATTACCTTTGTTCTCTCCTTTCTGTCAGATTGCACTTTTGATGTGTTTGTAATCATGTATTATTCCTTCAAGGAAAGTGTTAGGAATCTCTTTTTACTTCTAAGGCAAGATGTCAGCTCTAGGGCTGTTATCAGTTTTGTACTCTGGCTTTGCATAGTTCTAGTTTAATGGCCAATCCCTTTTTTCTTTCTATCATTTTTGGGGTAAGGGGTGTCATGCCGTGAGGTTTTTGGGTTTGGGTGGGGTTTTTTTTTCTTTTTTTGGGTTTCCTTCCTTCCCAGTAGCAGGAGGTTTTTTTCTGTGATTAGCATCCTGATTGACAGATAATGGAATTGAGCCACAATTCTTTAAGTGCAAGAGCTGGCTCATTACCCATTGCATCTGGCTGTATCTCGTAGTATTATAAAGAAATTTTATTTTTCCTGAGTAAAAAGAGCCAGTAATTGAATTCATGTTAAAATATTTATTTTCCTACTCATCCTATCCAACAATAGCAGATGGCTGATAGGCGCATGATGCTTAAAACTTTGAATGAGATTTGTAACATTATAAAAAAATAAAAAAAGCTTTTTGGATATTGTCTAGTTTGAATTCAGAGTGTAACTGGGACACCTCACAGAGGCAACAAAGAAATGGAAAGCTTTTCTTTCTTTTTTTTTTTTTTTCATGTATGCTGAGGCCAGTTAGGAGTGTTGTAATGTCATAACATCACTTGAATGTCACAGAATTTCATCCAGAGATTCCCCTCTTGCAGCATCTTTCACATTTGATTTGGCATAGCTGTGAGTTTAGCTGTAGGCCACCCGGACAGTTTCTTGACACTTGGGTACATATAGGCAGTGTATTTCAGTGGATTCTTGACACCAGAACTGAAAACACCAATGTCAAAATGGTTTGCAAAGGACTGGGGCCAGTTACTTCCCTACATCAGATTCAGAAACATTTTCACTGCAAGAAGCACTTAAGGTATGTGTAAGGAGTTCAGATGCATCTATCTGTTTATGCCCCAGCCCCAGAAGACTGCTTGGAGCACATTCAGAGCAAAACAAAGTGCAAAAGTTGAAGCAGCTGCAGGCATAGGGCATATGACAACTTCTGCATGCCATCTCCCTTGGTAAGTAAACATCTTCCTCCTCTGATGCCTGTGCTGGAATATTCTATGTAGAGTCGCCTCTTCCATTACCAATCAGCTTTTGGAAAGGTTTTCTCTGATCCTGTGCACAATTAGAGCTGGGCAGCCTTGCTGTGGAGGTGCAAGCAGATAGAGTGGGACACACTCATCATCGCTATTATTCAGTGGGGTGTCCTGGCACCACACAAAATAGTGGAACTCAAAAAACCCCAAATCTACCAAAGCCTAAGCATGTCCTCCTCCATGTGAACTCAGCTGAAGTGTCCCATTGACTCTGCCATGAGACTGATTTTTATATCCTAGTTTTACTCTAAAGTACAGAGCTGGCATTTTTTTTGATATCTGACAGGCCCAAAACGACGATTGCTCTGAATGGGAGGACAGTGGTGGAACCAGGTCCAGAGCACTTTTTGCTGGCAGCTGAGGACATAACATAGGAATAGAGAGTGACTGTGTCAGATCAGTCCAAAAGCCTGTCTCATCCCATACTGTCTCCACAGCAAGGGTGCCTTGCAGATGTTCAGGAAGGGGGATTAGCAGACATAACATGCTTTGAATGACGTGTCCCTTGGATAGCTTCCCAGCTTGTAGCAGTCATTGGCTAAGGGGCTGCCTAGATCAGGGGTTGCAACTAGGCTGCTGTATTTAGTAGTGCCTGAGAGACATGGACTCCAGGAATTTGGCTAATGCATTTTTTTAATCCACTTATTTTTCAGCTTGTATAATATGCTTTCATGCTGTATGGAAGCAATACCTCTTGTTTCTTTTGAACTTGCTGCATCATTTCCCTGGATGTCTCCTGTTTCAGTGATAGGAAAAGCAGCAGACAGTAATTTTGTATCCATCTTCCCCAACTCGTGATCTTACAGACCTCTATTAAAATACTCCTCTGCCATCTTCCCTCCAAGCTTTGCTGTCTGTATCTGCACAGCCACTTCTTAAACAAAACAATCTTGATTATTTTTGATATCTCTCTTTTCTAGTCTCTGTCCTTCTTGAGATGGGGTGATCAGAACAGTGCTTTAAGCCTTGCTGCTGGTGCACCAGGAACACAGATCGAGATCGTAATGAGAGCATTACATGTAAGAGCATTATTAAATATTCTTCCATAGAAGAAACACAGACATTAGCAATAATCACCTCTGTTAAAATAAAAATAAATCGTCCCTGTGGCTACTTGCAAAGCTGAAAGGTCATCTTGAAGTATTTCCAATAATGTGATATTTTTTAAACCGTAGGTAAAGAAATCTTAGATGTATGAAATTAAAGAAATTCTGATCTGCCTTTAAATTCCCTATACTCAGAATAAGAAACCCCAAAAATATTAAATACTTGAGTCACTTATTGGGGACAGCGTCTTTTTATCTGCCATATTTTGATTTAAATTGAATGTGTCATATGGCATTAAGCAAACTGTGAGTTGTATCTTGAAAGACAGCATAACTCATAAATAGTATAGCCATAAGCCAGTAGATGGCTTACTTATAACCAGGCAAATCTAATATCCTGCCTAGCTGTAGGGTATGTGATTTTGTGTATATACTCCACAGTCCTGTAATTGTTTGTTGTAGAGGATGGTGAATTTGCCAGTTGCCATGAGCTCATTTCTTGCCTTAATGCAGTTAATATAGATGAATATATTTTTAAGGATTCTTTGAAATGTTGCTCATATTTTAACAGTTTTCTGAATATAATCTTCCCATGACAGAGAGACTGTGCAGAGAAAATGACTACAGGCCATAATACTTATTGAATTACAGACTATTCATCATGGAGTTTATTTAAAAAGATCCATATGAGGTTTCAGATTTTTCGACCAGTTTCAGAAAGACATACAACTAGATAAAAAATTTCTTGCAAAGTAAACCACCTTGTAACAAATGGCTTTATTGAAATTTACTCAGAATGATTTAAAGGCAAACGCCAGGAAAAATTTAATTGTAACCATAGTCTGGCCTCCCTGTCAGTAGAGGAGACAAAAAGCATATTTCAGAAGCATTTGTGAGGATTAATATGAAAAATAATGTTACATCTTTATATATTTTTTTTAACTGAGTATGAAATGCTCATTCAATCAAGAAATAAAAATTCACTGTCTAACTTTCAGTCATTTGGCATACTTCTAAACAAAACAGTGGATACTGGAGAAATACTTCAATGAAATAAAATTAAAAGCAATATTTATACCAGGTAAATAATATTAATAATATTTTAAATTATTATTAATAATTTTAAATAATTCTGAATAAAAAATCTGAACATGTTCTGATCAGTTCACAGACCTGCCATAAATATCAGCATCTGCTGACATCAGAAACTAACTGTTTTGTGGTTTATTACAAGGGTAGGCTTTATAAGTGCCTTGAGATATGAATCACCAAATCCATTTTCTCGTCTTCAAAGCAGCAGAAGGAAATCATTGACAACAAAATAGGAAGGTGTACTTTAGACAGCTTAATGATATAAAGTAAGTTAGAGTGAATAACTTTACCATCAAAATGCTTTAGGAGTCTCAAAGTCCTGATATAAACTACTACTAATGTTTTTTAAAAAAATATTTTTAAAAGAAAAGTGCTTGCAATTAAATGTAGTGTAAAGTCACATGCATGCACACACACAGGTGGGAAGCATTAAAAAAATTGAAGAGAATTCTGTCCTTCAGAGATTGCTTAACTTTCAGCTTTGCTTTTGAATGCACCACAGTCCCTAGTGTCAGTAAGAGGTGAGTGTAAATCACTGCATACCTGTACCCTTAATCACATGTAACATCTACCATTCAATGACAGATAGTGTTGATGGAAATAGTGCTGCTGGATGCTTTATTTCTGTGCTAGAGAGAGAAAACTAGGAAAGGCTAGGGACAGGAATTAGAAAGGGACTAGCTCTGTGTTTCTCCTTTCACCTCACCTTCTCCTTTCTTCTCCCTTCATTCTGCTGATGAAGCAGCTTCAAATGAAATAAAGGGGCTGCTCTGTCTGTGAATGCCCTTTCCTCATGTAGAACACCCTTGCTTCTTGCTTAATTCCTTGTGATTTATAAGTATGATTGTATTCATGTGGCATCAGAAAAACAAGGAAAAAAATTAACCAGTTTTTTTAATAGGGAAACTATAGAGCTGCTTGTTGGGTTTTACTCAGATTCCCATAGCCACTATCAGCAAGAGAAGTGAAGTACGTCCAGAATGTGAAGGGCCAAATGAAAGTTCAGCACTGGCCAGTACTGGCCACACTGAATGGCTGGCTTGAGTCTGAGCCCGTGGCTTTCAGTCACTGGCACTCAGGCACTGCCTTTTCTGTGTCCTGTCAGTACAGCCTGAGCTTTGTGTCTTGTCTGGTGGGACTTGCATCTTGTCCCTCTGCTCAGCACAGGAAATATTTTTAATTGGAAATGAAAGGACTGTAAAAGAGAGCATGGCAAAGGAGGAGAAAACAAATGCGAAAGAAAGGAAAGAGGTAGATTTTGCTTTAAAAGGAAGGAATGGTTTTAATTATTGGTTTGACCCTTTTTTTTTTTTTTGCCAAGGCTTGTTACAGTAGCTGTGTCTGATGCCTCTCAAACCGCCTGATGATGGTTTCTCTATTGAGGGGGATCCCACATTTTTCTGAATGTCTCATAAATCTCTCCTATATTTCTTTATCTTAGTGTAATTACTTATGCAATACACATTTTAAATCTGACAAAATGAAGTAAGCAGTTATGCAGTTTTATAAGTTTACGCAACTTTATGCAGTTGCAGTGTCTGCCTTCCTAAAGATATTGCGGTGAGCGTAGTGGAATGCGTTGGAAGCAGACAAGTCAGACAGTGTCAGCTACAGCTGGAAATGTTGTCCGTGCTGCTCTGCAGCTGATTTCCATTGGAGATCAGCATCAGCAATTGTGTATGGACATGACTGACAGTTTGCATTGTTTGGAGTTAGCTGTGTCATCATCGACCCCCCTCCTTCTCCCTCCCTGCCCCCATGCTCTATATCTCTTAGCAGGTCTGTAGAGGTGTTTCAGGGATTTTTTCAGACATAGCCTTGATATTACTCTACTGGATGCTCAAACTTACATTTAGACACAACAAAGAGGGATTTTACCAAGTGTTTGGATGACCTGAGTCATGGTGGCCTCCATTCACAGTCCCACTTGCCTGCGATCTCTTGCTCTGCAGAGGTCTAGCTTGCTGAGAAAAGAATTGGCATCCAGCTTCAAATAGGAGCTTGGAACTGACATTGTATTTCAATTTACTTATTAAAGTACCTAGTAACAACCATAAGTGACAAGACACCCTTGAAATCTACTCTGTTGCATCTGTCCTGACACTTCTAGCCATCTATCCTTAGTTTCATTTACACATGGGACCATGTCCTGTGTGAGCCATCTCCTATTGTATACCCAAGCTCATTGCACAAGTAGTGGATGGGGGAATAAGGGCGTGCCAAAGATACCCCTCAAAGCAGTTCCTGTGATATTTCACTGTTATGGGAAGCAGGTTCTATACTTCTTAGTGGTGTGCTCAATATCTATAGAAAAAAAGCCTGGCAACAGGTGTGGGGTGTCCCTGTGTTTTGGCATCTACATGTAGTCCCGATGGATTAGAGTGTCCTTAATACAACATTAGGTTTGATATGTCACCTACGAAGGCCAACTGCAAGGTTCTTATGGGACAGATACTTGCTCTGGCACTGGAGATCCACAGATTTGCAGAGATTTTGCAGGTGCAGATTATGTGCTTGCATGGGAATTTCAGATTTGGAAAATCTAGAACTACTATTTTTGGGAACAGCTTTGATTGTGGTTGTGTTGCAGTCAGAAGGAACTGAGCTGCGTATAATTTTCTTGGCTGAATTAAGTGGAAGTAAGGCCAGAATAGGAGAGGAGAGCAGGATTTGTTATTTGCCAATGCTAGTGTTGTCATTGCCAGCCTCAATTGTACTGGGCAATTTTTTGAGGCTCCAGAAGTAAATGCAATACAGTAACCACTCTGACCTGTGTTCCTTCTTGTTTAAACATTACTCAGACCTTCAAAATTATTTTAACATCAAATAAACCATCTTCATCTGTGAATTCATTGTATGAAATAAGTTTTTTTTACACAACTATGTGCTTCATTTCTGGTCTTTACATTTCAGTCTTTTTTATTTATTTATATTAATTTTCTTAAGATACTTGAAGTCTGCAAAGGACCAAAGAAAGACACATTCCAAAAGTTTTCCTGCAATACTTTTTTTCAGTTGATGTTAATTGTTGAGCCATTATTTTAGCAACTGTCCAGATAAGGCAAGTTCAAGCACGCTTCTTCTGTGCTACTTACACTCTGAGACAGCAGTGAAGAAAGAAAAGTTTGCAAATTATTAAGCATTTGGCAGTTCTAGTTGTATTAGGCTATAAATGCATCAGTAGCATGCTTAAGAGGAAGTGATAGGTAAGCAAAATGAGAACAAAAGGGTCCTGCTCTTAGAAGCAAATGTCAGTGTGTCATACATACTGTACACATATACCTATGCTCTCTCTAAACATACATGCAGGAGAAAGAAGATAAGACAGAGGAAACATCTGTGTATTTTTCAATACATATTCATGTGTGTTTATGCAGTTTATGTATTGTATACATTGATGCTTACCTCATATATATGTGCCTGTTTCAGCACATAGAAACCAATACACCTGTATAATTGTGGCACAGGTAGTAATAGTGTGCTGGAGATGAAACATAGTGATGCCTTTGTACAGATCACTGGTCTGTTTACTGGCTTGGGGTTTTCTGTACAGGTATTTTATTTTATTTTTTTCCAATGAAATGGTTTTTGCAAGGGTATTTATCAAACTTTTAAAGGTTTTGCATCTCTGTTTTCTTACAAGCTCTGAATGACTCTAAGATATGAAGGTTAAATACTGAGAGCAGAAATCACAGAATCACAGAATCACAGAATCACTAAGTTGGAAAACACCCACAGGTTCATCAAGTCCAACCATTCCTATGAACTACTAAATCATGCCCCTCAGCACCTCATCTACCCACCTTTTAAATACCTCCTGGGATGGTGACTCAACCACCTCCCTGGGCAGCCTGTTCCAGTGCCCAATGACCCTTTCCGTGAATTACTATATTTCCGTGAATTGCTACATTTCCGTGAATTACTACAATTATGGCTTTGCTTTCTAAATGAGGATTCTTTATGTATGTTGCATCATTTTAGAACAACTTTTTTAAAAGTTACAGGTTCTAAAACTAAGTATAACAGCTTTCACAAATACACAGTGAATGTTACGTTTTGTTTCATAGATTTTGATCTATGACACATGCAAGGGGATGGAAATACCTCAGGCTGGCAAGGCAGTCCTTAACTCCTACGAATTAAGCATTTTGTCTGATTAGGCTGTCAACCTTGAGTGAGTCAAAGAGGCAGAAGCTCGACAGACCACTTTGGTGTGTGAAAAAGAAGGTGAGATTGTATGAGGGACTAACTAAAGTAAATGTATCTTCCTTGTGCCAATCCATGGCTAGGGAAAGCAGAGTGCCTCTCATCTGTCATTTCAGAATCAGTCATGCCAAGCCTGTAGACTGCTTTCAAAAGATCTCCACATGACTGAAAGCCACAGGACATATCACATATTTCAGAGACATGAGGAAGTTGTACAGAGGCAGAAGATGGTGAAATGTCTTGGAGACCCCGCCATTACATTTCCAGATGAGATCTGAGGTGAGTGTACAACAGGACAAAATGGTGATGGTAGATTACTGCTTGTGGCTTTCCTACTATGTGTTGGGATTTTAATCAACGAGCAGAAGATGAGGAGCACTGCATACTGCCAGTCAGTGAGCAAGGACATGACATCTGAAATTCTTCAGTATTGCCTCCAGATTTAGCTCTTCCGTATCATTCTCTTGGTTCACATAGTCCACATTCCAGCCCTCCAGTTATGCATATCAATGTCAACATGATCCCATGTAATGATGTTTGAAGTTGGGAGGAGAGATTCAATTTTTATTTTTAAAATAACAGAACTTATATCTGCACACACATGCACTGTCTATGAATGAAAGTGAAAATACAAAAAACCAGAAATTGCAAATTGCACATTGAAAGTAAAACAATGTGCAGGAGATAAGATCACCTAAGTAACATTAATTCCCCTGTCTGTCCTAACCAGTTCTGTCATACACAATGTTTGTACTCACAAAGAAAGAAGAAGTGGGCTTTAATACTGGGGATTCATGTGAGATACACTCATAAATCCTAAAAAAGAGTGGAATTTTGCATCCTTGAGATGTCCAAGCTAAGTACATTTAGAAAATATATAGAGTAGCTTGAGCTTGTCTCACCATCTTTCCACAGGTATAAAATGAAAATGCAATTCAGTCTTCCCACTACCATATATAAAGGTTAAATTTATGTATACCATTCATTCATAGGCCCTGTGGAAGTAGGTTTCTTGTGCCACTAACAGCAGTCAGAAACTTCACCCTTCTGCTAGATACAGTATTTTAATTTCTGCATATTTAAAGTAATGAAACTGCAAAAAGACAACCCATTTTGCAAGTGCTTAACATGTGTACAAACATGAGAGAAAAAGCAGTTGCTTTCACTTCATGTCCAAAAAATTAACTTCCTAAAAGTGTTCTTTTTTAATTTTCTGTTTGTGTGGCCAGAAAATCAAGATTACTGAAAACTCAAGTAGCCAAGGAGAAAAATCTTCACTTTTTTTCCTTTAAAAGATACTACGGATGATTAGTATCGACATATCTGCTTACGGATGATTTGAAGCTGGCTTGAGTGCCTGATGCCAGGGTGCCAGAGCCAGTCAGCTAGGCTGTCAGGCATATGTGTTTGATTGCAACTGAAATTAGTGGCTGAGCTTCTCTTTATTTTGCTGGAGCCAGGACTTTGCACAGATGTCTGATCCTGCAACTTCATATCTTGGCATGCAGTATTGATTAATATTGTATTGATTAATCCTTTTTTCTAGCAAGCATACCTGTGCAAGTCAAATATGAATGCCTAGGGTATTCTGTAAATACCATTCATAATGCTGCTCTGAAACAACTTTCTGTGAAGCCATTTTCCACCCTATTTCTTAGAGAAAAACAAATACGTAACAGAACACTGATACTCCTTTCCAATATTTCATTTACCAGCTTTCAAGCATCATCCTGGGAGCAATGAGACAAGAAAAGAGTCTTTTCTTCCTTCAAGGTCTGCAGTAAATGGTGTAAAGCTACGCACAATGGATTTGGAAGAAGCTTTATATATTATGACAAGCGAGTGTATCTCCAGGGTGCTCTACTGTTGTGGAATCTAGTTCTAAGCCAAATCATCCGTTCAGTCACTGAATGTGGTAAAATTTCTCGGGTTCCTAGAGATTAAAGGCAAATGAAAAGACACCTATGACACAGTTCTTATGAATGCAATGAAGTAAGATTATCAGCCTGAATTGTCCCTATTAATCAACAGTGTAATCTTGCAATGAGAGTCTCCGTGAATCTGCAGAAATTGGGAAATGTTGAGTGGAATGAGTCTGACTGACAGTTTCAGGGTCATGTACTCAATCTGAATCTCAAAATGTTCCAGCTGAAAAAAAAAAAAAAGAAAGCGTATGTTCTCCTTGCTCCTAGGGAGGTGTTCACTGGTTAGGAAATGCATAATTATCATGCTATTTCTACACAGAGGGAGAATTTTCTAATTTTCTCTTTCTTTTTTCTTTTTTTTTCCAGTTTTCATTCTGTGCTATATCACTATTTCTATTTTCTTACTAAGCCCTGAAATTTGGCTTATCAAAATTTGCCGTGCCATCCAAAGGAGTGGATGGCTCTGTGGCTACATTATTTCTCTCATATTGAAATGATTTAGAATTGGTATACCTTCACGGATATACTCCCATACATTCATACATCCATACCTTCACCTTGCCTTCCATTACTGATTAAATAGAAGCCAGATAAAGACTTTTAAAATGAGGAGAATGAGCTGCCTTCTCAGTAATAATCAGAGGCCAGTACTGTTGTCAGTCATGACTGCCATCCAAGGGATAGTAAATACTTTATTTAACGCTTTTTTAATTTGCTGTCAGTGTGTGTGTACTTGTCTGGATACTTTTCATACCTGTGATCTATTGGTTAGATTATGTCTTTGACTTCAGGGGTTTTCATAGAAAAGGGACACGTTTCCTAAAAAAAGAAAAAAAAAGAAAAAAATGCCAATTAAGGATAAGTAACAAAATAAAAAGGAAGTACAACAGCTTGACTAGAAGACAGAAAGTATAGAGCAAAACCAGTGTCAAATACTATGAGAATATCCTGGCAAAAATACACTACAGTAATCAAAATAGCTCATCATTAAAGCATGTATATGGAAATTTTTAAAATAGCGAGTGCACTTAATAAATAAATAAATTTTCTGCCAGGGAAATCTTGTAAGGAATCTTTTCTGTGGGCATTTAGGTGCAGTGCCTTCCAAAGAGGAGTCAGTAATTCCTGTCTTTACAAAATTTGTTGTCTGCTTTTGGGTAGTCTTAGAGAGAGGTGAAATAGTGGAAAACTATTGCGGCTTTTGCAATTAATAACACCAGAAAATGGGATACTGCTGAGATCTGTGCCTGGACCTTAACTTTAGCAGAGCAGGAATACTTGGAGAATTGAACCTCCAAAGACTGCAAAGTCACTTAGGCTTACAAATATACTCACAAGTAGAAACAGGGAGCTGTAGAAAACAGTATCCCAGAAGCATGAGGTGGGAGGGAATGGGACCAGTGGTAATTCTCTTGGTACTTTATGTCACATTGCTGCAAGACACAATCTCCAGTAGTATTACAAAATGCCCTGCAGAGGCCTTAACATGCTTCAGCGTATAACACCCAATTTTGCAAATTCTGATGACAGGTACAGAATTAACTTGGGCTACTGCTATAGGCATGCCTGGGAACTGCTTACCAGTTCCACCAGTGTGTCAAGATATTTGTCCCAAAGGTTTTTGAAAGAGAAATAGCCAACAGCATTATCATTTGAAAGAACACCGATAAATTCAGATAGAAGCTGAACAGCTATTTCAGTAACTTCCCATGTATCTGAAGTTAAAACTTGCTCTAGATTTTTTTACTAAACTGAAGTCCCTGAAGAGAGATAGGAGATACTTCAGATTTTAATGACAGTCATTAAGGTGCTTTCTAAAATAATACAAAACTAACAGAGTTAATTATGGCAAACAATTGCATGTGTTCCTGTGCAGGATGTTTCTGTTGTGTGAAAAATTCTGTAGGTGGAATTTATTTCTCTTAAAGTCTCTAATGTGACTGAGAAGTCCTATGAAGTTATTTTGTTTTCAGTTTTGTAGGTCTGTTCTGTAAAGGATCACATCGAAGAGATACACAATTTGGAGAAGATCCCATCCTGAGGCAACCATTACCATAAGTGCAATTACTTTTTTCTGTATATTACTCATATATAATTAGCTCTTATGATATGATATTTTTTTAAAAATTTCAAGCCTGTTTTCTGAAAGAACAGTGCAAAGTAATTCAACAGAAGACCTCATAATACTTTTTGCATCCACCCTAATGAATTTTCATTAGGAGTCTGCAGTAACATTATCCTGATTGGTGGGAAATTGGTGAAGGAAATAACCAATTTTCAATCAGCTTAATTGGCTACTCAGGAGGTCTGAAATCTAGAGAAATGGCATAGCATGTTCTGCAGCTGTGTTAAAAGATTCTTCTGGAACAGCAAATAAATTGTTGATAAGAATTGCATATTTCCAAAAATATTTACACTTTTGACTAATTATTTGTAGCAAAGTCACGATAGGTATTTTAAAAATCATGAATGTTGTATTCTTTCCAGTCATTATTAAAACTCAGTAAGACCAAATTCTACAAAAGGTATTTCAAAAAAACCCAGAAAGTTCAACCCCTCCACCCAACATACACATTTATTGATTAATTTCTGTAGGTTTTGAGTACACTTTTTCACTTGTTTAGTACGGATTCAGTACTGTAGTACAAATCCACAGTGAAGTGCTACCCAGAACCTGGTTCACCCCATCTTTATCTCAGTGTTAAGACATGCTATTTATATTACATGACCATTATGCAATCCCATACATGGTTGTCAATGGTGACAAGCTAGAAGCAAAGCAAATGCAAATGGAAAGGCTATTCCATCCCACAGAGTGTGATCTCTTTAGTGATACATTCTGGTTTTGAGCTGGCTATAATTCTGTTAAAGTGGTCTTCCTGGACTTCAGCAAAGCCTTTGACACAGTTTCTCACAGCGTTCTGCTTGAGAAACTGTCAGCCTCTGGGCTGGACAGGCGCACACTCTCCTGGGTGGAAAACTGGTTGGATGGCCGGGCCCAGAGAGTGGTGGTAAATGGTGTGAAATCCAGCTGGAGGCCAGTGACAAGTGGGGTTCCCCAGGGCTCGGTGCTGGGTTCAGCCCTGTTCAATGTCTTCATCAATGACCTGGATGAAGGCATCGAATGCACCCTTAGCAAGTTTGCGGACGACACTAAGCTGGGTGGAAGTGTGGATCTGCTGGAGGGTCGGGAGGCTCTGCAAAGGGATCTGAACAGGCTGGACCGCTGGGTAGAGTCCAATGGCATGAGGTTTAACAAGGCCAAATGCCGGGTCCTTCACTTGGGGCACAACAACCCTGTGCAGTGCTACAGACTGGGAGAAGTCTGTCTAGAAAGCTGCCTGGAGGAGAGGGACCTGGGGGTGTTGGTTGACAGCCGACTGAATATGAGCCAGCAGTGTGCCCAGGTGGCCAAGAAGGCCAATGGCATCTTGGCTTGTATCAGAAACGGCGTGACCAGCAGGTCCAGGGAGGTTATCCTCCCTCTGTACTCGGCACTGGTGAGACCGCTCCTCGAATCCTGTGTTCAGTTCTGGGCCCCTCACCACAAGAAGGATGTTGAGGCTCTGGAGAGAGTCCAGAGAAGAGCAACAAAGCTGGTGAAAGGGCTGGAGAACAGGCCTTATGAGGAGCGGCTGAGAGAGCTGGGGTTGTTTAGCCTGGAGAAGAGGAGGCTGAGGGGTGACCTCATTGCTCTCTACAACTACCTGAAAGGACGTTGTAGAGAGGAGGGTGCTGGCCTCTTCTCCCAAGTGACAGGGGACAGGACAAGAGGGAATGGCCTCAAGCTCCGCCAGGGGAGGTTTAGGCTAGACGTTAGGAAAAAATTCTTTACAGAAAGGGTCATTGGGCACTGGAACAGGCTGCCCAGGGAGGTGGTTGAGTCATCTTCCCTGGAGGTGTTTAAGGCACGGGTGGACGAGGTGCTGAGGGATATGGTTTAGTGTTTGGTAGGAACGGTTGGACTCGGTGATCCGGTGGGTCTCTTCCAACCTGGTTATTCTGTGATTCTGTGAAAGTCTTAAAAGTTAAAGTGTCTGTGCTGGTTTTGACCCAACTTTTGAATTCATCATGGATTTTAAATGCATTTTGAATGCATGGCCTGATATTTTCCCACTTTAACCTGACTACACTCAATAGATAAATAAATTGAGAAACAGTAAATAAATTCCCATACAAAGCCAGTGTAGCTCTTAACAGGTTTTAAAGGTGTATAAGGAACAGAAATGGGACTCTTTACAATACACGTCAATTTGAAATGATTCTGCACATGTGTTTCCTGCTCAGTATCTGCCTGTGAATTGAAGGTAGCCCAAAGCCACCTTCTTTAACAAGGTAGCTGCTTCACCACAGTAAAGCTGGGCAGAACACCTGAGCTTGTGTTACCACCTCCAGCTAAGACCTGGCCATATATTAACAGCACAAATTTGTCACTTCCCTGCCTCTGAATTGTGAAATTGCAATTGGGTATTCATGACCCAAGGAGAATGTTGCTGGATATGCATGATTGTATGTACTCCTCATGCATCCTTCCACTTCAGATTCTCGCTCTTTAAATCAGCCAAGGCACAGAATGGCTGTGCTATACCTGGGCATAAAACATTTTTGCTTTGCTGTGCTTTCCAAACACTTTCCTTATCACCTCGAGCTGTCTACTCAAGTGTAAAGAGAAGTTTTACTACCCACTTTCTAAAATTATAGTTTCCATCTATTAAAAGAAAGAGGCTCAAAATCCACTTGAGAGGATAAATAGCACAGAATGCTTCGATTCATATCTGTGTGCTGGAAATTTCACACATTAAGTAAAATACCGTGAATACATCATTATTTTGACAGCTTTGCGTAAAAGGAGGCAAGAGGATCACATGGCATGGATTTAATTTCTGCAGTTTTACAACTTTGTGTTTTGTAAAAGAATCAAATCCTGCCAGCAGAGCCAAGTAAGTGGTAAACTGAAGGGCAAAGTGGAGATCCTATATAAAGGCCTTTCAAATCTCACACTTGGCACGCAAGCCCCCACTGAGAGCTCCCCAGCCAGAGCTCCTATGTCTCTCACTTTCTCAGAATGGTATATTTTTTCTTTTTGTCTTTCTTCTCCAGCTGCAAGGGTGGTCAAAGAAGAGGAGAGGCTAGATAGCCACAACCATTTCCCAGCAAGACTATTAAAGGTGAAAGAAAACAGCTTCACTTTCTCCACTGGGAGACAGTGGGATGCTCACCAGCACTATGCCACCCAGCCTAAGGGATTTCATGGGTTAGCATTCAGGCAAGCTGAAAATCTGTTTGTCAGAGCCAAATGCAGTGTTCATTTATCATAAAGCCGAATTTGAGTGAAAAACACAGTAGTGTCAGGGTGCCATGGACAAGAAGCAATATTCTAGCTGGAGTGGAGGACTACTTATGTTGAGGTAGATGAAGCGAGTTGTGGAAAAAGGGTCCTATGCTTCTCTGATCAGCAGTACCCTCCCTGGTTCTCATGTCTCTGTGACTATTTGCAAAGCTTTCCCACTCAAACATTTATGCAACATGTTTGTAGAAAAACATAACTTTTAAAGCATTGAGGATGTTTATTATTCATTTCTCTTTGAGTCATGGATATGGGCCTCTCTTTGTAATCATAACATAGGAAATATACTTTTAGAAAATTAGGAGATTTTTTCCCTTTGCCATTTCCAGGACCTGAGCCTTTACAGAAATAAAACATATGTGTGTATATTTGGTTAGGATATTTAGCATAACTTTTTTCTTCACCTTTTATTCTCAGTTGCCTTAATTTCCTATTCTTCTTGATCTGAGGCATTTTAAATTGTAGTAAGTACGTTCTTTCTTGTGGACTAGAAACCTGACCTTATTTCAGCTTTGGCATTGACTTAAAAATGCCCAGTATGTTAGTGGTGGTATTTCAATAAGTTTGCTGCTGTGGCCAGCAGAACATAAAAATTACAAAGGTAATGCAAAATCATAATTAAAGCTAGAAGTGAACTGAAATTTTGTCAAAGCCCAGAAAACATTTTGATAAAGTTCACATTTTTATGGGCTTGTTATTTGGTACAAATCCATTTTCTTCTTTTCTGTCACATCTCAAGACCTTTTTGTAAGGAATCACTATCTCTTTCCCTTAGCAGTGAAATTATTGTAATACTGTGTCTGAGTGCTTGTATATATATGTGTGTGTATATATATATGCTTGTGTGTATATATACATATAGGCAAGCAAAAATGAAATGATCACTTTATATGAAAGGTCTATCTATACTTTAGCACTTTATACAAAAGGTCTATCTATACTTTAGAAAAGGTAATAAATGATAGATGAAAAGCATATCTGGCTTGGATGGTGTGTATTACAGATGTTATTAGTTCATCAGTTGAAGGTCTTGCAGACAGGTGCAAGCCAAACTTAAATGCAGTCAGTGGTTAGACTCCACAACAACTGGTTAACCATGAATTAACATGCAGATTAACTCTTTATCAACTTATTATGAAATACATGTGTTTGGCACCCAGATAGCCTGCAGGATTGTAAAAAGAGGAATAAAATTTCCTTATGAATGGTATTATATCACCTCTTACTTTTGTTTAAATGTAGAGTATGATTTGCAAAGGTGCCTAATCAACCTGAGATTTGAATCCTGTTTTCAGAAGTGGAACTATGCAGTGCTTGTCTCATTTCCAGTCAAGATTAGGCCTCTAAATCTCTTGGGTAGTCTTGGACATGTAAATGGACTTCTTAATTTACTGTTAGGCAGAATGTCCATTTTAAGCCTACAGCTTTTCCTAGGATGTGTATGTCTAATCTACCAGCAAAGGGGCAGAGCCATGACGGGTTGCTGGAAAGCAGCCAGGGTTGTAGTGGGAGAACTGCGGGGAGGGCAAGAACCCTTCTTGTCTCAGGGAGGAGAGCATGGACAGAGATGGAGGCATAGGCAAGAGTGGGAGTTCCCTGAAACTGCATGGAAGGCATGGAACACACTGTTCAAAAGTCCGAGCACCCACTGAAAGAAGGGTTGAAGTTAAGGCTGTGTTTTTGTAACCACATTTTGTTCTTATTCAGCAGTAAGAATTACATCCATATACTAGACAAAGCTCTGTTGAATTGGACAAATGGATGTGCTTTTAGTTAAGGGGAAATTTACCCTCATGAGTTTTGATCTGCCTCACCTAGCAGATTTTTGTTGTTCCTCTACAGTGGTACTTTTCTTCAGTCTGGTGCAATATAGCTCACAATACTGGAGTCCTCTGGTTCTTCTGGTGCATGGGCTTCCAAGAAATGGTGGATCAGCTCCATCTCTGATCTCCGCCCACCTTGTAACTCTGGCACAAATGCAGCAATGTAGCTGTAGTTTTTGTAAGCTTTGCAGAGGGCTAGCAAAGCTTGATGGGAAAGAGGAGTATCACTAGGTGTATATCCCATTCTTACACCTTATCTCAAGTGTTTGGCTGCTGGCCAGCTGAAGACCTTTGGGTGCATGCATATATTCTGATTCAAGATGGGTACTTCTCATGTTGAAAACAGGAGGCCTGCAGGGATTTTACCACTTGGTCCCAGTAGCTGTAGATTCCAGAAGCTCCTTCCTTTATAGATTACCAGCCTCATCCTGCAATCCAGGGTAAGACTAATGCTAATAACTGCATTATTATCACCCAAAACTTTACACGGGAAACAGAGGATGCTTAGATACTGGTGACCATGGAAGGATTTGTGGTTTCTCATCCTGCAGTCAGCTGCTGTGATTTGGAAAAATGAGCATGAAAAAATTGCCAGAAGTAAGGCAGGGAGAGGTCTTCCAGCACCCAAGCACAGCCAGACGTGCCTCAGGTGCTCCTGAAAGTTGTCTGTGTAGTTGTTGAAGATGAGGAGAGAAACTGATGCTTCATTGTAGCATAGTCCAGTGCTTTTACTGCTAACAAGTTGGGGCTCTTTTTCTTATGAAATGTGAGTATTTCTTGTTGTAACTTAAGGCTGTTATTTTTATCCTATCTACTCTGGAAGTGGAGAATAGATTGCTCCCTTCCTTTTTCTGCAAACTTTTATATACTTGATTACTGCTGTTATATTTTCCCTTAGTCTTCTGTCTACTTTCAGTAGTTGTCCTTGTTTTGTGGCTTTATTTTTTCCAATCAGCTGGAAAATTCCCTTACATAAAGTGTCTTGCTAAATAAAGCTCTGTATTGAAAATATTGGTTTGGTAGTTCAGATATTGTATATTGGGATGGCAAGCTTGTCTTATTTAAAATTTTGCTTAACAGGCTTATGTGTCATTTGGAATAAAGAAGGTTATGTCCAGGCTGCTTAGAATTATTATTTCTCTTTAGCTCCCCAGCCTTATTTTTTCTATCAGTGTACAACTATTTATGGTTCTATAGCAACCAACACTGCAACCTTTCTTAAATTATCATAAACTAACCTTCTATAGACCAGGGACAGCAAAGCCAGTGTAAGAGTGCCAGCGTAAAAGGCTACAGTGTTAAAACTTGGTGGTTTTTTTTTTTTGCTAACAGAGCTGTTTATCATTATGTGTTTCCAATAACAGCTTTAGAGAGTATTGATTATTTTTCTGTCTTCAATTTATAAATTTAGCTAGAATAGAGTGAGAAAGAACAAAGCAAAAGTAAGAGGGGATCTAAATGACTCTGCACAGCTTTACTGCTCTGTTGTGCCTAGGATTCTCTCTCCTGTTTCATGTAGGCCTCAATCTGGAAAAAAAAAATCTGAATACATGCAAAATAAATGCAGTTCCTTAATGTCTTCTGTTAATCTCTTCATAACGGAGAAGATCAATTTTTCTTTTAGTACACATGTTCTCTGTTATTTTTGGGATATCAATAGCCTGTATGTAATTTTGAGAGAGAAAATATATAGGTATATTCTGATCAGAACTACTATGTTTTTTCCCGAAGTGTGAAAAGCATATTGGTGTTAAATGACCATCCTTAGGCCTGGAGAGCTCAGAAGAATGTGAGGCTGAGCAAGTTTATGAGACCAAGCTGTGCATGGTTGCATGTTGCAAAGACACCAGATAAAGAGGATTCTGAAAACTGTAGTAAAAATTATAAATAATGGCTATTAGATAGGATTCCATTGTCCCTCTGCTAGAAGAGCTTAGCAATTCACATTCCCATTGTCTTTGGTGATGAAGGCAGATTGACGTCTCCAGAACCAGGCATAAGTTGCCTTGGGATAAGCAGATGGAAGAAAGTTTGCTAATCCTGTCCTGCTAGAATTAGTTTATTGTCTCTGGGCTTTTATGAGTACTCATAAGTATACAACCCTGAGAAGAAGCTCTAGATGTTATGGGTTCCCAAGCTGTGTGGAGTAGGTCTTTTCAGAGCACCTTCTGAACACAGGTTTTGATGGATATTTTAGCAATGTTTCTGGCTTTCTTTCTGCTGAGTTATTCAGGAAAAGAACAGTTTGATTTCTCTTCGTAGCAAAGGTGCATTGCTGAGACTTCTCCCACTTCACTGGATTTGTTTGCAGTTGATCAGAGGTTTAAAAAGCTCAAAGAGGCTAAAAACTTTAGGCTTGTTGTCTTTTATACCAGTCTTGTCTTTACAGTTAACTAGTAGAGGAGTACCTGCATGCTGGTAAAGTGGGAATCAGTCCTATTATATGCTAAAAACTTCAGAGGTATGGGAGTATTTGGAAGTTATTTGCTTAAGTCTGTGTTGTACATTTCCTTTCCTCAAGCCAGATTGAACTTGAAAGGATTTGGCATGTGTTCCTGATCCTCTGTCACTGATGGATGCCACTTAGTGACACATTTGCATGATATTTTGAGCAAGATGAATGGATATTTCAGCCCTTTTAAAGGCTTTGGATTTTTTCCAGAAATGTAATCTTTCTGTTGTTCTTAGCTCACATAATGGACGTTATGACAATTCTATTTATTCAGAATGCCCTTTGCCATGGCCTGGAACTTCTCTCTGCCTGCTATGCAAGCACTGTGAGAGGGAAGGATGTGAAAGCCTCCCAACACTACCCCCTCTTTACTCAAATATGCAGGTAGACAGTTAAAAACACGCTAAATGACATTTTTAATGAGACACACTCCCATGTGGGGAGAACGATATTGCCATTTCTTAAACTTGGAAGCTGTAATTCTCTCTAGCTGGACGGAGTCTTTTTGGGTCTCCTGCATGCCAACCTAAGCACCAAGCAGGATCTATCCCTAAATGAACTGATCTTTATCTGATTGTTTACGACTCTTGTGCCATACTCGTTATTTATTTAATGAAACATTCCAGTAGAATAGAACAGCCATTCATAAGCCCCTGACAACAAACAATCATGAAAATTGCCTTTGAATTTCCCTAATTTGCTTGTAAGAGTCAGAACAATGAGAGAGAATAATTGCAGTTATTAAAAGAAATTGCTGCAGGCAAAATATAACCCATTTTAAAACTCAAATCCAGGAAAACAGATGGGGGAAAAAAGAAGAGCCACCTGAATCTCTTGAGATGCCTTGCTCCCTACCTCCTTTTGTGTATACGATGAAAAACTTCACCTTGCTCTTTTCTCAGGCACTGTTTATTTACAGGGAAAACCAAAGCATTTAGTATCAGAGTAGTCAAGCTGTGTGTGGCAGCGCCTAGCCTGGCAGAGCCATTGGAAAGCTGTTTACTTCCAATCTGCTTCATGCAATGCAAAACTATCCTTCTCTGGAAACTAAGTGTTTTGGAAACCAATATGAGGAAAACTCACTCTAACATTTACTACTGAACAGAGAAGACTTTAACCCCTTTCTGGACATGAACTAGAATGCTTGAGAAACTAAAAGGCCTATCTGATTTTTAAAAGACCACAAAAGCTTTTAGTGTCACATTACCCTTAATGATGTTTGGGTTTTTTAGCCATTTAGAGCAAGATTTTAAAGAATTTAGGTGCCTAAAGTTATATCTGTAAAGCCTTGGAGTTTCCCGTTGTTCCAGACCCAGATGATTTTTCATATGGAGAGATGTGATGAACTGCTGTCTCCCCTTCACTATACAGAAAACCTCTAAGTGATGGCAGAAACCAAACAGGACTTTTACTTTTGTATGCCTAACTTCCTTGTAAAAGTAAGAGTTGATCTCCTCAATCAATTACACACTGCAGCACTAAGCAAAGTGATGCTTAAGTACTTGTAAAACTTGTGACTCAGGAACCAGATGGCATTGTAAGAAGAACCCGTACTTAGCACAAACTGCATGCTTTTTGTCCCAGCCAATTCAATGGAGCTTTGTCCAGTATAACTGAGAACAGGATTAACTCTCTTCTCTGAGTATAAATGAAATGTGTTTGGCTCTCCCACTGTTTTATAAGGAAATAACAGAACAAAGGACTGCTGCAATGTGAGAGCATGAACCCTCATTTTCTCTCTAGTCCACCAAAATAGAAAATAATTTCTTGTTGGCCTGTGATTGTCACTTGTGCAATTCGAACCCCTTTGAGTTACCAGGGCAAGTAATGGCAGTTTACTCACCATTTTTGAATGGCATGCGTTACCCCAGATTGGCTGCTTTGTTGTAATGAAAAGCAGCCTGACAACATGGAGGTCCTTCCAAAGAAGCCTTGCTATTGTAAAAGGAGAGAGAACAACTGTGGTAATATTCCTGCATTGCTGTTTCGCTTCATGCTTCACCACAGGAGCAAACCAAGGCAGTGGAGACCACTGTCAAGTGTTTACAGGATGTGGCTTTTTACAAAAATGATTGTCAGGCAGTGACTATATCAAAATGTTAGCAGGTGATAGTGGGTTTTCTTGTATTTTGCCCAGGCAGCTGGCAGTCTTAATTTGTCTAAAGAAAAAGAAACAAAAATTCCTTTTCTCCTCTTGGTGTTTGGGATGTAAATAATTCAGTGTTTTAAATCCATGCCTCCCTGCCTAATTTTCCCTTACCAAAGTAAAGGTATCTGAAACTTCCTTTTAGTTGCTTTGCTGTAGACATCAAGTGGATCCCATAAATGTCTCTGTTTTGCATTGATTTAATGTGAGAAGAATTTAACCTATATTCAACATCCAGTACCTGCAGTCATTTTCCCAAGTAAGCACAGAATATTGAATAGTCAGTTCGATCAGTGTTATTCAAGGGAAACCAAGAATCCATATTCATAGCAATTCTATCCACTGTTTACCTTTACATACTGTGACTTTTTCTTCTGGCTGTGGAACCGAATGCTGGTTTGCTATCTGAAGGGATCTCAGTGAAAGGACAGAAGTTAAAAATGAACTGCATTGCACTGCAAAAAACTGCAAAAAGAGTCATAAAACCTTCCAGGATTTAAAATCTTAGGGGGGTTAAATATGTCCATTTAACTGAATTAAAATATTCCAAGCTGTCCCTTCCTTTCCGCTTGCCACCTGCCAGAGTGCTGCAATTCAATGTGCGGAAGTGCAAAAGGTTGGTGATGCTGTAAATATACGTGTCGTCACTGTATAAGAAATAGTTATCCTAAATCTAGACCATGGCAGGAAAGAGCCTCCTAACTGAATTATTTATTTTTGCAGTCTCCATTATCTTTTATGTGTCAGGTTTAGGCCAGTGTGCAGGAGGGAGCAGGAATAGATGGTCCTAATGAGGAAGTGGCTGAGCACCTTCCCTAAATACGCTCTGCAGTAAAGCCAGTTTGGGCTACATTCTACTTAACTGTGCTGTTCATCTCAGGACAAATCCTTATAGAATCGTGGAATGGTTTGGTCTGGAAGGGACCTTAAAGGTCATATAGTTCCTTTCCCATGGGCAGGGACACCTTCCACTGGATCAGGTTGCTCAAAGCCTCATCCAACCTGGCCTTGAACACCTCCAGGGATGGAGGATGCAATGTTCCAGTGACTCACCAATCTCATAGTAAAGAATTTCTTCCTAATCTCTGATCTAAATTCACCCTCTCCCAGCTTAAAACTGTTACCCCTTGTCCTGTCACAGGAGTGGAGTAGAGGGGGAGGATCATCTCCCTCAACCTGCTGGCTAAACTTTTGATGCAGCCCAGGATATGACTGGCTTTCTGGGCTGCAAGCACACGTTGCCAGCTCATGTTGGGTTTTTAATCCACCAGCACCCCCAAGTCCCTCTCTTCATGGCTAGTCTCAATCCATTCTCCACCTAATGTGTTTTTGTTTGTTATTGCCCTGACCTAGATACAGGACCTTGGATGTGGCCTTGTTGTACTTCACGAGGTTCACACAGGGCCACCTCTTGAGCCTGTCAAGGTCCCTTTGGATGGCATCCATTCCCTCCAGTGTGTTGACAGCACTGCGCAGTGTGATGTTGTCATCAAACTTACTGGGGGTGGCCTCAATCCCAATGTCCATGTCTGCAACAACAATGTTAAACAACATAGGTCCAAATACCAATCCCTGAGGAAAACCACTCATCATTAGTCTCCACTTGGACATTGAGTCGTTGACCACAACTCTTTGAGTGTGACCATCCAACCAATTCCTTATCCACTGAGTGGTTCACCTGACAAAACTGTGTCTCTCCAATTTAGAGAGAAGAATGTCACAGAATCACAGAATCATTTGATTGGAAAAGACCCATTGGATCATTGAGTCCAACCATTCCTATCAGCGGCTAAACCATGCCCCTCAGCACCTGATCCACCTGTCTTTTAAATACCTCCAGGGATGGTTATTCAATCACCTCCCTGGGCAGCCTGTTCCAGTGCTCAATGACCCTTTCAGTGAAAATTTTTTTTCTGATGTCCAGCTTGAACCTCCCCTGGTGGAGCTTGAGGCCATTCCTCCTTGTCCTGTTCCCTGTCGCTTGGGAGAAGGGGCCAGCACCTTCTTCTCTACAACCTCCGTTCAGGTAGTTGTAAAGAGCAATAAGGTGTCCCCTCAGCCTCTTCTTCTGTAGGTTGAACAACCCCAGTTCCTTCAGCCGCTCCTCATAAGGTTTGTTCTCCAGCCCTTTCACCAGCTTCATCACCCTTCTCTGGACACGCTCCAGAGCCTCAACATCCAAGTACAGATGGAGAATAACCTCCCTGGACCTGCTGGTCACGCCGTTTCTGATACAAGCCAAGATGCCATTGGCCTTCTTGGCCACCTAGGCACACTGCTGGCTCGTGTTCAGTCAGCTTCTCCTGGTCTGTAGCACTGCACAGGGTTGTTGTGCCCCAAGTGCAGGACCCGGCATTTGGCCTTGTTAAACCTCATCCCATTGGTCTCAGCCCAGTGGTCCAGCCTGTTCAGATCCCTTTGCAGAGCCTCCCTACCCTCCAGCAGATCAACACTTCCACCCAGATTAGTGTCGTCTGCAAACTTGCTAAGGGTGCACTCAATGCCTTCATCCAGGTCATTGATAAAGGCATTGAACAGGGCTGGACACAGCACTGAGCCCTGGGGGACACCACTTGTCACTGGCCTCCTGCTGGAGTTAAGGCCATTTACCACCACTCTCTGGGCCCGGCCATCCAACCAGTTTTCCACCCAGGAGAGTGTGCGCCTGTCCAGTCCAGAGGCTGACAGTTTCCAGAGCAGAATGCTGTGGTAAACTGTGTCAAAGGCTTTACTGAAGTCCAAGAAGACCACATCCACAGCCTTTCCCTCACCCAGTAGACGAGTCACTTTGTCATAGAAGGCAATCACATTAGTTTGGCAAGACCTGCCTTTCATGAACTCCTGTTGACTGGGCCTAATCACCCTGTTCTCTTGCATGTGCTTCATGATAGCACTCAAGATCACCTGTTCTATTGCTTTCCCCAGCATTGAGGTCAGACTGACAGGCCAGTAGCTTCCTGGGTCCTCTCTCCGACCCTTCTAGAAGACGGGTATAACACGTCATATGGTCAGTGTGGAATGCCTTGCGTAAGTTCAGGTAAATGATGTCACTTACTCTTTCCTCATCTACAAATGCTGTAGCCCCATTGTAGTAGGTCACCAGATTTGTCAGGCACCATTTGCCCTTAGTTAAGTCATGTCACCTTTTTATTTTCTATGTACCTCAGCAGAGTTTCCTGGAGGATCTGCTCCATGATCTTGCCTGGCACAGAGGTGAAACTGACTAACTTGTAGTTCCTCAGGCCTTCCTTTTTTCTCTTTTTTAAAAATGGGAGTTATCAAATATGATGGATAGTGACTTAGCAATGTCATCTGCCAGTTCCCTCAGGACATATGAACACATCGCATGTGTTCCCATGGACTTGTGCACCTTCAAATTCATCGTATGTTGTTACACCTGTTCCTCTCTTATTGTGGGCAGTTCTTCAATCTCCCAGTCTCTGCCTTTGCCTTCTGCAACTTGGACGATGTGGCTTGAGCCCTTGCTAGTGAAGACTGAGGCAAAAATTTGTTGAGTACCTCAGCCTTTTCCACATTCTGGGCAACCAGGTCTCTCGTTTCCTTCCAGAGAGGACTCACATTCTCTGTAGTTTTCTTTTCATCACTGACATACCTGTAGAAGCTTTTCTTAATGTCCTTGACACCCTTGGCCAGATTTAATTCTATCAAGGCTTTAGCTTTCCTATCCTGATCCCTGGCTGTTCGGACAATTTCTCTGCATTCCTCCTAGGCTACTTCGCCTTGCTTCCACTCTCTGTAAGCTTCCTTTTTGTATATATGTTTGTCTCCTTTAAAAATGAAGATATCCTGCAGTGAGTGAATATATTGTGCTTGGTAATACTTGAAAGTTTCCTTTCTGTCCCCGTTAAGTGACAAAATCCTTAAACTGAAACACAAGACTTATTGCAGAGTTTCTTCTTCTGCTGAAGGAACTGAAAAATGGAGAACGGTAAGGAAGAGAGTGAAACATTGGGATGGGGTTGGCTAGAGAAATTCAAGCTTTTTGTGGTTTTACACTGCATGGCTCAAAAAAGATTATTTATTATATTTTTTTAAGGTAGACTTGCCACCTGGACACCCTTTTCTGCAGAAATGCAGCAGAAGTTAAACACCTAACCCCACTTCATCTCTGATGAGTACATATAGGTGCTTTACCATGTGTATACTTCTTGTTGCTTTTTTTTCTAGAAAGATAACAAAGACATTTGTAGGAATATACTCCATAATTTTAAACAGTTTTTGTAAATCCAAATAAACTCCTGCATAAGTACAGAGGAATGTAATGCTGCAGTATTCCTAGTGTTTATTTCAGCTTGCTGAAGTGTCTTGTTGACTTAGATCTTTTCACTGGGTTTTGGACTCATGGGTGATTTTTATGATATTTAATAATTTCCTTAAATGTGTTTGCATAGACAATTGGACCTAGTGAGTGGGCTCAATAAATCATCAACAAAACATTGATTTTTTCTGTATAATCCCTGTAGCTATGCAGAAGGAAATGGAGGGATGAAGATATATTAGTCCAAGCAACTCTATTTTAGTCTGTAACTTCTATCCTCATCCTTTGTGCTCTGAAGGGGTATTTCCAGAATTATTGGAGAAAAAAAAATCAAAAACCAAAAACCCAAACATGTTAAAAGTCAACAAAAGTATATAATGGCAGGATGATCTTGGAGGCAAAGATTCTTCTGTCATCTTTTCGGATTTTATAGGAACCCTTGCTGATTTACTTGCCAGATGATGGCAAGCTTTCTGTTCTCTCTCCTCATCTCTTTGATTCAATCAGACAGCTTCAGAGTGCGATTATGCTCATGGGAACACTAGTCTGTAGACTCACACCTTGTTTGCAGTGGTTTCCCTGAGTACACTAGCTCCTAGCTGATCCAGAGCTATTATATGGAGCTTCAAGCCACAGATAGATTTCCTATGAAGCTGTGGAGCAAATGTCTTTCCACAGAGTGTGAATGTTCTTGTGTATACAAAGGGATAGATGCTAAAGGGTTGTGGGTGTTAAAATTTTCTTTCTGTTATGTGTGGGCATAAAACAAAGCTAGATAATAAAACCAGGATATTTTTAGTTTCAGGAAGAGCAGTGCATAGTGTGTGTAACTGTTGTTGAAACACAAGACGGCTGTTTGAAATGGGTAAGAGGACAGTTTATGTAAATCTGTAGAAAGTGGAGGGTACAAATAAGGCAAAATATTTCCTGGTAACATTGTTGAATTTAGGGACTGATTTGGAATATAAGAGCAAGCTTTGGTCACCTTGGAAAATCTTATCTTATATTTCATAGAAGTGATCTTTGGAAGAACCTAATAAATATTTTACAGCAAATAAGAGCAGCAACAAAGCAAATGTAGCCCTCCGTATCTCCCCATACTAATGGATTCACCAGACTCTGTTCAAAACTGCAGTGTAATGTGAGTTACTACTTTCACTGCACCTCAGCGACTAGGAGTTACAGCCCTTGACCTTTAAATGCTAGAAATAATAAAATACATTATTAACAAGTAGTCAATTAACAAATAAATGCCCCTCTGGTAAATCCAAAAATAAAGGTTTTGAAATACTGCCACCTTCTGATAAGTTTGGGATGGAGAGCTAAGTTGCAAGGAAATTGTCAAAGCTTTTATGAACAGTAATATTCAGCTGATGATTTTAATAATGCTAGAGCCATGTTTCACCATCTGGTTGCAAGATCAATTTTCACTGTATGTGAGACTATGTATACAGTAGTATAAAGACATTAGGAAAATGCAGTATGATTTCTTACAGGTGATGGAAGAGAGCAGCAAACTTGTTTGAAGTAAGGAAAATCTTGTAGTTGCATTGTATGGGAGTTTAAGGCTTTACAAGCACAGAGTGTGTGTTTTAGGTTACATAAGTGTTAAATACATTACAGAAGTTCTTCTGAAGTGTTGTTATGATCTGCAGGATGAGTTTGGCCAGAAGACAGGTATGTGTGCTCTGAATCTTAGAGAAACAGGCTTCCCTACTCCTGCATAACATGTGTCTCTACCATGAATGTGTCAATGAAGGGTTAATTTCTTTTAACATTTTTACTTTACTAACATACAGCTGACTCTTCTCTGCTTACTATCTTTGTGTGTATTTTAATTATTTAGATGTTGTCTTATGTGTCCAGGCTCATATTGTTACTATGCTATTTAAATTTGGCAGTGATACTTAGGAATAACTTTCCCCAATTTGGATTTTTCTTACAAAGTTCATCCAGTTACAGCTTTCCAACTATCCTGTGTGCTGTAGCAATATATATTGTGTACCTAAGCAGCTCACGTATCATTTACATTCCTGTGATAGGGAAAGTCTGCTTGGCAAAGAAAATAAGTGTTTAAAAGAACCAGAAATTAATAAACAAATCTAAGCTAATGTGACCTTGAAGTTATCATATCAAATTCTCAAAGTTTATATAATCCAAAGGTTCTTACATTTTCTTTGGTTCACTTGAATTCACTCAGATTTTTGTTAGGCTCCAGTGAGATTGAGATGCCTGTGTCATATTCCACCTGTGGGGTGGTTATGGGCCGGACTGGTGCCAAGGAGCTGGCTGCACCATGATTTCCCCAAAGGGTGCAAATGATATGTGCTTGTATTGTAGGTACTAAGTTTTTCCCCAGTAAAATGGGTATTTGAGATGGTGGCTGAGAAAGTAGATTCCTCCTTAAAGTGTTATTTGGGATAGTAACAGGACTTCCAGTAGCAAAGAGACAGAGTGACTTGATTCAAAGACACAGCATTGCTTTCATGTCAATTCATCCTCATAACTCTCATCCAAATTAAAAGTCACAGAGCTAGATTTGGTAGCAATCAGCAGAGTTTTTTAAAACAGATCTTAACCATATGTTCAGTGTGCCACTTCTTTTGTTGTATATTGAGCTCAGGAGAAGTCAAGTAACATGATTGCCTTCAGCAAAATCGTCAAACAAGGAAACCTCTTAAAACTACATAGAGGGGGAATGCAAAGAGAGCCCTAGAAAGAAGAAGCTAAGAGAAGAAAAACTGTGAGGTAATATTAACATATTCTTTCAACTAGTCTTTTCACAGAAAGAAGAATGACCCAGAGGTTTGACTGCTATAGTTATTTTTTTTTCAGTGAAAGGATTTTGTATATGCTGCTGTGTAGGAAAGAAATACTTATTTCCCCTGTGTTACTTTACACTTCAGTTTGCAAGAGCAAGAGGAAGCTTTATTTAGCTTGTGGAGTCCAACCCCACAGTAATACAGCATATAAAACTTTCAAGAAGTGAAAGGCACACTGAGATCACATTTCAGATAGTTTTCAGGATAACTCTTTGGCTGTTGTAATGGTATGTCATACTAGACATAAATTATTAGAAAGTATTTGCTGCAGTCTGCCTTCATATTACCTCCTTGGGACCTTTCAGACTGAATTTGTGGAGAGACAGGTTTCCTGAACATTTCTTTATAAAGAAACTACAGATAGCAGGACAAATCAAGTTTTGATGAAATAAGGACTGCTGATGTAAATTGCTGACTTATACCTAAGAGTTTTTAGAGAGTGCATCCTCTGGGGGCAATTAGGGATAACCATCCACAAGAATATTTATATGTTGCCGCAATTCCCATTGGAAATGAAGGATTTTTTTTTTTTTGGCTTTATGATAGAGGCAGATGCTGCTGAGCAGGAGCCACTTAGATGGTTCCTCTTGCAGCAGCATTGTGGAGACGTGGCACAGGAGAGAGAAGACCCTTAAAGATCTCCCATCCAGTTGGGTTAAAAGCTGTGGATCAAAAGGCAAGTGATGGTCTTCCGGGCCTTACTCATTTGATATAAACCTGCAAAATATAAACAAATTTCACAGTATTTGTAGTGGTTGTAGTTGTGTGCATCAAGGCCCTGTGCTACTCTGGTTCTTTCCAGCTTTCATTTATTTGATCTGGAAAGGGCTCTTCATCCCCATTTTCACTGCAGCCCTTGTCTGCCTGTGCTGTAAGTCAGCCCGGCACATCAAGAAGCTCACAGATCATATGCAACAGAAAATCTTTGTCCGTAAGATGTAGATAGTTTGCTCTGGACATTGTAGATTTTACCACCACTTTTCTTTTCTTTTCAAAATTATCCTTGCCCTTTGAGGAAAAGTCTTGTATGAATCTAGAAATGCCATCCATCCTGTGCCTTCTTATCCAGATCCTAAAATCTTATCTGCCTCAGTTGGGCAAGGTTCTGACTCTCTGTACCTCAAGACTCTGGGCAGCCTGAATCCCAGATAGCCGTGTGAATACAGGGAGTGCAATACAGCAGAAAGGACAGCTGTGGCCCACTGTTTGGTCTATGTTATTGGAGCCAGTGGGGATGAGCGGTAGCAGCCTGGCTCTTCATAAAATCCTGCTGTGCACTGCTTTGTGCTTCTAGGAATATTATAATAACCTGTCCATGGGTGATGAGGGAAGGAGTCTGATAGGAAAAGCTTTTAGTATGGAGATGTGTGAGTAGAGGAATGATGAACAATAATGACCAGCACAGATGACATTTCTTGTAGTTAATAGCTACTGGTGTGAAAGGCCCTGGGGCAGACCCTCAAGCTGCTAATCCAGCATGTGAATTGCTAGGTTATTTTACCTGCAGTTCATTCCAAACATATATGGTGAGGCTATGAAAAACCTGAGCAAAATGTCTATAGGGACTTCTTGAGCTATGTGGGAACGCCAGCATATTTTTGTATTTAGGATTAAAGCAGATTTCTCATATTGGCAGTAGAATTTACACCAACTCTTTAGGGAGTTACAGGACTGCAAGCATCACTTGTACCTTCTGGAAAGGGAGCAAAGAAAGTCTTATGCAGTGGTGAAAGTGTTAACAGATTCTGCAGGAATCTTCTGTAGGAAAATGATGGAGATTTTGACCCTTATGGCCAAGACAAACCATGATAAGTGGGTGGACTGAAAAAAACAGTGGTGCTGAAAGATGCAATGGCATCTGGGTTGTCCCTTCTTTCAGTGTCTCCATGCCTGGGGATTCCTTCTCTAACTCTTCTGACAAGAAAGGACAGAAAAAAGCTAGATGGTTCTGAGTGGTTCTGCAGGCAGGTTTAATGGGTCTTGTGATCAGAAATGGGAGATGGGGCAGCTTTTTGCCAGCCAGACACTGCAGTGTTTCCTGCTTTTTTTTGTTACTGGATTTTTGCTTGTTTTTTTATTCGTGATTGCATCATACTCTGCACATCTGGTCATGCCAAAGCAGCCAAACTGCCTCTAGCAATGTGATACCACCCTGTCAGTGTGAGATGCAGAAGCCAGGTAAGGCTTACACGTAGTAGGTTGAGTTGTGTAAGCACATTTGAAGTAAACTGATTTTCGACTGAGAACATAGTTTCTTCAAGTCCTGACCACTTCATAAACTCAGCTTTGGCCAACTTATCTGGGTGTATATTCTCATGGCTCCTAAATGTTCAGGCCAGAAAAAACCAATGCGTTATTTTCAAAGAACTAATTAAAAGACTCCACAGTGCTGAACTTTGAGTAGAGGGTGTTGCCAAAGCTTTTTTGCTGATTATCAGCTCACCATAAAATCCATTATTGCTAACTTTCAATCCCGGCTGTCAAAACCATTTGTGTCCACAGATTGCCAAGTGAATAGCTGCAGATACTGTTTATTGTGCTGAATGCAGTTAGACACACTAACAAATCTATTGTAACAAGAAATAACCCACCATACTAAGAGAAGACTTTGTGCCCTGAAACAAATATCTTTAGACTTCAGTCAGAAATACTACCTACTGTCATGATTTCTGCACAGTTAGCAATTTTACTGTATGACACAGCAAATCTCAGTGCAAAATAGCAGGCATTTATTCTTTACTAAAAAATTAGACCTGCTGCACTGTAGCATATGGGAATTGAGCTGAAGGAGTGGACTCCTCCCTGTGATTCAGTGTTCATGAAGCTCTTCAGGCAGAGCTTTTGATTTCATCTTATTCTCCACACTCATTGGGTTTACAAAGCTACCATTAATACTGCAGGTGTGCTGCACTAAAACAAAAACCATAGGATAAATTCTTAGCTGGTATGAAGAACTGCAAGACCACATATGACACGTAAAATAGTATTTTCCTGTCTCAAATATATGTCTTACTTTGATTTTGTATTAGATATCTCATTTCTAGATGTCAACAGCCTCTGTCCAGCCAACCTTGTCTCCTTTTGGTCTCCCATCTTAGTCTCTGCCTCATTTTCTTCATCAATTCTGCTATCCCTAACTGTTGACTTTTAGTATTTTGCTGAAATTCTGGTGGATCTGTTTACTGAATGCATAACATCTCTGGCACTGAGACCAATTCTGTACAATGTCCCAGCTTCTACCACATGAAGAACTACAACTAAGTAAAGAAAACAGAGACTTTTTAAGCCTGTTTTTGTTTGCTTAAGAATGTAAAGCTACTGAAACCATTGCCTGCCTGTCCTTTTATACTCCCTCCAACCACTCACCAGCAACTTTTGAGTCTACTGAACAATTTCTCCCAGAGCTAACACAAAGGACAGAGGTCTTGAAAAGATTTAGTTACTCCAATATTAGTAAAAATCTCCCTTCTTTACCTGGTCATCTATAGCAAAGATTGTTGTATGAATTAGCCTGTTATCACACGCTAGAGAACTCAAAGGAGGGAGGCAGTGTCCACATCTTAGGAAAGCTTTTGCATGCTTTTGCGTATCAGACAGCAGAGATTCCAAAAAACCAGACAGAACCCCATACCAAGACTAGGGTGAGCCTCCTAAAAATACCCCTAAAGTGGGCAAAATAGCACAATTTTCCCTCTTCCTACAGGCTTTTTTCAGTAGCGATGGTTTTTAGGAAAATGCCTGCTGTAGCATAATTCAATGCAAGTCTGTTGGGCAACTTTAATTGCTGATCTTCTCGAGGCTAGCTAATAAATGAGTTAATAGATACAAGTCTCCATAATTCCATAGTGCAGCCACATTGCTGGGAAGAGACTGACACTTTGAGTTAGGCTGCTGGAGGAGCATGGGGATGTTCTGCACTGCAGCCCCATTCTGGGAAGGAAGAAGTACTAAAAAAAGGCCATGTTTTTTTCTATAGGGTATAAAATGTGCTGCTATTAGGGGGAAATTAAAACAAACCTCAAAGAAAAAAAGAAACAAAGTGTGATTTCTTTTTTGTAGCAGTTGCAAGTGCTCTTTGTGTTAGTAATATTTAGCCTTATCACAAAAGCGTGCTGTCACTATCTTTTGCATTCTCTCACTTCTTTCAGCTGTGTTGCTTCCACTGTGCCTCTCTATGCAGGGTTTTGTGTTTCAGAGAAACATCAGCTATAAACCTCTCTAGTGGAACCCTGCATGCTTAACAGCTGACATATCAGTTTGTTTCTATGGCACAAGTATTAACATTAATGTAAAAGAATAAATCCCAAAGAGTAAATTAAAATAACAAAAGAGATATTATTTATTGAAAGGAAATTAGTTGACAAAATTAAATTATAGACGATGAATTAGATTTTCTGTGGAGCTCAGCTCCTGCGAAGCAACTGTATAAAGAGGCACTGAAGGGCTCAGCCTCTCTCTACTTCTACGATTTTCTGTGTAAGTGACTGGGTGCAGCAAGCTTCTAGATCAGGCCCTTTTTCCACCTTTATATTTGCCCTTGATTTATTGATCCTATTTCATCATTAATTGACAGGATGCAGCCAGTGGGACCTAGCACAGGTGGTGTTGTGTGAAACATGCAATAGTTTTCCTGTGATAAGGTGGTATGATTGGAGCAGATCTCCTCCAAAACCATTACTGATGAGGAAATCAGTGCATCTTTGTCAGTACAGTCTTAATCTTGAACAACACTACCCCGGTTCTGACTCTGAAAGTTTTAGCAAGGGCTGTAGTCTCCTTGCAAGGCATATATTTGAGTGTTTTCTTGAAAACAAATGCATTTATAGGTCTTCTTTAAGCACCTCTTTCAACTGAGACCCTTGACGGTTTCCAGTATGATCAGTATTATGTTAATGTGCAGCAGATACAGTTCAGCCTCATGCTTTAAAAGCAAAACGATGTCCTAATAGTACTGGGGACTGTGAATTAATTCCCAAATGTTACAACTTTGTTCCTTTCTTCTGGGAAAGAACAGGCCTCTCTTCTACTCCTGATAGAACAGCAGTCACAGCACATGGGACCGTTTAGGTGTATAACGTGAGAGGCAGGCGGGTTAACAGTTTAGAAGTTCTATGCAGATACTTCAACCTCTGGGTTTGAGCAAACTGACCCCAAGATGAGGCTGTGTGAGGAATTGGGGAATATTTAAGTCTAGCAGGATGATCTGCTACGAAACCTGCAGGTGAAGGGCAAGTGTTTTAATAGGGCAATCTCGTGGAGAGAAGGGCAGTCTGAAGGTAAATATATTCCTTTATTCAGGTTTTGCCGCTTCCATTCTTTTTTATTGCACTATCCAGGCCTTTTATTCAATTGTGGCTGTATTTTTAAAATGATAGCTTGGAAAAGAAAATTAATATCTGTATGTAGCCCTGTGCTTACTACCCTGCCTCATCTGTTCTAGTCCTGTCCTCTTTAATGCAAGTCTGATCTGTAATCCAGTACCGTTCCCTGTTCTGGTTTGGTTCCTAGTGCCATGAGGTGGTGAGTGTGCCAAGGTGCCAGCATGAACCAAGTGGACACCACTTGGCAGACGTGCATGTGTGTGGCACTGCCACAAAGAGCTCAAATTCTTGGGTTGTTTGAACTTGATAAGAGCAATGTGCAAGGGAGTTCAAGGTTCCTTGTTTCCTGTTTGCATGGCAGAAATGTTTAATTTGGCTTGGGAAGAGGAGAAATGATGTTTTATTACCTGGTCTATATTTGGTGGGCATGGGAAAGAGGTGAACATCTGTCTTCATTCAGGACTGAGAAACAAAAGTACTGAGGCATCCCCAGTCTTTGCATTCTGCCTGCTTCCCAAAGTGTGTTTGCATTGGCACTGTAAGAAGTGTTGTAAAAGAAAATGTAGACTAATATCCTAGAATCTCCCTTATTCAGAAAAAGCTTGTATTAGCCATAAGTCAACCCCAGGTCTTCTCATGCAGTAGGTAACTTTTTATTTCTTAAAGAAAAAAAGTACCATATGAAGTCTGACTCTTAGCTTTAAGAAAGCAATGTACCTAATCACATGGATAAATAACTACCTTATCCTGTAGTATAGGCATCAGCAATGACCTGGTATCTGAGTTCTGCTTGACCTGAGGGGAATTTTTATCTGCTTTCTTGCTAAATTATCCAGAAATGTCTCTGAAAGCTGATACAAAAGATTGATGATCTCTCTTAGGCTAGACAGCACTTCTGCTCTGATGATGCTGAATCCCTAGTTCCGGTTACTTTAAGAGTTTGGCTGGTGTCTCCTGTGTTTAGACAATAAAAGAGAAAAAAAAAAAGAGCAAAAAAGCCTCAAACAAAACAAAGACTATTTTTTGTGCAGCTATTGCAGACTGTGATGGTTTTTTGACAGTGATTTCACCCAGTTACATGCTTAGTGTATCCTGAGAAAGCCACATTTTCAAAGGTGATGTATTTTCTCACATAGCAATGAGTTTGATTCCATGTAGGAGCATTATATCATATTTTATTATAGATTGTGGTGGGAAACACACTCTGCATAGATGGGACTTACTAAATATCTAAGTAAATCAGTAGGTGGTAACTTTGAGCATGCTGCATATCTGACCCAGTTATGAATATAGCCATTTTAAGGGCTAATGTGTTTAGTGTAATAGCTAATAAGTCTGAACTGTCTCATTTAGCGGACAGTTTATCTGAGCTTGTATATGATAGATAGATAGATGTTGAGTGGCATGTCTGACTCAGCAGTTGAATAACATCATCCATTCTGAAATAGATCTTCTTCAATGGAGAATATATATACACACACACACGCATACGTTTATAGTTTTTGTTAGTGGATGATTAAGAACGCACCAAAATGAATCAGTCTTACTTAGTATGCAGAAGGGTTTTTTTCCCTATAAATCATTCATCTCACTTGATCATCATTTTAAATATCAACTGCTGGGACACATTCAAAGCCTGATGGAAACCACTCACTTCCAAGTGCTTTGGATCAGGCCTTGTAAGCCAGCCCAGCCTCTCAGCAGGCAAGACTGAATGTAGGTAAAATCCATTGCACATCATCCTGACCTGTAGACCCATAAGATGTCTCAAGGCACTATTTCTCTCTTTTCTTTGACAGAAAACCTTTGAATAAGATGAGGTGAGAAAGTCACGGTATTGAGGTTGATAGAATACACAGTTTTACTTCTTCTACAGTTTTGTTTTGTGTTTTTTTAAAATGCATTAGTGCTGGATAAAGCAAAACTGTGTGTAAGTGTGTGACCAGCAAAAGCTTTTTGCAGGCTTTCTGGGCTCTTAGCCAAAGGAACATCCCCACCCCTTCAAAGAAGTAATTGTACCTGTTTTCTGATAGCTGCATACTCTACTATCCTGCTGTAACTCAGCCTTCTACCCAGCTGGGTAGAACACCGTATTTCAACAGCTCATCCTCTGCAGGGTCACATATATTTTCTTAAAAGGGCAAGATATTTGGCAATGTTTGGAAAGCTAGCTAGTGCAGCACTATGAGGTAGCTAGTGCTCAGTACCACAGGGCTGAATTGGGGTTCAGTATTTGCAGGACAGCATTTGAGACCAAGGGACAGAAACAGTATCAACATGTAGCACAGAAGGGAACTGGGGCTGCCTCCCAAGCACTCCTAGAGGACCACAGGAGATCGAATGCCATCTGTTGAGTTAGCAGAATGCCTAATGGGAAGGGAAACTAATCATCTGATTAGCATTGGCACATTATCCTTCAGCAGCAGGTTGCCTCAGGCGATGGGCACGGAGCTGTTCACCTCTCACAGGTTTCACATTGTTCTGCTCCGTTTAGCTTCTGCTTTGATTTGCTTCACTTATTTCTCATTTGGTGGAAGGCAGAATTGATAAATCTTGAATACAAATTGCTCAACAGAGGTCTGGAATATTTTTATTCTCTGTGGGCGTGCATAGCTGCACACCTGTCCACCTGTGCCATTAACATGTTTACTCTTCATGTTGTGCTACTTTCAATATCAGTGACTCTCACTGCTGCTGGCTATTTTTTAATTTTTGTTTTCTAAGAGGGGAGTCCCCACTGTGCAGGTCTCCAAGTGTACATGATGTTGATGAAGGCACATGAGTAACACCACAAGCTCAGACACACCACACCAGATCCTGCTGTTCAAAATGCTGTGAGTGGCAGAGCCTTTAATGCAACATAGAGAATCCCAAGCATTGGTTTATGTTACTCAGCCACTATGCTCCAAGTTCTATTTTTCTCATGTGATAAATCTAGTAGTTTTTTTCTGATTACCACATTAAAAGATCTCTTGAAAGGACAAGTGAAATGTCACCTGAAACAGCAGTTTACCTGTTTGCTCTTACTTGCCAAAAACTTCATTGCAGCTGCTAAGAAATGTGTCGGTTCTGTGTAGCGCACAACCATTTCCAAATAAAAGATATCTCTGCATTCTCTGTTAGTTTTGGATGAAACGAAGAATGGGAAACTAGGAATGGAAAACTGTCTTCCACTGTGATGAGCAAATGAGCAAATATCACAAGTGAAATAATGCTGTTTGTGGGCCTTTTCTCTAAAAACTTGCTCCTGAATATTTGAAACAAATCAGAGCACTTCCTCACAGGGGAAAGCTTATGTCAGGAAGAGTAATGCACAGGATGTTTATCTACCTGTGTTGGACTTTTGACTGTGGGATGGGGATGATTTGTGATACTGTGATTCTCCAGCAATTACAGAAGTGGCAGGAGAAAGAGCTCTCTTGAGTTTAAAGCCTTCCTAAAATTTGGACATTATACAGGTTGGAAGTGGTCTCTGGTCCAACTCTTTGCTCAGATTAGGTCCTATAAAAGCAGGTTGCTTGGGTCTTATCCAGTTTAGTTTTGAGGTTTTCCAAGAATGAAGATCACTCAGCCTTTCTGGTTCCTTGCGACAATGTTTGATCACATTTAACTCAGGGTATCCTCTTTATGGTGCAGGTTTAGTAGCAGAAGAAGCAAAAATAGTTACCACATACTGTCAGCTGTCTGACACTTCTACTGCCAGTGCTGAAAGTGTCCAAGCTTCTTCAGGACGGAATGTAAATAAATATATATCCTCCTGTCTTCAATGATACCAGAGATGCCAACATTAGCTATGTTGGAATACAACTTCCTGTACACAACCTAGTAGGTATGTAACTAAAATACACTCCAATGGAGGCTGAGCACACAGGGGAAGCTTGCCACATCCTTGTAACTCTCCTATGAGCTGCTGTTGTTAGCCACTTTGAATCTGAAAGTTTATTCTGAGTTTTATTGGAATGGAGGCCACAATTTAAATGGGAATTATTTCTTTTAATCTGACCATATAGTGTAGTTCAGTTACAACTGTTGCTTACAGAGGTAAGCTGTTACACCATAGACGTTTGTCATGTGAGAGTTTACTGCAGCACAGAATTATGCTGAAAATATTCATGCCCACCTTCTCTTTTAGTGCTGATGTGAGTCAAACTTACTCTAATTAATTTGCATGTGAAAAACCGTCTCTCAGTCAAGAGATGAAGTTGATGATTTTGAGTTGCCACAATTATATCATAACTTACCATAACTTATCATATGTGTTTATCCAGAAGCCTGCCTTTTCTAAAGTAGATATCTTCATAGCGCATATTCATTTTTTGAGCCTTTTGTGGTTTCCACAAATGACACCTGAAAACATCATTGCGAGATTGTCAAATGTGCTGTCTGTGTAACTGGTGATAATCTAACTATTCTTCAGATTCACATATCAAATTGCTGGGAAATGATACTTCAGCGCTTATTGGCAACAGTGGGTGGAATTGAGTAATGTGGTTTGAGTGTCAAAGGCTTGTGATGCTGACAGCAATATAAACCATAAATCAAACGCAGCACAATGGTGGTGCCAGATTATACCATAAGGCAGTATCTTGAAAAACAGACCAGGCCTATTTAGACCCTACTCATGGGAGTGTTTTTGTTGGCTAACAGATGTAAAGATTGTTAGGCTGGGGCTCTAGCAACAATCCATCTAACTTAAAACAGGGAAGGAAAGGTAGAGACCAAGCAAGTGATGTGAGAGATGGGAGTGTGCTATGCTGAGTGCCTAGTCTTACAGCCTATCCATGATGCAGAGGCTGGTGAAGAGTGGGACATATCTCATCCTTTGTCACTGCTGCTCCCATTTAGCTTCTATTGTAAAATCTTTCAGTGATGGCTGGACTTGCTCTTGCTGTATTGAGTTTGCAGGGATGACATATAAAATGGCCTTGATTTAGAGCCAGCTTGTGCCATTCTTCCTTGCAGCAAATAGCTCCCAGTTGCAGAAATAGCCCCACTGCCTGCATTTTGGCTTCTCCTAGCACCCATAGTGAGCTGAGACAGGAAAGGCATCTGACTCTAATGTCTGTGTTAGCAAATGAACCAAAGCACAGGGAAATATTGATGGGATGATTGCCAGGACATGTCTGGGTAATTCATGTAGTCAACCTGCCTGACTTTTAACTTTATTTAATGGCTCATGGTCTTTCTAGGTGCCACCATCATATATCCTGTTGCTTGCAGTGACTCTTCCAGCACAGTTGCTCTCCTGACAGGCTTGTCCAACTCTCTTTTCATAATTAGGGCCTAGATTATTGCAAATTTTACATGCTTTTGAAGGTCTGTGTATTTGATTTATGCACTGTGTTAAACAGAAGTGATGAAAAAAAGCAAACAGTGCTGAGTTGGGGAGCAGAGATCTGATTTCAGCTAACTCTACTTGGAAAACCTTTGGGGTAGATCAGTGCAATTTTTTTTTTTTTTTGCAATTATGTGGTATTTCTCATCAGGGAGTCAGCTAACAATATCCAGAGCAACCCAGCAAGCCAGAAGCATAAAGCCAGGAGCTAAGCAAAATACTGAGATTTCATTATAAATTAGTGTGGGAAATTAAAGCCAGATTGTGATATAACCACAATTAAAATTCAAAAAGCAAAGAGGAAAAATCTTACCTAGTGACCTGTGCTTGCTGTACAGGGTTAGAAGAGAAGCTGTGCTTCTTTAGTATTCTGGCATAATTTGCACATTACTGAAACTCTTAGGAATTTAAAGGAAGACCAGGGCACTGATTCTTAACTCATAAAAATCAGCATAACACAGCTGATATCAAAGCCAGTATACTGATCTACAAGAGGTAAATATATGCGTCTAAACCAACAGCTCCCCACTCACTATGCCAATGTCAATGGAGAAAATGGAGCAGCAAGTCTATGCGCTGATCCTGAAATCTATGTCTCTATTCAACAGATATGAGCTGTTTGGGAGTAAAGAAAATGTTCTCAAAGTCAACTCCAGGGGCAGAGAAACAGATCCATAAGATCCATAAGATCAGTATAAGGTGATTTTTTTTGGCGATTGTTTGTTGAATTGCTTTCAATCACTTTATTTTAGTAATGTGAAAACAAATTGTTCCCCAGTTCAGGTTTCTTATGAACATTAAAAACCTGAAATGCCAAACCAACAAAAATATTACTACCAGGATTCTAACACAAAAGCTCCCTGGAAACTAATTCAAAGACAGCCAAGTAAATTAAGAGATTAAAATATAGAAAATATTGCAAATTAAAAGAAAATCACTGAATTATTGAAACTCCATGGAAGAGATTTCACAAAAGTGCTCCTAATCAACCTGATTAAAAACTTTTTCTTCCTCTCCTTTGATGTCAGGAAGTATATTGTAAACTTAAAATTATGTATGTAGTTCAATCAGATTGATCATGAAAGTTGTAGTTTTCTGAGAATGTATCCTGTGTGGTGGAAAACACATTTTGTGTATACAGAGTGTAATCCTTTTAATACCATGTAGTAAGACTGCAAACAGAGAGCACTCTTCTGCAGATGAAAAGATAAGCAGCCTCTGTTGAACAGCTCCATGCTGACCTTCACTGTTCTGTGTCCATACCCAATGCAATCAATGTAGTAAGCATCTCACTCGTAGAAGTGTTTTTCTCTCCCTAGTTGATAATTTTGTTATAAATTTACATATGGCCTTTGCGAGCTGCCAGATCATTGTAACATCAATTGGTAGATTGGAGCTTGAGGACAGCCTCTCGTCCCCTGCTGTCTGAACAAGAAGGACATTCTTGCTGCCAAAGAGGTACACTGGGCTTGTGATGGCAGTTTTGGTGAATGATATGCCATCCAATAGCCCTCACTATGCAAATGTGTTTGGGCAAAGCTGCCTCCATGGGATGCTGATATCATTGTGGTGCTCTGTATGTAGGTAGCCCCAATCAGTGTGAGGGGCAATGGGATTCATGTGTTGCCAGAAGGGGTCTGTCAATACTGGTTCTTATGAAAAGTAGCTCATGTTTCAGCAGGCAAATAGGTTGTTATTTCCCTAATGGGACAAAGACCAGGTTTTCCATATACTAGATGCTACCTAGCATGGAAAGGCATGACTTTTTGCCCTGGCAGGGAATTCTCACCCATATTTCTGGGCCAGACAACCAATTTCAACAACTTCTGCCACTGGTAGTGAGTAGTGGTTTTAGGGTGTGCTTGGGGAAGTACCTTTTGAAAATACTTGTATATTGTGAGTGTGAGGCATGCTAGAATTTGGAAACCTTATCCTAAAAAGTAAATGAGATGGAAAAAAACCCCAACTTTTTACAAAAGAAAAATCAAATTGTAGACTAAAGGAGTATTTCAAGGCCCACTGATTCAGGTAGATAGGCAGCATTAAGTTGTGGCAGACTTTGACAAGTTGCGTAGGGATTTTATGTCTTTGCAAAAGGCTGATCTCAGCACTGCTGAGAAGAAATTCAGAGCCCTGCCTCCAGTACAGATAGAGTAGAATTTAAGAACTATTTTAAAGGATTGCTATCTCACAGATTTTCCTTTTCATAATTTGTGACTTTTTTTAGGTAAAATTTCTGTACGTTTTTATGGAAACTTTTAATTTATTTGGGCATTTCTGTAGAGCAGTGGTCTGTTTAACAGACTGCAGAATTGAACCTTTCTTCTTCAAGGACTGCAGCAAGGAATAAACCCAGTTGACATAGTTGGAGGTACCTGTATTTACACCAGCTGAATGATATGACCTCTGATCTTTGATGACTCTGGTAGATCAGAGTGCTACAAGGCAGGGATTTTTCAGCAGTCCTTTATCTTCTTGAATTACCTGTCCAGCTACAAGTTACAGGGGCTGTAAAGATGCAAAATTGGCATGGCAAAGCAATCAATTACTGAATATTGAAAAGATAAAGGAAGTGGCAGAAATGCTGCTAAAGTCAATATGGAAAAGCCTTTCTCATCCAATAACCTCATTCTTGTGACAAAGATTATAACAAGATGGAAAATGACACAACACGAATGCGTTCCAGTGGTGATGATTGCTATGAGAATTGGGACTGGTTCGTACTTACACCCACTCTGTCTGTCTTTCCAGACGCTGTATCCCAGGCAACTTTGGCAGAAGGTGTTGTATTTATTATGTCCCTGTCGCTTTTTATCTCTTGTAGTGAAACCTGACATTAAATTCTGTGTCTAGCTGTAAAGTCAGCTCTCTTTGCCTTAAACATTTTGCCTGAAGACTGCCTGCTTGTGTGTCGGGTTGAACAGAAGGACGATATGGGAGCGGGCACTGCTCTCCCTTGCTTGGCTGGACTCCAGACCCAGAGCTGGCTGCGGTTGGGTTGGAGGTGATGCAGCGGGGGGTTCGACTGAGCAAGTTGCACCCTCCAGTGTCACCACTGTAGACAGCATGGACCTGAGATTACAATCTGAGTTCTGTGACAAATATTTAAGTCACGGGGTGGAATGTAAAGTCAGGCTATGTTTATCTCTCTCTCTTAAACATTTTGCCTGAGGACTACCCCCTTGTAGCACCAGCTTGTCTGCGGGGCCAGTGCAGGAGCGGGCCCCACTCTCCCTCACTGGGGTGAACTCGGGCCCCAGAGCTGCTGCGGTGGAGGGAGGGGATGCAGCCGTTGCTACTGCCCCCGCCACCCCCTCACCTGCTCGCTTCTGGGGCGCCAAAAAGACACAGGCTGATGCGGGTCGGGCTGGCCTTACAAAGGACCCTCAAGGAACCAGGGGAGGAGTCTCGCTCTCACCTCCATGTTCGCTCTCACTCACAAACTTCGATCGGACCAGCCTGGACCACGTGGCCTGGAAAAAGCTACTGCTGTCACCACATGTTCCCAAGATCTGCTGCTGCCTTTGATTTGATGATTTCTTTCCTTCGCTCTCTCTTTCTCTCTCTCTCTCTCTCTCTCTCTCATCACCTTATGGTGTGCGTGTAGGATCGGATCCGAGGGACCTGGGTTGTTTTTGGGGATTCATTTCTGTAACTTTGGGTGGTTGCACACACACCCCCACATGTGTTTGTTGTGCGCCCCGGTATCTTGGTGCCTTTATGCTTGCTGGAGCCAGAAATAAATACTGCTTTTGATATTCACCCTGGGAGTGACCTTACTGGCCTCCAGATCATCACACAGACAAACAAATCCAATTCCTCCCCCCCAGTCAGGGCCGGACACGAGTGTGTGGCTCGTGGGTCTGGGTTGTGACACTAGCTTCCACTCTTTTAAATACGCTGGAAAACGTGACAGTGCTACCTTCATTCAATTTCCTAATTAGTCCAGCAAAACTTCTTTCTTTCTTCTATATCTGAGAAGTTCTGTGCCATGAATCTCTGAAATGGTTGCTGGTAGGCTGGACATGAGGAGAAAATTCTTCACAGAAAGGGTCATTGGGCACTGGCACAGGCTGCCCAGGGAGGTGGTTGAGTCACCTTCCCTGGAGGTGTTCAAGGCACGGGTGGACGAGGTGCTGAGGGGCATGGTTTAGTGTTTGATAGGAATGGTTGGACTCGATGATCCAGTGGGTCTCTTCCAACCTGGTTATTCTATGATTCTATGGTAGCACATTTTCTGCTTCATCTTATACAGCTCCCCCGCATCCCTCCAGGGGGCTGGTCTCTGCTTTTGGAGATGGGCTTGATTTTATTTGTACTACACAGGAGGTTCAAGAATAGAGCCTTTGAATAGAGTTTGTGGTATAGCTCTATTCTCTCTGTGGGAAGTTGAATGTGTCAACATAAACCGCTGCTGTTGTGGTGGTGGTTTCACCTGGAAGCTGATTTTTAGTGTTTGCCATTATGCAGATTTATCCTGCTTCCTCCTAGGCGACTGCATGTGCAAAACACCCAGTCAGGTAAGGAATACTGTAGTTTTTGTCTTCGCCTGATGGGCCACTGCCCGTGTGCTCAGCTCCAGTCTAAATCATACATCCTGGAAAGGTTGCCCAGAGGATGCAAGTCCTGGTAGGGTCATGAGGAATGCTTCTGTTTCTTAAAGGCTGTTTCTTGCCCCAATATGTGTTATGTCTAGGGAAGTAATTTCTTTTATTTCAGCAGCCGCTGCTGGCTATGTGATGCTATTGCCTGTAATTGGGAACATCAAAAAAGGATCAGTGAAGTGTCAGCAGCAGTCTGAAATGGCTCTATCTTCTCTGAGCTGGCAGCACTGGTTCTTGGTTATTGAGTTAGGACTGTGAGATCCAGGTAAAGTCACAACCTCTAGGGGTTACACTAGCTTGTGAGCTGCTTGCTGCTCGGTTCTAGTGGATTGGAGTGGAGAGGAAATGCAGCCTACACTCCTGGCCTGTACGAGCTCAGCTGCTGCTGACTCAGGATTACGTGCAAGCATTTAAGCCAAAAGAGGATCCACATGTTCACAAAGACAGGGAAATTATACTCTAATTCATTAGTGTTGTGAGATGTAAGGCATAAACGAGTGTAGTAGTTTTCAACACAAAACTTGAATTCCCTTTTGTTTTGCGTTCTGTTCTCCTTAGTTGAATTCCTCCATACTCCTTATCAAACCAAGGGTCAGAACTTAGAGTGATATGTGCTCCCAGAGTGACCACAGAGCTCTAAAGGGCTCTTGCCACTGAAGAATAGCTCAAAAGTCACAAAAGCTGTTTGAGAGACCTTTGAAAGTTCATCTGTCCATTTCCTGTTATTTTTGCAGACAAAGACAGCAGCTTGTTATTGTTTAATTCAAGGCTTTCCTTTTAAGCCTAACTAGAGAGTAACACTGTTATGTGGTCATTGCCTCTCAAAGGAGAGATAATTCTGAACCTAATCTGCCATTTCTGGCTGAGGTTTCTTTTCAGGGTTGCTGCTTAGAGAGAGATATGCAGGGGACTTCTCCATTATTTAGGCAGAAGTGAGGGATATTAGAAGAAAACTAGGAAGGGAGAGTGGAGTTATGGAGTATTCCTGGTGCTTTGCTAAAAGAGATTGCTGAACAACTTGTCTGTCAGGTCCCATCTTGCTGGAAATTAATAACATCCTAGCCATGGAAGGGTATGCACTAATTAAGTTTTCTGGGGATGCAGACTTTAAGTCCCTTACAAATATGGAATCTGATCAAAATGCTGTTGGCTCTGCCTAACCCAATAAAACCTGATGCTGTTGACTCTCTGCCTTCCAGATAAATATTACAACTCACGGTTCTCTTTGGTTCTAATGTTCCTGCTCCTGTGTTCAGATGGCATAGGGCTTTTGCATCTCTCTCTGTGGCAGGCAAACTGCCTAGGCACGTGGTCACTGTGTTTGCAAGCAAGGGGGACTGCAGGTCCTCAGTACGGTGCAACTCTGACATTTTACTTTTTCCCCCTTTTATTTTTTGGGGGCGCAGTGGAGGTTGCCACTCTTGTTTGCATTAGAGCTTACGGGTGCTTTATGCCAACAAACAAGATGTATGTCCTAAAATTGGCGGTACGTGTACAAGCCAAGCTGCTGTAGCAGTCCTTGGGTTGTATTTTTGTAACTGACTTGGATCCAAGGTTTGCATTTTTTACATAAACCCACACTGGTGGAGATCCACGCACAGACAGGTTCCTGCCACCATTCTACTATGTGAGTGACTCTTCTCCAACAGCTCTTTCTTGATCTCCTTGGAAGTAACTTAACTATGGCTTCAGGACAGAAAGTGACAGCCTAAAATGAGCTGTAGAAACCTCTCTGGAATGTCTCCCCTCCTCTCCTTTACCTTAAAAATATTAAACTTCTGTTTATTCTGAAGGGCTTCTGTAATTCTCAAGCTGTATCTCCTAACAGGTTTCTTAGAGAATCATTCTTCTCTGTGCAAGTAATTTAGTCTTACTTGCCCTCGAGCTATTTGTTAATTAGAAGAAAAATAAAAAATTCTTGGCCTGAGAAGGGGGCTTATACTGTTGATTGACTGCAGTAAGGAATTTTGTAGGAATTCTGAATTCTGCACTGCTAGATTTTAAATCAGCCCTATAAATATAACCCTAACCTGAGGCTGGGATTTTTAAAATGAGTTTCTTAATAAGAAAGGGAAGAAATAAATTTGACTTTGAATAAGCATAATGCAATTTCTCTTCACAAAAATTACTCCTTTTTTATAGCACAGATATTCACATTTATCTGTCTAAATACTTAATTCATATGTGCTTAATGTGAGTAGCTTAATTCATATGTGCTCACCCTGTTTACACTGGCACAGCCCATGACTCGCGTGTGGCACACCAGCTCACCTCCTTTCATCGTGGCTGAGCTGGTACGGTATCTGTAGGAGCAATCATCTAGAGCCATGACAGTGGCTGGATTTTTTGAGACTTTGGAGTAATTCTGCTTTGTTTTCCCAGAGTATTATGCTTGCTCAGACATAACGGCAACTGCGGATGAAGAAGATAGATAGCCTAATTTATGCAACCAAGAGCAAATCTATCCACTTGTTGAACCAAATAAACTAGATTTGGTGCCTGCAATACTACAGAGCACACACTCTTCCCTTGGTGTGTGATGTCTTCACTGCAGCAGTGCCTGTAAGGGCACAGAGTTAGAGACTCTGATCAGAATATTTCTGTACATGCAGCTTGTGTTGATGATTTCCATGAGCATTCTTTGTTTACCACATCTGGCCTTTTCATTTCAGGGATACACGGTCTGTTTTCTGTCCTCTTCTACCAAAATAGTCTCATTAGGCTTACTAGGGAACTGGAACAAATCCAAAGGCTTTCCATCAAGGAAGAAGTCATATTTGAGTTGTGTAACTTTACCTCCTTATCCCTGCTCCCAGTGCTTGGATGCATAGGTGCCAACACACTAATGTGAGACTGGCTTCTCTGAGCAAGACGCTGATAGCAGTAGAGGGGCTGGCTAATGCAGCAGAGCATGTCTAATGGGAGCAGGGACTACAGGTAAATAAACCAGTTAGGAAACAGTTAATGGTAAAGCTGCCGCCTAGATGGTATCTGAGAGCTGTATTCCCAGAATGATCTGACCTTGCACCAGTGGCTGGGGTAGAAAAAGGCCTAAAATCATCATTGTTTCACTAGTCTGCTTTCCTACCTCCTCCTTTTTTTTTTTTTTTTAACCTTTTGTTAAGGCTGACTTTCTTAGCTGAGAACAGGCTAAGCATGTCCAGAACAATGCAGCAACCGGTGATGATAAAGCCAGGGCTTTCTGAAAATGCTGAGCAGAGGTATCTTGGCAGGCTGAAATGAAGGATGGGAGAGCTACACTTGGAAACAAAAAAAGAACTAACTGTGAACCTCTCCCCAAAGTCTGATTTAAAGACGAATCTCATTTGAATTAAAAAAAAAAGGGGGGCAAAAAGTATAACTCACTGAGCTCTTTTATGAAGTGTCTGGAGTTCCTAATTTGGTGAAGCAATGAGCTAAAGACAGAGTGCAAGAGAGTGGTGCTGAGTATAGACATTACCTGCAGAGGAGACAGAAGAAGAGAGGCCATAAACTTTTCCACCAGGTCTGTGCCGTGCCCCATCTGGTGTGCTGGATTAATCATCAAGTGGATTATTGCTCACTTGAAAGTGCTGACAGGTGCAGGAGAGAGGGATGCCTGTGATGACACCAGAGACAGGGTCCTTACATAGAAGCTTAGATTAACCCAGATCTATGTTAAAGATTTTGTGAGGTCCTGGAAAAGAATAATATTGCTTGTTAATCTATGGTTTAGATAGAGCATTTCACCATGAAGCTCTTTTGCACAGGGAAACGTTGCTTGGTGGACATTGTGCTTCACACAAGAAGTAGGTGACAATGGAATGGAGGATTGAAGAGGAGAAATGGTCTAAGGGTCAGTCTGTATAGATGGCCAAGCAAAGAAGAGTGCAGTAAACTGACTGCAAGTCAGGCAGGAGCACATAATTGAATCCAGCTTCAAGGCGGGATCCTCTAAAAATCTACCATTAGCCCTTTGCCTCTTCATCAGTCCATATTCCTGATGCTTAAAACACTTTTTCCAGTACTCTTTACTCTCACCACTTAAAAATAACTAGAGAAAGGGCAAGAGGAATGAGTTTTGCAGTGAATATCTCTAAAATGATACTAGTATACATGAGCTGGTGAACCCCTGTGTCTGGTCTTGCCTTCCTGAAGCTGTACTTTCATCTTTTTCTGTGTTGGAAAACTTGTCTGAAGCATATTTTCAGTGATTAATGACTAATGATTATCCCTCAGAGAGAGGTGGCAGCTCTCCTTGGAGTCCCTGCCCATGTGATGTGAGATGCATAGATCAACCAGGATGCTTGGCCAACAGGGGACAGTTGAATCTCAGGGGAAGAGAAGAAGGAACTTAATTTTCTTTTAAAGCACAGCAGTAGCAAAACCTTAGAGAGATTTTCCATTTGGAGCATTATTTTTTTTTCCAGTGGAAAACTGTGCTTTTTCCTATTCAATCAAAAGTCCTCTTTGCCGCAACGGTTTTGAGGACTTTTCACATAAGTCTTTGTTGTAAAATACCAGTATGTCAGACTTATGCCTTTATCTCAGCAGATGCGCTTTCAGAGGAACATCTCAGGTGATGAAAACTACAGCAGCTTTGCTGCCTTGATTCAGTCAGACAGTTTTTTGATGGCATAGAATTTTGTCTAAACAGCCTCTTTTCATTAAAGCTGAAATGCTTTTCAACAGGTTTTGGTTTTGCAAACCTGTCTGCAACCCCAGACTGCTCCTTGAATACTGTGTTCAGTTCTGGGCCCCTCACCACAAGAAGGATATTGAGACTCTGAAGCGAGTCCAGAGAAGAGCAATAAAGCTGGTGAAGGGGCTGGAGAACAAGTCTTATGAGGAACGGCTGAGAGAGCTGGGGTTGTTTAGCCTGGGGAAGAGGAGGCTGAGGGGAGACCTCATTCCTCAATACAACTACCCAAAAGGAAGTTGTGGAGAAGAAGGTGCTGGCCTCTTCTCCCAAGTGACAGGGGACAGGATGAGAGGGAATGGCCTCAAGCTCCACCAGGGGAGGTTTAGGCTGGATGTTAGGAAAAAATTCTTTACAGAAAGGGTCATTGGGCACTGTAACAGGCTGCCCAGGGAGGTGGTGGAGTCACTTTCCCTGGAGGTGTTTAAGGACTGTGGATGAGGTGCTGAGGTTTAGTATTTGATAGGAATGGTTGGACCCGATGATCCAATGGGTCTTTTCCAGCCTGGTGATTCTATGATTCAATGATTCCAGTTTTGCAGAATCCCGTTTCTTCCCTCCTGAGAACTAGAGATGCCTAGAAAGCTCTTCCAGAACACATATGTAATTCTGCCACTGACTACAACGGGAAAGTCTTGCTTCTTGCTGACACTAGAATCCTTTTTAAAAAAAGATCTTAATATATAAAACCAAAACTCTGATTTTTGTCATGAAGTTACACATCAGGTAGTCTGTAGGTGCGTATGCTTGCAGGCTCTGGGAAATATCTGTCTTTCCTTGTATTTCTCAGGATTCAGTTGGTACCGGGACCAGTGTCACCTGGTCAGTAACAGAAGCATTTTTCTACACATTTGTTTCTCACCTGGTAGCTTCTATAGAGTCCCAAGGATGCCACAAATGGAAAATGTATATACAGCAATGGCTCTTCTTTACAGATATCTGTGTATTTACAATGTATCCAGCATGGAAAAAATAGCAGTGAGTTATGACATACTGGTAAAAATCAGCTTCCTGGGCGCTACTGGAAAGACTCTTTTCTTTTTCCCCAGGCACGTTCTCTTAGTTCTGCTCTCTGTGGATGAACAAACCACCTATGCAAGGAAATTGAAAAGGAAATTTACTTTGATTAGGCCAAAGCCTTCCGTAGTATTTTCAGTCATAAGTGTGGTAGTTTTAATGAACAGAAAAGAAGATAAGTGGTTCTTGTCACTGACTGACAAGAAACTCAATTGGAAAAGAATAGAAAGTTCTGTTGGAAGAAATGATGTGAGTTACACTCCTTTCTAGTGGTCTCTGTGATGATCTGCTCAGTTTGAGGAAGGTAACTTTCTGTCAACTGAAGGATTTCAAGGGAAGGAAATCAAAGCTTCAATTGCTGGAATAGAATTGAATCTGTATTCCAGAGTCCAGGCTGGGAGAATTTCTCGGCAGACTTTCTCTTTCTGTGACCTCTTGGTTTGCAGCCTTAAATGATCTCCTGGCAATCCTGAACCAACAGAAAGAGAGGTTGTGAGCAGGTCTCTTTAATACAGACGATAAAAGCAATTTTATAGGTCATAAACAGGTGGCAAAAGAGCTAAACCCAGTTTGTTCTGGAATTTACCAAATGGAAGCTATTGATTCATCAATTATTTAGGAATATCATCTTGTTACCCTGCTATGTAGAATTCAAACTAGAAGCAGAAAATGTGCAACAGTCATAACAGACACTGGCTTTATATTATTCTCTATATCCTTATTCACCAACATCAAGAAACATTGATAATGACTATTATTATTATATAATTAATTGTTAATAATGATATTTGATAGATTAAAAAAAACATGAGCCAGTGATGTGCACTTGCAATCCAGAAAGTCAATCACATCCTGGGCTGCATCAAAAGCAGTGTGGAAGGTCAAGGGAGGTGATTCTTCCCTTACAGTCTGTTCTTGTGAGAGAAATCCCACCTGGAGTACTGTGTCCAGCTCTGGAGCCCTCAGCACAATAAAGACATGGACCTGTTGGACCAGGCCCAGAGGAGGGCCACAAAAATGGTCAGAGGGTTGAAACACCTTTCCTATGAGGACAGGCTGAGTGAATTGAGGTTGTTCAGCCTGGAGAAGAGAAGGCTCCAGGAGACCTTATAGTGGCCTTTTAATACTTAAAGGGGGCTACAGAAAAAATGGGGAAGGGCTCTTTATCAGGGAGTGTAGTGGTAGAATGAAGGGTAAGGGTAACAGCTTTAAACTGGAAAAGGGTAGATTTAAATTAGATTCTAGGAAGAAATTCTTTACTGAGAGTGGAGTGGAGAGACGCTGTAGCAGAATGCCCAAAGAAGTTGTGCGTACCCCCTCCCTAGAAGAGTTCAGGGTCAAGTTGGGAGGGGATTTGAGCAACCTGATCTAGTGGAAGACATCCCTGTTCATGGCGAGGGATGATCTTTAAGGTCCCTCCCAACCCAAACCATTCTAGGATTCTATGATAATTCTCCTTAGCATCCTCTTCCCATTTGGACAGCAGCCCCAGGGAAGTGCTGTTGGTTGTTCAAAGCATTTCATATTCAAATCAAAGAAGTAGAGAAGGGATGTTTGGAAAGAGCAGGTGTTTGAGCAAAGAGGCAAAGGTCTGACTTTTATAGGGGATGAATGGCAAAGGCAGTGTTGTTACCTGGGGCCAGCCCGTGGCAGAGCCTGTAGTCATGATCAGTCCAGACTCTTTCAGCTGACAGGAGGGAAATCAGTGTTCAATGTTATTAAGATTTTATTCAGGTAAGAGGTTAAAAAGGCATAATTAAGCTAGAGTTTTATGAAGAAACAGTCATTCCTCATCACAAAAGGTTACATACATGTGTTTTTAATGTAGTTGCAATGTTTATGCTATTAAGCTATAGAAACAGATAGCATGCAGTACTCAGAGATTATTAAAGTTCATGTATGCCTTACGGAATGTGTGAATAAATTTTGTTCATGTAATTGTGCTTGTTATTCATCTTGTTCCTCCTGTGCTGGACTGTGAGCAAGTCTATCTCTGTTTTATGTCAAATGCTGTAGGTAAAAGGATACAGATTTTCTGGGAACTATCATACTGCATGTAAAGTCGAGACAGGGGTCAAGGATTTTAAGTTGCAGAACCCTTAGTACTTGTGACAGTCTCCAGAAAATGCACTGCAGCTTCATAGATGTATTTCGTTTTGAGGATCACACCAGGGCCAAGAGGGAGTTGATATGACCTGTGCCGGAAAAGCCTGTCATCTATTTGAGATGGAAGTACAGGAAAGTTTGGTCTGCTTCTTACAGGATTCTTATAGGATTTATATTCTTAACCTCTGAAATCTATGTGCTGCTTCATCTTTCTGGTGCATCTCACTCAAGATTGTATCATGTTTCCACAGACAGCTTTCTCCAGAGTTAAACATCCAAAGTATTTAATCTTGAAACACGATTGTTAGTTCAGTTTCAGTAGGGCTCAGTGCAGAACTATGTTGCTGAATGATATTTCATTTTCTGTAAAAATAATAACTGAGAGGAGAAACCGTTATGAGGACTGGAATTTGGTAAAATTATCTCTGCAGCTGTCTGAAGCATGACAAAAGACACTGTCTCTAACAACATAATAAAAGTGGTATTTGCCTTTTTTTTTCCTCCAAGTGAAGAAAGACACTGTGGTATGTCTGAGGATTTACTCTCCATCCTCTTTGAAAAGTGGTAATTCATAAGCACTATTTATTCACTATACCAGCTGCAGGCATCTTCCCATGCCATTTCACACTCTCGAACCCCCAGAGGAGAGATGCCATTTTGTGACCGCAGGACCGCACTTAAAGCATGAAAGTACAATAGTTTTTGGTGCTGTGAGAGAATAAAATTATGGTGGGGATGAATCCAGCAGCTGTGAAAACAACTCCCATATCCTTCTTTAGGATACAGAAGAAGAGAGTATTTATTCTGAAAATAAGAAATAAAATCATTGTGGAAAACACTTTCTGTGACCGTAGCATATAGAATCATAGAATCATAGAATAGTTGGGGTTGGAAGGGACTTTAAAGATCATGTAGTTCCAACCCCTCTGCCATGGACAGGGACATCCCACTGGATCAGGCTGCCCAAGGCCCCACCCAACCTGGCCTTGAACACCTCCAGGGATGGGGCACCCACAATTTCCCTTGGCAAACTGTTCCAGTTTCTCACCACTCTCATGGTGAAGAAATTCCTCCTTACATCAAGTCTAAAACTGCTCCTCTCCAGTTTATACCCATTCCCCCTCATTCCATCACCACAAGCATTTATGAATAGTCCCTCTCCAGCTTTCCTGTAGGCTCCTTTCAGGTACTGGAATGTCACTATAAGATCTCCTCGGAACCTTCTCTTCTCCAGGCTGAACAAGGCCAACTCTCTCAGCCTATTGTCATATGGGAGGAGCTCCAGCCCTCTGGTCATCTTTCTAGCCCTCCTCTGGACCCGTTCCAATGGTTCCATATCCTTTTTATGTTGAGGATTCCAGAACTGGACACAGTATTCCAGATGAGGTCTCACAAGAGAGGAATAGAGGGGCAAAATCACCTCCCTCGACCTGCTGGCCACATTTCTTTTCATGCAGCCCTGGATACAGTTGGCTTTCCAGGCTGTGAACACCCATTGCTGGATGATATTGAGTGTCTCATCGACCAGCACCCTAAGTTCTTCCTGCAGGGCAGCTCTCAATCACATCATCCCCCATTGTGTAATGAGATCAGGGATTGCCCCAACTCAGGTGTAGGATCTTGCACTTAGCCTTGTTGAACCTCGTTATGTTTGCACAGGCCCACTTTTCCAGCCTGTCCCCCTGGATGACATCCTGTCCTTCCAGTGTGGCAAGTACACCACTCAGTTTGGTGTCATCTGCAAACCTGCTGAGGGTGCACTCAGTCTTTCTATCAGTATCATTGATGAAGATATTAAACAGCACTGGTTTCAGTATGGATCCCTGAGGGACACCACTAGTCACGGAACTCCATTAGCCATTGACCACTACTCTGAATATGACCGTCCAACCAGTTTCTTATCTGCCATTCCATCCACCCATCAAATCCATATCTCTCCAATTGAGAGATAAGGATGTTGTGGGGGACAATGTCAAAGGCTTTACAGAAGTCTACATAGATCACATCTGTTAGTTTGCCCGTGTCCACTGCTGCAGTTACCCTATCATAGAAAGCCACTAAGTTGGTCATACAGGATTTGTCCCTGGTGAAGCTGTGCTAGCTGCCATTAATCACCTCCATGTCCTCCATGTGCTTTAGCATAGCTTCTAGGAGGATCTATTCCATGATCTTCCCAGGCACAGAGGTGAGGCTGACAGGTTGGTAGTTCCAAAGGTCAACTTTTCTACCCTTTTTAAAAATGGACGCAACGTTACCCTTCTTCCAGTCACCAGGGACTTCTCCTGATTGGCATGACTTTTCAAACATCATGGAGAGTGGCTTGGCAACCACATCAGCCAATGCCCTCAGGACTCTGGGTTGAATCTCATCAGGTCCCATACACTTATAAATATTCAGGTTCCTCAGGTGGTCACAAACCTGATCCTCCTCTACAGTGGAAGGAGGCTCAACCCCCCTGGTCACCATCTTGCTGTCCCATGACCCAGGAGGGGTGAAGAGAGTGGTTATTAGTGAAGACTGAGGCAAAAAATTTAAGTACCTCAGCCTTCTCCTCGCCTGTTGATACGAGGTCACCATTTCCAACCATCAGTGAGGGGAAGTTCTCTTTAGCCTTCCTCTTTTGATTGACATACCAGTAGAAGCCCTTCTTGTTAGTCTTTATTCCCTTGCTGAGTTCAGCTCCAGCTGTGCCTTGGCCTCCCTCACCTCATCCCTAGACAAGCAGGCAGCGTCCTTATACTCTTCCCAGGTTACGCATCTCTGCTTGCACTGCCTGTGCAGTTCCTTCTTATTCTGTAGTTTAACCAGCAAGTCTTGACTCAACCACCCCAGTCTCTTTCCTTTCCTGCCTGATTTTCTACGTATGGGGACAGAGCACTATTGTGCTTTATGGAAAGCATCCTTAAATATTTGCCATCTCTGTTCCGTTCCCTTATCCCTGATGGCCATGTCCCAGGGGGTCCTACTGAATAATTCCTTGAAGAGCTAGAAGTCTGCTTCCTGAAATTTAAGGTCCTGACTATACTCTTCAACTCTTCACCTGTCCCATATGCCTCTGGACCTTTAACTCCACCAGTGCACGATCACTGCAGCCCAGGCTGCCTCCAATCCTAGTACCACTGATAAGTTCTCTTGTACTTGTGACCATAGAGTCCAGTATTGCATTTTCTCAGATGGGGGTCTCTATCAGCTGGACTAAGAAGTTGTCCTCAATGTACTCCAGGTGTCTCCTGGATTGCCTACAGCTTTCCGTATTACTTTTGCAGCATATTTCAGGGTGGTCGAAGTCACCGAGTAGGATGAGATCTTGCGAGTGTGAAGCGTCCTGTAGCTGGAGGAAGAAGACTTCATCAGGTGGCTGTTCTTGATTGGGTGGGCTGTAGTATACACCAACTACAAGGTTCCCATTGGTTCTTCCATCTTTAGTTTTGACCCATAAGCTTTCATCCTGTTTGTGGCTACTCTTCAACAACAGCTCTTCATGTTCTATCCTTTTCCTGAGATAGAAGGCAACGCCTCCAAGCCTCCCACCCAATCTGTGCATTCTGAACAGCCAGCAGCCATCAACAGCCACACTCCAGTCATGGGATTTGTCCTACCACGTTTCTGTGATGGCAACTAAATTATAGCTTTCTAACAGCATAGTAGCTTCCAGCTCCTCCTGCTATTTACCCAAGCTTCATGGGTTTGTGCAAAGGCACTTCAGCTGGGCTGCCAGTTGCATCACGTTCTTAGTGGACCCTTTATTACCAGTAGGATGTTTCAGAGAAGTAACCTCCCTGACACCTGACCCCTGTCACCTGTCCTCCCCACTGCTTGTTACAAGCTAGCATGATGTTATTCCCCTCCCCCTTCACATCTAGTGAAAATATATCAGGCTGTGCTGCAGGCAAGTCATTATGCCTCATTAGGGTTTGGTGGACTAGAACACAAACAAGATGTTTCAAAACTCTCCACTGCCTCTAGTTCTTGTTCTCTACTTTTACTCACAATGAAGTTCAAAATTAGCCAGTTCCTGGAAAGAGACTTCATTGGGCCAACCCTGTTTCCAATAATTTGGTTTTGGAATTAAATAGATTTGCCCTTCAGCAGCTGCACTCTGAGGGACTAAAAGCAGGCAGGCTGTTCTCAGTAAGTCAGCAGTCATTTTTAACAAAGCTAATGATACCAAATTACCCTGTGCAGTGCTTTATGATAACTGGCTTCATGCAGTTTTCAATGATCAGTGCTGGCCATACTAGGTACTCCTGACATGCATAGGCCAGAATGCACTCATGATTGAAGACATCCCATTTGAGATCCAATATTTTCATCCAATGGATGAGACTGAATGCAACAGGAGCATTAACAACAGCAGACTCACTTAGGGCTTAGGATTCTGTGCGTAAATGGCAATACACTGCAGGCCATTTATGAAAAAGAGAACTATCTGCAGCTGAGGGTACAATCTCTTTTTTTTTTATTTCATCCTTGACCACATCAATAGCTGATAATTGAGATAAAAATTTCCTATTGAATTTAAAAGTTGAATTAAACATTTTTGTTGTTGTTGTTATTAGGGTTTGAGCGTGAAGTCAACAGCATCTTTGACACTTCAGTTCTTTTCACTAGCTTTGCATTTGCAGTGTTGCTGAAATACTTGCAATCCTCTGTCATTTAGTCATTCTCTGAGTTCCCATCCATTAAGGCAGCAAAGAGAAAACAGTGGTTTGTTTCTTGATATCCACAGGCCTTTCAAGATACATCCAGTCCAATCATTTTACTACTGTAGAAGCATACTCATTGATTTCTCATTCACTTTAGAAATTGTTTCTATTTAGTTGAAAGACCAGTGTATGAATTTTAACATGTTATATACTCAGTGACAGCCAATAATAAAGCATATTACTTTGACCTTTTCAGTTGCTTGCACTTTAATTTACTAGCTATTCTGGTTCCCCTTTGTTTATGGTCCCTCAATATAACTGGCAAGGAGAAAGTAGACAGGACAACTAGTCAAGATGCAGATTATTTGAAAGACTAAAGCCTGGCTTTATTGTTGTGCTAAAAGTTTATGGCCTTTTGCGGGTTATACTGGACATTAAAATGATGATAGCCCATTCTTTCATAAAAATATAAAGTGGCATAAGTTCAACTTAATTTGTAGCAGGTTATGGGCCAACATGCAGTTTCAGCAGTGGTAGTGTAGTCTGGATTAAGCCTTATAGGTGTTAATGGATTTTCTCTGAGATTTGTGAGTAAGCCTGTGTGATTTGTTTGAAAGCATCTGTGTGGGTGCTCACTTGACCACAGCTCTGACTCCAAGCTGCTGGCTACTGGGAGATCAGGGGAAAAAATAATCCCACCACTGCTTTTCCCACTACCAGCTTGATTTGCAGTAGCTAACGCCACTGATGCTGGGACTATTTTCTCCGCCACATGGTCATGAAGAAAGCAACTTGTCTGACTGATGCAGAGAAGTGAAAAGGGTTCATGGCTGCCTGTGATCTTTCTCCAGCACTTGTAAAATGCAAGTTATGGTCCAAACTACAGCTTGAGAGACTCACTGTGTTTAGTTGTTATCAGTACATGACAAAACTTCCGAACATCCTTCAGCTTGGTGAAAGCCTAGAGGATATTTTCATGGTAGAATAGTAGAAGAATGACAAAATGCCCTTTTTAAAGACATGGTTTTGCAGGAATGTCTGGGAGTTTAGTGATGCTGCAAATGGGAAATAAGAGTGACCGTAGAGTCTGGATTTTTGCAGCAGAACTTTGTGTATAATAGATTGTTCTTAAAAGCTGCAAGTGGGATTTATACATTAAAAAGAAAAGGGGTGATGAAAAGATTTAAAAAACAAGCAGCTTTGGTAATTCAGTTTGTTTCATTTTCTCTCCATCTAATTGTTTTGATTTCAGGCTTGCTGTTATGATTTTAATTTTTATGTCTCTGTAAGACTGCATTAAAAAGTACAGCTAGGGAAATAAAGAAGGGTAGCCAAAGGTTGATTACAATCTGTTGCTCATTGCACAGATTTATAGATTGTTAAGGCAGAAAGGACTGTGATCATAGAATCATAGAATAACCAGGTTGGAAGAGACCCACCTGATCATCGAGTCCAACCATTCCTATCAAACACTAAACCATGCCCCTCAGCACCTTGTCCACCCGTGCCTTAAACACCTCCAGGGAAGGTGAATCAACCACCTCCCTGGGTAGCCTGTTCCAGTGCCCAATGACCCTTTCTGTGAATTTTTTTTTCCTGATGTCCAGCCTAAATCTCCCCTGGCGGAGCTTGAGGCCATTCCCTCTTGTCCTGTCCCCTGTCACTTGGGAGAAGAGGCCAGCACCCTCCTCTCTACAACCTCCGTTCAGGTAGTTATAGAGAACAATGAGGTCTCCCCTCAGCCTCCTCTTCTCCAGGCTAAACAACCCCAGCTCTCTCAGCCGCTCCTCATAAGGCCTGTTCTCCAGCCCCTTACCAGCTTCGTTGCTCTTCTCTGGACACACTCCAGAGCCTCAACATCCTTCTTGTGGTGAGGGGCCCAGAAATGAACACAGGATTCAAGGTGCAGTCTCACCAATGCCGAGTACAGAGGGAGAATAACCTCCCTGGACCTGCTGGTCACGCCATTTCTGATACAAGCCAAGATGCCATTGGCCTTCTTGGCCACCTGGGCACACTGCTGGCTCATGTTCAGTCGCTGTCAACCAACACCCCCAGGTCCCTCTCCTCCAGGCAACTTTCTAGCCAGGCTTCTCCTAGTCTGTAGCACTGCACAGGGTTGTTGTGCCCCAAGTGCAGGACCCGGCATTTGGCCTTGTTAAACATCATCCCATTGGTCTCTGCCCAGTGGTCCAGCCTCTTCAGATCCCTTTGGAGCCTCCCTACCCTCCAGCACATCCACACTTCCACCCAGATTAGTGTCAACCACAAACTTTCTAAGGGTGCACTCAATGCCTTCATCCAGGTCATTGATAAAGACATTGAACAGGGCTGGACCCAGCACTGAGCCCTGGGGGACACCACTTGTAACTGGCCTCCAGGTGGATTTAACCCCATTTCCCACCACTCTCTGGGCCTGGCAATCCAACCAGTTTTCCACCCAGGAGAGTGTGCGCCTGTCTAGGCCAGAGGCTGACAGTTTCCAAAGCAGAATGCAGTGAGAAACTGTGTCAAAGGCTTTACTGAAGTCCAGGAAGACCACATCCACAGCCTTTCCCTCATCCAGCAGCCGAGCCACTTTGTCATAGAAGGCGATCAGGTTAGTTTGGCAAGACCTGCCTTTTGTGAACCCATGTTGACTGGGCCTGATTACCCAGTTCTCTTGCATGTGCTTCGTGATAGCACTCAAGATCACCTGTTCCAAGACTTTCCCTGGCACTGAGGTCAGACTGACAGGCCTGTGGTTCCCTGGATCCTCCCTTCAGCCCTTCTTGTAGGTGGGTATAACGTCAGCCAGCCTCCAGTCCAGTGGGACTTCCCCAGTCTTCCAGGACTGTTGAAAGATGATGGAAAGGGGTTTGGCCAGCACATCCGCCAGCTCATTCAATACCCTTGGGTGAATCCCATCCAGCCCCATAGACTTGTGGGTGTCTAGTCGGGCTAACAAGGCTCCGACCACCTCCTCTTGGATCATGGGAGCCTCATTTTGCTCCTCTAGCTCCTGGGTTTGTACACAGACAGAACAACTTTCTTTACAATTAAAGACTGAGGCAAAGAAGGCATTAAGTACCTCAGCCTTTTCCTCATCCCCTGTCACTGTTGTTCCTTCTGCGTCCAATAGGGACTGTATGGTCTCCCTAGTCCTCCTTTTATTATTTATATATTTATAGAAGGATTTTTTGTTATCTTTCACAAACTTTGCCAATCTGATTTCTAATTGAGCCTTAGCCCTTCTGATTTTTTCTCTACACAATCTCACTTCCCTCCTGTAGTCCACCCAAGAGGCCTGTCCCCTCTTCCAGAGCCCATAAACGTTTCTCTTCTTCTTGATATCCCTCAAGATCTCTCTGTTCAACCAAGCTGGTTTTCTCCCCTGCCGGCTTTTTTACCGGAACATGGGGATGGCTTTCTCCTGAGCTGCTAGGATTTCGTTTTTGAATAGCTCCCAGCCCTCATGGGCTCCCTTGCCCTTAAGTACTGTCTCCCATGAGACTTTGCCAACCAGCCTTCTAAAGAGTTCAAAGTCTGCCCTCTGGAAATTTAATGCTACTGTCCTGCTAACCACCCTCTTCACTTCACCTAGAACAGAAAACCCTGTCATCTCATGATCACTTTGTCCTAGGTGTCCACCTACTGCCACATCCCCCACAAGGCCTTCTCTGTTCACAGAGATGATCTTTTAAACTCACCTGCATGTATTAGAGTTCACCCACTGAGTCCTGCACCAAGCCTAACGACCTATGACTGGACTGACTCAAAATTCTTGAAGCATATATTCTGTCTTCATTTCAAAGTGTAAAGATTTAAAAATATCTAGAGGTAATTAAGATTTAAGGAGATCGAGAACATACTCCAAAACCACTGGATAATCTTCTGAAAATTACCAGCTCAGTTGAAAAAGCAAATGGAAACACATCTGTCTCTTTTCATTATGCTTAGTTCAATTTACATCTTGTAGAGGTAGGAATAATGTGCTTGATAGTCTGAGTGTTAGAAGCATTAGAAATGTTCTTTCTGCTTGGATAAATCAGGGCAGCAATGAATTACTAACCTTACCCCTTCCTTTATAGAAAGCAAAAAGGAAATAAAGAGGAAATCCTACCACATGGATCCGGAGAGCCCAGCATCTCCTGACTGTGCTCCCATGATGGCATGGCTCAGACATCACTATCTGAAAGGTGCTGACTGCAAAGAAGCTACTTTTCTGCAGCAAATTAGTGGGATTCACTGTGAAGTTACCAGCACTACCAGCAAGGTAAAAATGTCAGAATGAAAGGATGCCTGGATTTGGTAGAGCTGGCTGAACATTTTCCATCCTAGTACTTGCCTACTGAAAACTGTGGTTTTGATGAAAGCCTTTGTTTACATTGAGCAGAAGTTGTTGGACAGAACTTGAATGTATTGTTTTCATTTGGGTTTTGAAATGTTCTGGTTTTGTTTGGGGGAAGACAAAATTAAACTCTGCATTGAAAATTAAAGCTCAGTAAAAAGCTTGAATAAATCCAGACACAAGGCATATTTCTACAGAAAGAGATTAATCTAACTTACAATTACGTTAATTTAACAGCCAGTAGTAGTATTTTCTTAAAATATAATACTTCAGGGTTTTGTGGATATTCACTAAAGAACTGGGCCGGTAAAAAAAGGAATGATAGTTTAGACTATGAGTTGGTTTTGAAATGTTTGATTCTACAGTCAGAGGGAGCTTAGACTATGGATTTATAGAAATAGACATTTGTCCCAGTTTTCTCCAGTGACATAAATTAGCTTAGTTCTGCTGCAGTCATTGAATCAGATTCCTATCTGATATGAATCCAAGCAACTCTGTTGCTTATGAGTCAAATTTGCATCTGGAATAAAATGGCATGGCTGTGTTCGTGAAGTCAGGGGGGTCAGATCTGCAGGGCTACAGACCTAAATTCATGAAGTTACCTGATGCAAATCAGTGGCAAATTTGACCTATGTGAGGTTTTATTAAACAGTCCGAACCATTGTCGAGGAGTTCTCACCACAGAGTTCAACAACTGACAGAGAAGATTTGAGTAGGGTGGCTTGGTCGGGTATTTTAGAAATTAGTCTTTGGAGGAAGTGTTAACTTTGCTAATGCTGTTCTGCATGGAAGAGCCAAAAAGGGAAGAGAAGGGAACAGTGCTTGTTGATCATGATAATTATAAACTAAATAGTGTAAAGATAGTGGAAATGACCTGTAATCTATATGTTCTGTGCTAATCTTTTATTTTTGAGTCTATTCTTTGTCTTTTTTTTTCTTAGATGACTTTTACTGCTGCAACGAGTGATTAACAGAGATTGTCATGCGCATGAGATGGAAGGGCAGAAAGTCACATGTCTGACTTTGTGCCCTGATTTACAAAGAGAGCTCAGAAGGGGAAAGATCATTTCTTCCACTATAGGTTCTACTTTGTGCCCAAGCTGATGCCTTCTGGTGCCACACAGGGGATTTTTCAAACTGCAGATATATATCCATTAACAATTACTCCAAGGATTTGCATCCACAGCTTTTTCATAGCCGCTAACCCTTAATGAAGATCAAAAAAAGTATTGAGAGAGAAGAAATTACTTTCCCACCCCAGCTCCCGTCTCCCTCATTGTCCTGTTCAAAAAAGACTTAATAATCCTCACTGGTATAATATGTCCAAAGACCCCTCTTAAAAGATTTCCCAACAGACATTCACATAGGACCTCACTGGGCACCCTTACATACCTTCATACCCCTAGACAGAATTTTGCAGGTACATTGAAGACAGAATTTTAATTTTCTGTTGTCTCCTTGCATTCTCTCCTCCAGACACAGGTACCATTTTATTTCAGTCACTTATGCCTCTGAGGAGCAGAGGCATAAGCATTATAAGCATTAATTTAGATGTTTCCCTTTTATATATTGTCTTGATTAAGCAATGCAAGGAAATATAACAAGTGAGATAATCCCTTGTCAGAAGATGAAGAGTCTCCTCTCTTCATTGACAGGGCTGTGGGAAGGTTAAGTTTCTGGGAAAGATGATTGTAATGTGATTGTTGATGCTGTCCTTTTGCAAATCTCAGCCTCTGTTTGTCAAAGAAAAACTGGAAATATGTCAAACACAAGATGGTAAAGCGTATAGAAGTAGAAGTGCTGCTTAGAAACTTTTTTGGTTATTATGACAGTCCTTGTACTATGCCTATTAAATTTCCTGCAAGTTTCCCAAATCACTCCTGTACAATATTCTTGTGAAAGAAAAGGATTTAAAAAACCTCCTCTCTATGATGACATCTATTACTCCAAAGTTGTTTCTGTTTTTTTGTGTAGGTGATCTCAGTTAGGTACATTTCTGGAAAGAGTTGGGTTTACCCCTACTTGCAGAGTGATGTTGGATCCAATCCCCTTTATAGTAGCTCTCAAACTGGACTCTGCATTTTCTACTATGGCACCTTATTATCCTCTCAATCCCTTGGAGAATTTCTTTGGAGGTAGTTACTTGCTAAGATATACCAGTGCTCCTGTGTCTCGATTTGGTGCATTCTTTTATTGTGCCAGATAACCTGTATTTAAGAATAAAAGCATATATTCACTTAAAGGTATAGTTTTTTCAAATGGGAACGAAATTAAGGATATCCTTAATGAAAGGTCTGTTTGACTGCTTCTACCTCCTTCTCTTCAGTTAAAATGAAATCTCTATTTATTAGCACAACATGCAGTTTTATTACCCAAAACAACTGCTTCTAAAATGTGACCATGTTGCTACTTCTGCACTGTAGCTGTCTTTTTTATTGTCCCATGCGATTGCATGGCAACTATTTTGGTACTTAGTGAAGGCTTAAAGACTGAAGAGTCCTTTCCTACTCTGTTACCAGAGGAGATTAACATAGAAATTCAAAAAGTCTTATGCTTTTTAAAGAGTTTACGTAGCTCATGGTTTTGAGCTCAGGGTACATATTTTTATGCTCTTCAGAAACACAATGGCAAGATCATTTTCCACATACTTTCCTAATTACTTTGCATCAGAAGATTAAAACACAGGAAAGGCTTTTAGTAAAATTAGAAGTGTTGGTCAACTACATAATCCACATTGCTTTTCAATAACTTCTTGCTGTAAAGCTACCAAGGCAAATAAGCAAGGTGGTGAGATAAAGTGTGTGTTGTGCTATATTAATATAGCTTGAGATTCATCTATTCTGATTCATTATTAGTGTAAATTCAAAAGAAAATAATTTTACCAACAAAGGTTAAAAGAAAAATACTGCTTCCTACTCAGCTGACAGTAATAGATGTGTTTGCCTCACCTAGAATGCTATACGATATTCCAAATTTATTATGACTGTAAACAACAACTCTGCTTGCTTTATAGCTTTTCTGGGCTCCAACAGTAAAACACAATATCTCTATCTGGTTGGAATTATGTGTTATAACAGTTTTATGGTGGGGGGGTAAAGCCCTGATAAAGATAAAATACAGTTTTGCTTTTTTGTGTGACCTTGTCATTTGAAAAAGCATTGCACTCTAATGGGATATAATTTAAAAGACCTCTGGGAGTAAATTGAGTTTACTGAGATATTTCTGAGAGTAATTACTTACTGTGAGTCCTCAGTGCACTCTGTTACAGTTCTTTCCTAGCAAATGTAGATATCTGGGACTGTGTAGAATGGATTAGAGCTCCTACCATTAATGTTTGATGGGAGGCAGTAGTGAAAAAGATGGATGCTTATATAACTGACATTTCCAGCATTTACAGCCATAGACCAAAATGCCAGGCACATAATTTCAAGTAAAATGGCAGACCCAACTCAATAATATTTAATGATGTAGTAGACCTTGGCTAGGAGAATAGCTAACAGAAGTCATTGCCCTGCATTTATCGAATTGTTAAAATGAGTTGAATAATAGTTGTGTTTTGCAGGAGTTTTGTTTTAGGAATTTATTTCTGAGATCTAGTACTCTGAAAATAAATTATTTATCATTCCAGTCAACACAAAATATAGGAAAGACTTCGAGCTAGTTTACTGATGGCAAGATCTTTAAGTTGACTTTGTCCTGTCTTTTTACAGCACAGAAAAATATTCAGTAGCTCAGAGCACAGTTTGGAAGATTGGGTGAGATTGATTTGAAAAGGTATTGAAAGATCAAATGATCAAATTATCTCCCAGAAGAATCTCCTTTTAGTAGTCTGACTCTTTACAAAAATCGGGCCTTTTTGTCTGTTATCACACTTCTAGGAATGTCAAGATTTAGATTTTGCAGTGCGTGTTATATCACAGAGATACTTGCCTGCTAGAACTATGTTATCACTGATGAAGTCAGCAAACAGAATATTGACTTCTTCAGTACCCTTCTGCTAATATTTTACAGAGCCTGGAATAAGCAATAAGGACTTGAACTGATGGAGCTTTGTAGCCGTCTTGACACTAGGTCTGCAGCCACAGTCTCCCAGGACTCTCTCCCAGGCAGAGTTTCTCTGCATAGAAGGCACGAAACAAAGGAGGACTGCAAGAACTGTGCACAGCCCCATTTCTGGGCCTGTAGGATTTCCATTTGAAAGCCAATGCAGCAATGTGTCAGGTTAGGTCTTCCAGACAGAGCTTTACAGGATTTCCAGAAGTTTACAAGTGAAAAACGATCAGTATATACATTCAAGTTCAACAACAATGACTACACCAAACCTCAAATTTTTGTTTTTTGAAAAGGATTTTTTAAAGCATTTTATCTCTTCCAAAATCCAAGCATCTTGTTTTGAATACTCTGAGTATTCTACCTATAAAAAAGGAAAAAAAAAAGAATGGATTGTAAAGAAAGAGCTTAATTTTTCAAATACCAAGACAGTCTTGATTTTTTCAGTTTAAACCCAGACCAGATATGATAGGTAAGTAAGCAGAACACTAAATTGGTTTATATGCCTCTCTGCTGGTATATGTCACCTCCTTTTAGCTGTATATGGGAGAATCATCAAGTTGCACCTCTTTAGCCTTAAGACTGCAGGAGGCACAGCAACTGGGGGCAAGGAGGAGGTGGTAGGATAGAGGTTTCCTGAACAGCCCTCTTCCCTTTACTGCATCCTCTACATGCTTTGTGCACCCTGCCTTCACCTGCACCCTTGAAGATGCCTTCTTAATGGATACAATCCCCTCGGCCCCCAGCAGGACTTAGTGAAAGACAGATACATTGCACCTGACAGGGCTTCAGAATGGAATTTATTGGGTTTTTTTTGTGGACTCTTAGCTTGAGGAACTCTGTTCCATCATTGACTGAGCTCTCTGCCTTCTCAGCCCCCCACCCCCCTTTTTTTTCTTGGTGAAAGGCATTTAATTACCTGAGGTAAATGTAGGAAATTTTCACAGGTGGTATCCCCAGTTAAGTCCTTCATCATTTATCTGAAAAGACTGAGTCTTGAATATCCAAGCTGCTTTCTTTCAGTGAAATTATTTTGGTTTCCTTTCAAAATACCACCAAGCCTGCTTGTTATGGCCTTGTATTTGAATATATAAAAGCTGCATTACTGTCGGTGGGCCATGCCACAGCTCTGGCAGTACTTGGTAGGTCTTTCTGCTCTCTGCAGAAGTTAAAATGAACTGTGGAATAGCTACACTTCACATCAGAGCAGTGGATCACGTTAATGCAAAACTTACGGAGACTTTAATGTAACTGCAAAATGTTTTAAAATAGTTCAGGAGTGGGAGGAATGGAAAGGCTGATGTTAATAGATCTCATAGGAGGGGCTTCTATAAGCCCCCAAGAAAGGGCATAGTGTAAAGTTTCCAGATGCTACGGAGTTGCAGGAGGCATCTCAAGACCAGTGGTTAGGTGCTAACTTTTGGCCTTACTTGTTTGGTATTGCAAGAACCAGTTTGCCAATCTGAGCAACCTGAGCCAGTAAAACTGCTGGAGCAGAGTAAATTGCAGTCATAATTGTAAATTCCTATCAGTGGTAAAATTTCCTCTCACTTTAACTGGGTCATAATTTTCCTGTAGTGTGAATTTCTGGAAATTTGAACTAAACATCTCTTGTTTCAGAACTTTCTTACAAAAGAAAAAACCCAAGGGAGCTGGAAATTTCCACAAGGAGAGTGTCAGCTGATGCCCAGAAGACATCTCCAAGGTCACTTAATTCTCTGGATTCTACCCAGCTCCTATTGAAGCTAATTGAAAAAAACTCCTATTAACTTGAAGAGGGTTTGGATCTGGCTCAAACAGCTCTTAGTGGCAGCAGATTGCAAGAAGGAATCCCACTGTACAATTCCAGCCATCTGCCTATGGGTAAGCATTTGATGATACAAATTTATTTGTTTGGAACATGTCTTGAGGCACTTTGCTTCCAATTAGGCAGTATTTTGGACTGAAGGAGATCTCTTCCTCTGACCTGAAGCCTTTGTTATCAGAGATCTGTTCTGAGCTGGTGATCTGTAAAGTAGCAATACAAGCTTATGCACAGCAACATCACAAATTTCTTCTCTCTATTCTGCATAAGCAAAATGGTTAACCAGTGCTAGGTTAAACTAGTGTTCAGATTCCCATGTCTCTGCTTGATGGATGTAGAGCTGTTTGCATGAGACAAAGCAAAATGTTATCATTTCCATCTCGAGCTTGTTCTCAGTCATACCATTCTTATTAACAGTTTTTACTACATCAGCTGTGGGGTTAGATAAGAGAACTGTTTCAGGAACAAAGCAGAAATATATGCTGAGTGCAACCTATAAGGACTCCCTTAATTAGCACACACAGCTGTCTGTTACCCTTTTAATCTAAAGCTGGTAAAGAAGGGGGGGGATGTGTGTGGAAAGCGTATTTGAAGGATGGTTATCTTTAGTAGTATTGCAATATACCAGAGAATCAAATGAGATTTGATATAAGACATAGCTGGAGACTGCGCAAATTGCCCCAGCTCATTAGGAAACAGTGAAGCTGTTAGCATCCTGGAACATGATGCATGTAGCAAAATTGCTCAGTGGTGTGAATTTGGACGACAGCAACTGAGTAGCTTTATTGCGTGCCAGACCTCAGCAGTGTCCTGTGCCTGCTTTAATCATCAATTACTGTAATGCTGGGGCAACCCACCATCAACTTAATCATTGTCTGGAGTTCCAGGCCTATGTTACATGGTAAAGCAAATCAGCCAGCATGGGGACTAGAAGGGACTGTGCTGTAGCCTCTGTCTCAGGGTGTAGGCACCCCTTGAGCCTGTTCTGTAAGCATCTTCAGGTCTTATTCTGTCAGACTGCATGCATGTGAGGAAGAGACATTCCCTAGTCAGAGAATCTGCAGCACAAGGCTAAAAAGACAGGCAACAATATGTTTTATAGGCTTGCGGCAGCTATGTACTACCCGTGCAGGCAGATGTAGCAGAAGGCTCTTCTGGTTATTGAAGTCATTTATTTGCCCAGGATAACAAGTCTGAGAGCAGCCATGATGAAAATCAGAGCCAGAAGCTTGCAATATTCTCACCTAAGCTCACAGAGGCTCCCAAGACTATTTTGATTGCTTTCGATCAGTTTAGTCAAGCCCCTGGGCTCTTCTCTAACAAAGTGTTTGTCTACCTCCAGGCATGTTTGTCTACCTCCATGGTATATTAATACCAGACTCCTTCTGGTGCTGGGCTGGATAGTGCCTTTCATAGGAATTTGCAATATGGTTAATACAAACCTTTTGTTGCTTGTGGGGTTTTGCTTATATTGGTCAGGAATTTATTCAACATCCATGGTTCTGACCAACAGATGTTTCCATAAGCATGTTTATAAGCAAGAAGAAACTTCTCTGCAGGAGACGGCCTTTAGCTCAGCTATGAAAAACAATTGTGATCAGGAAGCCAGCAATATGAGAGTTTTAATGTTTTTCTGGACTTCAGTTAGACTACAGTACCAGAGCTCATAGGCTATAGGTGGGCATCATTTAAGAAAATCACTTTCCAGATGATGAATGCTACAATACTCTGATGTGGAGTGAAATGTCAAATTTCACCCTGTTTCAGGCTGCTTTTCTAGGCAGGGACAGTGTATTACAAGCAAGCCCCTTGCCCACTCTTGCAGGAAGTGTATTAGTTTACAAAGCTCTGTCTGCTTTTTACTTAAATGTTCTTAAAAACTGGAAATGACAGATCACAGGGAATTTACTAAAGGTACCTTCAGTGAAATGGGCACTTGTGCCAGAGTCATATTTATAGTCCCCCATAGAAATGAAGTGGAAGTGACTGAGGTTGAGCTAGTCTATGAAAGAGCTGAGTTTGTGAGATCCAATCAAGAGGAGCCAAGAGGCCTTCTGAATACGTAGAGGTGGTGCTAACTGGAAGGAATAGGCTTGACAAGGCTGTGCTGTGCCAACAGGATCATAGAATCATAGAATGGTTTGGGTTGGAAGGGACATTTAAGATCATCTAATTTCACCCCCCCCGCCATGGTCACTGACGCCTCCTACTAGATCAGGCTGCTCAAGGCCCCATCCAACCTGGCCTTGAACACTTCCAGGCATGGAACAACTTTCCTGGGAAACCTGTGCCAGTGCCTTGCAACTCTCATAGTGAAGAATTTAATCCTAATGTCTAGTCTAAATCTCCTCTCTTCCAATTTAAAGTCACTCCCCCTATTCTTGTCACTACATGTCCTTGTAAAAAGTCCCTCCCCGGCTTTCTTGTAGCCTCATTCAGGTACTGGAAAGACACTATAGGCTCTGCCTAGAGCCTTTTCTTTTTTATTTTTTTTTTTCTTTTCTTTTCTCCTGGCTGAAGAACCCCAACTCAGCCTGTCCTCACAGTAGAGGTGCTCCAGCCCTCTGATAATCTTTGTATCCCTCCTCTGGACCCATTCCAACAGTTCCATATCCTTTTTATGTTGGGGATTCCAGAACTGGACACAATACTCCTGGTGGGGTCACAAGAGTGGAGTAGAGGGGTAGAATCACCTCCCTCAACCTGCTGGCCATGATTCTTTTGATGCAGCCCAGAATACAGTTGTCCTTCTGCTGCCAGCACAGATTGCGAGCTCATGTAGAATTTCTCATCAACTCCCATGTCCTTCTCTGCAGGGCTGTTCTCAATCACATTGTGCCAAAGCCTGTATTGAAACCATGGATTGCCCTGGCTTTACACCTGGCCTCATTGAGCCTCATGAGTTTCACACAGGCCTGCTTCTCCAGCTTGTCCAGTTCCCTCTGGATGACATCCCATCCTTCTGGTGTGACAACTACACCACTCAGCTTGGCACCATCTGCTAGCATGCTGAGGGTGCACTCAATCTTGCTGTCTATATCATTGATAAAAATATTAAACAGCGTTGGTCCCAGTACAGACTCATGAGGCACACCACTTGTCATGGATCTCCATCTGGACATAGAGCCGTTCAACACTACTCTCTGAATGCAACCATCCAACCAATTCTTTATCCACTGAAAAGTCCACCCATTAAATCAATGTTCTGCCCCTTGACGTGTGTGTTGGATATGGTCATGCACATCCTCAAATCTCATGTTAGTCTCCACATGTAGAGAACTGTAGCAAACTGCAGAAAACCAAAAGTTAACATACAGACCAGCAAACCTAAGTTATTAAAATTCCCTTCAAGATAATAGACTGGAGGAGCTTGACCATTGTGCAAAAATGTCCAGTTAATTTGAAAGCCAAACAGATAAGAGGTTTTGAGAAGGTAGAAGAGAAAAGGACATAACAGAAGCTGCGGTTACATACACAAGATCTGGTCTGAAATAACACCTATATATGGAAATGGTTTGCAGGATATTGCCCATATGCTTTCCAAACCTGCATCGTGACTGCAGTGTTTTCCATTACATCCCCAAATGCTGTCACAGTTTTTGTAGCACTATAGCTGAAAGGGGTTTTGAATGTGAAGCTGGGTGAGCAGCAAGATTATATTCAGTATTAAAACCTGATATCTTTCACCATGGTGCAGATCTGACCATGAGCAGGCTGCAGGAACAGGTTGCCTTTCAATTTGTAGCTGGGTGGTTCATACCAGCCCACAGCAGCATTGCCAAGGATGCTGTGCAGTGCACATACTTGCTTTACTAGTGTAAGAAGAAACATTAAGCCCCTGTCTTTAGGTCCCTGTGCTGCTCTCCCCATCTCAGTTATGTCTCCTTTCTGTGGCTCGAGTGACTCTATACTCCCTAGTCCTTACTTGGCAGCTAGGTGGTTACTGGATACCAAGACTTTAAGTGGTTGTTTTGATTTAGCTAGACCAACTGCTTTGACAGATGCTTTCAAACATCTTGGCATAAAGGACAGAAAACCCTCCTCCTTGTAGCAAATTTTTAGTACTTGAAGGACTTATTTAGCTGTTTGTCCCTTCTTAAATTTGGATCTCATCTTCCATCCTCATGTTCATGTGTGGGATATTTTTCATTCTGTATACGTGCTCCCCACTTCTGGAAGTAAAGGGAAATGGTTGCTTTTGTGTGGACCCTCCCAGACATTACAAGTACACAAGAATATCAAAGCAGCTTTAGAAGGAACGTGTTTTCTTGCACAGGGGAAAAGTGAGGATGCAACAAACCCATCTTTTCCCCTCTTCTTTGCTGAAATCCCTGTACAAGCCTTCATTCTTCTGTTGCTTATCTGTGAACAGGGAGGGCAATGTCATTAACCTCACTATTCTGGGTGTCTGGATAACAAAATATTAAATCAAATTCAGTGTAGGAAAAAATACAAAGAGGTGCACATTAGGGAAAAAAAATCAATCCTAACTGTACACTCAGCAATGGGTCACCAGCTACATGTTAGCCTTTCAAGCTCTTCAAGAGGCAGCTGTTGGGATTAAAATAGATAGTTCTGCCACAACACTGGCTGAATGAGCAGTAGCAGTCCTAAAGCAGGTGTAAGGTTGGGAATTATTATGAAGGAATAAACAACAAGGTAGAAGCCATTATTATAACACTGTATAAAGCTGTGACTCCCACCTCTTGAGCATTTTGGATTCCTGGGAGCCTTATATTTGAATAATATTACTGGAAAAGATCCAAAGGACGTATCAAGGACACTCTAAGTATGGAAGAGCTTCAGCGCAGGGAGTAATCTAGCAACCTAGGACTTTTCAAGCTGGAAAATCAATGACTGGAGGATTGTGAAATGAGTTCATGTTATAGAATGGTCATTTCTTCTAGGACTTCAAATACTGGTGGTCAGTAAGGAAAAACTATCACACACAGGCTTAAGCAATTCAAGGAAGAATTTCTTTACAAGCTATGTAGTTCAGCTATGGAAACTCCTGATGCAAAGTGTTGTTAGCACTGAAAGCTTAAAAGCATTTACAAAAAACCCTCCCAAATCCTAAAACCCCGCTGGAAAAGTCCACACAGAGATTTGAAAAGCTCACTGTTCAAACAATTATGACACTTCTGCATCTGAGGTTTCCTAAGCTTTGAGAACTTGTGCAGGGAGTCTGTTGCTTCTAGTTGAATTTCACATGAACCCTTCTTTTATCCTTATACAGGTCTGTAAGAGAGCTTTTTCTTCTCCCTATCAGCATTATGGAGAGATGGTTAAACTGATTTTTTTCGCTCTAGAAAGGTCTACATGAGGACTATATCACAGACAATGACCATGACCTTCTGTTTGCAGGGTGGATGGCAATTTCTTTATTTTCTGAAGGACTTTCTCTCTTGAAACCTTGTCCTACAGCTCAAAATGTGCAAAAATGGTCTTTTCTGAAGGACTTTTTCCTGTGGTTCTCATGCCTTTGAAAGAAAAGTTGAGAAGAAAAATACAAGAGATCATGAAACACTTATTAATCACAGTGCGATTCAGCAAGAAAAAGAAGGACAAAAAAATAAAGTAAAATAGAGATTTCTGGGAAAGAGGCTGAAGTGAGGAAGCAGGAAAGAGGCCTCACATCTTACAAGAAGGACAAAATCACTCTTTTACTGACCTTATTATAACCAGAAAACGTTGGAAGTAACAAATGTACAAGGACTCTTCAAAAAGGAACTCCTAGCAGCTCAGGAGAAAGTCGTCCCCGTGTTCCGGAAATGTAACTGGCAGGGTAAGAAACCAGCTTGGTTGAGTAGGGAGGTCCTGAGAGACATCAATAAGAAGAGGAAGGTCTATGAGCTTTGGAGGAAGGGGCAGGCATCCTGGGTGGACTATAGGGAAGAAGCGAGAACGTGCAGGGAAAAAATCAGGAGGGCTAAGGACCACCTAGAAATCAGATTGGCCAAGTCTGTGAAAGACAGTAAAAAATCTTTCTACAAATATATCAACAGTAAAAGGAGGACTAGGGAGAATCTCCAGTCCCTAGTAGATGCAGAGGGAACAACAGTAACAGGGGATAAAGACAAGGCTGAAGTACTCAATGCCTACTTTTCTTCAGTCTTTAATAGTAAGGAAAGTTGTTCCCTCTGTGCACAACCCCAGGGGCTGCAGGAGCAGAACGAGGTTCCCATGATCAAAGAGGAGGTGGTTAGAGACTTGCTTGCCCGGCTAGACATCTACAAGTCTATGGGGCTGGATGGAGTCCACCCAAGAGTTTTGAAGGAACTGGCAGAGGTGCTTGCCAAACCCCTTTCCGTCATCTTCCAGAGGTCCTGGATTACTGGGGAGGTACCACTGGACTGGAGGCTGGCTGATGTCATGCCCATCTATAAGAAGGGGCACAAGGTGGATCTGGGGAACTACAGGCCTGTCAGTCTGACCTAAGTACCAGGGAAAGTCACGGACCAGATGATCTTGAGTGCTATCACGAAGCACTTGCAAGAGAACTGGGTGATCAGGCCCAGTCAACATGTATTCACGAAAGGCAGGTCTTGCCAAACTAACCTGATCTCCTTCTGTGACCAAGTGACTAGACTCTTGGATGAGGGAAAGGCTGTGGATATGGTCTTCTTGGACTTCAGTAAAGCCTTTGACACAGTTTCTCACAGCATTCTGCTTTGGAAACTGTCAGCCTCTGGACTGGACAAGAGCACACTCTCCTGGGAGGAAAACTGGTTGAATGACCAGGCCCAGAGAGTGGTGGGAAATGGTGTTAACTCAGGTGTTAACTGGTGGTAGGCCAGTGACAAGTGGGGTTCCCCAGGACTCAGTGCTGGGTCCAGCCCTGTTCGATGTCTTTATCAATGACTTGGATGAAGGCATTGAGTGCACCCTTAGCAAGTTTGCAGATGACACTAATCTGGGTGGAAGTGTTGATCTGCTGGAGGGTAGGGAGGCTCTGCAAAGGGATCTGAACAGGCTGGACTGCCAGGCAGACACCAATGGGATGAGGTTTAACAAGGCCAAATGCCGGGTCCTGCACTTGGGGCACAACAACCCTATGCAGCCCTACAGACTAGGAGAAGCCTGTCTAGAAAGCTGCCTGGAGGAGAAGGACCTGGGGGTGTTGGTCAACAGCCGACTGAACACAAGCCAGCAGTGTGCCAAGGTGACCGATAAGGCCAATGGCATCTTGGCCTGTATCAGAAATGGTGTGACCAGCAGGTCCAGGGAGGCTATTCTCCCTCCGTACTCATCACTGGTGAGACCACACCTTGAATACTGTGTTTATTTCTGGGCCCCTCACCACAAGAAGCATGTTGATGCTCTGGAGCGAGTCCAGAGAAGAGCTACAAAGTTCATGAAGGGGCTAGAGAGCAAGTCTTATGCGGAGCGACTGAGGGAGCTGGGGTTGTTTAGCCTGGAGAAGAGGAGGCTGAGGGGAGACCTCATTGCTCTCTACAACTACCTGAAGGGAGGTTGTAGAGAGGAGGGTGCTGGCCTCTTCTCCCAAGTGACAGGGGACAGGACGAGAGGGAATGGCCTCAGACTCCGCCAGGGGAGGTTCAGGCTCGACATAAGGAAAAAACTCTTCACTGAAAGGATCATTAGCCAATGGAATGGTCTGCCCAGGGAGGTGGTTGACTCGCCTTCCCTGGAGGTGTTCAAGGCACGGGTGGACGAGGTGCTAAGGGGCATAGTTTAGTGTTTGATAGGAATGGTTGGACTCAATGATCCGGTGGGTCTCTTCCAACCTGGTGATTCTATGATTCTATGACTCAATCAGCAAGTGGCAGCAGACACAGTAAGTGCTGTAGCTGGGTGCTAGATTGAGGCAGAAAACGTGCTTTGTAGAGCGAGGGAACCCCCCAACAGGGAGCAAGGGGCAGGCAGCTCCTGATTCTTGGCCCCAGCACTTACCATGTGGCGGCTGATGCAGGGGGTGGTCCTGGAAGCAGCCATAAATATTTGAACGGCCCCTGAGGAGCATAGCTACCAGAGGGCTGCAAACAGGAGTGCACGAACAGGGACAGGCCTTGTCAGAAAGGCAGGCTCAGCAGTTTGCAAGAGCGATTTGTGAGGGCAGAGCATGCAGGGAGGGCACAGTCTTCATGCTCAGGTTGGTTCAGTTGGTGAGAGGGAGCCCAGCTGTGGTACCCACCTGGCGGAAGGCTGCATCCTCTGCACCTGCCAGAAGGGACAGGGACATGTCAGCCCAGACTGAGCTCCCAGGAAAACATGCAGTCATCCAGGTCTCAGGCTGCAGGGAGTGCCATCAGCTTGCACTGGAAACAGGGAGCAGCAGGGGCAGCAGATGCGTAAGGTGTGAGCAGGTGGAAGGTCTCCTCAGCCCGGCAACAGAGCTGTGAGAGGAAGTAGGGAGGCTAAGGATCATCAGTGAGCCTGAGCAAGAGACAGACTGGTTGAACCACAACCTGAGCTCCCTGACACAGGAACAGAGACAGCACCAGAAAAAGCCCCTCATCAAAGGGATTTGGTATCCTCCCATCACCCCCGCTTCATCCCCTAGGATGTTGGCAGGGACTTAAAGGAAAATAGTAAGTAGAAGTACACCAACAGGGTAGAAAATTACTCCCCTCCTTTCCTACACCTCCCCAGGTGCCTCTGCACAACAGATACGAGGTTCTAGCTGTGGAGGACCAACTAGAGGAAAATGTGGGTGATGACATGCCTACATCAGAGGAATGGCCAAGATCAGAACGACACCCCCCTCAGTATTACTGCAACTGCCACAAGAAGGAAAAGGAGAGTCATAGTTGGAGGAGACTCCCTGCTGAGGGGAACAAACAGCCCAATATGTCAAACAGATGCAACTCACAGGGAAGTCTTCTGCCTCCCAGGAGCCCAGGTTAGGGATATTGCTAGGAAACTCTCCAGTCTGGTAAGGCCATCACACTACCACCCTTTGCTGCTGTTCCATGTAGGGGGTGATGAAGCTGCAGTACGTAGCCCAGGGGTGATTAAAAGAGATTTTAGGACCTTGGGATGGCTAGTGAGGGAATCTAGGGACCAGGTGAATTTTTCCTCCCTCCTTCCAGTTACAAGCAGTGACATTGTAAAGATCAGATGGGTCATCTATTAAGACATAGCTCCATGGCTGGTGTCACCATAACAACTCTGGGTTTTTTGACAGTGGGATGGCAAACAAGGCACCAGGTTTACAGGTATCAGATGAGAGCCACCTTTCTCAAAGGGGAAGGAGGGTTTTTATGTATTTTTTTAATTTTATTCATTATATGCCTGCAGTCTAATCTCAAGGTAAATGCCATTGATAGACAGAGCAGACCCTTTCTATAGCTCCCCTGGGTGCCTTCTTAGTGAAAAAAAAATGGGATTACTCTGTCACTTGTAGTCTTCTACTGAAATCAGATATTAAAGAAAATCTAAAGTGTAGTGATGAGAGCAGAAGATGGGGATTGAGGATCCAAATGTTTTCATAAAGATATCATGGTCAAGTCACTGTTCAAACCTGGGTGAAGTTTTGCAGTCTGTGCATGTTGACATCGTACATGTTATTTCTTCAATGTGGCATGTTCAGTTAATGAATTATTGGATCTTCCTTATATTTTTTTTCTACACAATTATCTTCATACCTCCCTCTGTTACAGCTCCTATTATTTAATGGGTAACTGAGATGGGAAGGTTAAGCAGCTTAGTATTATCCTGTGTAACACCTAGTTTTCACATGGATTCATTTGAAGCCATATTCAAAAACCTACCAAGCTGTATCCATGTTCCCCTGCAAAAGAAAGAAATTCCTACTGAGAAGTGATGAGAAAAAATCCTTGCAAAGAGATAGGCTGAGTAACAGGACATGGGAGTGTGCTTATTGCTCCTCATTAGTTGGGGAATCTATATGGTAAAGCACAGTACACACAGGCTTATGTGACAATGAGTGCACCTCCATACTATAATGCAGTCAACTGGGAAGACACAAAAATGAGAAATTTGTCTTTATCCTCCTAATAGTGTTTTCAGCAGGTTTTAAGTTATGCAGTCTCTCAGAATATACTGACAATTGCTTTCAAAATGAAGTTTTAGGTGACATCAAATTGGTTTGTGTAGGAAGATTTTGTGGCTACATTTTCAAGTCAGAATTTTAAAAATCTGAAGCTGAAAAGCATTTATTTCTAAGTTATCTATTTTGATGTAAAAAAACCCCATAACTAGCTCACAAACAAACCTTGTCTTTTTTTTACCCCAAGTAGTAATTACTTGGTTTGAGCTAGTATTTTTTTTTCTGAGATTCAGCAGTGATTTATTCAGTTACAGGAAAGTATAAAGCTGCTGTTATTTTCAGAAAAGGAAAACAAATACTTGTTTCAGAATCAGATTTTTGTGCTTGGAAATGTGTCCAGTGAATGCAGTAATGCATTGATAGGTGCACCAAAGCAAGAAAAGAACACAGGCTTACAGACAGTGTGTAACAGTTGCTAAAAAAGCTTGTAGAAGGTTTTGCATAGTTTACATTTGACCTTAGTAAATGCATAAATAAAATAATAAATAAATAATAAATAAATAATAAATAAATAATAAATAAATAAAATAATAAAATGGAGTAATAAAATCTAGGAAGAATAAAATGTCTGCATCTCTTCTGTTCTGTTACCATGGACCTTTACTAGAAAAACATGTGTGTTTTATCACAGATTCCAATTTCTAATGGTTTGCTTGGCACAAAGAACCAGCAATACCATTTTTCAAAACAGTTGTCATCTTTCCCATGAGATCCATGGGGAATTTACCTTTGCAAGAGAGATAAGCCAGTAATTAGTTTTATCAGAGCCTGCTTAAGCTGTGAGTCATAAGCCAGTAAAATAAGAGAAATGTAGGCTGAAGTGAACTGTACTATATTTCTCTTAAAACTGGTAAGATTGAGTCTAAGTGGCAGATTGTCCTTGTATTACATGCTTTAAAATGTTGAATTTCTTTACCTGAAGTGTGTGCTTTGATCAGTGGGAGAAACAGAGGGTTTTGATACCTGAATTGGTATTAACCTACAAATAATCTCTCTACTGCTATATTCCCAGGAAATACAGGTATGGCAGGAGGTAAAGCTGCAAAAGTCCTGGGCTAATCAGAAATAATGTCAAAATAAGGGTCTCGGTTGGTTTTGGTTTGTTTTATTTAACTTGATTGAAGGTATCCTTTTTGTGAAAGAGAGTTTTGGAAAACTCTCAGCCCACTGAAATCATGGAATTAGTTGCCACTGAGTTTACTCTGATGGGTGAAGGATGTCCCTGTGGTCTGAAGGGCTTCAGCCTGGAAATTACTACTCAATCAGACTCTTGCCTGGAGAAATGCGCTAACCAAAAAATGCTAGGAGCTCTCACTAATGCTTCTTTGTGAGTACCAAGTCAGAAAACACTACTGATTCTGTTTATTAAAGCTTGCCTCAGATTAGGAGGTGACTGTTTGACTGTCAGAATGCTAGGAAGCATTGATGCCATACACGTTTATCTTCCTACAAATGGAGAAAACTACAGTGGAGTCATGTTTTTGCATTTACAGGTGGGTTTCAAGGTTTCCAAGCACACCAGGGTGTAAACATGATGAATTTCAGTCACAGACCTGAAGGTTAGTCAAGTCTAGTGAGACATGGCTTAGGCAAGAACAGAAGAATCATAGAATCATAGAATCACCAGCTTGGAAAAGAACCACCGGATCATCGAGTCCAACCATTCCTACCAAATACTAAACCATGCCCCTCAGCACCTTGTCCACCCATCCCTTAAACACCTCCAGGGAAGGTGACTCAACCACCTCCCTGGGCAGCCTGTTTCAGGGCCCAATGACCCTTTCTGTGAAAAATGTTTTCCTAATGTTCAGCCTGAACCTCCCCTGGTGGAGCTTGAGGCCATTCCTACTTGTCCTGTCCCCTGTCACTTGGGAGAAGAGGCCAGCACCCTCTTCTCCACAACTTCCTTTTAGGTAGTTGTAGAGAGCAATAAGGTCTCCCCTCAGCCTCCTCTTCTCCAGGCTAAAAACCCCCAGCTCTCTCAGCTGTTCCTCATAAGACTTGTTCTCCAGCCCTGTCACCAGCTTCATTGCTCTTCTCTGGACTTGCTCCAGAATAAGCATATTCCCAAGCAGAAAAAATGGCCTTTGTGCGTGTGAATCTCAGGATCCTTAAATGAGAATCCAAGCTCATATAATTAAAAATAAGATAATATTTATGATGCAACTCAGGTGTTTTCCTCCTTAGTGTTTTTTAATTTTCATTTGGAATATGAAACTGAAATCTGTCTTCTAACACCCTTTTGTGAAAAAAAAAAACAAAACCAAAAAAACCCCAAAGCAAACCAAAATTTGCTCTTGTCTCTCCCCAAAAAAATATTTTAATTTGTTTTCTTTTGGGGCTGCTGCTTGGTTGGACCTGCTTCATTGTCCTGGACTTTTATACTAAAGTGGCCTGCCATTTGTTTTGATAGTCTTTGGACCAGGCTTGCAGATGAAGACTTTCAAATTGTTTTTATTGCGGCAGCTCAGCCATTATACATTCAGAAACTCCAATGTGCTATTAGTTGTGAGACTGGGATCCTTGGTCTATGACTGCACAATTATAGTGATAAATAAGGCGGTTGAGATCTATGCCTGAGAAAAGATGAAAATGGAAGATTTGGCAGATGACCTGACAGTTCCATTAAAGGACTGGGATGGAGGGAGAGTGCTCAGAGGAAGGACAGGCAGGGTAGATGAGGGGTGGATGTTGCCCTCTGTGTCAATGACCAGCTGGAGCGCATGGAGCTCCACATGGGGATTGATGAAGATCTGACCTAGAGCTTACAGGGAGGGAGGGGCTTGGACAGGTGACATTACAGTGGGGGTCTGCTACAGCCTACCAGACCAGGACAAAAGAGTGGATGTGGCCCTGTACAGATAGGCAAAGCCTCATGTTTCCAAGCCCTGATTTTCATGGTGGACTTCAACCATGCCGACATCTGGTGGAGGGACAACACAGCAGGACATAAGCAACCCAGGGGGAGTGCATTGATGATCGCTTCCTTCTCCAAGTGACAAAAGAGCCAGTGAGGAGAGGCGTTAAGCTGGACCATGTTCTTACTCCAAGGAAGGGCTGTTTGGTATGTGAAGTTCAAGAGAAGCCTTGGCTGCAGTGACCATGAAATGATGGAGTTCAAGGTCCTTAGGACAACAAGAAAAGACAATCAGCAAGCTCACTATCCTGGACTTTGTGAGACCAGACTTTGGCTTCTTCAGGGTTCTGCTTGGTAGGGTACCATTGGATAAATCCTGGGAGAAGACAGAGGCCCAAGGAAGCTGGTTAAAATTCAAGGTTCATCTCCTCCGAGCTCATAAGCGATGCACCCAACAAGGATGAACTTCACAAGGTTTGCACAGACCCAAGCTCTCAAGCCCGTCCAGATCCCTCTGGATGGAATCCAAACCATTTTATGATTCTGTGTTTTCTGTCTCATTTCTCCCTGACATATATATTTTACCAAAGCCCACATTGAACTACTGTGTTTTGAATAAGACTTTTGTAATATTTGAAAAGAAAAAAAACTTTCAAGGATATTTCCAAATGAGTGACCATTTCACAAGGAAACACTGAAATGTTTTGTCACAGATTCTTTGACAGATTCAGAACAAGCAGTCTGGTTCAGGTTAAAGATTTGTGATATACTTGCTTATACTGTGAAATCTGCAGTCTTATCATTGAAAACTACGTCTTTGTCTGGCCCAGCTGGAAGCAGAAGCATCCTGATTCCTTGTTACTTCTTACAGATAAGAACATTTTGTTTTGTTCACAATGTCATGTCTGTTATTCATACATGCACAGAGCTTTCAGCAGGCTTATTTTTCAAATATTTCTGTTACTTCTGTGTAGTGTTTGATATAGGCACGAGCATCCTCATATCTTACCAAACTTCTAGGGCAATTCCAGAATAATTTATTATTAGCTAATAACTAACTTTAAGCACTTTCCTGCCAGGAGGGCTTAGAATCGTACACTGGTATAAGTTCAGTCTCACTGTATTCCAAGTTAGGATGTTGTCAACCGTAGTAATACTCTATAAGGATGAATCTCCTGTTAATACATGTGTTTCCCTTAGGTATAGTATATGAATGTGTTTGAGGAGTTAAGAGTGTAGGGATGTATCTTCTACATACAAGTAATTTCATTAGATTTAAAAAAAAATAAATAAATAAATTACATTTTTGCCTTAATCTCCACTTTTGAAAATCATCCCTGGCAGATGTAGGAGTGGATGTGAACAGTACATCAAGGTCTCTTGCCATTGCTCAAGTTTCAAAGTTGGTTGTTTCATTGGCAGAAACACAGAATCATAGATTAGTTTGAGTTGGAAGGGACTTTTAAACGCCATCTAGTCCAACCACCCTGCAGTGAGCAGGGATGTCTTCAACTAGATCATATTGCTCAGACCCCCATCCAGTCTGGCCCTGAATGTTTCCAGGGATGTGTCTTCTACTTCCTCTCTGGGCAACAGCTAGAAGGTAAGGTATTTTATGGCTCTTCCAGTGCACTATTATGATGTTGAATCTGCCACGAGAAAACAGGGAGTAGAAATGACATTTTAATGACAGCATAGGAACAGAAAATTGAGGAATTAATTTTTATTGGACTTCACAGATATGGGCTTATCTCCTGAAGATGACAACTACTTTTAGCTGAGGTGTTTGATTGGTTTAATTACAGGGTTTTCTACTAAGCAAACTTAATGGGTTTAGGCCTAACATCTGCCTTAGGCTTTGGCCCTTGAATTATTTGCCCCCTAATTCTTGGCTCTGCCCCAGTACTGATATATAGGGGGAAGTCTCTTGGTCACAGAGGCACAGAGGAACAACAGTGCTGATTTGAGTTTTAATTTGCCTGTTTCCATACTGATACTAAACTAGCCCCCATTAAACTGATTACCTTTTTAACAAATTATTCAGCATGCTGAAAGGTTACCCAATGTAGCTACTTATTAGTCACTGTTCAAATCATTAACAAGCTATTTATGACACCTTCATGTGCAGGCACAAAGCCTTCTGGAGAATTCCTTCAATTTAACTTCTCTAGCTTAAAGCCAAATGGAGAGAACAAAGGCAGAGCTCACAGTCACTAATTAAGAGGATGAAGGCAGGCAGAGGGGATGCTGACAGGAGGTGACAGCCTCGTTGAAAAGAAAAAGCTGCATCCTGAGAATGGTGAGATATTATAGAATTTTTTTTGAGGCTTGCTGAGGTGCAAAGCTAAACCATGAGTATCTCGCTTCCTCTTTTTGTTAAAAACTGCTTTGTCCTGAACTATTCACTTAATACTGCACAAAAGCAGCTTATAATTTCATGTCTGAAATAATACTGAGTACAAATTCTGTTTTTTCTTGCCAAAGGACTTTGGTAGGACATGTAGTCCCTTGATTCATGAGAAGTTGTTAAAGGAGCCAGGCTGGGAAATGGTATTTCTCTGGTCCCATAAGTGCGCTGTCTGAGGTTGACATACCATGCATGTCAAAGTCTCAGCAAACCTCCCTGTCCAGGTGGCCTGAGTGTTCTGGCAAAGTCCTCTAGCAGAGAGGGATTTCACTGGAGCAGTCAGCAATGAGAGAGTTTTGCTTTGTGGGGCAAAGTTAGTCTTTTTTCTCAGTGCCCAGGGGCACTCTAGTATCAAAGAAAGGAAGACAGGAGGAATTTCTGTGGTTTTGGTGAAACTTCTTGCCAATGTGGTGTCACCTTCTCCTGTAAAAAGCCCCAGTCAAAAGAATAAATACATTTTTTTACAATACCATTTAAAAAAAAATATTAAGTTGCTGGGGTTTGTGAAACTGTAATATTTACCAAAATAATTTTGTCAGCTGTAGACAAAGGAGTGATTCTCCCTTTGGAGCCACATTTCTTCAGGGACTTACCAGGGACTTTGCAGCCATGATGTAAATGCATATACTTTAATTTTATTTTCCCCTCATTGTCTTTTCTGCCTCAGACCTGTGGTTATGATGACCTTGATGTCAACACCAAGACAAATTGCTTGAAGTATGCAACTCGTGTTTAGGATGCTGAAGTGGCCAGTACAATAACCTATGCCATTTGGTGGCAATTACTTCCTTCCTGATAGTTTTGGAAGGTCAGGATACACATTAACTACTTGGCTGCTGCTTTTCTTAGCTTTGCTTGTTAAATATAAATGAAAATGATAGTTTGTCAAGATACAAAAACCCACAAAGGCAGGCATCCATCAGGCAACTGACAGATAGGTAACTGCATCTCCAGAACTGGTTTGGATGGCTCTAGAGGCCTTGTTTGATCAGTCTGTCCTCCATCCTGGCATGAGGTGCTCCATTGACAGCACTGCTATGCACAGATGGATCCCTACAAGACATGAACTGTCCATGTCAGAAGTGGGAACCCTTGCTGTGCGCTCATGCAGTCCATGATGCAGCCAAGTCCATTCTCAACTGGGGCTTGGATTCTTCATGTGTGACTTTATTATAGTAACAGCCATATGACTGACTTGGCTGTCCTTGGTAAATTCCTGTAACACTTCTCATTTGTGATCCCGGGAAGAAAGAAATCGACAGTTGAAATAGTAAAGATTAAGCATTGCCAAAGTACTGTTTTGTGGCACTCTAGTTGAATGGGAGCCCTAGCTGAACAGGAGGCTCATTTGTAAAACTGCCTCTTTCTTTGCCAGTGTCTAAAAATTTTTATTAACAGAACAACTGTTTCATTAGTGCACTGATTAGCTGCATAATTTCTCTGCTGTTGAAGACATGAAGGACAAGCTCTTAACACAAAAGGAGCAATCAAGGGGAAGCAACTGGTTGCAGCATGCATAACTGATTGCTAAATGCTCTTATACTATGCTATTGTATTTACTCATGTACAGAGATCCTTGTTCTCACTGTACAAGGGACAGGAGACAGGGCAAATCATACAAGCAGCAGAATAGGAAAGGTAGACAGCTCAGTGAAGCACACCTCCTTCTGAGTATCACCAGGCTGAAGAGATAAACGAAATATGGAGAATAGAGGATGATGTACACTGAAAGATCATAGAATCATAGAATCATAGAATAGTTAGGGTTGGAAGGGACCTTAAAGATTATCTAACTGCAACCCCCCTGCCATGGGCAGGGAAGATTTACGAACCTCATCCTCCTCTATAGTGGGAGGGGGTTTATCCCCCTGGTCACCATCTTGCCTTCCCAAGACCCAGGAGGGGTGAGGAGAGCAGGTATCAGTGAAGACTGAGGCAAAAAACCTGTTAAGTACCTCAGCCTTCTCCTCGTCTGTTGATATTTGGTCACCATATTCATCCATCAGTGGGGGTACATTCTCTTTGACTTTCCTATTTGATTGATGTGTCTGTAGAAGTCCTTCTTGTTAGTCTTTACTTGCCTTGACAAGTTTAGCTCCAGCTGCTCCTTGGCCTTTCTGACTTCCTCCCTACACATCCAGGCAACATCCCTATACACATGCCAGTTTACCCATCCCTGCTTGCACTGCCTGTGTAGTTTCGTTTTCTTCTTCAGTCTAACTACCAGATCTCAACTGAATCATGCCAGCCTCTTCCCTTCCCACCCTGATTTTCTACACACGGGGACTGAGCGCTCTTGCGCTTTATGGAAAGCATCCTTGAATATTTTCCAGCTCTGTTCTGCTCTCTTGTCTCCTAGGACCACGTCCCAGGGGATCCTACTGAGTAATTCCTTGAAGAGCTGGAAGTCTGCTTTCCTGAAATTTAGTGTCCTGACTATACTTCTCACCTGCCCCATATACCTCTGGACCCTGAACTCCACCAGTGCATGATCACTGCAGCACAGGTTGCCTACAACCCTAGTATCACTGATGAGTTTGCTACGATGAGTACAATCCTCATGATAGAAGCCACAGAAGTCGACTGGAAGAGTATACAGAGGATGGTTTTTACTTGGGCTTAATAAGGAAGCGGACTCCGGCAAGTTTTTTTGCCTTTGTGGGAAAAGCATTTAGTTTCTAGTGAAGAAAGCCCCAAGTCCTTATTTTCTGTGGCAATGCTGAGTCTGACCATTGTCAACTCAGATTATCCATGCTGGAAACAAGTATAATGTAAGACATCCTTAGCTAATTTTTATCTTGTGTATTCAAGTGACAAGCATTGACGAGCGGCTTGGGATGCTGCAGGGCAAGCGGAACGTAACGACAGAGAACAATGGGTATAAGCCCCAGCTGGCACATCTCAGGGTATTCAGGCCAGCCTTCCATGCCCAAACTGCAAGACAGTGTAGGCTAACCAAGGTCTGGCATTATTTTTAGCTACTGGCCATCGTAGCTTATGCAGTTAACAAATAAAACAGATGTGCTGTGGATATTGAGAAGCTGGCAATATGACAGAGACTATACTTACCTTTACTTCTCTTATCTATCGGCCTTAGTGTAGAAGGACTCTCCCAAAAGGAATAATTTAATGCCCATTCAATTCAGTGGATTTTTTCTTTGTTTCAGCATGGATTTCTTTTACAGCTTCTGCATAATAAAAAGGGATGTTTTCAGTTTTATTTTTTCATAATGGCAACCAATGTGTAATTTTCATGTTATGCAGGCACTTAATTTTTGAAAGTCCTTTGAATTTTTCACAGGAAAATAAACTTTGAGAAGTTATTAATTTCAAATTAGTTTAAACTTTATTTTCCAAAAGTGAAATTAGATCAAAATTTTGCCCAGAGGCCTTACTACACTAATTTCAATTTTCTATAGTAAAATAACATTCTCTAAAATGATACTGCTTGTTTCTGTTACAGAATAAAGGTCAGAGTCTCCATCCACACATTTCTATATTATCTTGGCATCAGAATAAGTGTTCTTCCTGCTCAGTACCTATTACTCTCATTATCTATCCAATCTTTTTTTTAACACAATGACTGACTTTTCTGGTGTGTAATTAATGTCCTCAAACAGGTACAGCTATCAGCTGGCATATATGGGCTAGAGGTATTACATGAATTATGCAGACTTCTGGATGAAGTTGACATTTGAATACAATTCCCTTCATAAAAATTGATCTCTTGTCTTCTCCTTTAACCAGTCATTTGTATTCTACTTCTTTTTTTTCTTACTGTGATCCTTCTTTTCTAATTAACTCTCATCCTCCTCTGAAAGCTTTTGCAGCTTGAATAGAAGAAGCAGATCTGCTGAGAAGGCCTCTCTGTTGTTAATAACTCTGAAAAAAGGAATCTGTATTAAGAATATGATAAATGAGAGTGTTTGTTTCAATTAATGCTCACAAGGAATAGTACATTTTGTAGACTGTTTACAAGAAATCATAAATGCAAAAAAAACATTCCAGGAATTTTTTATTGCCATTTTACACAGTCATCAGCTTTTGAGCCATGGGAAGGGAATTGTGTAGGTATATACTATACTATATCTCAGAGAAATCGAAGCCTTGCAAGAGAAGCAGAGGTGGGAGTGACATGATTTTTACTCATAGTTGAACTAGCTGTTTGTGTCCAGGGCTGACTAGAAAGTGATTTTTTTTTTTTGTTGGTCCTAGTTCCTCCAAATTAATTAATCTGTGCACTTGTGTAAAATGACATCAAGACAGTGATCAAGATGCTCAGAAGACAGTTGGAAAAATATAGATGTTTAATGATGAGAGGACACTTTGTGTTTGCAATAAAGAAATATTTAATTCAATCTACTTAATAGTAGCTAAAAACCTTGTTCTTTTAGCACCTGCCGTATTCTATATGCAAAAAAAATGCTAGGAAGTTTATTTTATGCGAAGTGGTGGTATATGTGCAACACATTTGTTTGAAAACTATCCAAAGCAAATTAAATATATGTGTCTATGCTCATATTTAAAACTGAAGTGATCTCTATACTTTCAGTGTAATTATTTTTTGTTACAAGATAACCACCTAATTATACTTTTTCATATTTTTAATTTACTTCTAATAATATAACCAAACATATTTCTACATGATTTATAGCAATTCTAGAGTAGTATACTTAGCTATTAGCAGAGTCTTTCTTAGTTTGTGAAAGGTTAGTATATACAATGTTGTCATTACCTTCAGTTTCATGTATATCACCTTTAATTACATGACAGAAAGCAAAATTTTACATTAGCACAAGTCCCTAGTTATGTAAATCTTACTGAAAGATATGATCATGTATCTATTAACATCCATAGCTAATCTTTACTTCCAACTGTTATAAACTCTGGGGTATCTGTAGTGACTGCTCTGGAGTGTGGGTGTAAGGTAATAAGCTTCTTTGCTATAAGTGATAATCACACTAAGGTCCTGCCCTAAATTGCCTCTCAGCACTAGCAGATTGTGAAATGTTAAATAAATGCATATAACGGGAGGAGAACTAGACCCTGGGGTTTAAATGAGACATGCTTATGGCAAATGAGTAGTTATGTTGTGCTTAAAGCAGATTAGAATACATCTTAATGGATTTCATTCTTCTTACAGCATTCTTTGCATAAAGTTGTATTTAATTGTAAGCAGGGTATGCACTGCAAGCCTGTGGGATTACAAAAATAACCTTGTGCTCATAATGCTGTGCTGCCTTCTCTACTGGTGACTCTCCATTTTTCCTTTTCCAGATTCTATTGTTCTTCTATCTGCTCCTGTTTTTGCAGGCACAGAGAGAGGTGAAGATCTGCTCTGGCATCTCAGCCCTCTGTTCCCCAGGTTTAAAGAAGAAATACTGACATCATGCCAATTTTTTTGTGTGAAGATAAATCTGTGGCTGTATGTGAGGCTATTCTCTACTATGATAATGAAGGCTGTAGCACCTTTAGTAAGTGGAAGATGAGGAGATGCGTCTGTAAGGAAGTGTTTTGCATCACAGAGGAGCTCCAGTTACAAGTTTTGGATGAAGGAGTGCGTTTAACCATAATGCTATTCTGACCCTGCTAATATTACTCATGTATGTTAGTTAATATTCCTACACAAGATATTTGAATGTAATTAAAGTGGGGAGACTTCTCAAATAAGTCAAAATCCTCTTTCCAAAGGACGAATTTAGCTGAATAATGATTGTTGATCAGTGCTCTTAGAAATGAAATTGAAATGTGGTGCTATGAAAATTACATTTCTGGACTTTGCCCTAAACTCATTAGAAGAGAAAAATTCTGAGAATTGTGTAGATTTGGGAGAAACTGTGCTAAGAGAAATTATGAAATAAAATCCAGTATCCCTGTGTAGACCTTTTCATTACACCTGCCTTAGCTGGCCCCAGTTGTGTACATGGCAATCCCACATGCATGACTTTGGAAGACACGTGAAAATGAATAGTGGAAGCCCAGATAATGCACTTTCTTGTGATTCAGTTTCAGAATTGTTGATGGAGCTTTTCTGTCTTTTTTAGTTTGACACTGTATGAGAATGAAATGGCTTTGTTTACACTAGATCCAGGAAGTCATTTTCTATAGAGCATAAGTAAGCGTTAGGTGCCTATTTTTTTTGTGATTGAGGACCTAAGGTTCTTAAACCTGCTTATCATTTTTTGAAAGCTTTCTCCTTTTTTGGAGTTTGAGGGACACACCAACGTTACCCTGCATGAATGTTCCCATTTCCCTTGCTCCACGCCTCTGCCATCTCTATTCCTGGTTCAGCTTCATCTAGGTTGCATCCTTGTTATACTGTCATGATTCTTTCCTGCTCAACATGTACATCACATACAAATTATGGTGCTTCAGTAACGTCTGACTTGGTAGAGAAATCAGGACGTCTGTATGTGTTTGAGCATGGGAATGGGCAAATGCACTTTACATGTATGTATAACAGATAGAAAAAGAACAGCAGCTTATTAATTAAATGATTCTTCAAGTTTGTTGCAACTTTTTAAGTCTAGATTTTCAAACGTGCCCGAGGTTTTAGGTGGTTGAATTTTAGTAGCCTAGTATTAAGAGGCTATGTACGTTCTGTGTATTTTGATATCAGACTCCTTTACAATAACTTTTTGGAGGGCAAAAAGAGAAACAGCTGAAATCACCAGGCAGTACTGGACTGCCAGTCCGTTTATCATGATTCATTTTAAAATATGACATGTTATGCCATTTGGAGAGGCAGAATGTGCTTGGTTCTCATGAAAACAGCAGTGCTTAACTTTTGTTTGCTTGGGAATAATTATGCCAGCTTTGGACATACATGTTTGTGCCTCGATTCAGTGTTTGGCGATCATCAGATGCTGGTATCTGTCAGTAAGCCACTTCTTTTTGAAAACCACATAGTTAATATCCAAAGGCATGGCATAAATGTGATTAAGCCTACTATAGTTAAGTTACAGAATCCCTGAGCTTTTAATCTCAGTAAACCTGAAACCTGAAAAGTTAAACACCCCATATTGCTTTCAGAGCTTTATTCCATCCAGAAGAAACCATCTGCTTTCCACCAAAAATCAGTCTGTTTCCTTGATCTTTTCAAATTAATCCTACTGTGATTAACTTCAATCCAATTAAAAAGAACATGTAGGCAGCTGCACAGGTCTGATTACACGTGGACGTGGTAGTATGGCTACTCATAGGGGAACCAGATTAAGGGCCAATATGTTAGGCTAGAAAAGGCTGGTAGCAGTATCTCAAACTGGTATCCTGGCATGACATGCAGTATATAACAGTACCATACTTGCTAGCTATAAAGCTCCTTGCAGTCAAGGAACTCAGAGCTTTTCATATGTATATATATCATTACACATCCCTCTAAAGATGCTATGAGACTGAGCATTTATGTCTACAGCAAGATCTTGAAATATGGCTTTATTTAGTGCAGAGAGTTAAAGCACACCACAGGAGGCAGGCATTCTCCCACTGCATTTCCATGAGCCTGTGGCAAATTGCATCTTTCTCATTTATTCTCAGGGAAACTGCCAAAATCAAGAGGACTGGGAGTCTAAAAGTTTCTGGAGAGTTTTGGTTTTTGTTTTTGGGTTTGTTCTTTTTGCTGCAGGAAACACAATGCATGGAGTTCACCATGGACATTTGTCTGTCTGAGGCTTCATGCTGTGCTTTTGCACAGCACTTATCAGGCTCCTAGCATTGCAAAGTCTTGTTCCACATCATGGAGGAATTATGGTAAGTTTGTGCTGATAATTTAATGAGAAGCACTTCAGAAACATTTATTGTTATGAATCATACTGCCATGAATAGCCCTGCTCTTGGTGGTGGGCCAGACTTGAAAATAGCTCAGCGCCCAGCATATCTGCTTTCAGATACAGAAGTAGGGAGTTTGGAGGCTGGGATTTGATTATGCCCAAGTGAGACTGCTGGAGGTTATCCAGCCTTGAAAAAGAAACAAGAGCAACCCCAATTTGTTTGGAGGTTTTTAGGATATGTAAAGAAAGGAGAGAAAATGGCATTCTCAATTTGAGCCATCTTTGAAGGACTGACCATGGTGTGACCAAATCTGAAAGTAACCCCAGGAATATGATTATATACACAATAGGAAGAGCAAAGCACTTTTGAGTAGTGAGTCCAGTGTTACAAGTTAAGGCTGAAAGCTTTTATGATTGAATTTGTAACATTACAAACTGGGCATTGCCTGTTTTTCTCTCATTGGACTAGGGCTTTTTTAATAAGTCTTTTTATATATATCCATAGCTTGTCATTAGTGGTTAGACACTGATTTGTAGCAGGAAAAAATTATTCCATTTAATTTCCCTACAGGTCTTATTCTTTTTCAACTTCTTTCTCTTTCTTTCTTTCCCTTCCCTATCTCTCTCTATTTTTAACTAAAAAATACGTGAAGACCATTACCACACTGATTTATGCAAATAAACTCCTAATTCAGACTGGTGTTCCAACAGCCACATTAAAATTATTCTGTGCCAAGATATTTGTATCTTTAGTAGCTATTGGTGTGGAAGGAATAGTCTTCCCAGTAAGGCCATCTCTAAAGAACTGGAAATATTGCAGAATTGTCAGCAGAGGTGCCCTAAATACTAGGGTGATGAATCAGTAACTGCAGGAGCGTCCAATTACATTAAAACTCTGCATCAAAGATCTGTGGCTGTCAACATTACCAACCAGGTAAGGATCCTATTCACATGAGTATTTAAAATTATCAGAGATTTGGAGAACAGGTGGTCACCTGTTATTGATCCAACATTATGCCAGGTAGAAAATATTGAGTTAAATTTTATCTGAATAAATTTAATGATTAGTAGGAAAGCTAGAATGCATCTAGCATTCTTTTGTCTCTTTCCCATCTTACTTTTATGTGGCTTTCCTACATGTATCGTAACCTTCATTCTCTGGGTCACTTATGTGTACAAAAAGACTGTAAATGGAATATACATAGATGAATAATGAAAACAATTACTTACAGGCTAATGTGCCAAATAAAATGAGTGAGCTGAACATTAACACACTCACTAACCCAATAAAATATTCAAAGGGTTTTTACTGGCCAGTCCAGAAGGGCGGGGACAGCTTCTTGGATAAGGGCTGATCCTTGATGTTGCAGTTTCTGTCTCCTGAATCTTCTCATCTTACCACCACCTTTCCTTGTCAGTAACTTTCGTGTTCACACTCTAGACTGCTTACTATCTTTAGCTCAAAAGCTACATTCTATATTTTCACTTCTCTGACCTTGCATGCCTTTTGGTTCTCATTGGCTTTCTCACACCATAACATCTTGCCCAGTAAAGCACACCCGAAGTAAAACAAGTACAGATGCTGAAATACAGCCTTGCCATTAATATTTCCTGCACCTCTTCCAACTTTCTGCAAGCATAGATTGCACATTGAACCAAACAATTTCTGGGTGCTCGTAAGAGAAAGCAATGGTGGTCGCCCCTCAATCCCCTCTATCTTTGAGTCTGCAAGTCTTCTTCCTGGGCACAGGACTCCCAAAGCAAAGGGAGCTTTGCCTCCCTCAGTTTCAAGTATAAGCATGCTGCCTTGTATGTACTGCTAGGATAGAGACATCTCTTATCTCAACGTAAGGAACAATAATGTTTCCCTACATCAGCCTTTCTCTCCACCACCGGTGTCTTTACAGGGAAATATTTTAGCATGGGGAGGTTTGTGTGTAGAAGCTTAAATAGTCCTATTTCCTAAACTAAATTCCTGAGCAATAATATCAACTCAGATTCCTTAGGTAAAAATGATAGAGACTGGAGAGAATGCAGGGTTTCTGGTTTGGGTTTCGTGTTGTGAGTTTGTGGCTGGGTTTTTCATTTTGTTTGATTGGTTGTGGATGTGGCATCTTCTTTTGTACCCTCAGGTGGTTTCATTAGGAGGTACTGGTTGCTTAAAATTTGCAATAGACACCAGCTTTTCAGAGTGCACAAATATTATGTACCCAGGGCTTTGTAGTACACATTCAGAGAACATTGAGAAGGTTAATATTTTAATACAAATTTTTTTCCAGAAGGATGTGCAGCTAACAGTACAAGACTGTTCAGTATCGTTCAGAATCAACTGAAGAGCAGGCTTGGAGAATTTAAGCCCTGACTATTTTTAGCTCTTTTTAAGATTAGTCTGGATAAGTGTCTGTCCCACACAACTACTCCACTTGAAACTGCTACATATTGGTGAACTGAACAGATTTTCTCTTGAGGTTCCTTTCACCTTTGTTTCCTCAGATATTCTAAAGGACTTTCTAAAGGTAACAGAACCTGCAGTCGTGCAAAAAAAAAAATTTACTGACCAGTTATTTCTATTAGAAATTAATAATCTATGACATATGGTAGTAACAATGGTAATGCCAAAATACATGGTGTAGTCTTCAGTTCCACACATGGGAATAATGTAGTGGCAATGCCACAGAATTCTAGAAAGTTACAGTGACTTAAAACTGGTGTTGAATGTAATGTCTATGTGGATCAGTGTTTTCTCCTGCACTGACAATAAAGTGAGCAAGGATCTTTAACCTTGCACAGGGTCTTTGCCAAGTAGGTTCAAGAGATGCTTTGTCATTTTTGAGGGCTATAGAAAGTTATTTTGCAAGTATCATGCATGAAAATTCTCCAGCACCTGTCCAGAAGAACTGGTTTTAATATGTGGCTGAGTTATTAGGAGGTTATTAACAAAATCATTCCCAGTAGCGTTCTTTTCAGGAGCTGAATGATCCCAAGCAAAGATAGATAAAATGAAGCCAAAGTGAGTGTTTCTTAGCTAAGAAAAACATTCTTTTCTGATGCTGTCAATCACGTGTGCAGCAAAAGACATTCAATCATAGTGAAGGCATTGGACATTCAGCTCAGCTTGATTTTTCAATTTTATAAACAGTAGGAGGCTCAGGAAGAAACAATGTAGTAAAGCAGAGCTGTAGAATCAGCAAATAAAGTCTACTTTTGATTCCTATGCCATTTAAATCTAAATTATAGTCATTTACTCAGTCCAGAGAGCCAGAATTGTCACTGTTTTCCAATTTAGACGGCTGTGACAGCAGACTCCATGGAAAGTCCTGCTTCAGATTTAATTGATAAATTCACACCACCTCCTCACCCCCTCACAATGTGTTATGGCAGTTGTAATCCCATGTATTTATTTGTATTAGAAATAGTACAGACTGTGTAATCACCTTTGCAGTTAGCAGGATAAAGGACATGTCATTAGTAAACTCATAGCCCAGATTTCCATTCTGCTGACCTGTCGTATCAACACTGAAGGGGCAAAGCATTTGCTTGCAGTCCTGGATCCTACCCTATTGCTGCAGGAGCTTTGTGGACAGATGAGGTTCAGTCTTTCTTGCTGAAGAATAATTTTTAAAGCAAATGACTATAAAAGTGGTAATTATTTCAAATAAGATTTTTTTTCTTTGCCTTAAAAATGCTTTACAGAAAGGTGACATTTTCTATATTTAAGATACGCTGCCTTATTTATCAAATATTCAAGCCCATAGATTAATTCCAGTTAACATCTAATTGAAAGAATTCATTCAAAACTGGGGGAAAAAAGCAGTGAAGAGCTTTGCTTGACCAAAATCCTTTGGCAGTCAGCACTTTTGGGAGTTAGGGCATAATATTTTGTCTAAATGAGTTAAGCACAAGTCCAGCTATTTTATTTTCCTCAAGTTCCCCATGCTTGACATTTTCTGTGGAGTGATTGGAAACCTTCATACTCTTTGCTGGTAGGACACATGGGCACATATGAGTGGATATAGGATATGGGTGGAATTGCAACTCTTTATGCCTGAAGTCTGGCAGCCAGACTCTCACATATTTTAAAATCTTTCCCTATGGAATAAGGAAGTCCTCTACTCTTCATGTTAGTTCTGGCAGTTCCATTTATGTGGCTGCGTGCAAGCATCACTGTTGCCAAGGCACAGTCAGTATACAGGACATCTTCTAGTTATTGTTGAGCACCCTCTCCTGGCTCTCTGCTGTTTGCACACAAACCATCTCATGAATTGAGTGCTCTGGTACGAACTGCAGTGCCCAGCTGAGTTTGGGAGGATGCCTTTTCAGATGATTTCCTGTTGCTTGCCTTTAAGCCTACTCAGTTTTTTAGTAGCCTGGCTGGTTTACAGATGAGAAATACTTGTAGTGGTAGAATTCCTGAGGAAGGATTTTTTTCTTTCTTCTAATGGTGCTTTTGATTGATCCCAGAAAAGCCCTTGTGGACTAGAGAATACAGTACCTCAGGCACAATCTGATAAGGGGATTATGCCCAGTGGGTAAAAAGTTGCTTATTGGATGACTGAGCCTACATTGACATCTCTCAAATGATCTTATCTTTCTATTAATACCTTAGCAAGCCTAAGGCTGAGTCTAGGGATGAACTGGTGTGTCATCAAGCAACTTTATTTGCAGGGATTATTGCAATAGGCATCAACTACAATGAAAATAGGAGGTGAAGTTGGGAGATTACCACTCAATTAAGAGTTATAATGTGAGAAAGTCATCTGATTTTTGGCTCTCGTAATAAACAGAGTTGGGGCACAGAAAAGTTTCCTTGAAATATGTGACTGACTGACTGCTTGCCATGACTAATGCAAGCTAAAATTCTTTGCATAGGTTATAGCAGGAAGGGTAAAAATCTTCACTCTTTATTGCTCTCCTGTTATTCCACAATCAGGCTGCCAGGCAGCATTATTTCTAATATAACAGTTACTAGCCACCTAGTCTGGATCCATCCAGTAGCTTCAAGTATGTAACAGAGGCACCTACATTAGGTCTAGACCCATCATTGCCTCTCTAGTTTGTAGGAGTCAGGTATCCCTAGAGAGCTAGGTACACGCTTTGGAGTGACCTACCTCTGTTGAGTGCAGCAGGAGCCCAGGGAGATGAAATTCTTCATTTTGATCCGTGATGGATAGGTAGGTTGCTCTGACGTTCTTATCAGGGCATGTCCCTGATGGCTTCAGAGAGTGTTTGCTCTTGGTATGTATTATACCTTGAGGCAATCATCACTGCACAGTGCACGGAGTCCATGAACTAGGCTCCTAAAGGTGGTAACAAGAGCTTCAAAACAGCATTGTAGCCAATTCCTGAATGCTGACAATTTTAAACATGCAATTTAAGTGCTTTCAGTCTGTTTAAAGTTGTAACATCATCCAAGATCTCTGACATATTTGTTCTAATTATAATGTTAAATAAAACATGATTTAGCAAGGAGTTTCTAACATCAATCCCTCTCATTTTAATCTCAGGCACTGTTCTTGCTCAGCCTGAGGCATTCTCAGAGGAAAAGGACATTTCTGAGCACAGGGAACGTGGTCACAGAGCGTGCACCAAACAGTAGGAAGCTAATTTACAGTAGCTGAGGATTACACTATATGACCTTTTTATCACACTATGCTATGTGGTTTTGAATTCCTATACAGCAAGCATGAGCCTGTCTTTTATGGGAGAAAGCCACATCCTAGATGCTATCATGGGACTGTTTTGTGTAAGTAAAAATATTCTATTCAGCTCTTTGATTTCAGCCTTCTAGCGAGCTTTCATTTTGGATTACCCTCAATTAGAAGGTACTTTGAATTATTCTGCCTTTTAATTGGAGAATGAGAATAAAGAAGAAGGTAGAAACAAAAAGAATACGGAAATATTTTCAGGTCATTGTGAAATCAGTGCAGCAATGTTATTAGATTTGAGTGGATAGGAGCAAGGTCTGTTTCAATTTGTGCATGACTTTGATACAAGCAAAGAGACCAAAGCCTCATGGTTTCTAAGTTGAGAGACTCAAAGAATAAATTGACTGCAGCTGAGATCTGAAGCAAAATACTTTGTTTATTTCCTTTGTATGCGTGAGAGTACACCTTTCAAACTGCCAGAGAAACTCCCTAATTTGCAATAATGAGATTAACTGGAATAGAAAGAACAGCACAAGAAGAGACATCATATCATAAAGTATTTATATTTATTTATTCCTTGCTGGAAACAATCATCTCGCTTTCTTTTGTCTGATTCCTAAATCCTTGGGACAGAGTTTTGTCAGGAATAAATGCAAGTAGTTCTGCTGATTGCAGTGGGCTGAGTTCACCAAACCATCCCTATTTCATGCCACCTTGAGCAAACAAAGAATTCATAATATCCCCCACTGTGGATGTAGCCTTGTTAGACAATGTTTATTGCCTTTGATTATCATTTTTATCAGGTAACAGAAAGAAGGGGAGGCCATAATAGGCATGGAGCAAAGACGGCTAGATGGGAAGCTTTTGGAATGAAAGTCATGTTTTGGGGGATTTTTATGGTTTTTGGTTTTGTTTGGGTGGGCTTTTTTGGTGGTTTTGTTTTGTTTTGGTTTGGGTTTTTTTTCCTGTGGGCTGCAGCATTCCTCCCTGTGTACACAAATGACATCCAGCACAAGTGGCACAGCACCTACTGCCATCAGACCTGGCTAGGCACATGTTGCAATGTGTCTTCAGATTATTTCTAACACCATCCTGAGCTAGAGCTGATGCAGGTTTTTTGCAAAGCAAGCATACGTGCTTAATTACTTGCACCAAACCTACTCCCCTGTGCCTTTCCCATTCTTGTTATCTGGGCTAGCTAGGTTAACACCACCGAATAAGCCTGAATGGATTTGAATTTTTTTTTCTTATTACTGGAGGCCTAATGGACTGTACCAGTACCCTCCATAGGCAGACAGCAGTTGCAGAGTGAGAGTAACACATTATACTTTCCAATACACCTGCAACCATTTGCAAGATCACACTGTGGAGCAAGGCTTTCCTAGCTTCCTTAATATCCACAAGCCAAACTTTCATCTGGAGTAACTTGCCAGTACTCCATAGAGTGAACAGAGCTCAGCCAAACTGCTGCAGCTGAGAGCTGGGCTCTGCATCTTGAAGTAAATGAATTTGCTCAGCTAATTGCATGCAAGTGTTCCCTGTGAGCACCTGTAAATTGTTGAGTTTAATAGGGTGGCAGCTGTTGCTGGCTGCCTGGGTTCTTGCTGCCTTGGAAGTAGCTGGGAGATGAGAGCAGCAACTTGCAGCGTGATTATCTTTTTCTCCATTTCCCCTCAATTTCATTGTCACCTTCTTTTTCTCTTTAGAGTGCTTAAAAGCATTTGTTGCTCCTTATAACACCCACAGGAGCTGTTGTGAAGTGCACTTTTTGTGCTTAAGGTTTCAAAGCTTAAATCTCTGGCCATAAGAGATTTGGAGAGTGGCTTAGTTTGAAGTCTGCTGCCATACAGACACCTGCAAAACACTGAACTTAAACTGGCACAGCTGGAGGAAGGGATGGCTTATAAAGATGGGTTGTTATATTTCTGTGTTTCAGTACCCTTCTTCTCCTACAGGAATTAGTTTGTTGCTGGCTGAGTGGGAAGGAGCTGCCTGAGTATTTGGGTGAATCTGGCCTTTGCATTTGAGAGCTTGATGCCATTAATAGAGTGATTGCTTTTGTAAACTATCATAGAAAGGATGTAGAGTTGCTAGCAATGAATGAGAAATACTCTTTTTTTTTTATTCTGAGTTGCACAAGATGATAATATCATCACAAAACCAGCTGTTTGAGTTACTGTAAATGACATCTTGGTCTATTGGAAGGAACGGAGCAAATCTGGCCATGGGTTTTATCTGCCTGGAGTAACCCTCAATCTGCAGGTGGAGAAAGTGACCAGGAGTTTTTAATGTAGGTATTTCGATCAGTTCTTGAAGTGTGTTGGAAGAAATCTTCCTTGTGATGCATTACAGGCAACTAGAAAGGACTCTGGCAGCAGCTATATTGCTCTGAAGCCCAGCTGGAATTCACACAACCTCTTCACATTTCCTGAAGTAGGTAAGTATTGTTGGCTCTGCCATTGCAAACAGGCAACGCTGTTACCTCAGTATAACAGTTCAGACTCTATGTACTTTCTAAGACTTTCTGATTTTGCAGGATAGAAATCTCTTTCCATCATCTTCCAGTAGTCTGGCTGACTGGGCAATTTCTACTTGATTGGAGGCTGGCTGATGTTATACCCACCTACAAGAAGGGCTGGAGGGAGGATCCAGGAAACTACAGACCTGTCAGTCTGACCTCAGTGCCAGGGAAAGTCATGGAACAGGTGATCTTGAGTGTTACCATGAAGCACATGCAAGAGAACCGGGTGATCAGGCCCAGTCAAAATGGGTCCATGAAAGGCAGGTCCTGCCAAACTAACCTGATCACCTTCCATGATAAGGTGACCCACTTACTGGATGAGGGAAAGGCTGTGGATGTGGTCTTCCTGGACTTCAGTAAAGCCTTTGACACAGTTTCTCACAGCATTCTGCTCTGGAAACTGTCAGCCTCTGGCCTGGACAGGCGCACACTCTCCTGGGTGGAAAACTGGTTGGATGGCCGGGCCCAGAGAGTGGTGGGAAATGGTGTGAAATCCAGCTGGAGGCCAGTGACAAGTGGGGTTCCCCAGGGCTCAGTGCTGGGTCCAGCCCTGTTCAATGTCTTTATCAATGACCTAGATGAAGGCATTGAGTGCACCCTTAGCAAGTTTGCAGATGACACTAATCTGGGTGGAAGTGTTGATCTGCTGGATGGTAGGGAGGCTCTGCAAAGGGATCTGAACAGGCTGGACGGCTGGGCAGAGACCAATGGCATGAGGTTTAACAAGGCCAAGTGCCAGATCCTGCACTTGGGGCACAACAACCCTGTGCAGTGTTACAGACTAGGGGAGAGTGGCTAGAAAGTTGCCTGGAGGAGAGGGACCTGGGGGTGTTGGTTGACAGCCAACTGAACATGAGCCAGCAGTGTGCCCAGGTGGCCAAGAAGGCCAATGGCATCTTGGCTTGTATCAGAAATGGTGTGGCCAGCAGGTCCAGGGAGGTTATTCTCCCTCTGTACTCGGCACTGGTGAGACCGCTCCTTGAGTACTGTGTTCATTTCTGGGCCCCTCGCTCCAAGAAGGATGTTGAGGCTCTGGAGTGTGTCTGGAGAAAAGCAACGAAGCTGGTGAAGGGGCTGGAGAACAAGTCTTAGGAGGGGTGGCTGAGGGAGCTTATCCCCCAGTCTGATACCAAAATAAGATGAAAAACACTGGAAATTACCAGGCTGGAAATCTTATGAAAACCTGGACATTGGATTTGGATTTGTTCCCTCCCAGCCCCCTTGGTGTACTCTTATACTTGCCAAGTGACAAGGGACTCCTCTCTGTTCCTGACCACGGGATGCCTTTCTTTGGCGACAGAGAGGTAATAAGTTCAACTGGTATGTTAATAAAAGGACAAGACTTGTCATGATTAATAGTCACGTGATATTGCATGTGAAGAACACTCAGTTATAGTTGTCCTCTGGGGAGAAGAGTTTCCTGAATATCTTAACAGAAGAACTGTTCCTTTTGCTCTACCTTTCTTGCAGAGAAATGTTCACATCAGCTCCTGTTCACATCAGCTGAACTGTGCTTAGTTGTTTACAGAAATCTGGGCAGCCTAGGTTACAGGTTCATCAGATAGAAACCTTCTAGCTCAACAGGTAAGACCCCTCAGGACCAGGTTTTTAGTTAAAAAGCCAACTTTTCTCCACAACAAATATGTTCTCATTGCTGTCCTTAGCTTTTTGACTTCAAATCCAGAGCTGGTTTTATCATCACTTAAAGTGAGGGGCTCCACTTAAAGCAGACCCAGGCATCAAGAGTTGCTTTATACAAGGCAGGCAGCATCTTGTAACAGGTACTGCTGCCCACAGAGAGGATTAGTGAGGGAAATTGGCAGTGAAAGGATGAAAACAGAAGCTTGTGAAACCATTAGAAAAAGTTAAGCTTTTACTAAAACTTGTTGTGGAGCTCCACTAGGAGATGTTCTAGCCCAAGGAGCATTTGCTGTTTGAGATCATTAATAACCAGGGCAGTTTCCTCCAGCATGATTGGCTGAGCCAATGAATTCCAATAATTTGACTGAACTCAGAGTCAGAGAGGAAATATAAAAACCTCTTAAAGCTGTTAGTACCTTCGGGTGTCTTAGGCATGTAGTGGTCTTGAGAAATCTTGACAAATTCAGACTTGGGGGCACAATTTCTAGGTGGTGCAGAGGGGGTTAGGTGCATCTTAATAGGCAGTGTTTGGATTAAAATTTGCAGAATGGTTTCAACATGAACCCTGTGGAATATGGTCCTGGTTTTTAGAAGGAGTGATGTTATCTCCAGGAATAATCTAGTGTTTTATTATGGTTTCCACAGAGTTTGCTGATATTCTGCCCAAATTTTACAGTGTAAATAAAATTGGATTTTTATTTTTATAGTCAAGATCAGCAGGTACTGTAAGCTATATAGCCCTAATAATAGTAGTGAGATCTATTGAAATATCACTGGGCTATAACTCATGAGTAGCTACCCCAGCCCCTTTCCTTCTCCTATTTTTCATTGAGTGTGTAAGAGCACTTGTCCTTTAACTAAACTCTTTCCTTTGACTGAGATGATTTAAACCCACCCTTAAAAAACTCACGTGAATTAACAGAGCAGGAAGGTGAGAAGTGGCCCTTCTATTTTCTGAATCATTGTGGAGTTTGGGACCTGGGTCTTGCTGCTCCCAGGGCAAAATAAACTTTTGAAATGCTGAATGAAAAAAAGTATTTCCCCACTTCTTCTGTCTCAGGGTTTCATGTGGAATTCTTTCCTAGTCGAATTTTGCAGTGGTGTCCCTGTCTGTTTCCACAATGCCTTGAGCATGCTAGCTTAAAAGTAGTTTGTATCTATTGTTCATGAAGGTGCCTTCATGCTTGGCTGTAAAAGTGTAGAAAACCCCAGAAACATGGTTGCTGCCCAGAGAGCTGCTTTCCGTGCCTAAGGTACCAGGCAAGGAGTGGACTTGGGTGCAGACACATCAACAGCCAAAAGAGAGGTAATACTTGAGGCAAGTGGCATGGCAGCCTCAACACATGGGCTATTTCTATGTTGTCAAGGGTGTCCTAAAACTATGTATGTGCAAGAAACCAGTGCATCAGGGTAAAAAGGAGTTCAAGTATGGATGATGCAGCATTTATACTGCATGTAAAAAAGCTGAGATATGCAGGGTTTGGCTGTCTACCATGAGGAACCAGCTCCAGAGAGGATAATGCTTCACTGATAGAAGAGTGTGGTACAGTGTGTGTGATTCAGGTAATCAGCAAAGTGTGCAACAATTTCCCTTAATGTGAAACATACACCTTGATCAGCAAATTATCTGCTTGCACATTAATTTATCCACCTTGATCTCTGAGGGGTATTAAATATCAAAATCAGAAATTTTATCATTAATGGAAACCTAATGAACAATGACCACATTATGCGCCTCAGTTGACTTTTGACAGAAACACCTCATTGTAGTTGGAAGGTGACTTTTCTGAGTCTCTGGCAGTTGTATGCAAATTATTTGAGCTACCAAGACTCCTGGAGGCTCCAAATGCCTGCCATAGATGTTTACCTCAGGTTGTTTATGCAATAGCATTTATCAGTATGTAGATAAAAGCCAATTTGAATGGACTGTAGAAAAGAGATACCATTTTTTTACCATGTAGATTTATAGCTGAAGACGTTCTACCAGCTTCTGTATTTCAGCTTCTCTCATTCTATGAGGTAGCTTTTATGATATGCAGTTTCTTTGGATTTTGATTAATAAAAAGAAAAAAAAAATATCTTTTGGATTTTGAGTAAGTTGATGCATAGGTGCTTAAATTAGAATATATACATATGCAATGCAAAAAGTGCCGAGGATGACTCTAGCGATTACATCCTTGAAATGTTTATTATTAGGATTATTGAGCCATCAGAGATTCCAGTCAAGATCAAGGTCCAGTTATAGTAGACTTCCTCTCCTATCCTTGCTCTACAGTTTAAACAGAGGGGTAAGAAAGCACTGTGACTTCAACTTGCCAGTGACAGACTAGAAGCAAAATGGAAAATTTCTGCTGTTTGGTTTATGTTGTAGTACAGATGTTGCAGGTCATAGATACTTGTCTGATTTGGCTTTTAACTAGCAGAATGGGTTTCACCTTTATTTCACCTATAGAGGGGGTTTCATGGGGTTACAGAAGCCCATGTCACTGTTATGCCTACCCATACTGACCTTCTTATTATGTCCACATCATCCCTGTTTGCACCATGAAGTCTTGCACAACAAAAACCTGGAGGCTCTACAAAATGCTCTTACTGGTGAATTAACCTTCTTGCTTTCTGCTCAAGTGGATAAATTGAAACCAGATTTGGATGCAACTGTAATTATCCATGACATGGCAGATGTCATGGGCTCACAGCTTGATGGACAGCAAGCTCCAATTTCTAGTCTCTGATCCTCAGCTGATGTATTGGCTGCACAGCCAGTTAACTCTCAGGTGCAATTGGATTTGGAATGAGAACAACTGTGTCTCTCTTCTCTGCTTGGACCTGTGGAGCACAAGTGGGGCCAGGAAGATGATGGGCACTGTTCATTCCATTGCAACAAACAATTTCAGCTGCCTGCCTAGTTGCTGTGTGCCTGTTAGGTTAAGTTGGGTATTGCCTTCTCAGGGAGGAGTGTATGCATGCACTGAATCTGCCTACAAACACAAAGAACAGCCTGCTACTGGATAACAACATTTGCAAGGCTTAGAGATATCTCATTTTTAGACCCTTGTCCATTATTGCATACTATTAGACTTCCTTGTCTTGTATGAAGGTCCTAATTTGTTACAGAAAACAGTAGTGTCTTCTGCTGGCTTAACTCTACTACATTCCTTAAGGCTTATTTTTCAATGCTACACTTTACTGCCTGTGAAGTTAACTGGATTTTTATCTGCTCTATTTCTGACTGTCTTCTGTAAAAACCCATAGTAAGCTACTCCTTGCCCAGAGGAATATTGCAGGAGAGGAAAGGAATAATAATAGTAATAATACTAATAATGCAGCCCTGGCCATACTGTTGCAAAATAATACTATAAAAACATTGGGCATGAAAGAGTGTTTTGCCTCTGCATTGATATCCACTTACAAGCGCTCCCTAGAGACTGCTACTGCTTGGAAGAGGTTACGGGTCTAGTTTATCCACTGTAGATGCATGTGCAACTTACCGGTACCTTTGAGGTGTCAATTAATGGAGGTGATACCTCCTTTTCTTTGTTGTTCCTGGCCTCTTTGTCCCCAAATATTGAAGAAAAAATGGATAATATTTTGTTATATTCCTTTGGGTGAGATAATTTCCTTTACTTGTCTTGAGGTAGGCATCTGCCCTCATCCCCCTCTCAGTTCCCAAATAACCCCAGTTGATCTGGGAACACAGTAGAGACGCGTGAAGGCAGAGTCAGCTTTTAGCAGCAAGTGGCTTGGATGAGCAGGGAGCAAACCTTGTTCCACACACCCTGTCTTATAGAGAATGGGGCTGAAATGCAAAATGGCCATTTGATGCCCTAACCTAGTGTTTTATTCCCCTCAGCTGAAAGATACTAGGCTGTGCTCCTTTCTTGTTTGCTATAGTTTGCCTAATGTCTTTGCATAATTTACTTTGAAATATGTTCCTACAGGCTGTTTATGCTATTGTAAGCCAATTAAATAAAAGCACTGTTAAAACTGTGTTTTCTTGTGTAGCAGCACTAGCAAGGGCTGCTTTGGGAGGTTACTTCCGTGCAATGCGGGCCAGAGACACTAACCGTGCCCACCCAAAGCTGATCCCACCAGAGCCCACCTCAAAACACAGGCAGAGACAGACTCCTTTTTACAAGCCTTGTTGAACCAGAGGCAGGGATTTTGAGAGAGGCATCTGTAATAAATTTAATAGTTTGGAGTAGAGTTGAACAAAGGTAGCGTGGCACTATTTTGATAACTGAAATTTGCTGCGCTGAAGCTAAGGGTGCTGGAGAGCTGTCTGCATCACTTCTATGGCTAAAAGTGGCAGCAAATTTTCATTCTATTTTATCAGAAGTTACTTGTGAGCTAATGTTGAGGGCTGATAAAAGCAGCAGGCAGCTTGCAGACAGGAGATGGTGACACAACTTCTGGTTGCTCTACAGCATGTGTTCAGTCATTGGCTGGATGATTAATGTAAAGAGAATAAAAGATGGATTCTGGTGCAATGAAATTTAGGGAACAGTCACAAGTATTACTGAAGCTCTGCTCTTAATATTACAAGACTGTGAAGGATTCATTACTTTGCAGAGCAAACAATGTCTTATTTCACAAAACAATAAATGATAAGAAGAAAGAGATAAATATTTAAATATCAATGGACTAAGTTCATGGTCAAATTGCACCACATGGAAGAGAGAGAAATCAGTGCAGAAGTTCCAGGAACACTCAAGTACACAAAAGCTCCTGGAGGGGTACAACCAAGGATGATCTCAAACCAAAGCCAGATCTCAAATTACTCTTCCGAGCAATGCAGAGGGGCTGTCACAGCATTTTATTCTATTCTGACTCTGAAAGAAGAACAAGAATTACTGTGGCAAGGAAAGCACAATTTATATTGCCAAATGCAATTTTACAAGTAGTAGGAGTGAGACCTAAATACTTTGATTTTGCCTTTGGTTTTATTTATTCATTAGCTTCTAATCATTTAGCAGTGCCTTAATTTGTGTTTCAGTTTTTAATTGCTGCTCTTGGAGTTGGTTACCAAAAAGATTAAAAAAGCAAGCTGAAATTAACTGATAGTCATGAAAGTTAAGGTTTCATAGAATAAATGTAGTGAGTCTTGCCATGAAATGGCGATACTTGTACACTGAGAGGGTGCAATTTTGGTTCAAAGAAGTAATGGGGAGGACAACTCTGGGTCTGAGTGCACACTGTTGAAATATTGTGCATACAGAACTTTCATTTGCTTGTTATACAGAGCCAAGAAAGTGCCTTTTGCACTGTGTAAATGGACTGTAATTGCATTTAAGCAAATTAAATTATTTATTCAGCAGGTGTGTATCTTCAGATACATCACAGTTTTCTGGAAAGGAGAAATGGATGGATGATAGCACTCCAAATTATTATTTTTAAATACCATCTCTGGATGTTTAAGAGCCAGATGTGCATTAATTTAGCAATACCTTGACAGTTCAGGTTCCCTTTTTACTCACAGAACATGATTGGTAGCAGATGGTGTCCAGTTAAGCTGGACTGTCCGTTCCCGTCATGTCTCCAACTTGATGAGATACCTTCCACCTTTATATAGGTCAGGACATTGTATCTCATCACGCATTTCCTGTCCTTCAGGTTGCTCTTGGATAAAGTATTCTGCATCTTTACTGCTCAAGAAATGTTACTTCTATTACACCTTGAAGCTGTAAGTAAATATTATCATAAGACTTTTCTACTTATTCCAGATGTTTTTTTGTAAAGACGCCTTCTTTCTTCAATAAAAGAAAAAACAGTAATAGATGACAAGCAAAACATTCAGGTGACAGGTCTGTGTTTAATCCACTGTTCTCATTTTTGTATAAATCTCTCTGGCTATATGAATGCTGGGATTATGGAAATGCAATGAATGCCCAGGATACCTCAGGAAATAAATGCTACTTCTCTCTCTGCAGAGGAAATCCATTCACCAGCTAGCTGGGAAAGGATGCTCTGCCCTTGGACTTCCTGCCATGTGGAGGATATCAAGCTGGCCAGACTCCAGACAGGACAAAAGCTGCTGATTTGAGAGCTGTTTTCTGAAGTACCTTGTAATATATGGGATGTTATGCCCTCCCGTGACACTGAGGCTTGTAAATCAGTTTGGCATTTTGAATATTGTGCTGATCTGTCATAATATGAGTGTGGCAACAATATGAGGATGTGGGATTCCCCTGCCTTGTTTCTCGAGTGTCTTTAGAGGGACCATAGGCAGATGTCTGAGGCTCAGTCTCTGATATTTGATTCCAAGAATCTAGATAATTTTGAAAACTCCCCTGCATGTACAGTTGCACCACTGAAATGTAGGCAGTTGGTGGACGGACTAAAAACAGCTCAAGAAGGCTGTGAAGATCTGAACATACTCTCCCCTATGTGCAAACTCAATCTCTTACCTCTTGTGAGTAAAAGACACCTTTCCCAGACATTGACTGTATTTATTTTTTTATTGAAGAGTTCTACTCTTCAAAAATGCTGAAAAGGGTGCAGAATACTCTCACTGTTAAAATGAATCCTCTCCCCGAATGTTCTGGTGGCAGGCTACATGTTTTTAGTATTGTGCTTCCATTTCTTTTTAGCTTCTTCGCTCCACAACCTGAGTTTAGTGACATCTCTCACACAGTAGACCCAGCCTGGTCTTGTGGCCAGGCTTTGTGACTGCTGTGTGATGGTGGGACTCAGCTCTCTTCCACTGACTTGGTGAAAAACTGGTGTTGTCATACCAAATGCCATAGAACAGAAGATGATTCTTCATCATACTGTTAAGAAGCTCCACGTATGTGTTTTGCACCATATTGCAATGCAATGGGTGTAGTTGAACTGACTGATTGAGCTTGGTTGTTGCTACTGATGATCTCTCTGGCCTTGAAAACTAAGACTGCTTCCTTGAAACTTTTTGATAAGACCTGTTATAAGCTTGGCATGTTGCCATTAATATAGTCTTTGCACAAGAACATGCCTCACAGATTTGCATAAAACACTAGCTGGAGTTGACCTTGATATGCGCCTAGTAATTCTGCCTTGCAAGAGTAGAAATCACTGAAAAGCTGCTTCTGAATCACTTCCTTACCTCTGTCCTATGGTAAAAATGTGATGCCAAGGTCCACAGAGTCATCAGAAATCCCCTATCTGGGGCACTCAATTTGGATGACTCCATTTTCCTTGGAGCTGTCATTTGCACTCAGCTTTCGCCCTGCTAAATATCACCTTTATATCCCAGCACTCAGGGGCTGTGTTTCTACTTCGGGTCCAACAGGTGTTGTCTGGTTGGCCTTCTTTCAACTGGATAAAGGCTATTTTTTGCCAGCTTACCCTTGAGCAGTGTATTTTGAGGAAGGAGCAGACACCTGTTTTGATAGATATTTGCCCACTCTGCACAGTGTGTTGCTCAAGGCAGGCTTGCAGTGTTGTCTCCATGAAGAAGTGTGTCATCCTCTTTGAGTGTGAAGTGGTGTCTGGGGCTGTCCATGCAACCATCACTTGCAGTGATGTGCAGAGCAAGCAGGCCATAACATGGCCTTTCTAAGAAAGGCTACAGCCAATTATTAAACTGATGGAAGCAAGGATACTTTTTTTTTTCCCAGCTACAGAATACACAGAAATTAATATTCATGCTCTGCAGCTGCTTCTAAGCCCCAGGATGAGGTCAAATGACTTCCTAGATAATCTGTAATGGCCTTTTTTGCACATAAGAGTTATCAGGCTTCTGGTCAGAGTACTGGATTGTGCTTAAAGCTCATGTTATTTCTTCCCTTGGGCTAGGTATGTGCTTTGTGGTTATTCTACTGGGAAGGTCAAGCTGCTGAGGTATTAAGTGCATCCCTCCTTTCCCTGTATCAGCAGTTTTCTCTTTTTGGTCTGCTTCCTCATTTGGGGTTTCTCACATGGGAGATGGTGGTACTGGGTTCTTGGGAGTAAATTTAGCATGGCCAAGACATGGTCATTAACCACGTATGGACAGAAAGTCTCTTTCTGAGGACAACTTCATTTTCTATAACATAGAAAGGTCCAAAATTAATCAAGTAATGAGGTTTTTATTAGCGGGTTTAAATGATTTTCAATATTCTTTAAAAGTTACATGTGAAGATCATCTTAGACTTTTCCTGCAGTCTGGTCGGGGTAAAAGGAGAAAAGTTATTAAATTATTTCTTATACAACTTTTCTAGCTCATCAAGGCAGAGTCCTGTGTACAGTGCTGAGCTTCGAATCTTTAGTCTCATGATTAGACATAGCAAGATTAGATTGCCTGTACCTCCATTTGCTATTAAAAGGTTTACAAATTTGGGACTGGATAGATGGAGGTTTTTCTGCCTTGAGTTCTTATTCGGCAAACAGTTCTTCTCAAAAGGGGATTTTGTGCAGGTCAGGCACTTGATTTCCTTTTCTATCTTTCAGTACAAACCAGAAAACTGCCTTGATAATTACGGCCCTGTGATACAGCAAAGCCCAGCAAGAGTGTTTTGGTTTGTTTTTTTGGGTTTTTTTCATTTTTTTCTGGTGCTTTACTTTTTAGTTTGGTTCGTTTTCTAGAAGCCACTAGCCCAGATTGGTTTGGCAATTGTTAAAACACTAGTTTAGTGCTCTAAGCACCAGAATCTCAGTCCAGCAAATCTCTTAGGCATAGGTTTAACTTTGAACATGTGCTTCAGTTTCCTTCATGCAAAATGATCTTTTGGGAACCCCTGAGGGTTTTTTATTCAACTCCAGCCACATGTTGGGGCCGGTGGCACACCTGGAAGTGGTATATTTAGCTATGAATGGAAATGCTGGGCCATGTTTTCTTCACTGAAGATGAAAGACTGGGACATGATTTTAGCTAGAAGGTATGTTATCCTTACAGGCTGCCTACAGTATTTAGGATTGAAAGGTGCTCTTTTCCCTAAACTGTGCTGTTTACTGGCGGTACTGCTAACGCAAATCGTCTCCAGCTCACCAGTGAATGAATGAGAGCAACTTAGAAGTGTTCATGTCCCCTCAGGTGGCAGCTCTTAGATGAGAAAGAAAGAAAGTGAATGTGAAGCTGCGGAACAGTTGCTTTGCATGGTGATGAAAAAGCTGCTGCTAACACGACAGGACATTGCAGTCTGAAAAAGCAGAAATAAAAATGTCATAGTTTGGGACTTGGTTTCAGTTCAGCTGGTGCCAAAATCAGTATTGAATGTGAATGAGAGACAGCAGGTCTTATATTTCTGTAGAAGACGTTGGGATTAGAGATTTGGAAACTCACGTGTTGTTTTTTTGGGTTTTTTTTGCTTTGCTTGATAATGAGATTCAGATCACAGCCTCTCTCTGTGCATCAGTTTCTTACAAATAAAGTGGAGACAATAGTATTTATTGCATTGATGTGGTCTTTGGGGTTGAATTTACCCCCCATAACACAGGAGTTAATCATGTGGCAATCTCTGTAGGTAACAGAGAATGAAGAACCTCCAGAGAGCAAAAGACTCTTCCAGTATCCTGTTGCTTCTGGAGGCTTATGCTAAAATTGGCATAAAGAGATTTTTTCTATTAACTTACAACTAGCATTGCATTTCCAAGTGCTAGGTGTCATTTGGGTTCATTATACTACTCTTGGGCTGAAAACTTGGGGGAAAATAGTGACTGACCCCGTGCAAAACTAGGGCTGGGATATTAGAAATTATAATTTATCATAAAACAGTGCCCTGAACACTGAGTTAATTAAAAGGTATTTTTATTGGAGGTGTGTTAGTTATTTTTGCTTTGGCTTTCTGTTTAAAGAGTCTGAAGACTGTTTCGTTTTGGAAGACTTGCATAAGCACTTTCTAACCATTATAATGTCATTATGTATGGGATTCATTACATTAGAGACATTAGAGGAGATTAAAAAGGATCTATTGGAGGCATTGGCTGAAAAAGAAAGGATAAAGACTAGTTGCCGTTTGAGCTGTTATTACATGGCTTGAAACAAATGCTGAAATATTGTGTTTAAGCTAAGTGTGTTCGTTGGAGGGAGCATTAAGAGGGTAAAAGCAGCAAACATGACTCTCGCCATTAAAGAAAGAAATCACAATGGCTGGGAACAGTGTTTTAATTAGCAAACTAATTTCCTTGTACTTTAAGTGCATAACAAGTTTTAAATGCCTTCTGAATGATTTGATATAAATTGTGTTTTGTTCTATGAATGTAATTGTTTCCATGGCAATGCCAAGTTCTGTTGTACATGGATTATGTCTGTAAAGCCTTCCAGTCATTTATGGGAAGTCTGTATTATTTTAGCAGCTGACCTGTATTCACATTATATTTTACGTTTGTTGCAGTCATTTTACAAGCAAATGAACAAAAAAAAAAAAAAAAAGGTCATTGGAAATGCGCCAGATCCTCAGTCCGTCCCGTTTGGCTTTAATTCACTGATTTTAGTGGAGCTGTGCTGCATTACAGCAGCCCTGTTTCTTTTCAATGTCTTCTTCATATATACAGGGAAAGGGCTGAAAATGACGTTGCTATTATAAGACATTGCTCAGGTCACTTTTAATTTGCTGCCTAGTGAGATGCTGTCACATAAGCTCTAATTCCTCAGGGAAAGCAGCTAATGACAGGGCATTGCTGCAGGGCTGCCAGACACTGTTGGGCAGCTGGAAAGGGGCAAGAGTGTATCGTTACCTTCATGTGGCAGTAGTCACCGTTTGAAGGGTGACTTTGGTGTTCCTGTTAGTGGAAGGGAAAAAAATCATACAGGAAAAGGGCCAACCCATCAACTTCTCTGATCTCAATTTTTGAGCAAAACAGCAGAATATTCCTTTCTCTGCTAGCTGTGTGTTTTCTCCTTGACTCAAGGTTCTGTAATTATATGTTGCTCAGAATCCCTTTTTCCATGCTCATTAGATTATTTTTTCTTCTTCTGTTATCAGAAAGAATAGTCTGTGTTGAAGAATTCTCTAGAAGGCTGTGCTTCTTAGCTTGGCATTTGTTGAATTTCCCCTCACCCCATTTTCTAATGGTCATGAAGTTCAGTGTTACAAAATACACTATCTGCTTCAGGAATAAGGGCCAAATACCTGTATTAAAGTACCAAAGGTCTGAGTTCAAGTGCTACCTCTGGCACAAGTTATTTTTCTAGCTTTGGGCAAATCAGATGGTCTCATAGCTTTGTTTCCTATTGTGTAAACCATTAATTTTTCACTTTTTCAGCCCTTTCTAGTCCAACATGACCGATTGTTTACCACTCTGTGTTGATGCAGCACTTAGTAGAAAGTAGCTGAAGATATTAATAGTGTGGCTACCACCAGGAAAAAATATCCTATATCTGCATTTTGTTTACTTACAGGCTTCACATAAGATTTGGTCCCCCCAGGCTGGCACAAACTGGACACTATGGTGTCTACCACATTTTGGCTTTTTCTCATATAGATGTGAGTCACTTGGATAAATCAAATTGTTTATATAGTTATTAAAAAATAAATAGAGGAAATACATAGCCAACTCAAGGATCAAAGACTAACATTTCTACAGAAAGCTCAGCAGTTTCTACTTTAATGAATGTTTTCTATTTCCCATTTACTTCTGTTTGCTCAAGACAAGACATCAAACAAAATCCTGACCTTGAAGAAAGGCTGACGTGTGTGACAGCAGTCAGGAGAAATGTACCCTCTAAAAAATGTGTTGCATAAATGGTTGTGTTGGAGAGGAATTAAGCTCTATTTAGGAGTGGAGAAGAAAATAAAAAAACCCTGAATTTTACCTTTGCACTGTGTAGCTCCCCCACTGGCATGCCTCCTTGCATCAATAGTCTTTAATCTTTATTTGCATTCAGTTGTTCTTTGTGTAGCGTGTTGTATTTAGTTTTTTATTTAGACCCAGGTGCTCATGTTCATGACTCGGTTCTACATGAGATGAGGCATAAAGATATAGTAAGGACAATCTTTGCCCCCAAGCATATGCTGGTAAGAAGAGAAAATAGAGGGGGACCAAAGTAAGTGTTATCTCTGTTTTACATGTAGGAAACTAAACTATGAAGAGATTGACTAATGTACTTAAGATCTCATAGGAAAAATAATTCAAAATTGGAAAGGCAAAGTTCTTGTACTGGGTAGATGACAGTATCACATTTTGTAGCTAAATATTCAACATACTGGAGGTTTGAGATAGGCAGGCAGTGGTGTCCAGGCACTAAACTGCTGGAAAGGTACTTATGCTTCAGTGACATAAATGTAAGGTAGAGCCAGACGACCTGTTTCAGCTTCTGCCAAGTACTGTCGAGGTGCTGAGTTCCTGCGACATCTAAACACACAGCACTTGGTAACAGAGTAGGTGAGTAATTTGCAGCAAGCAAGAAATCTAGCTCTTCCTTTTATGCTTGGGTAAAACATTGATCATCTCTAAAGTATGAGTCAGCCCTCAGGTATTCCCCAAAAGATGTCCCATGGAGCATTTCAGGGCAATTCTCTGTGCCTTTGGAGTTCTCCCTGAAAATGTTCGATCTGGATTCAAAAAAGACTCCATTCTGGAAACAGACCTAACTTTCATCATTTCTGCTAGCTGGTAGTGTTAAAAAAGTATTACAAGCAGAGAAATTGAAGACCCCTGGGTTTAAGACGTGTTTGTATGACCAGACTCTAATTAACTGTGCTTAGTATAAAGACAAATGAGAGCTAGCATTGTTCAAGACCATCATCGTGGTCTCTCTCTCAAAACTAGCCAGGATATGTTAGTTCTAATAATAGCTGTCCTTGGGAAGTGTTAATGGACTGACAGCCAGTGCAGAGCTGTTGGGAAAATGTTTTGTTTTTTTAGTTCAGCAGTCAAAATGGTTGTCCCAGACAATTTATTTTCTTCTTTTATGAAAATTGAGAGAAAAAAATAGAAAAAAAAATATATTTACCTAAACTTTTCATTTGTTCTATTTATTAATCTTACTTTTTAATTATTTCAAATTTAAAAAGAAATTTTGCTCCAAAATGAGCAGTTAAACACCTTTACCTAAAAAAAGATTGAGATACGTTTCAGACGCAGCATTCATACCTTCTCTGTCCTCGTCTCCATACTGTTTTTGGCTATGACTAGCTGTCCTGTTTTACTCAAGCAGCTTCGGTTGCATAAAACTAGATTTTTGACATCATACTGCTTGGAGAAATTCTTGTGACATCATCCTTTGACATGCTTTAGCTTGAGAAAGTCATGTGCTTTGTTTCCACCAGACTTTTCCTCTCTCCATGAAGTCAGCCTGGGGCCCCCTTCTACTCTGGAGCTGCCTCCATTACAGGACTTAAGTTTAGGCTCATTAAGTCTTACCATGGCCCAGACCCAAGAGCAGGCAGCCTAAACCTCCAGGATAAAAAAAATCATGCACTGCATTTTCCTCAGTAGCTTAGTCCACTGATGTTTTGCCCTGTCCTGGCTTGGTCTTCCCCTTCCTTCCCCTTGACAAACTGACTGGATGGTTGCACTCAAAGACTTGTGGTCAATGGCTCAATGTCCAAGTGGAGACTGGTGACAAGTGGCATTCCTCAGGGGTTTGTATTGGGACTACTGCTTAACACCTTTGTTGCAGACATGGACAGTGGGATTGAGGGCACACCAATCCCACCTTACCAATGACACCAAGCTGTCTGTTGTAGCTAACGTGCTGCTGGAAGGAAGGGATTCCATCCAGATGGACCAAGACAGAGTTGAGATATAGGCCTGTGTGAACTTCATGAAGTTCAACAAGGCTTCGTGCAAGGTCCTCCGCCTGGGTTGGGACAATTCCAAGCACAAATACAGGGTGGCAGAGTGGATTTAGAGTAATCCTGAAGAGGTCTTGGGGGTGTTGGTGGATGAGCAGCAAAACGTAAGCTGGCAGTGTGTCCTTGCAGCCAAGAAAACCCACTGTATCCTGGGCTGCATCAAAAGAAGTGTCACCTGCAGGCTGAGGGAGGTGATTCTCCCCCTCTACTCCATTCTTGTCAGACCTCATCTGGGATACTGTGTTCAGTTCTGGAGTCCTCAACACTGGAAGGACTGTTCAAGTGAGGCCAGAGGAGGGTCATGAAGATGATTAGAGGGCTGGAGAACCTCACAAGGACAGGCTGAGAGGGTTGGATTTGTTTAGCCTAAGGCAGGGTAAGCTCCAGAGAGACCTTATAGCAGCCTTCCAGTACTTACAGAAGGCCCACTGGAAAGCTGAGGAGAGGTTCTTTATCAGGAAATGTAGTGATAGGATGAGGGGTAACAATTTTAAGCAGAAAGACAAGAGATTTAGGTTAGATATTAGGAAAAAACTTTTTCCTGTGTGGATGGTGAGGCAGTGGCACAGGTCACTCAGAGAAGTTGTGGATGCCCCATCTCTGGAAGTGTTCACAGCCAGAGTGGATGAGGCTTTAAGCAACCTGATCTGTCAGAAGGTGTCCCTGTCCATGGCAGAGGGGCCGGAACTAGATTGTCTTTAAGGTCCCTTCCAACCCAAACTATTCTAGGATGATTCAACTAGGCATGAGCCTTTTCGTTACTCCCTCTACATAGGCCTCATTCAGTTAAGACACACTGCCTTTTACTGCTCCCAGTGTGTTCCTGAGGCTATAGCCCTGTCGTGGAGTGAGTTAGTCTGTGTGGCATCTAATTTCAGTTATTAACCTGTGATGTTTTATTCACCATGGTCTTTTCTTTCTCAGCTCTCCTGCAGGTACAGCGAGAAGTCCCAGCATTTGTTTCTGCATTTCTCACTGTGGGGTTCATGTGTTTAGCCTTCTCTCTACTAAGGGCAATTAGGATCTGTCAGGTAATCTAATGACGTGTAAGTCATTACAACATCTGCACCTCAATTACAATAGATTAAAGAAGCCTTTAAGTTTAAGGCACCTTTCTCCTAAGTTAGTACATAAACACATCTGCCTGGTTGTATCAAAGCCCTCTGGCTCTCTAGCACCCTGCAGAACCACCATGTTATCAGAGGGGGATGCTGGTACGAGTTTTGGGTACTTAGACATAGGGCAGGTATGGAGAAATCGTCTCCTAGGTCTTTCTGCTCACTGCAATGATATTTCCTTCCACTCTTTCACTTCCTTCAGTACTTCTTGCTTGGCCAGAACAACTGCTACATTCACTCACTGGCTGTGCTCTCACTCCTGGACATGCTATTATGCACAGTTACGCCCATACAGTTGTGTCATACAAAGTCATTTTCATGTGTACTATGTGTGGATACATACTTGCTTACACACACATACTATCTCATATACACGCCTGGTGTAAATTTCATGCTGGAATTTGTTTTGGGCTTCGGGGTACTTCAGAGATGTATCTCTAGGCTTGATTTCAAGTCTGTTAAGGTAGAAAAGAAATAACACATTTTCTTCACCTGAAAGGATGCTAACCATATCGTCCAGTCCTGTATCACTCCCATGCCCCCACAAACCTGGAGGAACCAAATACCCCACAGACTGCTTTACTAATGCTTGATGAATCCTGCTCTAAAAGAACCTAGTTTTTTTCAGGAAACTTTGGGAACTTTTTTTCCCAGCAGGATATTTCAGACTGCCACTGACAAATTTTAGGTTTACAAAGAGAAACGGAGTTGATATATTTAGAAATTCTGGAGAGGAAAAATTGTAGTTGAACTTGTACCATGTAACACAGAACATTTCAAGCTCCTGAGTTATTAAAGTATGAGGGACTGTGATGAGTTGGGAGCATCTATTACAAATGCCTTGGAGTATTAATATGGGGCAGATAAAAAGTGGAAAATAAAAAAGAGGATTTAAAAATAGCTGTGTGCCTTCTGCCATCAATCCACTCTGCAGGATATCTGAACAATATTCAGGAAGTATTCTAACTCCCAGAAAAGCCTGTTGTTTCTAAGCAGAGGCAGTCTGGTCTTGTCCACGCTGAGAAGCAAATGGGATTGACAAGCATATAACAGAATTGAGACAGAAAGTGTGAAGCTGTGTTTGAAAGCTGAAAGAATCTTAGAAACAACTTTAGTTTCAGTGTGATTGAGAAAAGACAGGGAAAACAAAGGAGGTTCCTTAAAGGAATTGGGTCTGCATTTGGAAAAGGCAGTGGGTACCTGAAGGGACCTAAAGAAAAACATACGAAAAGCTAGATCTTTGTGCTAAATAATAAAAAGTTAGTGTACAAAACTAAACAGAGTGTGGCTGGCTTGGTCGAGCTGAGCAAAAGCCAGTAGCATGGCAACAAATGACATCCACTCTATATCCCTTATGTGAGTAAGAGTGTAAGGAACCAGAGCAGAGACACACAAGCAAGGGGAAGAAAGTCCCACCAGCTGAACACAAGCCTCATTAAATAATTTTCTGACCAAACAGCCAAATTAATAACTGACTTGAGGCAGGACATTACTCAACTGAAAACTGAAGGTTTAGTTTTCAAAACTGCTCTGCATGGCAATGTCACCTTGTCTGCCCACAAGTACTTCACTAGAATAGCACTGACATTTATGGGTCTGGTTTTGTCTCATGGATTTGGACGGGGTTTGTGTTTTGATTTTTTTGTTGTTGTTGTTTTGAAAAAAAACAGAACAATTTTCACATTGACTTGTCCTGTGAGGTGATGGGGTTTTTCAGCTGAGGCAAAACTGTGCATACTTTTTTTGGAGGCTTTTGTGATTTCTAGGAGAAGAAGAAGCCTCCTTTGTTATGAAACTCTTCCCTCTTCTCTCAGAAAGGTGAAGGGATTTGGCTTTCAGGTACCTTTCAGACACCTAAATAATAATACTTAAGAAAAATTTCGTAGAAAGATACCAAAAAAATTGGGTGGTTTTTGTCAGAAATTAGTCATTCAATGCCTTTCGAGGAGCTCCACTGCACTGAAGTGTGTTTATGTGGTGACACAATGCTGTGCCCACAGATCTGGTCATGCCTGAGCTACGGCAAGATCAGCAACACCTGCTAAGGCCCAAACAACACCTGTGAGGGGGTGTTTTAGAGCTGAAAGATGAATTCTCAAGGCTCTGACCTGCTCCTCCTTTCCTTCTATCATCCCAAAGTCTATAATACCACCTGTAGCTGTGTAAATTTTTCTAGTCCCCTCTGAGAATACTACTTATGGTCCAGCATCCCAAAACTTCTTCCTGATGGGCATCTCTTTCTGTTCAGGATATAACAGCTAGTAATGAGAAGCAGAAAAAAAAAAAAAGTAAATAGAAAGGATATGCAGACAGAGCAGTTGCTTTCATGAATGAGATGAGCATGTGCAAAACTCTGCCATGTGAGTGTGTAACGTGGTCACTGCTCACAAATATTTGAATAGTAGTGATTTGTGAAAATCCTGCAAAGTGTCATCAATCTTTCTTCAACTAAATTAAAAAAAAGGTTGTTATTTTTTAACTTGCTTATTCTCTTGATTTAAATGTGCTCAGCCATCTGTTGAGGGCACAAAAAAGACAGAAGCAAGTAATTAAGCAAACCAATTGCATTCCACAAATAGCAAATGATTTAGATGAAGTGTTTAGAACCAGTTCTTGGGTCTAAAGACATTTTGCATGACTAGTGAGTGCTTGTGAAAAAATATATGCACATGTGAGTGAAAAGGGTAGCTCATGAATAATATGCAAACCAAAAATAAGGCATCAGATCTGGAAAAGGATTTTTTGGGACTTATCTCACCTTGCTGTGTTGGTCTGAAAGTCTAACTAGACCTGTAGAAACTCTCAAGTAGTCAGCAGAGAGAACTATAAGCTTATTAAATGAGTTGCATCTCACTTTGGAGATGTCCTTTCTCATTGCTCATGGAAGTAGCATACACCTCAGACAAGACACCTTACTTCAAATCAGGTGAAGTCAGAGGAATACTGCTCCTCCTCGAGTGAATTCCTAGCTCTCTTACATTCAAAGGCAATTTTGTCTTTGTTCACTATGTTCTGAACAAGAGTCTTCCCATTTAGGAAGCAACATCCTCCGAAAACTTAAAGTAAATATACAGAATTATAAGGTAGGTTCAGTGTTAAACCTTACATTTAAAAACAGGCAAAAAATGCAGCAGATATGACTATGCCTTCCCAAAAGCATTTTTGTAATCCTGCTTTTTGGTAAAGTATGCCACAGTATCACGCAGATTTCCTGGAGTGGATATTAAATATTACAGTATTTGAAGTGGGCCTCTGTGTAACTGCACCATCGTGAGAATGTCCAGAATGTCTCAGTAACACTTGCTGCCACCTTTCTACCTCATTCTTAGCAAGTTTTCCCATCCTTATGTTCTTGGCATCTGGCAATATGCTCCTTATTGTGTGTATGTCAGGGATATGGTGACAATTTGCAGAGGAGTAATGAACCAGTGCTGTGTTAGGAACAATTGTAACCTGATTTATTTGTCTTTATTTGTGATGCATTCTCATACCACTTGGGTGGTGCTGGTTGGGGAGAGACACTCCTCACTCATGCTTTTGCTAAGTTCCCCAGAGGGTGAATATCCCCCACACTGGTTTGGGTGTAATTTGGTCTGGTAGTTCTCGTGGAGTTAAATGTAAATTTGCAGTAAATCACTGCAAATAACTGAAAAGCAAAATGACTCAACACTATACTGGTTGTACTTTGACAGGTATTCAAACTGAAAGAGCTATTTACATTTTCTGAATGGAAAGAGTATGCAGTAGATTAGTTTTCAAATGTTTTTTAGTACAAGGGATGAAACTACTTACATTGGTGAGTTTCTAATGTTACCTTTGGTTTTACTGTATTTTTCTTCTCCTCATCTAGATGCAATTCCTGTTTGCTAAGGATTCTGAGCATTACATGAAAATAAGGAAGACTTGGAGTGCAATTTTAGAAAAATAGATATCCAAATCACTACCATAATTCTTCTGGCTCTTTGAAAATGAAAAGTAGAGTGTTTCAGATAGCCGTTTATTGGAAAGAATAGTTTTATCATGAAATTATTACTTCAGCACATGGTTTGAGATTAGCCATTACCTTAAAAAGTTCACAGATGAAAACACAGGGAGAGCTGCCAGTTAAAAAGAACCAGTGACTGAGTCTTTTTCCTTGTGTACCTTACTTTCCTACCATAACTATATATTGGCTTAACCTGGGACTAAGAAACAATCCATTAAAAAAGCCAAGAACGGCAAAAGTAAGTTAAAGCTCTACAGTAAGTATAGAAAACTGATTTTGTAGGGTAAAGCTATTTTACTTATTTATTTATTAATAGTGTTAGGTAGACATTGAAAATAACCCAAAAAGTTTATGAGTGAGTAATTTTTTTTTAATAAACTTTTTTTGTCCTTTCTTCAAGAACAATCTGGCTGAAGTGCTTACGGGTGCTTATGGGAGCTTGGAAAAGAGCTCTTAGTCATTTTGAACATTTGTGTGCCTATATAAACAGCATGTGATGATATAACTGTCCCATTAAACGGAAGGCTTTACTTGCAAAAGGCAAAGGCAATTCCTCTGATGTTTGGTAATGCACTGACAAGCTTAAGTAAGCTGCTTTACTAGAGGTATCACCTAGGGGAAGATCCCATCTGTATCACCTAAACCCAGAAACCAACTGACAATTGAATGCTCTAAATGGGAGAGGACTTCTCTTTCACTTTCTTGGAGCAACACTTTGCCATCTGCCTAGTTTATGTGTGGAAGGACCTAAGGTCCAAACTGTCTTTCATTATTTAATGGACACTCAGTCACTGTTATGGAAGCTCTGAACATACTGTTCCTCCACATATGAAAAACTAATGTCCATAGTGATGGACCTCAAATAAATATGTGGATGGGTATGTACTCATGGCCATTCCTGATATGGAGAGACATAATTTGGAAGAAGTCTTCTGCTGTTGTAGTCTTTCACTATATATTTACTCATTCAGTCTTGTTCCATTTTAATTTGATTTTGTCTAGTGTAGAAATATTCGTGACTAAAACCTCCATCAGGAATCAGTACACATATGTTAAAAAAATGGAAGTTAAAGGAAAGCAGGTTTTGAAGTTGAGAGTCATATAACGAATTATCATGTAAGTATAGTGATTTCATGATGATAGGAAGGGGTATTATTGAAACTTCAGCAGGGGGGGCGCGAAAGGAGAATGAGATCAGTGTCTCTTTAAATGTGTCAGACAGGTTTCTTGAAAGCAGGATTATATCAGTCTCTGGATGCCAAGGTTTTATTTATAAAAATAAATCTTCTTCCAGAAAATATCACAAACTGGTGTCATGTTGTTGAGTGCTAATGGCTACATTAGCAGTTAGCTGCAGTTGTACATATGTCTGTCCATCTGCCTTATGACTTTATATGCGAGGAAGGTGCTGTGCATTAGTTACTCTATGTACAAGTCTGCTTTTAATGTGTGTAAAGATAAGGATTGCAGGTGATGGTGTTACACTAGGCTAAGAACACTCATTTATAGCTGGATAATGCCCCATGCTGTAGACATGCTTGTCCCTGCATAGGTGGGACTAGAGTTAAGACCAGGTCATAAAATGGATTTTATGGAATTATGGGCATCTGTTGTAGTTTTTTTTTTCTCAGTCAATATTACTATTTTAATTTATTACCATAATACCTTTTAAATTGGAAAAAGAACTCTTTTATTTGAGTGGCTTGGTCTATTTGTCTTACTCAAGGCACTGGAGTATTCTCCCAGGAGGAGGTCAAATTCTGCAAAACAGCATTTGCATATTCTTGTCACAGTTCAACTGCAGTTCGTTTTCCTACAGCTGGGGCTGCTTTTTCACTTGCCACAAGTAAAAAAAAAATCCCTTGTGGCAAGCAGTCAGCATGCAGATTCAAGCCTCAGCATGGCTTTGCACTGAATCTTCACATGAGGCCAGAATTTATAACAGAAAACTTACTGTTGCAGTGGGTAGAAGTACCTCACATAGTAACGAGGAGTTACTGTTATGGGAAAACATTGTTTATTCATTTCATTCTATTTCACTGTTTAGGGAGCCTCAGTCTTCCAGTCAGAGGGAATGGATATAGACGTGTTAGACAGATGCAATTTTGATGTAACACTTTGAGTAGCAAATGACTGTTTTGAAAATGTCTCCGATCCTACACAGTGTGAAAAATCTTCCTTATAGCCACCTGATGAGCATGCATGGAATTGGGCTTGCAAACGTATTCTGATTTCTAATGGTCAGTGAGAGAAAGGAGATAAATTTGCAGCTAATGCTATTTTCCATTAATGGTTCAAGCTTGCATATCCACATAAGTGTTTGTTCCAGCAGCCCAAGAGGCTACAAACATGAGCCAGTTTGCTGTATGTAGTGGTATATTCCTGCAAAGTTTTTGTACATATGTCTCTAATTCAGCTTCAGTTCTGCAGTCCTCTTTAGAAGAACATCTGAACATCTGGAATACAGATTTTAGCTATTGGACATTCATTATTGTCCAAGGAAAACTACGCTTTCTTCTGAAGATTTTTGCCTCACGCTTTTTGAAAACAAAGCTTTTGAGGGCAAGGAAAATATCTGGCATTCACTCTTTCAGCAATTTCTATTTGTCTGCTTGTAAACTGATTTTGCAGTGGTGGAGAACAGAAACAACTCTGTGGAAAACGTTGCCAGTGGTTATCTTGCCTGCATCGTTCACAGTCTGGCACAAATCTTTGTCTCTATTTCCCGTAACGGGATGGAGTTCACTCTCATTTCTTAACACTAGCATTGGCAGATGGCAAATCTCTTTAGTTCTTTATAAGAACTTCTTACTGTCTGGGGTAGGTATATGGCTTGTTGGCTGGTCCAGCTGTTTTGTAATCTTATCCATAAAGCAAAGTTTATCTTGCTTCAGGAAATAAAATAGATAAATTCTCCCTTTTTTGCAGAAATACAGGTCACTAACCTGTCTTCATGAAACCTTGTGCAACTCTGTCCTTCCAGGAAGATGTTTCTCTGTTGTTAGTCATCTTTTATGTAGTATGTGGTTTTCCCTTTGGAAGAAAACCACAACCAAACAACAGCAAAAAAGCAAAAGCTAAGCCTAAATGGTCTGCTTTTTTAATTTTAAGTCTTACTCTTATATAGTGTTAAACTTAGTATAGGTACTAAATATACTGAAGGATTCCAGTAAAATCATGTAGATCTCTTTCTGGAAACAGACATTTCCTGGCTGGCCACAATAAGGTGTCTGCTACTTGTAACACCACAGTCCTCTCTTCCATCAGATCAATTTAAAACTGATTATGTGAATCTAAGGCAAACCTGATGTAACAGGCAAGCTGCAGATAAAATGTGAAATGAGCATGCAGCATTGCCAGCTGTGGCACTTAAACACCACAAATATGTCTATCTTTCAGCTCTCTAATCCCCACAAGGAAATGTTTGGCTGGACTACTGTTAGAATAGATGCCCCTATTGTGGTCCTACATCTAATGGCTTTTCTTTCCATTTGCCAGCAGTCTGAACTAGTTCACACTCTTCTAGATACAGCTGTGATGCTTCATGCTGTCACTAATTTCTGTAAAGAAGGTGGTTAAGTGGGCATGTGCTTCCCATGATTGAGCATGGCTTCACCTGAAGATAAAGGGAAATCTTGATGGAAAGCAGAGGGAGTTGGCCTGGGGACACAGCTTTGTTAACTGACAATGTTAAATTAGGTGTGATGCCCCCATAGATGACTGAAACAGGGAAATTTTTGCAGATTGGTTTTGCGTGTTTTTTAGAGTTTGAATTAAGTTTGAACATGAATGCATTCAGTAGTTAAATCTTGTGAGGCAAAAGAATGTGTTGTAGGGCTTGGGGCATGATGGCCCTGCCCAGGTAACCATGAGCCTGAAGTCCTAAAGCATGTCCTCAGGTGGGGACAGGCTTCAGTGATACTAGAGATAAGGAGGAAAATCTTCACAATGAGAGTGTTGAGGAACTGGAGCTGGAACATTTTGCCCAAGGAAGTTGTGGATGCCTGGTCTGTGGAAGTGTTCAAGGCTAGGTCAAATGAGGCTTTGAGCAGCCTGTTCTAGTGGGAAGTGTCCCTGCCCATGGCAGGTGGGTTGGAACTGGATGACCTTTAAGATCCCTTCCAACTCAAACCATTTTATGATTTGTGCCTGGTGCAGCAGTTTGGTTTCAACAAACTGTGAAACAAGGACTAAATTTGTGGGCCCTCCTTTCCAAGGTCTTTTCCAATTCTCAGTACAGTACCTATTTTGAGGTGGATTTCTGCTCTTCTTGCTCATTTTCCAGGCAGCAACTCTGAAAGGTCTCTCTTACATTTCAGAGGACCTTTTTAAAATGTGCCAAGTTTAACAAAGTACAGAACAGGAAGTAAAACCCACAAAAACTTCAAAAACTCTCCAAAACCAAGACAGTTGTTTCCTGCTCAGCACTAATTAGGCCAAAGAATAATAGTAATAGTGGTAATTTAAAATAAATTTCTGTGTGTACTCATGCATGTAAGTAGGAATCTATTTCCTGCCAACACTTCTGCTAAGATTTCAGAACTTGCATGTTTAGAGAGAAAGAAGCTGTCTGAAATGAATTGATTTAAACATTCAGATGTACAATTGTAACAGTCTTTCTGCATTATTTGCCCTTAATGAAACAAACTGTCATTTGCTTCGTTTCTAGGCAACTACCAAAGAATGCTTAACCTTACATGGGGTCTCAAGAACCGCACTTTATGTTGGGTAAAGGATGTCTTTGCAATTAAACTAGCACAAGAGATCACATAGAAAATGTTTATTTCAACTTATTTTTAATTAGCATTTTTGCCTTATTTTCTGAGCACTATTTTTCTGTCAAATACTCACTTTGATTAACCAGTAGAATCATGTAAAGCATTGTATTTTCTCATTCTGATTATAATATATATTAAAGCAAGAAGTATTCCAGGCTACAGTGGTTATTGTGGGGTCATTTAGAAAGATTTTGATAGATTGAGGGTGGTCCCTCATACTGAAAATGGAAAGAGCCAGTAAGCAAAATATGATGGGCAATTTTAGAGGCTTCCATAGAGACTGGAGCCTCATTATGGATCGTGCAAGCTGCAGATGCCCATCTCTCAACAGACTACAGCCTGAATAAAGAAGAGATTGATGGAGAAATGAGGCATAGTAATGAGTGACACAACTTGCAAAAGGCTAATCTCCTCCCAAGTGCCAAACAGCATCTCATGAACTAAGGGAGGCTTTAAAAATTAATCCAGTCTGGCAGTGACTGAAATTACTTTTCACTTATTTAATGAAAAAAACATGTATGTGGTATTGAATGTTGCTGTGCTTCACGTTTGGCAGCATCTTAGATCAATTTTTGTGATTATATTAGAATCTGGTCAGCAACATGTTCTCTATCCATGCTGCTAAATGGTGCTTGATGACTAAATTGGCAAATGACTTCAACCTTTTTTTGGCAATTGACTAAAGTTTATGTTTTCTCATCACAACGGTGTTCACTTTGGCTTGGTGAAAGAGCTGATAAAGTGATGAAATAGCATGCAGTGATACGTGCTTTTTACAATTGCAGTCTGAAGATGGCTTACCCAACTTTGCCCAGGGTGCTTTGAACCTTGACAAAAACCCCTGGGAAGTCAGGGTACAGGTACTGGCTTTCATCAGAGACCAGTACCACTTTGCTGGGCCAAGAAGGTACTGTTTCTCACAGTGGGTACTTGGTTTGAAAGCAGGGCACATGGTAATGGAGAAGCTTTGTGGAGCATGACCACACTATCCCTTCTTATGCTAATAGATCCCAAAGTTAAAAATTTAATGAGATACCTTCCATTCTTTGTAACCAATGTTAGTCTGAATTTTCCTGCTGGGCTCGATGATCTGGTGGGTCTTTTCCAACCTGGTGATTCTGTGATTCTGTGTAATAAGGATAGATTTCTCGTGCAAGGTGACACCTTTTCCATCTGCTAGGGGTCATCTGACTCCCAAAACCCTGGCTTAAGTCAGACATCAAGCCATTGTAGCTTAGATTAACAACTATTTAAATGGAAACACTGCTAGATTTATTGTCTCTTTCCATCATAAGGAATGGCTACTCTGGGAAGGCAAGCAGGGTAACTGGTAAGATATTTAATGTTCCAAAGTGAAAATCACTAACAGCACCAGTAAAAGCTCTAGTATGTTTTCTTAACCAGTTCTCTTAGCCTCTGGAGGACATGGATGAAAAGCAGATAAAGGTTCAAGAGAAAATATTTTTCTTGGCACTTGTGATTAGATTATCCTAATTGGCGTGCTTTTCTACGAAGAGAAAATTTTCTGATGGCACTGCGTTCTCCAAAACCAGAAGCTAAGGCAGCCCTCCTCTCTTGATCCCTGCAGAGATGGACTTTGCTGCCTTATCTGTGCAAATACACAGACATGATGTCTTTTTTCTTCTAGCAGAAGTCATTCATGTAAGTTCTGCGCAACGTAACCTAAAGTGAGTAAGAGATTTGTCATTTTTGACAATAATTCACAGACTCAAAATAAAAACAACCAAACTTCTAAGCAGTGACTATATGAACAATAAAGCAAACACTCTTGACTATCTAACAGCCCATCCATCTTTTTAAATCATGTCAACAGACTTCAAATTGTTCACCAAGTTTTATTTTTTTCACAGAGAAGGAAATTATTTGTGATGGGATACAGTGAGGCATTGAACTTTGCAATTATTTATTACTTGGTCTTGATTTCTTGCACATTGCCACTTCATCATTTACCTGTCATTTGCTTTGGATTATGTGGTTTATTTTTTCTTCATAGCTATGTATATTGCACAGGTAAATTTGTAAGTTGAACTACTTAGCCTTTCTGTTTGTAATAGCATCCATCTTCTATCTGTAAAATTTGCAATAGTACTGTGCGTGCTTTTTTATTGTGGGCTAGGTGTGAATTCTTTCTTCTATCAAGAAGGACACGTTTATGTAGCCTGGCACGAAGCTTGCTGGAAAGGAGACAAGTCAGGCTTTTGTTTGAACTAGAAGACACATAAACAGAATTTTTTGAAATTGAGAAGTGGTGGACGGCATTGCAGATGGATGTAGAGTCATCAACATGGCAAGTAAGGTAGGCTTTGTGCCATAAGGTACATCTTACAGTGTAAGAACCACTCAGATGCAGGTCATTTCTGTGACACGGGGAGAGAGAGGTGACAGTGTGCTGTTTTTCCTCCTTTGTTGGTATTGCTGTTATAAATGAGTGCCCTAATTAGAACCGAGGGAATTTATGATATGAAAATGTGGTTACTATGGTTACCAGGTGCTCCAGCTCAGTTGGAAAGTGTCACTAATATAATGATAGCCCAAGGGTAAACACATGAGGTAAATGATGAACAAGGGCCCCTGCTCCAGGAGAAAATGTTTCTTTGTTATTTTTTTGGCAAACTAACATCTACTACTAGGATTCCTTTTCTGTCCTTCCATTTCTTCCTTCAGACCGGGTTTGGTTAGACTATAAGAAGCTCTGGGGAAAAGCAAGTGTAAAAATGAAGCAGCATTCAGAGCAAGGATAAACGTCTATTTACCTGCCTTTCAAAGCTCACTTCTAAAATCCCTCCCCACTCCTCTGCATGTAGACTACACAACAAGGTGAACTATTTGTATTTCCACAGGTTCAGAAAGAGTATTTTTCTTGTGTTTGTATTTTTTTCTCTCTTCACTCTCATTCGAGCAGTGACCCTTGCTTCCCATCAGCCTGTGGACAGGGAAGGGAGAGAATGAGCAAGGACTCCATCAGCTCTTCCCTCACATCTTGGGGCTGAGACTGGGGACATCACAGTGTCTCGCTGCTTCAGTCCAACTGCTAACATTAGCTGCCAGATGTGGGAGAATTCAGTGAGAAAAACGGCATTTCAGAGGGGCCAAGCCCACATATGGGGTTGGAGTGGTCACTTGCTAGGTGATGACTATCGGCAGGATTTACATAGATTATTCTGTTTGTTATAGGTAAAGGTAGAATTGTGAAGTCATTAATTCCTGCTGCAATTTCTCTGAAGTCAATGGGGTGACTACTGATTGATTTGACATAGATTTGCAGTCCTGAGTAATTACCTGCACTTTCAGAAAAAGTAGAGGAAGAGACCAAAAATCAGAACAGCTGCTGCTAAGGGAGGTCATCCCCACCACTTTAAATAATGCTGACCATGAGTTGCTCTCCAGTTTTGTAGGCATGCAAGAGGAGAAAGAAGCCTGAAGCATCCATATTCTGATCAACTGGAGATAAACTGCAAATATGCTTAGCAGTATCCAGCATGATACCTCCTGCTACTTATTTATGGAGACTGCAAAATTATTGCCTTATGATTCTCTATGTGAGTGTAGGGCTGGACTCTAGTGGTGTATAGAAAAGCAAGAGCCACAGCTGCAGCTGACCTGAGAAGGTCAGTATTAGCACTGTCACTGGCCATAAAAACTCCAGCTCCGCTCTAGAGTATGCTTCAAGGTGATGAACACTAAGATCCTCGAGCTTTATAGAAACAGAAATTGTTGCCTTTCCAATTTAGTCTCAGACACCTTGTTGAGGTGCTTTAATCAGACACCATAAACTCTATCTCGAGCCTTAGACAGAGATAGGAGCTCCAGAGAGCAGTCCGTTTCCCCGAATTTCTGCAGCTGACATCACCACCTCTCCTTTGGCAAATAGGCTTTCAACGCGTTTGCCTCAGCTAGGGTCTTGGTCACAGTCATCACTGCCTTGATGAACCTGGCCATCCTGAATGGCTTAAATTACTTTTGACGATGTTTTTTCTTTATTAACTAAAAGGTGATGTACTGACTCTATCATAAAGCATTCTACAGGAGGAGTAGATGTGCTGAGTGCCTCGATATTAGTGTAGCTTTATAAAAGGAAGCAAAGTGCCCCCCAAAAAACCCCAAAACATCTGATTAGGCAGGGCCTCATTTCTGCAAGTGTTTTCCTTTCTACCCAGAGCTTTTTGGAGTCCTGTGCTAGTGCCAAATGTAGTTGAATTAAATTCTCAGTGGAAGCAGCCAGGCAGGGATTATGCATGAATCTATGTCCACATGTGAGCTGCTGCTTTGCTTCAGGCTACAGGCATCACTGTAGCCGCACAGGACTCATCTGCTGTAGCCTGCTCTCCTGTACAGAGGAAAATACCAAGCTCATCCTCTCTGAAGATGGTTCTTCACTGAACATCCTGGGGTGTTGCTATAATCTAGCTACTGTTCCAAGTCATCTGCTGTTTGCAGTGAGGTGCAGGTTGCCCACTGCAGCTCATCTTTCCTGCAGTGGGCCTACTACAGCTTGCCCAAATGGAAGAAATACAAAATATCCAGAAAAAAAGTCTTAAACAATTACTAGGAAAGGAGGGGGGGAGGAAACAGGTGAGATGTGTGCTAAAGGTGAGGATGAAGTTTCTTGTACTGTTCTTACATACAAGAGATACGTGTGAAAATAAAAATCCTCAGAGATTTTTGCTGTTGTAGTGTTACTTAGACCACCAGTCTGAGTAGTAATCAGGTGCTTCACAGCTTATGTGTTCATTTGAATTATTGATCAGGATTGAAAATGTTCTGGTTTCCACCAAATAAAGGAAATTTGAGTCTATTTGTTTACATCAAATTTCAATTTTTTCATAATTTAAAATGCACATTGAAGAGTTAATTTTACAAAAAAATAAATAAATCTGAAAAAGCCAACAGTGCTTCCCTTTGCAAAATCTAGACATTGACTCTTTGAAATTCTTAGCATTATGAGTCTGTATGAATTCAGGAGCATTGAAACATGCATTTTGCAGGAGGAATGATGAAGGGGATAAATTCTTTAAAAATATCCAAACAGAGAAATTGTGCTTGCCTGCAGGAATCTTCAGTGATCTGTACCGTTGTGACAGCACCAGAGAAATTGCGTCTTCCTCACCTTTTTAAGGCCAAGGGCAACTGCTGTGTGCAGAATCTCCAAAAAAAAAAAGTGAAACCTGGTGCTCCAGAGCTCCCTTTCTTTTCTAAGCTGATTACATAGATTTCTCCCTTCCATAAATTAATACTCTAATTGTAATGCTGGTTTTCTTTTTTCTGCAAAAATACAACACACAGCCTTTGCCTGGTTGTAAGTTTCTCCCTAACTGCCTAGGCTAGTTCCACTGTTTGAATTTTGGATTGGGCGGGTGGTATGAGCCAATCTTTTATGCTTTGGGGTTTTAGTGAGAACCAGCTGCCAGACTGTGGGTGAGCTGTGAAAACACTCTGCTGTAGAACTTGGCTATTTCTCTTGGCCACATCTTTAATGCCAAAACAGTGCAGGAGCATTCTAGCTCTCCTGTGGTCTGTGAGCCTTGAAACAGTTGTCATGGCTCAGATTGCAGACACAACAGAAGCAATTTTTTCGGTATAGTTTCTATACAGTTTGCTCTTGCAGAATTTTTTTGGAAGTGCAGTTTATGTGGCAGCCTGCTGTTATTTTCCCTCTTTGAAAGACAAAATTCAAGAATTCTTCAAGATCCAAAACATGTTTTTTCCCACTGGTAGATGAACTGGTACTGTAATACGGTGGACAAAGGTTACTATTAGAAGTCAGTAAAGCAGTTTTGCAGCCTAACAAGTTTTCCGGGGTAATGTGGAGTACAGGCTGACAAGCCTGATCACTAAAATTGGATGAGTATATACCTTATTTTCACACCTCATGTTAGCACCAAGTTAACATGCCTGATTTTGAAAAAAAAAAAATAAAGCTAGCTGGAAATGATCTCCCAGCTGTAAAAGTGTTCAGGGTGTCAACACTTTGAAACTTGAAGACAGGCAGAGCTAGGGTTCTGCAAAGTCCTCCCTTACATCTGCTAACATCTGCTTTTCCTCATGCATTTTGGGCCTCATGCATTTTCCAACTGGAACACAGAGTTACTCTTGGGTGGTGTTTTCAAAATCAAGACAGTTCTTGATGTAGATGTCCTTAATTCTGAAAACCACTCTAAGTCAAGGATCTGGTTGCTTGGATACACAGAACGACCTGAATAGAGCCACGAGTTTGTTATGCAGGGCTCCTGCAGGCATGGTAAGGACCTTTTTCACCACAGCTGTTGTGAGATTAAAAAATGATGCCCTTTTTTGCCTTTCTTCTGAAAGTTTCTTGAAGAAATGAGCTCAGGCACACAGAACTGTCTTGTTCTTCCATCTCCTTCCTATTGTATATTACTTTTGAATCTTTTGCCACTTCTAACAAAATTTAACACAAGGATGAGCAGAAGTAATTAGAAAGGTGATCAGAGTGAGATCCAATATTGCTCCCACCAAAAGGGCACCACTGATTGCAGAGACCAACTTACATCTTATGAGACATCAGCAAAGCCAGCCAACAGGCCGGAACTATGCATTCCTGCATAGTTCCTGTGATGTTACTTCTCACTGAGTGACTCACTTTCAGAAGAGATAATTAAAACCAAGAAAAAAATCTTAAAATAATTGTATACCTCACCTGTAACAATACAGTAACTATGAAGTAATATCTCTGGAGAAACTATGTCTCTATTGGACGAGTCAACATGAATGACTCTTTGCAAGGAGACTTTGGGTTAAGGTTTGGGTTTTAGGTTCCCATGGTAGAATTGTCTCTGTGGAGAGTTGTCCTAGACCCACTGTGTGATGATCAATTGTAATGCATCGTTTGTTTTGTATATTCTATTATTACACTATCGTCTCTCCCTTTTGCTGTCCTATTAAAATGTCTTTATCTCAACATGCAAGTTCTGTGGGTTTTCTCCATTCTCCACCCCATTCCACTTTGGAGGTGGGAAGGTGAATGAGCAGCTGTGTGGTGCTTAGTTGCCAGATGGTGTTAAACCACAACAGGGGCTTTGAAGAAGGGTGGGGACAAAGTTTTAGTAACTCTTGTAATAATAATACAAGAGATAATGGTTTTAAACAAAAAGAAGGTAGATTTAGTCTTGATATGAGTAAGAAATTTTATGCAATTAGGGTGGTGAAACAGCTGAATAGATTATCCAGAGAGGTGTTAGATACCCCATCCCTGGAAATGTTCAGGGTCAGGTAGAATGGTGTTCTGAGCAACCTAGGTAGTTAATTATAACCCTCATTGTGAAGAAATTCCACCTTATGTCTAGTCTAAATCTGCCCCTCTCCAATTTATAGCCATTGCCTCTAGTCCTATCTCTACATGTCCTTGTAAAAAGTCCCTCCACAGCTTTCTTATAGCCTCATTCAGGTACTGGAAGGCCCCCGTAAGGTCTCCTCAGAGCCTCCTCTTCTGACTGAACAATCTTTCTCAGCCTGTCCTCATAGCAGAGGCGCTCCAGCCCTCTGATCATCTTTGTAACCCTCCTCTGGACCCATTCCAACAGTTCCATATCCTTCTTATGTTGAACATTCCAGAACAGGACACAATACTCCAAGGGAGGTTTCACAAGATAGGAATAGAGGAGCAGAATCCCCTCCCTCAACCTCCTGGCCACGCTTCTTTTGATGCAGCCCAGGATATACTCTTCTGGACTGCAAGCACATATTGCAAGCTCATGCCAAGCTTCTCATCAAGCAGAACCCCCAAGTCGTTCTCTGCATAGGGCACAACAACCCCATGCAGTGCTACAGACTAGGAGAAGTTTGGCTAGAAAGCTACCTGGAGGAGAAGGACCTGGGGGTGCTGGTAGACAACCATCTGAACATGAGCCTGCAGTGTGCCCAGGTGGCCAAGAAGGCCAGTGGCATCTTGGCTTGTACCAGAAACAGCGTGACCAGCAGGTCCAGGGAGGTTATTCTCTCTCTGTACTCAGCACTGGTGAGACTGCTCCTCGAATCCTGTGTTCATTTCTGGGCCCCTCACCACAAGAAGAATGTTGAGGCTCTGGAGCAAGTCCAGAGAAGAGCAACAAAGCTGGTGAGGGGGCTGGAGAACAGGTCTTGTGAGGAACAGCTGAGAGAGCTGGGGTTGTTTAGCCTGGAGAAGAGGAGGCTGAGGGGAGACCTTATTGCTCTCTACAACTACCTGAAGGGAGGTTGTGGAGAGGAGGGTGCTGGCCTCTTCTCCCAAGTGACAGGGGACAGGACAAGAGGGAGTGGCCTCAAGATCTGCCAGGGGAGATTTAGGCTGGACATTAGGAAAAAATTCTTCACAGAAAGGGTCATTGGGCACTGGAACAGGCTGCCCAGGGAGGTGGTTGAGTCACCTTCCCTGGAGGTGTTTAAGGCACGGGTGGATGAGGTGCTAAGGGGTGTGGTTTAGTGTTTGATAGGAATGATTGGACTCGATAATCCGGTGGGTCTCTTCCAACCTGGTTATTCTATGATTCTACGAATATCATCAGGTCCCCTGTTCAGGTTGCTCTGGTGGTCATGAACTGGTTGCAGGGTGTAGACTATGAAAGGTCCCTTCCAGCCCAAACTGTTTGTTGCAACCCTGACTTTACTCTATTCTATGATTGTATGATCACTATATACTATTTACCAGTGGAGCAAACTGGTAATAATGGGTATAAAGGGTACAGCTATATGAAAGGTGTTAAAATTAGCTTAGTCATAATTTTCTTGATTTTTCTGTTCCTTGAATGTTTAATATTTTTTTCTGATGGTCATCCTATGGCACATATTTGAAGTAGAATTAGTAATTACTCGTGGATCAATGGGAATTGTAATGAAGAATGTGAGCTCAGTGGAATGATGCGTCTTATCCACATACTTCTAAGCTTATGTCAGGCACAGTCCAATCTAAAACTTGGTTTCAACTTCTTTCTCCTCTATGGTGCCCTCTAAAATGCAGATATGAGAATGAGATTATCATACAAAAATATTTCACGTTTTGTTTGTCAGGATTAGATTGCTTAGAGTCGACTGGAAGTATTGGTGAGTAGTGTATAGCTATATCAGGTTGTGCAGCTACTCACTGAAACTACAAACCAGCAAACTTTCCCCCTGTGTAGACAAATAGGATTAAAATACAGCAATATAGAGACATCTAGATTATCACGATAGAAGAATGGGACATCTTGTCAAAAATTCAAGGTGGAGAAAGTAAATGGTATACGGCATGTGAGGAAGTGATTCCTGTCAGACCTCCCATAAACTGTGGGCTGCACCTGTGTGAAGAGATTAAACAGTAGCAGAGAGTAGTTTTTGGGTCTCAAGGCCAGCTGGCAGGACTTGACCTTGTCCAGACTGTTAAACTCCTTCAGCTGAGCTGCATGCCCACATAGAAACTGCCTGCTGGACACAGTTCCTGGGCTTTGCTAATGGCTGGGCTAATGACTTGTTGGCACAGGCTGAAACATGCTGGAGTTGGTCTGCAAATGTAGAGTAGCTAACTGTCAGGCTGTCATGGCCAGAAGCGATTTCTGACACTGTGATTTTTACTTGTGCATCTTAAGACCGCCTATCTGGCCCTGTATACTTGTGTTTACTTATCTGTTATTTCAGGGTTCAGAATTATCTTTACATGAGAAATTTGATGTGGTGTGAGAAAAGTGCTTAGCCTTTGGGAGGAACTTAAAGTCTTCTCTGACTTTCTCAACCTGGCTTAGGCAAATCTTTATCAACCTTATTAATGATATCAGATGTCAATGGAGCTGGGAAGTTGGTTAGCAGTAGTGACAACTCCTGTTTTGCAAGTCAGACTTGTGTCACCCTTTGGAACTGGCAGCTCCTTTGCCACTGGGAGAGGGCAAGTGCTTTATAAAAACTTGCAGGTAGTGTGAAAGAGCATCACCTAGAAGATGCTTTTTTATTGCCCCCATCAAACAGTTGTCTTTCAAGATGTGTCCTAGATTTTAACCTATTGAACAAGAACACAGCGTATCAAATGGAAAACACACGGTTCACTGCTTTCAGTTTTGATAGCATCAGGAAGGTCAATCAAAGATTAATGGGTGTAACTATTTTCTAAGCCTATCTATAATGCTTTTAGCTTGGTTTTCAAAGGAAACGAGGCATGTATAGTAATCCTTTTCTGCTTTTTTCCTTCCCGGTAATTCTTACTCTGAAAAAATCTGAACAAATCTGGCAAGTATGTCGATTCTTACAAGTTTTGTCTAGTGACATACAGGAGAAAGTTTGTCAGTGTTCTCAGTGAGGAAACATGGTGATTGAGCTCAGCAAAAGACAAGCAGAGACTGCACAAGAAAGAGGGCTTATATAAACACCACAGGTGAAGGAAGACCTTCATCTTGAGTTTTCCTCTTCATCATCAGAGACCTTTAAGAACGTAGGGTTCAAAAACTGCTTTTCAGGTACTCTTCATCACACCTCCATCTTTTATTCCAGAATAAACATTTTGCAAATGGGACAAAGTAAATAAAAGCTATGTGGGAAGGTGGAGGCTAGTGTTCACAACTCTATCTTGGTATATAAGAGCAGTAGTTGCTAGAAAAGGAGGGTTGCATCGTCAGGCTTTATTATCTGCAGGTAGCACTGCTTGATCCAGTAAGCTGCAAAGAGATCCAGCTCCTTGATTCTGCAAAATACTGTGTACTCACACTGCCACTTATTCACAGTGGAAACAGATATGAACAAAGAGATGTAATTTTCCCAGACTGGAAGATTTTAATACACCATTTTTGAATGTGTCCTGTAATTTCTGGGATTTCTCATGTTTCATTTGGAATGATGTCCTAAATGCAAGGCCAGGGCAACAGAGCTGCATGAAAACCTTCAGATAGGTTTCAGGAAGGAAGAAGACAGTAGTCAGAGATATGGCTTTGTTTTACATTTTTTTTTTAATTTCCTCTTTTATTCCTTTCCACGTGTATCTCAGTTTTTCCAATGTCTTCCAACCATCTGTCATTTCTCTCTTTTCCTGCAAGTCCTCGGCTGCTTACTTTGTATTATTTTTCCTTCTCTCTTTTTCTCCCTATTACTTTGTTTTTCCAGGTAAATCTTGTTTATGTGTTTTGAGCCTTCTTGGTCAATTTAACTCCTTCCCAAGACTTTTCCTTCTCTTTCTTTCCCCCCCCCTCTGTGCTTTGCCTCCTTTGTGTCTGTTGATACCCACTGAATTAAAACACTGCAACTCAGGTGGACATCAGACTTCCCTGGGTACTGAAGAGAACATTCATTTGATGAGGATCAAATGAAGACTAAGCTCAAGCACCTGTAGTCTAACTGATACAACATTACATCTCTCCCTGATCATGGCCTGACTTTTCTGCAGCCCAAAGGGGTGTGTAGAGTCGGGTGCCTTTAGAATCAATTGTCTTTAACTGGAAATAGCAGAGTAAAGCTCCATCAGAGCAGAACTATGGCTACTCAATTCCATTAGACAAATGAGTGTTGTATTTGCAGTACAGTGAAACTAGGTATGCTAATGGCACACAGATCCAAGAAGCACAATGAATATGAGCACTTGCTTTCAGTTATTTCAGTTTGCTATTATTTTGGACCTTTGGCTATGAATGAAGTTCAAGCCAAATTGGACACAAATAACCCAGAACCACATGTATGTCTCAGATAAAATTTTTAGTAGAGCCACTAGCTTCATGCAGCTTAAATGGGCCATCATTAAAGATCTGCCCCTAAGTGCCAATACTACTCTTCCTGCCTCCGTGCTGCTTTACATCTGAGTGTACATAGCCATGGCACTGCTTGATTGCCACTGTACACTGGCTATATGGGTTGCTTTCCTGCACAGAACTTTGTGAACACACCGAGTGATTGCTGAAGTTTAATTAATAGGACTCATGACAGCGGGGACTGATGTTTACTCTGTCTTGAATACAGCATACAGGTAACAGTGGGGAGGCTTTTCTGTATTGTCCTTCAGGTGACCTTTCACCTTCACGCAGGAGGAAGGCTCATTCAACTGCCTACTCATCAGCAATGCAGGAGGGCTCTGAAATTACAGGCATTGGCCACAAGGCATCTTTTTCAACCAATTTCTGGATGTAGGGGGCAAAATGACAGTAAAAAGAAATGCAAGAGTTTGTATGGGAAAAGTTAGAAGACTAGATGTCTTCTGTTCCAGATCTTGGAGCTGTGTAGCTTTATGTGTCTGTCAGTAATCAGGAGCTGGGAAAGAGCCACTTCTCTGTAATTGTCCCTCTAATTTTCTTTAATTGAGGAAATGGCTCTTTTTGTGGATGTTTCTCTGTTGGACAGGTTAGTGCTACAAAAGGCTGCTTTGGGCAACTTGTGCAGTGCTCAAACGAATGGGAGAAGAAGAGACTCACATTGCATGGCATTTATTCATGGCCTCCTCCTTAAGGGAGAGGTTAGTATATCACAGCATTAAAGACAACGTGATCTTGCCCTAAATCAGTGAAATTTAGGAAGAAATTTAAATTGATTTCCTCAGACGATGTATGTTCATTTCCTATCTGCTATATTTTCCCCATCACAGAGCTCTAGCACTGTTGATACATATGATCTAATGGGTACACCAGAGCCAGCAGCACGATGGATTTTAATATCACAGAGAGAGTACTGAGTGAAGCACAAAGATCATTGGATTTCTTTGCACAAAAAATTTTAGAATGACCACCAACTGAACCTTCCCTCTCATCTTTTAAGTCTCATGTGTTGAACACTAGAGATGCATGTTTTACATTGCGCCATCAATAGATCTTGAGGCTGTATTTTTGTGTAGCATAGGTACATGTATCTGAGCCTGGTGGGCCTGGGTGTACCTAGCTCTTGCAACCCGTACCTCCAAGAACTAAGAGCAGGAGCATACTTCTCAAAGGCAAAGCAAAGGTAACTTGGCACTTCAGTGTAATGCTGGCTGAGATAGAGTTAAGGATGTGGTCACAGAGGAATTCCAGTGTATAGTGGATTCAGATCATGTATATGACCTCTTCCAGGTGTGCTGCTTGCAGCGTTGCTGTGTGACAGTAGCTCAGATCAGTTTGGTTCAGTTAAGATTTAGTGTGGAGTTACTTGGCTTAGGAGTCCAGCTAGTGCTGTTTAATGGTTTTCACTGAAAATCCTGTAAGCAGAAAAAGGCAGGACTTGTTTTCTTTTTCCCTTTCCCTCACTACTTTCCACAGGCAGGTTATTTTCTCAAACTGGAGCAAAACACTACATCTTTAAGGCAAAAAAAAAAAAAAAAAAAAAGTAAAAATCCCCCAAGATTTAGAAGCTGAAGAAACTCTTCCTTTGCAGAATAAATTGCCTTTAAGAACAACCAAAATTATTGCTAAGCTTTTAGTTAAAATATTGCTTGTTACAGCACAATCTCTTGTGATTGCAGAGTCTTTCCAGTATCTGCAGTTGTTGGAGGGCAGGTATCTAGCAAACAGCACAAAGCAGCAACATATTCATTAAATATCCTGGCAAGGGTACACTTGTGGCTAGTTCTAGATCCCAAAGATAGTTTTTCCTTCATTAGTTCCTCCATTTCTGCAGGCATTACAAAGGGGGTTATCACATCCATCTTGGTCTAGAAATAGTCTAATATTTATTTGCCAAAATGATAGTTTAAAAGTAGTAACTAGCCTAAAAGGCATTCTCTCAATTGAACAAATATTTGTAACAGTTTTCGTGTCTCCTGCAAGATATTTCTCATTTAAAAAACAATAATAAAAGAGCTGAAAGCAGAACTGAAACTTTGTGTAACCCAGTGAGTGTACAGACAATGATATTCCTTTATGTGTCCTTCTTTTACACTTTTCTTTCTCAAAAATATCAAAAGAGGAAGACAATAAAAACAAATACTTTATAGTAACTGCACTGTTTGAAATGAGTGAATATATATAATGAATATATAATAATGAATATAATGTTAGGGCTGTGTCCTGTATGTAGCTTCGGAGCTGCTACTTGAAAATTTGGTTTAGTTAATGTGGTACAGATGTCTGGAGTTACTTGTATGGCGACGTCCTTAGGGGTTCTTTCAATTAAAATACTACAGTATAAAATCAAATCATTAACCGTTTGGGATGAAATCCCAGCTCCTAGGTAGTTCATTAGAACAAAAACCTTAATGTAGAACAGAACTGTATGAATACCATGTTTTTTTGTTCACATGCCAAAAAAGGTAATTAAAACCTCTGATTATTGCCAATGAAAGGAAGGACGATCACAGTGTGTTGAAAGAACTTTATTTCACCCACTGGAAATTTGAATTTTAAACATAACATCTTGAAATTTAAATTCTATTTGCAATTACAAGAGTGGAAAAGAACCTCCTGACTTTTTTCAAAAATACCTAAATAAACTGGGTACTTGCAGTATGGGTCCACTCCTTTCTTCCTCCCCTACTCTTTCTTTTTGTCAGCATCATCATGAGTTTGCCACTTTGGCTGTGTTGGGCTATCTAAGTGAGCCTGGCTCATGTGAAGCCTGACACATCTCAGAAGACATTCTTTCAAAAGTGCTTGTGATCACCTGGTCACACTTAAAATTCATTCTTTTCTCAGTTTCTTAAACTGTACTTTTATTCTTCTTGTTTTTACCTTTGGAAGACAAATAGCCATTGTAAAGCCAGACTATGCTTCTTTATTTGCCTTAAACATTTTGTCTGAAGACTGCCGATTTGTGTGTTTTGCAGCACCAGCTCATCTGTGGCTCTGGGTTCAGTGGAAGGAACCATGCAGGTAGCTCTCACTCCCGTACTCTCATGCTCTCTCTTGACCACTTCAATCAGACTAGCCTGGACCACATGGCCTCAAAGAAGCTGCTGTTGCCACTAAGTGTTCCCAAGAACTGCTGCTGCCCTCTATGTGGTGATTTCTTTCCTTCTCCTTCTCTCTCTTTCTCTCTGTCTCCCTCCCGTTACCTTATGCTGTGCATGTTGGATGAGATCTGAGTGACCTGGGCTGTGTTCGGGGATTTGGGTAACTTTGGGTAGGTGCACCCCCATGTCTCAGCTGTGCACCCTGGTATTTTGGTGTGCTTAGGTTTGCCAGAACCAGAATAAATATTGCTTTTGAATTTCATCATGGCAGTGACCTTCTTAGCCTCTGGATTGCTGCACGGATAAATGAACCCACCCACTTCCCTCAGTCAAGCCAGGACATGAGCATGTGGCTCGTGGGTCTGGGATGGGACAGCCATTAATAACTTATACATTATACATAGAGACAAAACAATAGCTTCCCATAAGATCATGAAATCCCTCATAAAAAAGTTTGCCTCCAAGCTGTCCAATGTGCTTTTATAGGATTATTCTTTACTGTCTAAGTGAGTTTCTGTAGCATCACTGCTCTTGAATCCCTGGGTGCCTCAAAAATGGTGCTCTGAGACATGAAGTGAGGGGCTATTTCGCACTCTTCTGGAAGCTTTTTTGGTGTGAATAGAAATGGGCCAGATGTACTCCTCTCCACTATTTTATGGTCCTGTATATAGGAAAAGTGCTGTTGATGGCATAGCCCAAAAGAAAATTATGTTCCTTGGTAGTGCAGCCCTTCAATATCAGGCAAGGGTAGAATTGAGAATACTTCCAGGGACTTGCTAACAACTTACCTTCAGGGGAGAGATATGGTATGCTAACAGTGCTATTACTGACCAGTGGAGATACCTCCATGCTTGACATTTTTTTTTAATCTGAATTTGGACAAAAAGGACTCTGGCTTAAACCTCAAAGAGGAAGGAGTTCTTTTGATAAATCCTTATGTTTCTTAAATTTCACATAGAATTTTTAGCAGGGATATTAGCTGCTTTTGTGGCAAAAAGCAGAAAGTTATGTTATGACAGTGTTTGGTTTTCATCTGATCTTAGGTCTTTTTCTTTTATGATAATAAAAGTTAGTGAGTTTTCCCACATCTTTGGTTTCATCAAGTGATTCTCAGTGCTCTGGGATGCAGGCTTCTGTTACCAGAGAGGTTCAATTTGTCCCTCATGTGCGGCTCTAGCAATATTTTTATGTGTTTGCTTTCATGACAAGATGGCATGTGAAAAACAATCTGGAAACCTTCCAGCAAAGTAGTGCAGAAAGGAATCAAATTAATCGTTGTTACTTACGGGCAAGTGTCAGTACAGCAACCTAATTCTCACTGATGGCAAATGAAATGTAAATGTTACGAGTGATGATGTTGTTTGAAGGGATAAAATGAAGCTTTGCTCTGACTCCCCAACATGCCTTAATTTCCAGGCAGAAGAGACCTTTGCCCACCTTAAGACATGTGCCAAGCACAACCTAGGAGACTGGAAAGACCGCTATCCTCAAAACAGTGGTTTTGTCATTCATAGGTCCATTCCATGAAAAGGAACAGTAATCAGAAGGTGTTGCTAGTGTTTGGTGGGATGGTTTGACTGTAACATCATATTTTTGCTGTTGCTGGGTCCAGTGCTGGGTCTTGCAAAGTTCTTCCAGCAGCATCAGAGCAGTTTGAGTTGTTTTTAAAGGAAATGTGGTAGTAGAATAGCATCCTGATTTGGCACATATCTGTGGAACAGATTGCTTCTGCATCCAGATAATTTCATTCACTTGCTTTCAGTCCATGCTCTCATCTCTTTAAAATGGGCACTATAATGCTGCCTCATTATGCACAGACTTTATGGGAGAGGTTCAGTAATCATTATGAAAAGGTTAGATGTTTCTGTGAAGGGCATCGATAAATGAGTCTGTAAATAAATAGACTGGAAGCCTTTAGGAGAGGCTAACAACTTATTTATCTTTTATCCTGCTGTTTGCATGGGATTTGTAAAAGCACTAGTATACTGCTAATTAGTTTAAAGCTCAAGTTTTGGTTTGGGGGCACTGAGACACTGCTGAGTGTAGGAATTGGCTTGATACAAGACCTGACCAGCGCTAAGCTCATACCGATGCAGAGTGCAGTTCTAAGACATCTGTGCTAAGCCTCACTAGGGCTGCATTTCTTAATTGGGAAATGCATGTGCTTTATTGAGTTGATACTAGCTGCAAAATATATCCTCAGTAACAATGTCACACCATTTCTATCTGCTTGGCTTGGGGTAAAAAGCAATTGTTAGTAATGCTGTTTATTGACTAGTCTGAATGTTGCTGGTTGTTTGGGTAGAGTTCAATAGTGTGAGATCTGGACTTGAAACACTCAGCTGCCTAGCAAGAAGCTGGTTTCATTCCACACAGTAGTGGTGTTTAAGACAGGTAGTAAGAAACACCTCATTTGCTTTGAGGTCATTCCACTTTTTATGGGGGAAGACACTCATGATTTCTATGTATACCAATGGGATGGTTACTTTCATTTGCCATCTGCCTGCACAATGGGTTTTGGCTGCAATGGAAACAGCCATAGTGGAGCACAAAGGCAGATTCAGTGCTGAGCGATTGCAAGAGATGGGGGAAGCCTCACTGTGTCTGAGTGGATTCCTCTTTAAAAGGCTTCTCTCTTGGTCAGCTTTTTTTAAGTCACTTCAGTATTGCTTAGCTTTCTGTCACATGAGATTCAGCACTTCTGGGTGCAGGTTTCAGTGTGTCTGACACCTGGTCCTTAATACACAGCTCCTTAGAAGATCCAGTCAGATTCCTTGGCCCTTCACTGGAGACTGAAGCAGAGAAAAGCTGCTTTACTTGAAATGGAGGACATAGAGTGCCTCCTCCTTTTCTCTCTGGTCAAGGAGACTGGAGTCATAAAGGGAATTCAGTCACAAAGCAACCTGGTGTTCTCAATCTGGCCTCTCCAGGTTGTATATCTGCTTAGGCTTCTGACTGTTCCCTGTGTCACACAGTTCAATGCCAGGTAAAGAGAGAACATGGCACAGTCTCATTTTTGTCAGTCTTCTGAAAGTATTCAGCCAGACTGGGTGTTTATTTTCAATCTAGATGAAGTAACTGAGTTAGAAGAGTGGTCTTTGTCTTTGACAACCAGGTTCCCACTTGGCTTTGTTTTTATCAGCAAGTCTGAAGGGAAGAAGCCTCAAACCTTTAGTGGCTTCATAACAGAGAGGCTCATTTCTACCTGCTGGGGTTGCACAGGATGGTACTAAGTGTTGCAATCTCTGCAGGTGGAATTTTAATGATTGCAACTTTTTTTCTGCTGCAGCCCTTCCTTTCAGAGAGGTGAGAAGCACATGTGTGTCCACGAAGAGGAAGAGCAAGGACTACTTAAAAAGGGAACTGCACTGATGCACTAGGAAAAGAAACCATGAATCTGCAGACTTTATTCCTCACCGCAAGATGAGCAATCTTAGGAAAGCAAATTTGATAAGTGACTTATTTTGTCTTCAGTCCATAGTCTCTTCTTATTATCTTAGAATGCAAAATGTTCTTCTATTTCAGCATTTACACTGCTTTGATCGGGCTGGAGAAAACTACAGGGTATCCCCTTTTTCGAGTGGGCCACTAAGATATTTCAGCAGAAAAGCAGAAAGCCACTCCAAAAACAATGAGGCAATAGGAGCTAGAGCAAAAGGTACAGCCAAAGAATGCCTGCTTTCAAGAGGGTTCCCAACCTGGTGCTAGTGTAAAGAATTAAAGAGCATGTTATCACACTACTAGTTAGTCAAGCACCTGGCTGGTCCTCCACAGCACCTAGAGCAAGCATGTGTTTAGAGTTCAATTTCTACAGACTGGCAGTACCCAAATTGATATTGTATGTATTAATTCTGCAATATGGGACCTTTTCCAAGTGGTGCATCCAGTAAAGCAGTATTATTCTATGTAAGATAAAGCAATATGCAGGTCTCCTCACTTTGCTAGAAAAGCATAGAGCTGTGAAGAGCCTGAGTTTTGTCCCCATCTGGCTGGACACTGCATGTGGCCTCTCAGTAAGATAAAGGACTCCATTTTAATGACAACTTAGTTGTTTAACCTCTTTCTTTTTGCCTGGAGGTCTCCCCTTCTCCCCTTCCCTCCCCCCACCCCCAAAATGCTTTGTTTCCCCCAAAATGCTTTTTTTCCCCAAAAATGCTTTTCTCACAAGGGACCTTTCCATTTTAATTCATGCTGGCTTTCTGAGAAGAATTCAGACGTATCATGAGGTTGAACAAGCTGAAGACGATGGAGATTTTCTGGATGAATAGATCATCAGGATCCTTAGATGCTTACAGCAATCCTCTCCTGTCTTTCTCACATAGGCTTAGTCTCCTGGGGTTTATCCTGAGTCCGGAGCAAGGAAGTGGTAGCTCCTCTTTGCAACACTAATCACCACAGAGGAATAGTGGATCTTCCCTGAAAAGAAACAACATATTTTTGGAAGCAGAGAAACAAAGTGACCCAATGACTGCTGGAACAGACTTTCTGTTCAAGCAGAACAAAATGTTTTTGCCAACATAATGCTGCTTTTCTTTGGGAATCTCTAATAACAAGGTTTATAGTCATCCCTTGCTGAAAAATTGTCAGCTGTCCAGGCTCCATTTGCAGGTGTTAGTATGTGTGTCAATGTGAGTTTTCCAGACCAAGCCTAACACCAGATAAAAATGTATGGAGGCAGGTGTAGATGGGACATTACATTAGCTGGACTTTCATTCACAATGTGTTGTAGTTGTAGGGATCATTTATACAAGCCCTAGTTTTTCCTAGTTTTCCTTACAGCCCAGGTGCAGTAAGAAGAATTAAAAGAACCTAAGAAATAGTGATGGTGGGGTTTTTTTTAATTTTATATATATAGTATATATTTATGTGTGTATATATATGTATAAAATTGTTTTTTTCTTCTAGTAAGCTTGTGAAATGAAAGCAGTCTCCTCAACATATTTCCCGTGCTGCATTTTTTTTCCAGTAATACTGGGAAGACATGTAATCACTTTTTCTCCCCTTTCGAAGCAGTCATTAAAGTGTTGCCTCACTACAAAAATGTGTAAGAAGGATGAATTCAGTCATACACGTGAAGAGGTCAGCTACTCAGTATTACACTCACTGTCCAAGCTGTGGCCTGGCCATGGGAGATGCCAAGCAGCTCCTATCAGCCAAGGTATTCCTACATAAATTATAATATCTTTTTTGTCTCATGTCACATGGTGTTCAGCTTGGTGTTAGCTGCAGCCTTTTAATTTTTCTAAGAGGTTTTTTTACATTTGCTAAAGGAGAAGTGGGGATATTTGTTCTGTAAGTGCCTGCTCAAAACAAAACATTTCATCTGTGTTTATAGTTCCTTCTTTCTAAAATGGTTGCTGTTATTTTTGTCTCATTATTCATAGACCTTTGGAGGATTAATTAAGCAATGGTTGTGAACAGCCCAGATTTCTTATTTAAAGGTTCCAGATCAGCAAGATAATGAATAAATATGACAAACAGATTTAGCCAGGGCTTACAGTGTATTAACTTCATCTCATTTCTCATTAGTTTGGTATCAAGCTTGTCTTTCAGTTTGCTGGAGTTGCACGGTATATAAATATGTGCTTTCAAAAGCAAGTTGGTAGATTCTAGGATTTATAAGTACTGATGGCTGAATGTCACTCCCACTTGTGTCATGACATTTCACACTACAAAAGAAGAAAGTTGCAGCAGATGTGTAGCATCCCAAAATCATTGTCATCAGCCTTTTTCCTTCCATGGTTCAGCCTTTCTTTTAAGCACTATTGAGGATAGACACATCTCTTTTTCCCCATTGGCTTGAACCTACTTGGGACATAAACACTCTGAATACATAAAGGCTAATAGCTAACTGTCATTTTTATGCTACTTTTTTTTTTTAAAGTCCTGCCTTTTACATGTGCCTTTATGCTGTGCCTTGAGGTGTGGTCAGAGGTTATGCACTTCCATAGCCTTTGACTGAGTTGTCAGAGCTGTATATGGTTCAATTCTATGAATTAGCTGCTCTGATTCTTTCTAAGGCCTGGCAATGAGCAATAAATATGTTAAGTGTCTCTCAGAAGTGAAGCACACCTCCTTCTTTTCTCTGCAAAGATCATTATGTTTAAGAAAACAAAGAAGAAGATACTTGCATGTGTTTTTGTCTTACTGAGGTTGAAGTGACTCTTCTTGAAAGCAGATGTGCAGAGACCAATCCAGGCTATTGATTTTTGACTGAAGTTCTTTTGTTCCAAGGGAGAAGGTAATTCATCCTTAAACTGTAGTTGTTTTAGACTCTGGAAATCTGTATAGTAAGGTGAAAAGTAATGGCTGCCCTAGAACTTCATATAAGACTGCATCCTCACTGCAAAAATCCCTGTTGTAGCTACAGAACAGGTGATATATCATCAACTCTGAGGAGGATTTGTCCTGAAAGGGGGTTCCTCTGTGCTTTTTCTTGCAAGCTTGCACCTTGGAGGAGAGCAGCCAAACACTGGTCACTGTCTGACAAGACTTGTTCAACAGCTTTCTCCTGTAATGACCCAATCAGGACATGTTGTAGTTTTGTATTTATATACCTCTCTCTGTGTCAACAGCTCTTCTAACATTGTCTTACTGTGAAAACTTGCTGTTATGACAAATACTCTTAATAACCATAGAAGTTAACTCTTCTAAGAACAGTCTAAGTCCTCTTTTACTCTGATAAATAAATGGAAGGACTGTTCATAGCGCTTTCAGGGGAGAATAAAGAAGTAGTTTCCCCTCATTACCTTTATTTATAAAAAATATCCTGGGGTGCTTTGTCTTGGTTTAGTTTTTGGGGTTTTTTTTGTTTTGTTTATTTGTTTGTTTGGGTTTCACCGGAGCACCAATACTGTGGTGTTAGGTATTTGGGAAATTTTCCCAAAATGTGTTGATACAATCACTTACGTGTCAATAGCTGCTGTGCTGTAAAGGGAAAGGACCTGACTGTCATCCAGTGATGGTTTATTGCAAGCTTAGAGGCAAGGACAACTATCTTTCCCTGTCACCTAACTCTTTCATTTATTCTTCTGAGGAGAAAACAGTCCTGTTTGGGAGATACAAAGGGGTACGATAGGTCAGAGTAGGGGTAATTCTCTTCTTGAGATAATTCAACCCTAACTACAAGAGATATATCTTCAGATAGATTGATGGGAAGGTTTTTCTTGCCCAAATGCTGCTTAGCAGTGTGAGGTGTGCAACCTGTGTCAAAAATATGGTTCAGTTTTGTCTCCTGGTACCACTGAAGACTAGAAAAAATACAGTCTGGATACAGAGATGAAGTGGCATTTGGTGCCCCATCTCATTCCATTTGTGTGTGTGTACGCCTGTATCTGTTTCCCCTTTATTACAATTATACCCCCTCTCTGGATGCAATCCAGAAGTCTCATGGGTTTGCATGAACTTGTGATAATAGGTGTCCAGATAGAAAAGAAATACCTTACTAAGGAAGAGTTTCCAAATTCATGCTTTTTGTCAGACTCTGGGGAAGCCACACAGTGGAGCCTGTTGGGTCATATAATACACTACGCCTGTTGAACTCAAAAACGTACCTATTAAGTATGTTTGGTTTTCGGACTGCTAACCACTTAAAATAATCAGTCATGCACCTCTACTTGCACTGCATATTTTCCTTCTGTTCATAGGGAGAAGCCATTTATATTATTTTTGCACTCAGCTTTTCTCACTGTCTAAGGCAGACATGGCTTTTCGTGGAGGAATTAGATCCCAATTAGCTCCCGGACTTTTCAAATCTATTGTAATCCAGACTGAATATCTGCACTAGTATCAGACACTGTATCCCTGTCTAGCACACTTCCTGGGGAAGGAGAAGAGCCTTCCCCAAAATCCTCTGACACTACTCTTTAGAGTAAGCAGAAGTCCATTTCTTCTTCCTATGACTAGACTTCCATCTCCCTTTCCTAGACTCAACAAGAGTTTCAGAATTCAAGTCAGAAAGCAGGGATGTTGTGATTGTTTCTTTACATTGGTTGTAGTAAATTGTTTTTATATTATTGATATATTCTATATGTACTATGTGTGTGTTGTATTCTTTTGTACATGTGAGCCCGACTTGGATGGGCAATGGGCTTAGCACCGGTAGGTGGTTTCCTTTTTTGAATGCACTCAAATTTTTTTCTCTCTTCCCTTTGAAGAAATTTTCAGCTGTCAAAGATGCTGGCATTTAGGTACCAACAAGAGAAGGTAAACACTCTGATTTGTATTGGAAAGTGTGTATTATTCCAGAAAAAAAATAGCATATTCTAGTCTTACTATGTTAGAAGAAAATTCCACTGTGGAATTTCATATGTGATCCAGGCATCAGCAGAAGTTTTCTGTCCACTAATGATCCATGTTTTAATCTTAGCTTTAAATCAAAGATGATCCTGTTCTACCACAGCCCAAAGGGATCTGAAAGATGTGGAAATTGCTACTTGGAAAGGTGGAATTCTTGAAGGAGCTACACGCATGTTACAGGTGAAGACACAACCCTTTTCTTCACCATTGTGTCTTTTCTTCTTTCATTTTATCTTTTTTGGTCTTATTGATTCTCAGTGCAATGAAGTACATGCAACAATTTTTTTTTGAGCCCATCACTGCTTAGTTCACAAAACCTACACCTTAGTCCAAGGAGGTTCATTGCTGTGGTCCTCCTTCACCAAGGCATGAGGTACACGTACATGGACATCACATGAGTGGTGGCCTTAAGATGTCAAAATAGCATAGTGAACTGCTGTCAGCATCCAGCAGCATGCACAGAGACATATCATCGGGTATAAGCCATACATTTGTTTTGCAGACCTAGCAGTAAAAGTATTATTTTAGTCAATGATTTTACTGAATTGAAGGAGAACATTTTATCTATTATAGCTCTTCCCCAGCCACCAAGCTAACATAGGAAATAAAAAGGGATTTATATTGACAGACTCAGCCAAACACCCTCCTCTTACCTGGCGTACGATGGAATTGTGTTTGGCAGTGTCCCCATTGATAGCTTGGTCTACAGACTTCAAGTGTGTTTTCTTTTTTTTTTTTTTTTTTGGAAAAGGCTCTTCCTCCATGAAAAGGAGCTACAGAAAAGGAGCTATTTGGTCCTGGGTGCAATGGGAAATTTTCAGGTTATGCATACTCTTAATAAATTGGATATAAAGCATTGACTTCGAAAGAATGGCTAAACAATCCTTGCCAACTTCTTACAGGAGCAGCAGTAAATGCAGCTCTTAGTAAGGCAAAGTTTGCTTGCAAAACAAACTCACAAGTGCAGCAATCCCTCCTTTAAGAAGCTGTGACAAGCTTCCATGTCACAGCCCTTGTTCAATAGCTCATGATCTTCTGCACCTGTTCTTGAGCAGAGAGCACATGTATCCTTTATTTTAGCAATTTAGTCAGTAAAAAAATAACAGTCCTTTTAGTGAATTGAATCCTTTTGGTTGCTATATATTTCACACTGGGAGAACTCCTTTATAGGAGGATTACGTCACCCTTATTTTTAAGTATTATCTGGAATGCACTTTACATGCTTTAATGTAAAGCATTTTTATTTCCGGTAGAGAACTATATTGGTGTGGGCTGTGGGCTTCAAATCTGTGGTTATTTCACAATGAAGTGGTTCAATTCCTCCTCTTAGTGAAATAAATGCAAGGCTGGATGCTAATTCTCCAGCAGTTATCCCAGCACTAAAGTTTGGATAAGCCAAGCAAATTTAGCCATTCTGCAGCTGTGTCTCTTGCAGACTGTTGTTCTGCTAAGGGAAATGCCAGAGAAGAATGTTTCAAGTTAATTTGATGTTTCCTCCTCAAAAAAGCATCCATTAGTTTCTTTATTTGCAATAGTCTGTTGATGCTTCTCAGTGCTTAAAGAGATGTTCCCCATTACATCTCACTCTATTCCACTCACTTGCTCCAGTTGTTCCTTATCCCCCTTTCTGCCTTTTCACCCTGCCCTTAGCTCCCTGTCCCTAATTCCATCCCTCTGCCATCTGCTAGTGGTTACCCAGGCAGGAGACGGCACATTTTGAGCTGCGAATGGCTGCTCAGTTGCCTGGCAGGACGCATGGAACAGGGGACCAATTTTCACAGTTTAATGGGATTAATCTTTGAGATTTCTAATCTCTGTTCCAACCAGGCAAGCAGCTCAAATGCTGTTAGGAGAGGCCTTTAGGCACCCACAGTGTAATCATGCAAACGCATACCCTTAGAAAATCTAGACCAGAAATACCCAATTCCAGCTAAAGTGTAAGAACATAATAGTAGTATGTTCTCACCCCAGCACAGTATGTTAGGGTGATCTGTGAGAAGAAAAATGGAAACGTTGCCTCAATCTCTACCCTGTCCAGTATCTGTCCTAGGAGCAGCCTGGGACACGAGATAATTTGCGAATGCCATTCTTAAGACTTCAGCTACCCTTAATGACCCTTAAAATTGATTTGCTTCATTTGCTTGGGTTTTAAGAGATTATGCTTAAGGAATGCTTTGCTGCATTTAATTTTTTTTGTTGCATTCTAGTGTACTATGTAATGATTCTCTATACTAAATAATAGTAAAACATCTGAAATTAACAAACAACAGAAGATTACAGATAACGCATGTTAAGTTCTCTCTATATATTGAATAGTTTATCTCCCAGGTAACATAAGGATAATGTTAAATCATACTTAAACATTTCTCAGCAGATGTAAATCAGCTAATGTGCAGCAGCTGAATTTCTGGCCCATTTTGCTTTTCCATGAAAGATATCTTTGCATATGGAGTATTAATTATCCATGATTCTTTTCTTTTTCTTGTTTTCTGCCTTGCAGGTGCTGCTAATTCTCCCAAATTCACTGAGAAATGAGAAAATTTATCTATATTAGGAAATACGTTTCCTAATAGAAAAAAGAAAATGCAGGAATATCTATCTATATCTATATTAGGAAATACGTTTCCTAATATAGATATAGATAGATATTCCTGCATTTTCTTTTTTGGCATCCATATTTAAACCCTAGTGCACATACACATATAAATGGTGTGGGGTTTGCTGCTGACAGTCTAAAACCCTACCATGTATCAGCTGCATAGAAAATTTAACCCCTTCTTGCTTTAGCACAAAACCATAGTTTTTTTTGCAAAAGACAACCATGGCACACACTTTGTCACACACTGCAAAGAGGTTTCTATCAACAAACTGTCCCTGCCATCAAGTTCTATCCTTAAAACATTAGTTATTTCAGATAATAAATGATTCTCTAAGACTGGTTGCTGGAGCTGGGGTGGAGGGAAGGCTCATAACCACCTACTCACAGCCTGCTGGCACTGGCAGATGCACAAAAAGCCTCCAACCACAGGTGGTTGCAGAGAATTTTTTCCTCCTCCCTGATGCTGCCCGCAGCAAAGCTTACAGCGAAGCCACTATCTTAGCTCTGGCGTAACTTTCCATGCCCCACTGCTGTACATGGATGGTATTTTGAGTAAGAGTGGGTTGTGTGCCAGAGCAAGGATCATAGAATCATAGAATAACCAGGTTGGAAGAGACCCACCGGATCATTGAGTCCAACCATTCCTATCAAACACTAAACCATGCCCCTTAGCACCTCGTCCACTTGTGCCTCAAACACCTCCAGGGAAGGTGAATCAATCACCCCCTGGGCAGCCTGTTCCACTGCCCAATCACCCTTTCTGTGAAAAATTTTTTCCTAATGTCCAGCCTAAACCTCCCCTGGCGGAGCTTGAGGCCATTCCCTCTTGTCCTGTCCCCTGTCACTTGGGGGACATCATCCCATGCTGCTCCAGAAGAATTCATGAATGATGACCTGCATCCAGCAGGAATTATCTGAGCCACAACTGCGGGGCAGACCTACTCCCGATAAGTCTGTAAGTGTGACTTGCAACCCCACAGTCCTTCTTCTGGGAGCTGCAGGAGACGCAGCCTGGACAGAACAGGGAAGAGGATTAATTTTCCTGTTTCTACTAGATTTTAATTGGAAGAGAACCTGTCATTGACTTAATTTCCTCTCTGTCTCAGCTGTAAGTCTAGTGGATCAAAAGAAATGCAAATTGAAAGAGAATATTTTGGATGTGCCTGATTTTAAAGTTGAACATGAATAATCTTTCATGTTGCTGACTTGATGTCTGTAGCATTTTTTCTCACAAAAGTCTTGAAACAATGAATGTTCCTTCGTGTGACATAAAGAATTTATTTTTCATCAAGAGAGGAAACCTGACTGATACTGTTGCACTATTAAAAGGTAGATACTAATTACCTCGTGTTATCAAACCAAACATTATAATTTACCCTAAAATACCATACATTTCATTTTATAATAAGAGGGCAAAGAGCAAGTAAAGTATCAGTGTACTGTGTGGGCTGCCATTATATAGCAGGGGTTATTCACAAATTCATTCAACTGATTATCAGATTATTGGCTAATGCAATTTAATATAAAATCTTTCTTTTTCTTTCCTTTTCCTTTCTTTTCTTGTTACTTTGAATTAAAGCATTAGGAAAGTATTTTCCAAGTGGCTGACATGAGTCTGCTTTTTGACATCTCTTTATTTGTGAAGAAATTAATTCAATAGTTCTGTTTTGGCTTTAGTACTTGTGAAAATGAAGGATAGTTGTGCCTGTACTACAAGAAGGGTGATTTTAGGTAAGTGTCTCTGAAAGAGTGAGAGTCATTTACCTTAGTCTCGCCCTGGAGTACTCTATTGCTTTGCTGCAAATCTTCCAGAGAGAAAAGGTTTACTCTTGCTGAGCTGTATTGGAGTAAAGGATGGGTTTGATGATGCCCTTCCTACATTATGGCTGAAGAAAAGAGCAGAGGAAAATGCTATATCGATGGAACCACATCAATGTGGAGGAAAAAAGATTTAATTCTTTTTTGTCTACATATTCAAACTAGGGGTGATGGATATTGCCTGTGTCATCTTTGAAATTCATATCAATCTGAGCTAAGAAATCTATAAGGATTTTATATTCCAAATCTCCTCGTTGCTGATTTTCCAAGAATTCCTCATTTTCAAAGTGCATAGAAGAGACTTTCTTGAGACGACTTGACTCCAGATAGTAGACCCTTACTTGTAGGATGACACTTCAGTAGAAGTGCCCAGCCCTCTGCTTAGCCCTGGCTTGGGAAAGTACAAATGGGAAAAAAACCCAAACCCACTTATCTTCTCTGCCATTCAAACCATACTTTCCTGAGCACTTACTCCACATCTACCCCATGGAACATACAGGAAGGCAAAACACTGAGCTGAAACAAAGTTATAAGAGCACAGACTATTTTTCAATTACTTATTTATGTATTGGGTAGAATAACCTGTGCCTGCTCTCTGAACAGATCCATTCCCTTGCTCATGTAAATACATCTCACAGGCCAGGTATGCTGTCTCTGAATCACTTGTTATCAACTCTTACAAGTGTAGGGGAAAGCAGAAATATAATGACAATGATAAATACTTCTTCTTTACACACTTACACAATGCCAGCCCAGTTTGTGGTCCAAATCCACCACTGTGGTCTGGCTCTGCATAAATAGAGCTATTAGCAATCACAGGAGGCTGACAGGTTGTAGCTGTGAGCTGACCAGTTGTTACAGAAAAAAAACAGATTCCTCCTCTTTTTTCTTGCTTTTTTTTTTTTTTGCTCCTTTTATTGCTAAATCTTTAGCAAGGCAAAGAGAACTGCTGTTGTCTTATGGCTAAAAGCAAATTCAGATAAAGGAGCAAGAGAAAGGATGATAAAACAAAGATGTCTTTCTTTCCCAGCTTGATAACAAATTCAGCAAGCGATACCATAGTCACACCAAGTAGTACCCCTAGATTGGCACAGTCCCCATCCATGCCACCTGCTGAGACTCAAATCTTTTTCTATTTCCCATCCTGCAGAACCTCCTGCAGCCAGGCACTCCTTTTCTGCTGAAATTGTGGCAAGCAAGTAGCCCAGGTTAACAGTTTGATAGCATTTACTTCAACAAAGGAGAAAGGGTGTGCATTATATCTTCATATTTTGGCACATATAATCTCTGTTATGGCATTTGCGAGTGTAATAGAACTTTTCTCCAGCAGTTTACAACAGGTCAGGGCAAAAGCCTTGCTTCCCTAATGCCATCTCACAGGAAATGTGAATGTTTGACTATTTTTATTTCCTGAATGCAACTTCAGATGGAGACTAGTGAATGAGCCACAGTGGAATCATTGATGGGATTAGTGGGCTGAAGGAGAACAGTAAATAAAGCTATGTTGTATATATTATGACATGCAGGACTTAAAATGATGGACTGTCATATAAAAGTGGAAATGAAATAGGAAATTAAGATCCAAAAAAAAGCAGTAATAAATGCTCACTATTTTATTCCATGTCAGATGGTTTCTCTTCTATCTAAATTGGCATATTTCCTAAACTAATATTGTTTAAGGAAACAGCTGGTCCATCAGAACCTTTTCCTTCTGCTGTGTATCATCTGCCCAGAATTTTGCTCTTGTCAGAAAGATAAAGAGCATGAGGACAGAGTGAGGCCTGAAGGAAAAAAAAGATCCTGTGCTCTTAAACAACCAAGCAGCAACTCCAAGCAAAGTCATAACAGCATAGAGTCATTGACATTTTCAGCAGGAGAAAATATGTCCCAATTCTCATAATTCCTTTGAGGTTTTACAAGGCCAGATCACCAGTACTTGTGATTTGTAAGAATATGAGAATAGTGTCTGAGTTTAATGTAAAATCATTTGATTTTTACACTGCACAAGAGATTTCCAGAAAATTTTGTACAATTCATATACAACAGATCTAGAAGCCTTCCATGTGAACAGGATCGTACTGTTCTAGTCTTAAAAATTGCAGATATAAGATCCAGTTCAAGATACTTTGACATGCTATGTGACTCTCCCCTCACATCAGACAATTTTTAGAAGTCTTTTTGGGGTTGGAGTATTAGGGTTTAGTTTAACTTTAGCTGGTCTGTGAAGCGTTCAGTTAAAGAAGTGTTTAAGTTGTGAGCCCTTCTACCTTAAAAATTTACTAAAATGTTTGAGGTAGCGCCCTGTTTCTCTGCAGGAGAGCTTAATGTCCAGTCTCATAACCCTGGATTCTTCTGAGAACAATCCCCTCTGGTATTTTACAATTATTTTTTTTTTTCTGCTTGCAAAGTTGGGAATCTTGGAGACATATCAAAATTAAAAGCAGGATGAAAGAAAGGTGTGTTTTGTCAGGAGTAGCCCAAGTTTCATACAATGTTGTATTTAGACTGGTTTTATTTCACCCTGACTGGGCATACTGCACATGCAAGAATTGCACATCTGTTGATATCTGATGTTGGGTTCGAAGTATTACATAGACACCTTAATAAATAGTGTGGCATTCAGAGAGGATGAGTACTGAGCAGCACCTAGTGTTTTATTAACCTTTACTTTGTACATTCTATCATCTGTATTTCTTGCTGAATTTCTCGTGATTTCAAATGCAGTGCCACTACTTTAGCTGATTTTCTTTTACAGTTCTGCTTGATCAAACCTTGAACCAAGGTTTTCAAGGCAGACCTGCCAAATTCACCAGTCCTGATCTGGAATTCAAATACCTGTGTGTTTGAAGACTGGAAATGCTAGAACTCAAGATCTCACTCAGAGCTGTTAGCTCTTTTCAAAACTTAGCATCTGCGTTGCCTCCTTTGCTAAAAAGCCCTGAGATCTTTTGAGAAGTACAACTCCAAATGTGCACCCTGAGCATTTATAAAACAGGTTTGGGGCTCTTTTTTGAAATTTAGATAAACTTAAGGTAGCCACTGCATTCCCTAAGCTTTACCGATTTGATGAAGATAGGTGGTAAAAAAAACACCAGATAGCGTTGCAATACTTAATTGCATATGACTAGAGCACATATTTATGCCAAAAGCACATCTTCCACAAAAGCATGCAGATGTAATTTTAAAAATGCTGAAATAATTTTTGAACTTTTTTCTCTTGCTAAAATACAAGCCAAAGCTTTTACATTGAAAAAAATCATCTCACTTTCAAGAGCTTTGCTTGAAGTCATAAACAAAAATGCAGAATAGCTGTATTACACAGGCACAGGAAAGAAACTCTAGTAATTTTTTTTTGCAGGATTTAGGATCTATCTGCACCACAGTACCAAGAGGTCATTTACCTGTTTTCAGCAAATAGATGCAATGTGGACCCACCAGTAACTTTTATGTAAACCTCCTTTGGGTGAGCATCTAAGGGTTTTCTCCAGAAGCTGCCTCGAGACTATGTGTCGAGTGAGTATATCCAATAAGAGTCCTACTACATGCCAGAAATAATATAGTTAAAGCTGCTCAAGTTTCCTACTAGTTGTGCTGGACATATCACTGAGAAATAGAGCAAGGGTGTATGGGGGCACTTAGGCTGACCTGTTCTGTCAGAGTTGAGTTAGAGTCTCAGAGCTGTGCGTGGAATAATATGCAGTTGAGAGGACTGCAGGGCTCCTTTTCCTGAGTGTTAGAAATCCCTTTTGACAGACACAGGGAAGCTAGAATAGCTGTACAGCTGCCTGTACTGATACAGCAGAGTTTCTAACATTTAAACAACAGTTTAATTTTTCTGCAGAGAAAATATCTCTAAAAATTCTGGGGAGAAAGTGAAACAAACCTTCAGAAAACTGCAGATGGAAAGCTTGCTTTTATGTAAAATGGAAGCATGCTGTGAATTATTGGAGAAAAGCTGTATTTTCCTGACAATTATAACAATATTAGGTAGCAGTGGAGGTTTCCAAGGCAACCTGCCCTTGGGTGCATTCCTGTGGAGTATATATGACTACCTGCTTTGTCAAGGAAATGGATGGATGTCAGAAGGTGGGGCGGTAGCGGGGGGGTACATATAATTTCATCAATCTGAAATAGGAACAGTATTTTTTCTTTGAAGACTGTCTGATTGCACCAAGCATCTTGCTTGTCTGAAGGCAAGTGCCTTGTGAGGTGTATCACAGTTACAGGGAGACCTGGACAAGTTAATGTGGAGTCTGCTCATAGATTCTCTGTGAGTATAAATAAATGTACAACATTTTCCCCAAATAAGCTTTTTCCTTTTGTGCCTTAACTTTAACCAGCCTACATTTTCCAAGATGATAAATCAAAAGGATCCTTCTGATCTGTGGCTTTCTTGCTTTCAATTGCAGCGCTTGGTACAGTCTTGCCTTTGCCTGTCCCTGCCTATTCCTCTTTGCTGCATTTTGTTTGGCGTATGGGAGCTTTCCTAGCCTCCTTGACTATCCTGCGAAGCACAGAATACACAACAGACAGTATAGTCTCCCATACACTGTTCTTCAGGCCACCACTCTTGTTGATGTAGAGGAACCCATCACTCATTTTACCTAGTTGGGTAAGCTGAGCTTGCAGATCTGTGCTGACATCACATCAGTGCAAGTCACCGGGGGATGCAGCCGTAGTCTGGGATTTGGCCAAGTATTTCCACTGTTCTTCAATTCCAAACTAGTTTTGATTAAGAAAAAAGCAGGGAGTATTCACAGTTATCTTTCTCTAAACCAGAAAATTGTAGTATTGGGCTTACAGAAACTTTGCAGCTTCCCCTGGGAATTAACCTCTCAGGAGGTGTTCAATAGAGTTCATTCAGGTACTGAAAGCCCCCTGTTTGGCTCTGGTGTGAGGGATCCAGCTACACTGAAACTCTGGTAATGTACAGGGCCACAGATGGTCCTTTCAGAGTAGCCATAGTGGCTGCTGGGTGCAGTGGATGCCAATCACACCCTGAACACTGAGAAGAGGCTTGAGTGAAAAATTAAGATTGTAGGGATTTGCGTTTAAATTATTTTACCTATCTGTTGCTTTTTACCATGGATTACAAAATGTCTTCTCTGCATGCAGATGTGCTTACAGGTAGCTCATGCTCAAGAGCTCCCACTTTCGTGCCAACGGCCGTCGCTCAGATAAGTGCTGTTCCCATGCTGTGTCCCTCTTCCTGCACCAGTGTGTACACTGCCAACCAGTGGTGCAACAGTGCATGTTTTGCTGCTCGAAGGCAAGGAAAGAAGAGATTTGGAAACATCCAGCCCATATGTGAGAGCTCATATGTATGGGAAAAGTGAAACTTAGGTGCTTTGTGCTCAAGCTAAGATAACCTGAAAGCTAAGCAGCCAGCTTTGCTGCAGTGCAAGTGAGTTTCCAGACTGCCAGGATGCGAGCATTGTCGACCAGGTGTGTCTGTTGCAGGACACTTGCATTTAAAGAGGTGAAGTTAACCACTGGTTAACAGCGAGGCCAGCTGCTCAGTCTGCTAATAGCTTCTGAGATGGTTTTCAACACTAGAAATACAAGCATGGATATAGTGGAGACATTGATGGCAGACATCTAAAGGCAGCAGTAGCTCTTAAGTGTTGAATATGTTATTAAGTATTTGGGCCCAAGTGATTCAGGTACTTGGTGACACTTAAGTCTCATGTTTAAGGCTTAAAGCTCCACATTACTTGGTATTTTGGGTTCCAGATAAAGGTGTAACAAGCTGTCATCTGTGAAGGCAAAATCAAACACTGAATTGAATTGTCTTTCCTTTGTACAATATGGGACACTTGACAGAGGTATAGAAATCTCATTTGAAAAATGATAGCTGTTGATTTTCTGCTTGCTGAGAATTATTAGTATTTTTCTATCCTGCGAAACCAACCATTAAATCAGCAAAATGCTTTGGCGTTAGAGCCATTTGGAACGTAAAAATACTGCTGCTTCTTGCTGAGCTGCAAATACTCAGTTGCAAAGTTAGGGAAAAATCTGAAAGGACAAATAATGATCTTAATTTGAAAGACATTTTACAAATAAACATGCTATAGTTGTAGCTACAAATCAGATAATTGCTGAACATTTTAAAACACAGGAGTGTAAAATTAAAAACAAGAAAATCAAATCTAAGTGCAAACAAATAATGAGGGAATTCTACTTAGAAGGTTTAGAGTCTTTTTTTTTATGAACCATTTCTTTATCTTTGCAACCTCAATTATCACACAGTGGTCTCTATTTAATCAGACAGGTTATAATATTTAAATGAACAGGTACTTTAACATAAAGTGGTTTACAGTCAGTTTTTATACTACTGTAGAAGAAATGTACCCATGGAGCATAAAAAGGTCAACCACTTCAATGAAATAACTTTTAAAAATAATACAGTTTTACAGCCATACATAAATATATGTATTCTATTATGTCAAAGAATATGAAATAATATCGCTCAGCGTTAAGCCACAACTTTTCAAGGAGGATACATCAGCTTTAAACTGGGATATATGATCATTGAAATACATTATTTCTGCTTTGCACTTTACATTTCCAAGTGAAAGGTTTTTCTTGTCCCTGCTTCTCATCTTTGGCTACACTTTTCCCCTTCTTGTAAAAATTTCCCTCTCAAAGTACTAGGATGTCTTGTCACTGTGTATTTTAGTAATGCACAATTAGGAACTGGGGGCTGTGCTGGCTCCCTGCATACCATCCAATTCTCTGGTGCAGCTCTGCCATGTCAGGACAGCCCACCAGCTCTGACCTGTGTTTCTGAAGGGTGTCTGCAGTTGGGTGGGGAAACAAAGCTGAGGTGCAGCCACGATGCAGGTGGCAGAGAGTCTCTGGATGTAGGCCTAGGTGGGATGGGATCTTAGCTGGGAGAAAGGTATGAAAAGACAATGCTTATGGCGTTGCACACAGAAAATTGTGCAGCTGAGCTTCTTGAGAAGGTAGAAGAAAGTGGAGAAGAGACCAGAAAATATACTTTGTACATGCATCCGGTTGTCTGGTCTACCTGTGACAAAGTGTGTTTTGATCTAACCTGATCCTCAGAGAACTTCCAGACTGCTGGGTATGTTCTGAGCTTCTTACTAATCTATAGTGGCCAAGATATCTACATTGAGCTGCAGGCTAGGTCCTTTCAAAAAGCCTCACAGCATGTCCTACTCGACTGTGGGATCCCATGAATAGGTTCCCAAAGTATCTGCTGTTACACAGTTAACATTTCTAGGCCATATCTGACATAATTTTCATGCAAGTAATTAAAAGGGCAAGTTTACTTCTGCTGAGGAGCAGCTGTTTACAGAGTTGGAAGATAGAAGTAAGGTAAAAAGAATTCCCATTCCCTACACATTCTTTCTCTAAAGTAATTAATAAGTTTAATTAAACTTATAAACAGGTTAGGAATGTACTATGAAAACAGCAAATTTAGCACTAGATAAATTAGGGAAACACTGGGACAGAAGACATATGCATGACATTTCTAACAGAAATCTGATCAACATAATTGCCGGTGCCTCTTGTTATGAAGTGGAGGATTGTGTACATCAGGACTTTGCAGCAGTGGAAAGGAAGTCCATTATAATCCATCCTTTTAGCTGTAAGTACAGTCTAGATAAGTAATTGGAGGAGAGAGTGGTTTGACACCCACACCACCTTGCTTCTTTTTTGAGAAATACTGGTGTTCTCTTGCTGACTAGCCCCTATAGTTAATGGGTAACATACAGATTTGATATAATGCTAATGCTCCCGTATGAAAATCATTACACTTCCCATGTTTGCGTCTTTCTAGCATAGAAGGCAATCTGCTGCATCAGTCATTTTCTGAGTGCCACTTGGGACAAAAAGAAATCCAGAAAGATATAGACAGCCCTAGTTTCATCCTGATATTTCCCAGGTGCCTAGATTTAGAAATCTAGTTGTCACAGGAAGAGTGAATGGTACTTCCAGCTGCCAACTTACAGCTTCATTACCCTTTGGAGGTACCCGTCTCTCTTTATGGACACTGAAGGCCCTCCCAGAAGAAGCACCATGAACCTAGACTGATGTTTCTATCAAGTTTCAAAGGATATCTTGAGTAATTCAGCACAGCTGTCATCACTGGACTGGGTCATGGTCCCTCTGCCCTTTTCAGCTTGCATTAGTATTAACATCGGCTCCTCACACAGTTCAAACTAAGCCACATCTCTTCCATTCCCTCTTGCTGGTGTGCTGGATCATACTTCTCCATGGAAGTGTACTGACTGGGGGGCCCTTAAATATATATTTTTAATTAAATACTCCCTCAAATTATAGATACACTTAGTTCTAAGGTGTGGAGGCTTATAGAGGAGGGATCATTTATAACTGCAAGCATTGGCTTCTTGGAGAAAGGATTTTTAGAAAACACTTTTTTCTAAGTTGGATTCTGTTTGTGGTGGGGCTGCTCATACTTTTGAAGTTAAGCATGTTGTTAAGAGATTTGTTCAGTTTGGGTCAAGATTAAAAGTGACAGACCTGAGAAGTTTTCATGGAAAACATCTTTGTGAAAAATGGTATGAATCTGTCTATACCAGAATGTTTTATGGGCACATCCTTTTAGTTGTTTTGATGCATTAAAATATCTGAAATTTTATATGAGGCACTGAAAATATCTGAGGCCCTGAATGTTGACATTTTATTAGCTGAAACATCTTAACTTTCAGTTCAAAATAGCTCCTCATGTCATTTTCTGTTATTATTAATCAACTGAGACACTTAAAAGGAAAACATTTTTTCAATATTTTTTCTTGCTGTGAGGAAAGTTTTTTCTTGGTTTGGAGGAGAGAACAAATTGGATTACACAGTCTAATGGAGAGAACATGATGGAGGACATACCTTTAAATAGATAAAAGACTACCGCAGTGAGGAAGGCAATAAATCTGCTCAATATATTCACGATGGATACTGGAAAATGTAATGGGACTCCAGTTGCAGAGTGAAAATTAAAAAAAATAGCAATAAGTAAAAAAATCAACCTAAACATTAGGAAAGCTTTCTACCGGTAAGGCTATAGCTCTTGGAGAAGACTGCTTGACTTAAGATCTCCATCAAGGTATCTCAAACTTGTTCTTGAGGAGGAGCACCCTCAAGATAAGGGAAAGGAGTTGTCCTGCCTGAAGGCTGGGTGATCTCCGGGATGTCTCCAAGCCTTGGGTTTCTCTGATGTTGTGAGAGCCATTTCTTAAAGATAAAATACTATTGATATGGAAATAGTCTGGTAAGAGATTGTAGGTGCAGCAAGCAGAGCAGACCCTACAGGAGACTTTCCTTTAGAAGCACTGTCCTTGGCAGCCTAGTGTCTCCATCCCCTTGCCTGTACGTGGCCTGCATACCACAAGCACAGATGGGGCTGGCAAAGGCAAAATATTTCTTTTAATCCTTCTAAGAAATGACAAATTAAGATGTGATTATAGAACTGTTAAAAAGGAATTACCACAGAGGAATTTCCAGATGGTCATGCAGAATAACTATTAAGGAGAGAACACCAAGGTTGAGCTATTTATCCAAATATGGTTCTCTCCTCTCTTTATTTCCAGTTGGCAAATCCTGTTCTGTCTTCTAGTCAGTGTAATAATTTCTTTTTCAGTCTAGTCACAACTGTCTTTCTGCCTAATAGTTCACTTTCTTGTCCAGTACTGGTAACATTGTTTTAAACCTAATTCCTCAGGAAAATAAAATATACAGGACCAGTTTATCCCCTGCTTTAGAAAATAATTTTAGGATTTTTGTCTGGTGTTAAGCCTACTTGATAGTGGATAACAGATGCTCTGATACTGTTTTGTGTAGCAACGTGCAATTCTGCATGATAGGGTATCAGAACAAATCACTGGTGATAATCTTCCAGGTTAATTGCAGTTCAGTGAGTGACCCTCTTCTTTGAATCAACACATCATGCTTAAGCTGAGAACACACTTTCTTACACCTCCACGTGGCTTCCAGTTGTTACTTATGCATGATAGGTGACACTATTTCAGAGACATCTAAGTGAGGCAGATAAAACAGTTTTGCAGGAATTCTTATCCCTGTAGAAGATTCTGGCATAATGTACATTGTGAATGCTTCTACACATTCCAGCTAATGCCCAGATAATTCCCTACTTCCCTTTCTCATCAAAGCTTGTAAATTCTTATCTGTTCTCTGCACTATGACTGGAGCTGAGCACTTCATATAACTCACAGAAGTTACCATGAGATCCTGATGGAATTTGACATCTAACTGGAGGTTCCTGTATCTGATAGAGCGACCAAATGCGATGTTTGCTCTAGATGATCCTCTGGGACATGATCCCAGGGATTATGTAAGATGTCAGTCATATCTATGGGAAGACTCTTTTTGTCACTCCTCCTGCTCGGAGCCTTAGGAACTGTTCAAAAATCAAAAACCTTGAAGAGCATGGGATTTGGTTTTGCTGCTGAGGATTGAACTGGATTGCAATTTTACTAAGGGAAATTTCCCAGGGCATTTTACAAAAACTAGATTCACATTCTTATTGAATTTTGCTGGAAATTAGATTTTGTGGCTTCTGAACAAAAACTTGCCTTTATGACCTAACTGATGCAAGGCTGTTCTAGTCCTAAAAGGCAAGCTACTAACACAGCATCAAGTTTCCCTAGGTTGAAAAAACACAGAGTAACAAAATAATATACTTGGCAGCAGTGCTGAGTAGGTTCTTGCTTTTTCCCCAATTTCATTGACTGGTCATGAGACAAGGTGGATTCTTTAACTTGCTCAGTGCTTCTTCACTACATTTCTTGTGTTCAGCCTGCTTTTTCATTAGGTCTTCCAAATCATAGAATTTTTCATGACCATATGACTACCAAAGTATTCTTGCCATGGAAGACTGCAAGGGAAGGCAGCTTCCATTCCTTTATTAATTTTGTTGCTGAGAAAATGTGGCTCTGTAATGCTCTGCCTTTCATTTATTACAGTATCACACACAACTTCATTTTATGTTGTCTCACACATCTGTGTTTGCTGTATTCCATCCACAAGGGTGGATGGTAATCAAGGGTGTGATTGAATTTACATCACCTTGTAATGTGGGGAGAGGGATAGGAAAGGAAGGGAGACAATGCTGAATGCACCCTGATCATCTAAGCAATATTAAGTCCGAGTGCATAAGATGCAGTTATTTCAGCTGTAGCAAAGCCCAAATAAAATGCTGGTTTTTTACATCACCGTCAGCTAGGAGCAATTACAACTTTCACTCTTGGCATCAAAATAAAACTTTGCATCCAGATAGAGTAATATTAGGTTGTTGGTTTGGGGTTTTTTGGGGGGGTTGTTTTTATTTTTCTTCAGATTCACAGAGTAACTCTCCATCTGCATCTTATATATGGAATCTATGGAAGGAAGCTTTATTAACTTTTTCATCAAAATGCTAATCTTTGCTTTGTAGTCTATAGGCTAACATTGTCTTTATGTACAGATGTGCATACAGTATACACCATATTATCAGTGATTTTTTTCCTGTGTCCTGGATATTTCTCCATACTTTCCTCTACCCATCTATTTTTCTAGAACAGTATTGAAAGAATTTCCTAAGTTATTCTTAATCACTTTACAAATTGGGGCCTGAGACTGGTCATCAAAAATTGTGGAATAGCATTTAAAGTGCTGAGATTTTTATTTGGATGGATGCTGTGAAGGCAAACTTTTACTTATAGTAAAAAGTTTTCAGCATGTTATGAGGCAGCAAAATATCATTATCAGGAATAAGCAAAAACCAGAAGCCACTCTTTTCAACAGATTTCAATACAAGGGGGACCACACAAGAGTTTTGCATGCTTTAAACAATATGGAAGAAGTAATCAATGATATGTACTGGGAATAATAGGGGTGGAGGATCAATTGGCCATATAAACAGCCTGTCCTGTACCCTTCCCTGATGCCTGAATGGAGACATTAGACATGAAAACTGCTTCCATGCTACATTCACAACATATTGTATAAATACTTGTACAATATTTGCCGGTGTTCCAGAGAGAGCTACGAGCTGGTAGGTTTTCCTGCTGAAGTCGAAGCATTTTGGTCTGTGGTCCAGCTCTTCTGTGCTGTCTCTTTGAAGTGTGTATGTTGTGGGGGGGCGTAGGGAGTATGTAGTTGAGGGTCAATGCATTCACACTGGGGTGTAAGTAGCATTCTCTATAGGTTGGTGATTTACATAGCTGCTGCTGCAACTGAATAGCCTAGAGCAGAAAAAGCTGCTGAAAGATTATCAGGGGCCCCTAGGCATTTCTCAGGTTCTCATTATTGCAGAGCCCTCACAAGGAATCTACTCCTAACCAGACAAAATTTATTCTTGCATTTACTTGTAAGAAATCATAGCTTTTTTGAGGCACATAAGGCTGGAAAAGTCCCAAAGGACATTGCAGATGTCACTGGAGGTACAGAAATGCTGTTGTGCCCAGCCTCTCCTCAGTCACAGACAGTGCTCTCTGGTTAACTGAAATTATGACTATGCCTTTGCTTACCTCAGTGAAGTACTTCTTCTATAAGTTTTGGGACACAGTGAGCTACAAGTAACAGGCAATGACTCCTCAAGGCCCACCCAGATCACATCTACTCTAGTCCCATTTTAGACTGAACTGGTTAAAGCCCAAGGCTACATTGCTAATCTGTCTCAGAGTTGATGCATGGCCCTGTGTAAATGTATCCTTATTAGCTACATGAGGGTCTCTGTGGTATTGCACGTTGCTTGTCATCTTTGTTGGACTGCTTTTGATGCTGATATCCTGTAGGACTTTAGTGTCTGCATTCCAGTTTAGAACAGCTTTGTGACTGTTCTGACTCTCCCGAGACTGGACTTAAAACACATAACTTTCCTGGGAAAGAAGAGATCTTGTTCATGATCAGATATTTGAGCTCCTTGTTAGATAAAATCTTTAAATTCAGCTTTATTGGGGCAGGAATAATCAAAACATTAATACTAAATGAAACAAGGAAAAAAAGACAACAGCATTTTTCATGTATGGCTGTGTCTTCAGAGGAATAAGCTACAGAGAAACTGTGCAGTGGAAAGGAATATTTGATAATGGCTAGAATTCACTAAACAGTCAAACCCAATGAAGACATGCATTAGAAATCAGCTGTGGTACATGAGAGAGAAATGCAGAAAATTAATGATGCATTGCTCAATATAATAAATAATTTTAACAGAACAGGTAGAAGATGCTGCTGCACAAGGACCAATCTTTTGTTGCTTTTGTCTTTTAATGAGAGCATAGCAACTACCTATTGTCATGAGTAAAAAGTGCTTTCTTTGAACATAAGTGCTGGTGGTTGCATAATGTGAAACTTACTGATGCATATAATGGTAGCGATGGGCCATCTGAGCATGATGTATGTTTTAAAATTAATCTCTGCACAGATCAGCAAGCACATGCAGACTCTCCCATGTTGACAAGAGCAACATACTTCTTTAGGAGAAGCCAAACTTTCAAAGCCTGGCAGCTGGATTTTGCAAGCTTGTCATTCCATTATTAACTCTGCAGGCCTTAGGGAAAGGGTAATGGATGAGATGATCCCACGGGATCTCTTCCAGACTTATTTTGTTTGGTTTCATGATTCCTAACCAAGCAAGCGATAAGCAAAAATGTTCCCTGAAATGAGCAGAGGGAAAGGGATGTGTTTTAATTATGCAAGATACTCCATCCGCTTCAAAGTAATATAGCTGGCGCCTATAAAGGTTTCAGCTGGTGAAAGGAGCTAGGGACCCCTATGATCCATGTTGTAGCTGGGTGCACGTTAAGGACTAACCATAAGACTGTGAAGAGTGGGCTTTGAAGGCCTGAGTTTGGGCAGGAGAAGTCTCCTAGGGAAAGCAGTTGCCAGGAGACAGGTGACTAAAATGAACAAGCCCTTGCCAGCACAGTTAATCAAAATCTTATTTCTTTTCAACAAGAAATGCCATTTTACAGTGATACCAAAATCACTCAACCCATACTGTACATACTGAGGATTTGAATCACAATAGCAGAAACTTACTGAATTTCTGTGTTGCTGACTTGTGTGCTGTGATCCTTTTGAAAGCATGAGGCTGGAGGGAGAGGTCGAGTTCCCACTCAAAGCATGGCCAATGCTGCATCCAGGTAGATTTGCTCAGGACTTTGTCCAGTTGGGGCTTGAAAACCCTGGAGGTCTGAGATCCTACATCCCCTCTGAGCCATTGTTCCTGTGTTAGGATTCCCCTACAGCGAGCGCAATTCAATCCTAAAAGGAGGGGAATCATAAAAGGCTAGACACGGCTTGGTCAAACCCATTGTCAGAAGTTTGCCAAGCCCGGCAGGGTGAGACCAGAGCTGTAGCTCGACTCTTTGCAGACTTTTTGGTGCTCCAGTTGTCACCTTCACTTGCCCCTTGCAACTTGCCTTAAGGAGAATCTTCTTGCACTTTTGGTGGTTTCAAATAATGTCTCCATTTCCTTTTGGAAGGAGAAGGAAGGGCACCTTTCTTTTGAATAAATTTTGTCCCAGTGTTTTTGCAATGCTTTGACTAGAGGGAAGCTACAGCGAAGTATTTGCATTCTTCCATTTCCTTTCTTCCAAGAAATCAAGGAAGCCCTCAGTTCATGTTTTAAATGCAACCCAGGTGATTTATGGGCATTTTTGTTACACATTGTAGAATATTTGTAAATTTATGAGCCCAGGCTGCTATTTCCCTTGTTTCTAAAAGAATTAGATATTCTTCCCCCATCAGCTTTCAGGGAGCTTCAGGCATATTTGCAAAAGACCTTGAGTGATTTAGGCACCTACTGAACATCAGTCAGGCAGAGGACCCTATTGCATTTTTTAAAATGTAAATTTCTTCAATGCGTAAAAAATCCTATCTGGGATAGTTGAATTGTGCCTCTTTGTAAAATGAGGTAGTTTTTCTCTGTGTTCTGGCAGATTTACAATCCAGAAAAACAAGTCATTAAAAGATTCATTTACAAGGATAAACAGAGTTGACAAATAAAGCTGGATATTGAAACTAGGCTGAAAAAGTATTTTTTCTCAAGAGGTGATGATAGGTTTCAAAGCTAAGTCTGTGCTACCTAATGCCTACACTGTAATTCCTTCCCCAATTAGCCAGTTATAAGGCAGTGTCATCTTCTACTTGTCACATTATAGGCTTTATTCAAATAAGAGCAAAGGAAAGAACAAGCTGATACCACTGCCGTTACCTGAAAGAAAAAACATCCAACCTGTCCAGTACCACTGAGCAGAATTGTATTATGTAAATCTGCTTCCATATTTTGGGAACAAATGATAGGCAGGACATAAAATGGAAAATAAATTATAGTCACACGAGTAAAAGATCAGTCAGGCAATGTACTGAGATATCATTAAGGCTGATGAATCACTATTCTCATTACAAAAATAACATATAAAGCTTCAAATCCAGCATCGTGGTTGACTTCTTTGCTGATGAATATTTATGCTGTTTCTTTTGTTTCTTTGTGTGTCTAACAGATGCCACGATAAGTTCCATAGACAAATTGCATCTCTGTGAACTGTCATAGCCTTCTCCTTGTTTTTTCTAGCAAACTGAAGTTAAATAGCAGAACAGAATAAATAAACACAGGTCAGAACCCCCATCTCCCTACAAGATTCAACCAACTGATAAATAATCTGTGGAAGGATTCAGTTCATATCAAAAGGGGAACGAAAGTTAAATCTTCTTTATTTAAAATGAACAGTTTGCTTATCTGTACTCTGAGAATCATAAATTATTTAACCAATGTGTATGTCATGATGTAATTAGTCACTTACCTATAATAAATTTCTTTATATTCTTTGTGTATGTGCTCCCTACTTGCAGTGCAGGATGGGAGAATTACTAGGAATGCATGAGTTTTATTAGTAAATAAAGCTTTTAAAGAAATAAAAATTTACAAGGAGGAAAATAAAGATAGTTAGATAACAGTATTTGTGGGCACAAAAGCGGAGTTTAACAGCACTTGCTACCTTTTTCAAATGGTAGTAAATCAGTTCAATTAATTCAATATCTTAGCATAAACTGGTTCCAAAGCAAACTTTTATGCTAGCACGGTAGTACTTCTGGTAGATGATTTTGGAGTGGTTTTGGGTTTTGTTTTGTTTTGTTTGGGGGTTTTTGTGGGATTTTTTGTTGGTTTTTTTTGTGAGTGCAGGTTTTTGAGGTTTTGGGATTGTTTGTTTTTTTGGTGTCAGAGACCTCCAAATGTACAGTCCTATTGATCTGCTTTGCAAGCTTTCTGTAAGAAGGGAGAATCAATGGTGCCCTGTCACCCAAACAACTCTGAAGTACAATTTATAGATTTTGGGAAATAGCTTAATTGCTAGAATGATCCTTGCAACTAAGCCCAAGCACTGAAACTTGCATGACTTTATCCACATTATCCAAGTATGAGGCATAAATGGAGAATAATATAAGAACTTCCAGAATGTTACCATTCTTGTGAGGTCTTATGCTGCATTTAACTGATGCTTACACAGGATTACAATCTCTGAAGTTTCTCCATGACTAATTTAGGCTGTATGAACGTAGACTTTGCCATTTAAAAGCCATGATAGGCACAGTTAAGGATTTTTCTCCTGCCTTGCTGCTATCCAGTTCTTCCTGTCTTTATGTGGAAAGCCTCTGCTTAAAAAGGCAGTACATGGGATTTGGTAGCGATTCAAACGACTAAATAAGTACATGCCTTCTGAGAAGCATTTAGCTAGACATTACTTGGCTAAATGACACATTTGTAAAAATCATGTGTCTACTTTGATAAGTAGAAATTCACATAGAAGTTGAGTCTCCCATGTCAGCTCAACTGTTCCAGAGCCCAGTTTTTTCAGCAGAGGCAGCACCTATCAATACATTTCCCATGAGTCATTGTGGTTTCTTATGGCCCAAACTCTTCTCGGAAGTCTTGTAGTCCCTCTGCTCCAAATTCTTCAGAAGGTGAGAAGGTGAACTTGATGATATTTAACAATGACCATGCTACAAACAAGTAGTAGTGAGTGTATTTGGTTTGGTTTTTTTGGTCAGATGATGGAGAAATACAAGGCATCATATATGTCTTTGTTGAGGGTTGCTCATCCTTGTGACAGGGTCATTATGGATCAGGCAGGAATGCCTCTTGTTTCAGGACAAGACTTGAAATGTTCAGCTAGAATTGAATGTTGTATACCTTCCCACAGTCCTTAGAAATTCTGGGAAGCTTTGCTCAGGAATTTTTAGAATCTTCACAGAGATACCCACCTATACAGAAGCTACTAAGCCTTGCACTTAACACCACCTATCATTTCTGTGCTTTGCCATTGATGGGGTGTTTTCCAGTGACACCTTTGCCAAGAGATCCCACTCTGTTTGCTAGCACTTCCAACTCCTGAAGAAAACATCAGGTCTGGAATTTAGGTTGCCAAGGGAGATGGTAGGCTGCCCAGGGGTTGGGTTGCATCACCATCTCAGGAGGTGTTTGAAAGATAGGTAGATGTCATACTTGGGGACATGGTCTAGCAGTGGACTTGGCAGGGATGGATCAATGGCTGGACTTGATCATCTTAAAGGTCTTTTCCAATTGAAACCATCCTGTGATTCCATGATTCTGTGAATTGAAGGAGTGTTTTTTACGAGACAATCTTTTCATGCACCTGCATGTTTCTGCCTTTAGCGGTAGCTCTTCAAGTGGCAATATAAAGTCATTTGATTCACTTGCTTTGCCAGTTTCTAATATAATAAAGCAATATGAAATAACTGTATACACCCTTTCTAACACTGCTTAATTATTTCTTACATCTCTGTAATAAGGTCAGCAGGACTCTTTCATATATGTGGGGTTCTCTATGCAGCTGCTGATCCCACCCTGCTAATTTAGCTTCATCGCTATATCGGCGCTGTTACATTATTGTTCTCTTGTCCTTAGATTTACTCTTCAGTAGTCTCTGCAAATACTACTTGAGTGTATTGTTTTCTTAACAGAAGACAAATACATGGTCTGTTGACATGTATTATACCTATATAACTTTGCTGAAAACCAGCTATGTGTTAAATGGATGGCATTTCTATTTAAAATGGTGACCGTGCCTGAGTTGAGATACATAGTGACCAGGTTGCCTCGGCAACAAAATTCCTCAAATTGGAGGGGTCTGTAACAGAAGATGTTTAGATAGCTTTAATTTTGGGGCATGATTTCTAAAAATCTTAATTGACTCCTTTCAAACGTATTTTATCTAGTGATAATACTGTGTATCAGGTATCAACTGCTACAGCTTCATCTGCCATATCTGCTACTAATTATAGCTATAAAGCAGATAAAATAGAGACAAAGCTTAAAGGGTAACTTATTTAACCATTTGGCAAGTGTTTAAATGGTTGAGCCTTGCTTGTTAGCTATTATAATTACTGGACATTTGTTTATTTTCCTCATACACGCAAAGTATCAAAAAGTACCTTCTTCACTTTGACTGCTGTTGGATTATCAGATAATAAAAACAAGGTCAAGAAATTTGGTAAGTTATTTTTTCTTTGATTGTTACTATAAGGCTCCTGGCAGCATGCTTGCTTTCTCCACATAATTCCACACCATGCAGAGTGGCACTCTCTAATCCTGGACATGAAGTTGAACTTGTTATTGAGGATTTGTAGACATTTTTGTAGATAGTTTTGTCTTGCCTTTGTCTGCATTTTGGATAAACTGGATGGGCCTCTTCCTCTAAGTAGAACATGACTGTTCCCTCCCTTAATAATGCTTGCACCTGAAGAGGATATTGAAGCAGGGTTGCACAGCAACATGGCTTTGCAGCAAGTCTTTGAGGCTTGGTGTGGGGTGAGCTCCCACATGGGGGCCATGGATTCTTGGTCATCCATGACAGGGCATCTATACTGCTGCGTGGGCCGGAGTCAGCTTGTTAGTGGCTACATCAGGCTCTGCTGTGCAGGATGATGTTGCAGGGCGTAGCAGTTACATCTGTGCGAAAGCGAGGCTGATGGTATATCTAGCTGAGGGGATGCAGCAGCACCATGTTGGGGATAAACCATTTCAGAGGTATTCCAACATGAGTTTCATAAGAGCTCCGTGCTCACAGCTGGTGGGAAAGTGCCAAAAGGTTTATCTCCCACTAGACATCTGTTACTTGATAAGATGGTCTGAAATACTGAATGTTATATAACTTGCTGTTCCAGTAGCACTCCAAGGCCTCTCTAAAACTAAGCTGATCATGGCAGCATGGTTACATCCTGCACATCTGTGGCAGATGACAAATTGCTTTCGGAGGCAGCTGTTTGCACAAAGTTGTCCTCACTCAGGGAATCCCTTGAGAAGGAGGTTTCCTGGCTTTCCAGGGCCTTTGAAACTAATGAAAACTAGTAGGAAGTGAGCGTTCAGATCTCTTGAGAAGCAATTTCAAAAGCACTGTCTTAATATTTCTGTAGGTGATTTTTTTCCAAAGTACTCAGGATATTTGGTAGTACAAGACTCCCTACAAAACAGTGGACCTGTACGCCTCAATCCCTTGTGGGAGATGATTGGGGGCTGCCTATAAAAAGACAAGTAGAAAATAAATCTGTTGTAACAAGAAGTTGAGATTTTTCCCTCTTGCGTTTCCTTTCTGCCACCTGGATTAAACTGGTCTGCACTTAAAGCAAGTGTAGGACTGGGAATCAATAACATATAAGCAACTGCTGCTCTCTGCATTTAAGTATCTCTTGGTCTCTGGCTGAAGCTGAAGTTTAAGGGCAGGGACGTATGGGTTTGTGAATTTCAGCTTTGGGAGGAAAGAATTTAGCAGGCGTCTGCTCTAAGCAGCAGAAAACTTGTGCAAATGATGGTGATATTAATCTTTTTTGTCTTCCCCTCTTGCTTGTTTCCTGAGCAGATATTGTTGCTTTTCAGCACTGTTTTTCCACACATTTTTAAAAGCCTTTTTTAAGTGCATCTTGAATGCAACACATGGAAACAGTTTTGTCCACTTGTGCTTGTGTCTTCACAAAATAGAAATTAAACTAGTTTGACAATGATTTGAGGAAATCTGGTGAAAAATAACCATCAAACATTACCAAAGTGCCAGTGCAAAATGCAGGCAACAAATTATTTTCTCCTTAACAGAGATTGTCTCATCCTCCTCTTGCTGAACTCCCATGTGCACTTTCTCCTGAGGACAAGATCTTTCTCACTCTCACTCTCATTATGTTTCCCTTAAAATCCAGACAGCGTTGTTTATTATTCTCTGTTGACAGATTTGGGCCTTTTAAGGCTGAGTCTTGCTATAAGATTAGGAAAGTAATATTGAACATTCTGATTCTGTATTTCTATTCTTGATTGCCTATCCATTTTTTGTATCTGAAAATCTCAGGCATTTTGATGAGAAAGATATCAGATTCAGCTTAAAGGAACGGGTGCAACAGCAGTCTGTTAGTAGGATTTCTTAGTGACTCAAAATAACATGTTTTGTTCCTAAGCTTTCTTTTGCAAGCAGCTTTGGACTTTTATTGTGAGAGTTCAGCTTAGACAGATGTGTCACATGTCAAATCTTGTTCTCACAGTAAACAGGAGAGATGAAAAAATGTACAAATAATTGTCAGTGGGGTGATGATCTCCTGACAGAGCCTGTTAATTCACTTGTGATCCTGTGCGTTCATTAACCAGTTTTGCTTGGAAAACAGTAGATAGTAGCTGGTAGTGGGACTAGAAGGAAAGTTGCTGAAGAGTAACTAGAAGGACTTGGCACCCACTAGCTATTTTAAACTGAAATTAAATTTCTCTCCAACTTGCTGGAGAAACCGAAAGAAATGAGTGCTTAATTTCACAAAACTTGTGCATACAATGAATATATATATATATATATTAGTGTAAAAATAATAAAGAATACAAATGGCAATAATGAGTTGGATTAATAAATCTTTTCAGTAGTCTGTGTCAACTGCTACCCCCTATTTTATACCAGCCAAAAGACAGCGCATAGAGTGTAACATGTAACTTAGTTTCCCTAAGTACTTGTTTCCTCTGAGACTTGGAGTATTCCTGAACCAAAACCATTTCCTTTAGATTGTTTTTTTGAATCTGTTTTCTTTTAGCTTTAAATTGTTCTCCCTTAACTCTCAAACTGGAATACAGATTGAACAATCAGTTCCTATGTACCCGCTTCATGCTACTCAGGATATAAAAGTAAGAAAATCTCTGTTTCTGGTTGATGCAAAATTAACACTAATCACAAATTTCTAGTCAACTAAAATCTTTTAAAGCAAACGTTCCCTATTTTTTTTATTATTATTTGTTTGGGTTTTGACTGAGGCTTTAAGGCATTTTTAAATTAAAATGGAAACAAACTTTTGAAAAGGAACATTCACTTGGAACTTCATGACAGAAGTATATGTTAAAAAAGAAAGAAACAATGTAACAAAAAAAACCCCAAACCAAACCAAACTCAACATGCCAACCTGAGATGTCTAGATCATTACGTTCCTTCCTTGTTTCTTTGCAGGCATGAATAAAAGTGCAGGTAAATTGAAAGTTTCTTTGTCCAAAACATACTGTACTATTACTAGATCACATTTTTTGATAGAAAAGAAAAGAAAAAAAGCTTTACTTGGTGCTTATCAAGGAGCATGCCATATCTATCTGAAGTTGTAGGTGAGCACAAGGAGGGCTACAGATCTGCTATCAGTAAAAAATAGCTTTAGAGTTAGCTGTGTTCTGGAATTCCTGAAATCCTCTTCAGCTGAAGGCAGTGGCAGCACAGTCCTCTAGGAGAAAAGGAAGGAAACTGAAACCAAACTGGCATTTATGCATACAGTGCTTAAGTCACTAAAAAAACTGTGGAAAACACATTTGGGAGAAAAAGTACTGACAATTTCTTAGTATCATTTTACTTTGCTTTAGTTTTTTTGAGTTAGATTTGGAATAGCTTAATACTTCTTCTGAAATGTGGGAGCACACAGAATCTAACAACTGGAGAATGGCAGAAAAAAGTGGAGATGGAGGCAAGAAGTATATACAAGTGACCGCTAAACCCTTACTGCTCTCCGTGGCTTACCTGAAAGCCAGGTACCTATTGCTGCTATGATATATGCTTAGCTACTCTTAATGACAGCAAAAGTGAAAGGTGCATTTTTTTTTTTAAACCCAGGTTAAGGGAAATTTATTTTGATCCATCGTTTGGCAGTACTGGATGGTTATGTTGCAATCTGAGCTGGGTGGCCTGTTCTTGCAGTAGCAGATGGGACAGTTCAGCTAGTCACATTACCATTTCACGTTTTCTACTCGTATACACTGTGGTTCAGCAGGTTAGTCCTCCTCCACCTCATCCTTATGCTGGCTTAAGTGCAGACCCAGACATTTCTGCACACAGAAGGCCCAGACCCATGATGCTTCTCCCTCCTTTATTTCTAGAGTCTGTTGTTATTTGTTTGACATCAGTTGACATTGACTCTTTTATAACTTCACACTGAAAACGTGACCTTAAGAAGTCTCATTGATGTATTAAGTCATCTGCACAGATGTTAAGAAAATGCTGTGATGAAATTGAGTTTCTGTAGACTCCTCTTCCTTTTGCAATAAACCTTCCTTATTCCTTTTTTCAATGACCCACATCATCCAACAGGTCAAAAAACTCTCTATAAACCATATTTAGTCCTAGAAAATGCCTTCTTTCCCTTCACATTTCTAGCAGACCAAAGCAATTATTGGGGGTTTTAAAGAAATGTGCCTATAGGCTGCAATGGTCCTATTGGAGCACAAAAAAAGAAGTGAGAAGTTTGTCTTGCAGATTTGGAGACTTAAAGAGAGGTGAAGATCCCTGTGTCAAGGAATTTTGTGAATCCATGCTGGAATTACTTGACCGATCTGCAAAGTCACCTGCAGAACACATTAGAAATCAGTTACTACCTTAAATATTTAGCCTGTAGCAATTGCTTTGGAAGGAATTATTTGAGCACTGTGAGAAGGTGGGCGCATTACCATAGATTTGCCCTTGGCTGTTGTTTTGTTACCTGTCTTCCACAAATCAACCTCTAGCCAGATGTAGCCATCAAATCAGATGCATCCATCACAACCTCCACTGGTGGTTATTTCTTGATCAGGGTTATGGGAAAATGTTATGTTGAGTGAGTGGAGGGAAGCACATTGCCACACCAGCTCACAGAAATTTTGTCTGCTCATCTGTACAGGAAAAATATCTCTAAAGCCCATTGAATCCCAGGGAAGTGGCTGTTGTGCAGACAGGTAAATCAGGGCAAATGTTCTTTGTAGGACCCCATTCTGAACAGAGAAGCCTAATTTGAGGCAGCTGGGTCTGGGAATATTTACAGTTTTGATCTGTTTGCTGAAGAGGCAAACTTACTTATTTCATTTCAGAGATTTTAAAATGTTTTTTTTCTGCATTTCTGTAAGTTGCCTGAATCCTCTCAGGGCTAAGGTCACTTCATCTGGCTCGGCAGGATAGGCAAGAGGGTTTTATGACCTCTTGGGCCCCTGGTGACTTCTGTCCTCTTTCTTTGTAATCATTTTTGCTTTCTTTCCTCATTTCTATGCCAACTTTTGATAATGTCTCCTCTATTATGCAGTTCAGAGTTACTTGGAAAAAAAAAAAGCTGTTAAATTTTCAACAGGGTCAGTGTCAAGCTTTTCAGAATGAGAATGAAGATTTGGCTGGCAATGATCATTTAGGCAAAGGACAGGGACAATTCCTCTGTGAGGAAGCTTTTTCAGAAAATGCACGATATGGTCTATGATTGTGGGTTATGTCTCTGCATTGTCACCCCAGCATGAAGTAAAGGCAGGGTGACAACAACAGAAGGAAATCAGCCACCTTTCTAGAATACCTGCAATCTTTTAGGCAATTAGAATCGTAGAATCATTAGGTTAAAAAAGACCTTTGAGAACATCAAGTCCAACTATATCTGTCCACTACTAAATCATATCCACAAGCACTTCATCTACATGCTTTTTAGACACCTCCAAGGATGGTGACTGAACCACTTCCCTGGACAGCCTGTTCCAGTGCCCAATGACCCTTTCTGTGAAGAAATTTTTCCTAATATCTGATCTAAACTTCCCCTGACACAGCTTAAGACCATTCCTTCTTGTCCTGTCCTGTGTCACTTGGGAGAAGAGGCCAGCTCCCTCCTCTCTACAACCTCCTTTCAGGTAACTGTAGAGAGCAATAAGGTCTCCCCTCAGCCTCCTCTTCTCAAGGCTAAACAACCTGAGCTCCCTTAGCCGCTCCTCATAAGACTTGTTCTCCAGTTCCTCCACCAGTTTTGTCACTCTTCTTTGGACATGCTCCAGGACCTCAATGTCTTTCTTACAGTGAGGGGCCCAAAACCGAACACAGTATCTGAGGTGCGGCCTCACCAGTGCAGAGTACAGGAGGAGAATTACTTCCTTGATCCTGCTGGCCACACCATTTCTGATACAAGACAAAATGCTTGCATGCTCTTCTCTCATTGTGCTTCTTCATGGTTTTGTCTGCAGGAACAAGGCAGTCCAGCCCATTTGCTTTCTTGGTACCATGACAAAGGAACAGGTTAGAGTGAAGCTTTGCTTTTTGTGTTGTTTTAATGAGAAGAATCCAGAGCTGCTTAATTGCTGCCACCCTTGCTTCCTAACAGCATCTCAAACCAGCACAGAAAAATGCAATGGGAAAAATCAACATCAACGTAGCACATGTTATGCTTATCTGTTTCTCAGCAACTACCATGATATCCATGGTGAGCCACCCACGTAGTCACTGTGCAGATATGAATGGTAATATTTTATCAAAGGTCTTGTAAAAGTTGCTGGCATGGTCATTGCTTCTTCTTCACCACCTTAAAAGAAGCTGTAGCTGTTAGACAGTCTTGAAGACCTGGATTCCTTCACATGGCACTAAAATATTGACGGGGGTCTTCTAGAAGTCTGGTCCCAAATAGTTTTGCTTATTAAGAAATGAGATGGCTAGATAAGTCTCCAACCTTGTGTGTGCAGTCAGGAAAGAAAGGAAGAAACTGTTCTTGCACAGTAACCCTGTGAATGAGATCAAAAGGGGGCTCAGAGATCAGAGCTTAACTGGAGCTGGGGAAGAGCAAATATCAGCTGTTTTTCAGAGTTCAGACATGTAAGCTGCAGACTAGCAGTTTCAGATGTCATCTTTATTACCTATACACTTAATTTATATTTGTCTTCTGCCCTAGGAAATGACAGTGTGCTAAATGAATGTGGTGGAGAAGATGAGCAGGGCAATGAAGACACATTAAACCAAGTAGCTTCGCGCAAATGAATGGAAGAACAAACATGTGCATGGTTTACACACTGTTTGTCAGCATCGTAGCACCAAGAGGTGAGTGATGAACTGAGATCTCAACTCTACCTCCCCAGGGATGGGAGTTGAGGTCCATGCCTGGGGAATTCTTGGCAGGAGATGGCAACACGTTCTCTCAGCTGACCCCTGTGAGTTGTGAGAAGCAGCGGGGTTGCAGTGGGGTAGCTATCTCCTATGCACTTCTGATGGTGTTTAGAGGGAGAAAGGAATGTGGCATGTGCTATTATTGAAGCAGTCCCTCTCTCTGTTGCTTTGAGGAAAGCACAGCAGTTGTCAGTAGGAATTTCCCTATTCCATATGGCTCTTCCATACAAATAGAGTATTGTAGACTAAGACCTTTCTGGGAATAATTCCCAGGATTACTGAAAATGTGTGCATGTTTTTTATGGCTTTTTTTGCCACTTAGTGCAGCAATTTTTCTAGTCATAACTGATGGATATTTCTATTAATGCACACACCAGCAATTCAAGGACTTGCTGCTGGCAGAGACTTTGAAGTGTCACAAACCTGAAGTGGAGAATAAAAGTGATGTCTAAATGCCAGCCCAACACATTTGCATATGGTAGTGTTGGTGAAGTACTCGGTGGAGGGAACAGGGTCATGCTGCCACACAACCCCAGGCTAAGACAGCTATTCAGTGCCTGACCAGATTTTTCATTCTCATAGGGAAGCAAGGTGCATCACAGGTCTAGAAGCTGCAGGGATGTTGTTTGCTGTGGGTCTGCTCTGGTCAATAAACATGCCATAGTCACACACTGCCTGGTTTTGGAGGCCATTCTGCCTCCTTCACTAACCAGCCTTCTGGGGTGATTGCCCACTGCCTAGTTGTGTCAGTCATTTCCCTCTTCTCCCACCCCACCCCAGAAGAGTCTATGGGAAGAGAATTGAGGAATAGAGACTGGATTACATATTTCTAAGAGATTCATTTATATTTTGCATGAAAGGTTTCATGTTTGTGTCAAAAATAAACTTTCTTTCCCCTCCCCTTTCAAAATTGCACCCATATTCTGCTGCTTCTAGAGGAAGTTTGCATTTTAAAAAATTCTGTACTTTTAAATCTACGTTATATTCAAATAATCCCTTCCCCTCACATGAACTCTAAAATTTTTGAAAACTAAAGAGAACTCAAGGGTGTTGGCAAGTGCATTTCTCTAAAATAGTCAATAGTGTAGATTTGGAAGCATTTATGAGCTGTTTTGATAATCCCTCTGTTGAGCTGCTTAATAACTCTGGGTTCCAAAATACTTCCTTAGCTCTGGCCTAAAGTCAATGAAAAAATGAATTTAGGCACTCAAATCATAAATCATTAGGAGAAAAAAAAATCCTACCAGTAATATATATGTCCTTTTGAGACTACAACTTCATGTCTTTGGCAGCAAGACCATACAACCCACATGCCAGACAACAAAGCAGGTTTTGCTATCAAGAAAATCCCTTCAGCTCTGAGAATTAAACTGTCACAACACCCTACAAGCAGTGCAATTTTTGTGGCAACCTTTCAGTAAAGCTTAACTTCTTGTTCAAGTCTCTCACACTGGAAAATAGTTGCTTATGTAAAGCAAAAGTCACACAGGTGTCCCTCTAGAAAGAGCAAAGTGTCAGAAATTTCTTCTATGCCACATCTCATAGAGTAAAATCAAGAAAGAGTTTTACAGTGGTGCACAAAACCAGAAACAAAAATAATATGTGTAGACAACCTTGATGATCTAACTAATCACACAATAAACAGATAATGCCTTTGTATGCACAGTTAGGAAAGGAGTTAAATACAGATCCTGACTGGGATTCTTCAGCTCAAGAGAGTGCAGTCAGTTGGTTTTTGCAGAAGGGGAAACTGCTCAGTCAGACAACTTCAAACACATCTCCTTGTAATTGTGCATGTGCCCTGCATTAAGGTTCCTCCCAGATACAGATTAGATATTCATTTTGCCTAAACCTGGTTGCCTACTGTCACAGGGCTAGCAGATAGGAAATACGACTTAGAGGATTTTGAGGCAGTGCTTTTCCACTTGTCCAAATAGCTCAGTTATGCTTTCTTGTTTTTTTAATTATTTTAATAATTTTAATAATTATTATTATTATAATAATAATTATTATTATTATTACTATTATCATCATCATCATCATCATTTCATTAAAGCTGTAGTTTTTGTTTCCAACCCACAAGTCTTTCTCTTCTTATTTCCCTTTCCCCTTTCCCTTGGGGTGGAAGGAAAGAATTTGAGAGTCCTACTGCACAGTTTTAGCTGCCAAAACTGGCTCACCCAGGGCTAAACTATGATAGTTTTTTGACGCCCAACACAGGGTGGGTGCATTGGGCTGAACTGAACTGAATTGATCCCTTCCAAACTGTTCCAGAACATTTGCTAACCTAACTAAACAGTTTTTAAGAATGACATCAGTAACTTTGTACATTTTTCTTATGGTGAGATAGCTATTGGGATATTTGGGGAAATAGCTAAGCCCAATAGCAACAAACATTTAAACTTCTCATCTGTAGTCTAACAGGCTGTGTATATGTCCACCACTTCACCTACTTGACCTTACTAGGAAGCTCACGGTCATCCTTGGGCTCCATTGGATGATTTTGTTTTTCCAAGATAAAATCCTGGCACAGTAGCACTGGGCTGCCAAACAAAGAATGGAATTCAAAAATGTTGGCTATTGCTCTCATAATCAATAGTCTGCTTTGAAATACTCTGTATGCTTCCTTCTCAAATTAACTTGAGAAATGATTTTATATGCAAAATCTCTAGGAGATTTTTTAGGACCGTGTCCAGAGAAAAGCAATGAAGCTGGTGAAGGGGCTGGAGAACAAGCCTTACAAGGAGTGGCTGAGGGAGCTGGGGTAGTTTAGCCTTGAGAAGAGGAGGCTGAGGGGAGACGTTATTGCTCTCTACAACTGCCTGAAAGGAGGTTGTGGAGAGGAGGAAGCTGGCCTCTTCTCCCAAGTGACAGGGGACAGGACAAGGGGGAATGGCCTTGAGCTCTGCCAGGGGAGGTTCAGGCCGAGCATCAGAAAAAAATTTTTCATGGGAAAGGTCATTGGGCACTGGCAGAGGCTACCCAGGGAGGTGGTTGAGTCACCATCCCTGGAGGTGTTTAAAAGACAGGTGGATGAGGTGCTGAGGGGCCTGGTTTAGTGTTTGATAGGAATGGTTGGACTCAATGATCCTGTGGGTCTTTTCTAGCCTAGTGATTCAGTGATTTTCCTGACCCTGACAGTCTAAAGATCATCCTTTATGCAGAAAGCTGGAGGGAGCTCCTGAGAAAGCAGTTTGTAGAAATTTTCATTTTTAGTGTTTCTTTATATCCAAAATGGCTTGTTTCCATTTTTCTTGTTGCAGTTTACTTACAGTTCATCTGCAGTATAAAAGGGAACTCCTTCAGACTCAAACATGAGTAAGTCCTCCTTCAATTTATGTTCACCAAGTACTGCCTGGTAATCCTGGAAGTATTGCTGTGGTATGAGAAAGCTTGATTTATGTGAGATTTTTGGTCAGGCTTATCAGGTCTCCATATTTGAATTTCTGGACTGCTGGGGATTTGATGTATCAAGTAGAGAAGATTTGCTCTTGCTGTGCTTTAGGGGAAAGGTTTTGATTCAATGTTTTCAAACCTGCATCAGCCTTACCATTCCAACTTTAGACTTCTTATAAAAGAGGGCATGTACGCACAAAATAGACCTGAACACATGCTCTTAAAGAGATATTTGTAAGCTGAAAACCAAGTATGAAGGCTTTTGAAAGAAAGCATTCTAGTTTCATCAAGCCCTGCTCAAGTTCCCTGTCGGTTTCTCTCAGCTACAAGGCTAATAGTGCTGACTAGAGGGAGGATGCTTGATCAGCATAGAAGTCACAGCACTAATTGGCTGTTAAGCTTTATGCAAGTACATTGCTGGGAAGTACTTATTGGTTACCTAAGTGACTATTAGCTACTAGTGTACCTTCTCAGTTCTATTTGCTCTGTAGTGCAAGAGTTCAGCTTCCTAATCCAAGTCCAGACCTGGAAGAAAGGACACTTAAGACAATACTAGGAGGCATGCAGCCTTCACTGTCTGCCAGAGCAAGGTAATGAGACTCCAAGGGGAGAGGTGCAGCTCATGGCATAGATAAAAGCCCAGCACAGCTCTCTAGTGGGAATGAATCTAGCACAGCATACTGGCCCTGGACACAGCTCTGACAACACTCATCGTTACAGCCCAAACACTAACCTTCTCTTGCCCACTGCTAGGATGAAAGCTCACACTGTACACGTGCAGTAGCCAGGATGCAGTAACACAATTATTAACATATACTTCACACTATGGCAGATGTTGATGACATTTAATAACTGGGTACAAGGTCAAAGGCAACAGTTCTGAAGATAAGAGGCCTGAACAAGTTGCACTATTTGGATCTTACCATGTGTTCTAACTGACAGACTGTACAGGAGCGTAACTTGCTAGAAACAAGTTTATTCTTGAAAGCACAGTGCTGGCTGCTTCCCTTGTGTCCACAGATTCCCATGGGCTCAGTCTCTGGTGTAGTCTCTTCTATTAGAGGTGTAGTGTGGGTGGCAACTTCTAACTGCAGTCATACTGTAAAGATGACACACTACATGTTTAAGTGACTGTCTTGCTCAAAGGATTTTAACGGAAAACTAGCAGCTAGCATTCGGAAAAGGAAATAATAACTTTATATTTTTACAATTACTTGATTATTCATTTGATAACCTATTCCCATAATACCTATATACTACAGATTTAGTTTTTTGACATCACTAATTGAGGAAGCACTTCTATCTGCCAAGTACTACTTTTAACCTATTTTTACTTATGCCTTTTTACCTATTCAAGGATCATTAATTTCCGTAATGGTTTTCTGAAAGACATGAAAGTATAGTTCTCACTTCTGAAGTTGCAGAGATAGCTTAATGATAACAAATTATACTTTACCAGGTTGCATGTGGGAAGCATTTGGACTTAATTGAATCACTTATTCCTTCTAAATCAAATATCACTTGCAAATACATATAATTATATCTACACAGACTTATAGACACAATTCATAATTTGTGCACAAATATATTCATGATCAGGTCATTCTGATCATTTTTAACAGTGGGAGTGAAACGGTTTCTCTTGCTTGGACTCTGAGATACCCTTGAATCTGTGCTGCTTGGGGTTCTTATTTTATTTTTTTGTAAGACTTCAATCATGGCCCTGAGTGTTCCTCCTCATATAAATATGTGATAGTGGGAAATAATTGAAGCAAAGTTAGACAGCAAGTACTTACCAATATCTATGGGCAGAATGAACTGTTTGCTTTTCTGTGATACTTTTGGAAGACATTTAAAAATAATATAAACCTAGTGTTAACGATTATCTTAGTTATCCAAGCTAGAAAATCCTCCTCCATATAAGTCAGATATTAACAGCCTAGTCAGTAATTTTTTTCTTCTTTTACTCAGTTTTTTTAGCTGATATTCATAAACAACTATTCACCACATTCTTCGTTATTTCCTAGTTCTATCTCTTGCCTTATAACAAAGAGACAACATAATTTAAATGTGCAGTTGTTACTTTAGGCATAGTCTTTTACCATCTTATTTCCTTCACAGAAAAGGTTTTAACCTGTGACTTATAATCATGTGTCATAGTGTCAACTCCAGTAAACATGAAATGCAATAATAGTTAAACCTCAGTTACAGACAATTATGATTATCCTGTACTATTCTATTGGTTTTGGACAAGATAGAGTTAAATTTCTTCACAGTAGCTAGTATGGGGCTATGTTTTGGATCTGTGCTGAAAAGAGAGTTATTTTAGCTGTTTCTGAGCAGTGCTTACACAGTGTCAAGGCTTTTTTTGCTTCTCATACTGCCCTGCCAGCAAGAAGGCTTGGGGCGACACAAGAAATTAGGAGGGGACACAGATAGGACAGCTGAGCAAAGGGCTATCACATACCATGTAACATCGTGCTGGGCAATAAAAGCTGGAGAAAGAGGGAAGAACAGAGGACATTCAGCTTTTGTCTTTCCAAGTATCTGTTACACATGACGGAGCCCTGCTCTCCTGGGGATGGCTGAATGCCTGCCTTTCAAGGAGAAGTAGTAAAATTATTCCTTACTTTGCTTTACTTGTTAAACTGTTTATATCTCAACTCACAAGTTTACTCACTTTGATCCTTCCAGTTCTGAGCAAGCAGCTGTGTGGGGCTGAGCTGTTGGTCAGGGTTAAGCCACAACAACTATTTTCCTTCAATGTGAACTCTACTCTGGAAGAACCAACATTTTGTAATTTTTTTCTCCCATCTGAGATTTATCTTATACTTACATGCACTTACTTGAAAGAAATTGATTTGGACCACACTAGGACCTCACTAGGTTCATCTGCTTCTTTAAGCTTTTGCCTTGTTGATGATTATCCTGTACAACAAACAAGAGAGCCCCACCAAGGATATGAAGATGCTTTATTCTAGAGCATTTTCCTAGGAGCTGAAAGATATCTATGGAATCACTCCTTAAAGCCATCTATTCCTGAAGTATGAACTCTCTGTCAGTGTCTTCATTTGCTTCATGATTTGGCCATCATTTGTTGCCTTTTTTTTTTTAATAATAGATTTACAGACTTTTTCCGATTAAAGTTACTGTTAGTTTCTTGATCTTGTAGCTTTTTACTGTTTTTTAACTGGGCTTCTTGGGCCATTAGCTGGTCCTCATTTTTGTGATTAGCTTCTGCAGCAGGCCATCATTACTAATTAGTATTTGCATGGGAGCTTTGATATATTCTACTTTCACATTCAGCTTCTCCTTCTTAGTTATGCTTGTAAAAATACCGTAGCACTTCATCCCATTGTTGAGTACTGATCTGAATGGCATTCTTTACAGCTGGCACCTCTCTAAAGTTTCTACATTATGTTCAGGGGTGCACCAATATCTTGCACTACCCAAGAAGTCTTAGTCAACATTTAAGTTTGTTGAACTCGAAACTGCAAACTGAAAAACTGAGAAGCAACAGGTTAACTTAAACTCACAAAGCTACTGTTATTCCTTAGTGCTTTGCTAATTCCCATCTTATTATTTGTAATGATACTGGAAAATCACACTAGTAAGGGCAACAGTATCTATAAAAATTCAGCACATCTCTAATATTCTTGCATATTTTGTTTTGTTAGAAGAAACATGGTTTCGCTGTTCATTCTCATGTTTCTGCAGCCAGGGCCCCATGGTCTGAGCTACAGCTTTTCTCTGCTCCACTTCAGGCCAAACACTGTCATTTCCCAAGGATTCATGGATGACTGAACCACAGGAGTAACCTGTCATGGTGAACTCATTCTTAAAGTTACTTTGGTTGCACAAGGGTAAACAACAAACCATGCTCCAGCAGAAACTGGTGGCATCCCTAAAGCACCACACCTGCCTATGTGAGGAGTGTTAAGGCAGGAACCACCCCAGCGTGGTCCCATCACACAGGGCACAACCTGCCCTGTGCAGCCAGCACTGAGCCTGGGACTGGCCAGCCACTATGCCAAGAGAAGCAGCACCCTACAAGGCACACTAGGCAATAGCAGCTCCTGTTCTCCAGCCAGTACCCTGTTCCCAGCCAAGTGCTTCTGCATCCAGCTGTCCCATCTCAAGTACACAGCACTAGGTTCCTCCATCCTTCTTCTGGGCAGCACAGACCTATATACACCAAGCCACAGCAGTGAAGGAGGGGCAGCATTGGCCCTGGGAACCCATGGGCTGCACTTGGTCAACAGCACCTTAGTGTGGTGATGGTACCACTGCAGGGCTGCAGGACAGGCTCCGCATCTGCCTGGCTCCAAAAAACAGTGCCAAGCTCCTCAGCCATGCTGGAGATGCCCTAGGAAAATGTGGCCAAGGAGAAGCAGAAAAGAAGCCCCTGCATGTTGACTGTGACCTGGTGCATGTGCACGCATCCTGCACTGACTGATGGGAGGGCCTAGGCTGGGGGGGACTTGAATGGCCTTGACATTTAAGGTTTGTCTTTATTTCATACTGTGTGAATTAGTAATTACATTTATGCTTAAAATGGAAAAAAGTTAATTTTCTCCAAGTTGAAGCTGTTTTGCCCATGATGGAAGCTGCCTGTAGGAAACCAGGCACCAGGCTGAGCTGGAGCAAGACCTAGACCCACAGGTGCACCAGAGCATTACTCGGGAACTGATTCTCCATTGACGAAGCCCTCTTCCTACTTGCTGAGGGCCACCTTGCCACCTCCCACCCAATGCTGTCCCCAGAGGATGTCTGAGGTGGGTCCTGACCAAGCAGTTGGCTACATCACAGCCCCATGGATGGGTGAAACTGTGATCCACTGCTGCCCCTCTGCCTCACCACACTCTCCTCCATCACGGGCTTCTTGTTGGTGAGGCGACTGTGGGCTGAACCGAAGAGGCTGGCGCTTGGCACTGGCCTGTGGTGTGACTGCTGGCAGGAGAGAAACTTGGAAGGATATGCAGCTGTGTTAGAGCAGCACCTGGGACCTGACTCCCCAGGGGTGAACCCATAGCAACTCCTGCTCCCCTGGGACCACCTCATGCCCAAAGCAGGAAGCCTGTGCCGAGCAACTGCTGAGGCACTGCTTGATCATGCCTGTCTCCTACTACCTTCATGGGGTGGGAGTGCAGCTCTGGCTCTCTGCAGTGCCAGAGGGGCTCTTGACATTATTGTAAATAAATAAATTTCTGACATCACTTGATTATAAGTACTGTAGTTTAATACTGAGTGTGTGTTTAGTAACCAACATACAAGTATTTAAATAATAATGAATTATTAGTTTTCATATATTACATGGTTATTAAACACTTACTTATACAATACTTTCTGTATTTAATAACTAATTATTAACATGTGAAATTGAAGATGCCATTTTCTCACTGGAAAGTGATTTTCTTCCCCGGGATGGAACAGCCCTTTCAGTCCTGGGTTTGTCTGTAGTGGGTGAGGGTGATTGAGACAGTGGTGCTGCCCCAGGAAACTGCTGAGCAGGACCTATGCATAATTTCTGCCCTTGAGAGGAGACGGGGAGAGATCTGCCCAGGGTTTACCAAACGCCTGAGGAAAAAGCCAGGCTACCTGTGCCAAGGGTGATATTGCTGCCTGATCTGTTCCTCACTGTGAACAGCCCTGCTCATCTTTCAGCTAATTACAACTTCTGCTCATTATAGCAGTGTGGGCTTTGACAATCACTGTCAAGAATATAAACTGCCACAATTGTACATTTTCTAAATATGGACTAATGAGTTAACGACTGTTCTGGCTGTTGCACATGCTTTTGTTGGAGACATGAAGACGGTGTTAGAAGTGTCTTTTCCACTAGAGAGTGTGTCAGATATTTGACTTGGCCTGGTGCACAATTCTCTTCCTCTGCACAGAAACAACTAACTCTCTCCATTTCCGAACCAAAACACAAAGGACTTTGTCTCTTCGTCAACCACACAGCCCCAGGAGCCTGTTTTCAAGTCTGGAAAATACAGCACTTCATCTCCATTTTCAAGTACCAAAACCACAGGACTTTTTTTCTGAGCCCAAAGACCAGCCACGTGGGCCAGGTCTTAAAGACTAGGTCTACATGTTTCTCTTTGAGGCCTGTTATAAACACACCCTGGAAACTAAAATTCCAAGAGTCTTTTATTGTGGAATAAAGTCTGCAAAACAAGGTATACAACACTGGGATACACCGCTGGGCGCATGGCTGAGGCCAGACTGCATCTAGCCAGAGGCACACCCTGTCCCAGCTCCTCTCCGCTTTCATACATTTCTTTTTGGTGTGAAAGCAGTTGTTCCTCCAACCCCCATCAGCACGTGTTGGGGGGCTCTTGCCACGTGGGTCAGCCCAGGCAGTCCGGCAGGTGGAGGAAGCGGGGGAAGAAGGGGTGCAACAAGGTGGGGAGAAGAAGGGAAGGCAAGCAGCACCCGCTACAGCAGAACTGCCCCTCCACTGAACCAGCATCACAGACAAGCTGGGGCCACAAAAAAAATAAGACATACCCCTCATGACCCAAGCATTTGTCTTAAACTCAGGTACCGTGATCAGGATCAATACATTTGGATCTCCACCTCCCTTGACAGTCCCCCACATTCCTTTATAAAACACTGAATAGCCTGTTTTTCACAATTCCCCCTCAAATATTTGATCAAAGTTTTGGCTTGAAAATAAAACAGTCCACTAAATTTAACCAAAATATGAACAATCCACTAAACTTTAATCAAGAATTAGTGAACCCCACTTATCCCAACCATTTAAATCTCCTTTTATAAGGCACTTCCAGCAGAACCTTGCCTTTGATTAAGTTTTGTGTGACCATTGGGATTTCAAACTTGGCGCCTGTTTTTAATTTATTTTTATTTTTTTTTATAAAACCCAATATCCAGTTGTTTCCCCAACTTACTCTTTCCCACATCTTGTTGCTTTACATTCATAATGAGTGTGGTATATCCGGGATTCGGTGACCTTGTAACCTGAATTTGTTTCAAATCTCAAACCACTGATCACTTCAAGGAGGAGCATAAATGTCCAGCGACTCATCTCTCCACCCATCTCTGTTAGGTTGCAGCTAACAGCTCAGGCAACAATCTTCTTGATGGCAGACAATTTTTGTCTGCAGGACTGACTGCTCCTTGATGAGAGTCAGAGGTTATATTTTTTAATGGATTTCCACTTAAAGCACTTTTTGCACATTCAGTGTTCTCTTAAAGCTGGGTGCCAAGTCTGAGTCCCTTTGCCTCTATGAGGTTCTGAATTCATACAAATAAAACAAGGGGTATTCATTCTCCCAATCAAAGGTTACCATCCAGTTTGAAGGGATCAGGTAAATCCCCTCAGGTCCCCTTTACCTTACCACATTAAGGAAATTCAGTTTTTCAGTCCAAATCACCGAAATAAGTTTGTTTCCGACAGCTCCGTCAGTCTTCTCCTTTACTTCTTCCGTACCATCAATCTCAGTGGATCCTGGGAAGTTTTGATGGTCCACTCAGGTTCTGGGTCATCCACCAGTCTCTTTAGCCATTGAGGCATGAGTCCACCCTCGTTCCCTGGTCCGTACAGTGGCTTCTGTAGTCAGAAGAACCTGAAAGGGACCTTCTCATTCTGGCATCAGAGAATTTCTGAATTCCGTTTGGCTCTTTTTGGTGAGTTCAAACCGCATCTCATAGGGCGATACCCCTACATCCACACGGGGATGTGGGCAGATCCTCAAGAGACCTGCTAGAGGGAGACACTGTACCCGTGACAAATGAGTCTCTATATTTATTTGTTCTACTCTGCCAGAACTCTGAGGGGTGCCAGGGGGCATCTGTCACACCCCAAGGTAGACAGAGTAGGACCCAGAATTGTATTTAAACATTTAGTTTATTACTTATAATGTTACAATTCTAAGTCAAGAAAATAAGCTTAAGTCTAGACCAATATTAGCATCCTGTAAGGATTTGACAAAGGACTATATGACCTGTACAGAGTTCACTGATAGAGTCTTTATATGTTTCCACGAAGCTGCTGTGAGTGAAGTTTCTGCAAATGCTCCGGTGCTCGTGGACTGTGGACGTCGGTGGGAGGTCCCAGACCAGCTGAGAGGAAGCTCCTATTAGTGCTTGTTCCTCTCATTCTCATATAGTCCATTCTGGAGTGATAACATCTGGGGTACCAGTTGGCCCATCTCCTTTACCTTTTGCCATATTCTTTTACCAACTTGCTTTATTAAAATGTTCCTCTGACCTCAGGTGATTTAGACTGACATGATAATGGAAATTAAGCTGTCCTTTTGAGCAAGCCAAGAGGCAAATTCTCTTTTGGGGAACTACTGCAATTCCTAATGTGGGAAATCTTGTTATGGGAACAGCTGGGATTTTTGGTAGCTTTTGGAAAGGTTTGCACAGCATAGCCAGCCACTGAGGTGACTAGTGTGTGGGACTTCAATTCATCAGCTGGGGGAGGGGTTTCATGAGCACCCAGTGCTCATTTCTGGTAGCCTTTTGCTGGAACTGTTTTTATTTACTGTCACAGAACCTTTTCTGAGAGGAAGGTAAAAGCATGTTTCTTGAAAAGGTCCTGTGTGACCTGAATTTTCCTCCTTTTACCGAGACCGTGGAACACTGTAGCTACTGCAGCTTTGGAGCTGTGAAACCATCAAAGACGCAACCTGTCTGCAGACTGAAAGTTGTATCAGCTATTTCAGAATTAAGATAGGACCTGTGTTTAGATGACACAAGTACAGAGCTTTTGACAGCAGCAAGGCTTACAGTTGATTCTGAAGATAAAATCACTTCAACTTTCAAATGGCTTTTGTAACATTCACTAGAGAATCTAATATCTAGCTAAGGCTTGTGCAAAACCTTTAAGGTGAAGAAAAACGTAGTTCTGTTGCTGAAAATAACTTGATCACTTAGGAGGCCTTGCTAGATTTCTCACCTGCCCCTTTGTCCTTAAACAAAACCAGAATGACAGACCTTCCAAGATGAGAAGAAATTTTTCCACCTTTAAGGCTAAATGCTGCGAGTATCATGAGCTGTGTTTTCAGAGAACAAGGATGAAACAAGGTACAGTATTTTATTTGCTGGGAAAACATGTTTCAAACCCAAAACAGGGAGTGCAAGTTAGTACTTTTAAAGCTGTTTCATAACTGGAAGGAACATGATTGGAAGAATCAACTGCAATGTATGTCATCCCAGTAAGAATTCTTGCTTGAAGTCAGCCCAGCCTCCTTACATGCACTGCTGAGAGCTGCTGTGTGAAGCTCAGCTGGGGTAGGCACTGATCAGACTGAGAAGGCTAAATGAATTCTGCAAAGTCAGATGGATATTTCTTCTGATTGCTTGTGCTGACAACTGAGCTTGAATCCAAGATGTGCTGTTGCTGAAGTCTGCAGAGGGTTTGGCTGCACTGTCCTTCCTATGAGTAAGAAATAATACTATGCTAAAGAGCTAAAGATCTGAACAGACGTGACCAATGGGATAGTAAGAGAACAACAGCAGAGACTAAAGGAAGAAATGTTATATTGGTGCTTTTCAGTCCCAGTCCAGTGATCTCTCATTTATACCTGGAAGTAAGATGTCAAATGCCTTCATTATCTTGGATGTTGTGCTGCTCACTGGTTGCTGGCTGTGTGGCCCACCTGCAGAATACTTTCATATTGCAAAGCTGCAATGTTAAAGTTTGGGTTTAGAGTGCAATTTGTAGTGTTTTCACATCCTCTTAGTTTTAGGTTAATATAAAATATCTTGTTTATTTTCCTGATTATTCATTTCAACTGTACATATGATTAAAAGTAATGAATGGTTATTAATTTTTATCATTAGTACTATCATTACACCTACTCATATCCTCTGATATTATTGCAAAAATTATCTTTAATAGTTTTAATAGGAGCTATTCCACTTTGTTAATGAGGATATAAATCAAAGTATTAAACAAGATGGAAAGCACAATTTTGGACTATATTCTGAAACTGAATTCCCTCTGTGGAGTGAATACCTTCAGGTTTTGCTCAGAAGAATAATAATGTATGTCTCTTCCATGTACTTATACGAGATGGGATTTAACAACTTGACTGGCATCAATTAAACTGTCAGTGGCAATATAGAGACATATTCAAAGGTAGGAGAAAGAGCAGCTAGGAGGTTTCATTGATGAATTCTGCTCTCACTTACGTCAGGAGCTTTTTGTGCCACTAGCTGCAACAAGGTGGGGTATACCATGGAAGGACTTCAGCATCAGGTATGGGGCAAGGAGCCAGTGCCCCAATATCGAATATATATCTGTCATTACATTCCATAAGAGTACACAATACAGTTCCCCGTATAACTACTAGGATGCCATCTGTGTTAAAGCTGAGAATGGCAAAAGGGAATAAATAATCTCTCTGGTAATCTTCCAAAGAATGATTTCTAAATATAGTAAAACATCTCTGGTTAATTGTCCTCTGATGCTTTGTTGCTTCTAATGGGGCAAAGACTAGCAAGTGTAAGGTATTGGTGATGGATCAGAAAGTCAGACTGGTTTCCTGTGCTTTCTTGTTTTACTGTGTGTTTTACCCATCTCTGGCTAAAATGCCATTAATTTTTGCAAGACTTTTATTTTTCTGTAGTGAATATTGAACTAGATCTCACTTCATACAGCATATTGCTCTTGCCAATATGAGCAAAAGCAATATAACAGGATAATACTTCGGCAGTTTTCTGTGCTGCTAAAATATCCTGTTCAGAGTTGACATCTCTGCTTTAAGAGGATTGCAGGCTATTTGCTACTGATCCTGCTAATGAAAGGTTTTCAGATACCCAGTTTAAGCTAATTGTTGCTAGTCTTGTCACAGTTTTTGAGGCCAAGGACATTGCTGTGTTGCATGGGAGAATTTGATAATATGTTGAATGAAGCTGATAAAAAGAAGAAATGAAGAAATGCAAAGGAAACAGAGTTGTGCACCTAGCCTATTGCTGGCCAAATACACTGAGCAATTGTGGGGTTTAGTAACTTCAGTTGGAATCTGTTGGCTGCACCTCTGAGGTGACTGATTTCTCCTCTGTTCTGTGATGAGCCTTTGTCCTCAGAGAACAGCAGTGATAGCTCGTGTTTAGTGCCATAGCTGATAACTGGACAGTGGTTTTGTTTCTCTGTGTGGAGTGGAGAGTAAGAGCTGATGAGCAACTTCTCAGAAGAAAATAAGGCAGCAAATGAAGCTGTTGGGTGGAGAGTTTAAAACTTATTTTTCACTTGCAGTGCTTAATTAACCCATGTACCTCACTGCCAGAGAATACTATGGAGGGTCTTAGTAAAACATCAGAAAGGTTTCGAACACTCTTGTCGGTTAAAGTGGAATCATGTAGTGGGGTCAATATCCATATTGAGTCTTGCTCTGAACAATTTCTGGATAGAAGACATTGGTTAGCTGGACTTCAGTCTGATCCAGAACAGATCCTCATAGTTGCCTGGTCCTAGGCTTCGAGAACAACTTGTTACTCAGCGATTTAAGTGCTAGCCTTTAGATAGGTCACTGAGAAAACAGCCTGAGCCTGGAAAACTGGAGCTGTGTCCTACCTGGAACTGCTGCCAGCAGTTCTGGGAGGCAAAAGGTTATTGCAGGGAGAGTGAATGGAGCTATGTGACTTGGCCAGGGTCATGTTGCAAGTCTGCAGCAGTCAGTTTGAACTTCACTCCATGGTGTCCTGAAGGGGGGTGGGATGTGCCCCTTGTGCTTTCAGCGTGCAACCCACTGACTTGGTCCATGGTAATTGCTCCCTTTACACTGGTGTAATGCATATCTTGGAACAAACGCTTTCAAATCTACTTGGATTTGATAATGGACTGTAATTGAGGCAGGCTTGAAAAACTTATTTTTAATGTTATGCAATACTTTTGCAAAAAAACAGCAACAGTAACGCAGGAGATGATGAAAACTATACAAGCAAATGGGGGGAATTACAGAGGCATTTTCTCTTTGACCTTAGTAAATGAGGTCTTTGGTGCCAGTCATCTTTCAAACTGCTTGATTATATATCATCATTTGTGTCTGTCTGAGAGCATCTCTCATTTTAATAGCAACAGCTCCCTCTGTCTGCCTTAAGTAAACAATGGGCTGTTGTACATCAGCAGATGATGATATTTTCTTGTTCCCTGTCTAGTAAAATTCATGCTCTCTAGATATGTTTGCAGTTTAAATGGATTAACTTTGAGATGGCTTTAAATTTTCTTTGTATATTTTTAGGAATGGTTGTAAAATTTTTGCTCTTACTTCAACTTCCAGTTTATGAATGGAAAAAACGTTTTAAAAAGGAGGGGGAGGGGATTGCATTAGTGCAAGAGAATATTTTGTGTTGAAAGGGAGCTTTGAACAACCCATGCATTCCTGTCACATTGAACATGTCTCCGGAGATATGAAAGTTTTATACCCTCTTCCAAAGTGCTGCTATTGTCTGTGTAACAAATGTGAACTGAACTGTTCTGTTAAAAGTAAGTCATGCACACTTAAGAACATAATAGCTCTGTTAATGCTGCTACATTCATTTCAGAAAACTGTTATTGTAATACAACTGTAGCTCTAGCAAGCCGTTTGCCTTGTGATGAAGAACCAGCAAGTGACTAAAGACATGCAATTATATTAATAGTCCCTAGCTCTTTTCTCACTTTGACATTTGTCCTGTATTAGGGTTTTTGATCACAATCTCAGCAGTGAACTTTACTAGCACTTGAAGTTTTGATTATGTTGCCTGTAAAGGCTACATTATATCTCATCTGGCATATGCTACAGTAAGTAAAAGAGAAACAAGAGCATGGCTGAAGTTTGTTTTGGCTTAAAATATTTTGCCCAAGAACTTCCTTTCTTTGTGAGGTTTGTTTTTTTTAACATATGAAAATAGCTTCAGCTCCAGAGTACAGCAGAGATGATGGCTTGATGCAGCTCTGCTACTAGGAAGGTGTTTGCAATGCATTAGTTGACAGAGTGTGGTCAGATGACAAGCCAAAAGCTCTTATTCTCCACCACAGGTATAAAACTTTTGAGGGTTTATGGGATGTGTAGTCTAGCCAGGACACACTAGATTCAGGTAACCCATACAGTCCCTTAAGCTGGCTATGGTTCCTGTGAGGTTTTGCAATAGTCTTTCTGAATAAGTCTTTAAGTTCTAGTGTTTCAGCCTTTGAGGGATTTCCCTCTTAACATAGAGTTGGGTGGAGGAATACATTTTTCTTTTAGATTACTGTTGCCTCCTTGCTGAATAGAAACAAGATACATTCAAGTGTTTCCCCCAACCAGACAGATTAAAAAAATACAACAAAAAAACCTCAAAACCAAACCAAACCAATTACAAAACCCCCAACAAAAACAAACAAACCAACCAACCAAAACAACAACAATTTAAACAACAAAACCAATGGAACCAAAACCATCATTTTCCTGCTGTTCATAGATTCTCCTTTTCAAGTGAAATTTCAAGGCTGTCTATGCTTCTGTGTGCATGGTCAGTGTAAGAAAAGTTTAATGGATGTGGAGTTGTGTTTCAAGGCTTGACTCAAACAAGAGTGTAAGCCTATACTTCAGAAAAATCTTGTATAAAAGCAGCAATTTGTAGAATCTTCCGATCTTTCATGCTTCATAACCAGGCCTGAAAGATGCATTTTAGAGGCAAATAACTTTTGGAAGAGATAATGTGCCTAATTTGTCAAAATTAGAATGCGCTCATGAATTTTGATGGTGTTTAGCATTAGGTACTGAAACTGTTTTAGCTTCAAAGTCTCTCCTCAGAGGTAACAGTCCCACTATAAATGTACTTTTTGGATGTCCTCTTCTGTATTTAGTTCCTGTACTTCAGACTCTTTTGAAATAGACATCTAAAATAAAACTTTACATTTAAAATTTCAAATTAATGATGTATTTTTCTAGTGTTAATAAACTATAAAATTCTTTCACATGATGAAATATTTATTTTTTGTTTTCATTCAGTATGTCTTAAGTTAAACAAACATTCTTGAATGAAAACAGTAGCTTCTATGTATGTGGGGATAACCTAAAAAAAACCAAGCTGAACAGCTTACTGACAGTCCACTCATTTAGCCTCAAGGTATGTAACTAAATTATTGCTTCGGTCATTGTGGATTATTCAGGCAATGGCAAATTCCTGGTCCTTCAAGTACCTTGGCTCTTCTTTCAATTTTTTGAGGCCCCCTGTTCAGCCTCTGCTTGCCAGGAGGATGACTGCTGTCGAGCTCGCTGGCTATGATCTCTTCACCCTGGTCACACTCAAGTCCCCATGGTAGGCTGCTAGTTTCTGCTCCTGATGTGCCAGCTTGAGCTGAGGCTGAATCTGGTGCTATAATCATCAGCCAAGTCTAGTGTAATACACAGTATTCTCCATTTAGATGTCTAACAGGGACAAAGGTCTCTCAAATTGTTCCCTGTAGTCAAAATACTCATTTCACTAGAAGACTTCCCTGAAGCTTTACAATTTTTGCCAGTGAAACTCTCCTTAATGCAGGCCCTTTCTGAAGAGAACTTGTTTTGATGAAACAATGCTTTCTTCTTTTTATACATATGTATATAGATAGATATAATAATATTAACTAGCCTTAATTAGAAGGGGAATTCTGCTCCAGTGGAACTTAGTTATGTTTTATTCTACTAAAAGTTGTAATGTAAACTTTCCCAATGAAAACCAGCATGTGGTGACTGCAAGACAGTATGTTTTTATGTAAGAAAGCATCCTATTGTCAGCCTGTTAGTCAAAGCAAAGGGAAATAGATGAACAGCACCTTATTAATGGCATAATGAGGGCTTTGGGGCTTGATGAGCTATCCTCTGGTTAGCTGCATGTTTTCAAAACAAATGCTTCAGTGTTACATGTTATTTTGTGTGCAAAATAACAAAGCCTATGTTGAGTTCTATTCTTTTTTCTATTTACAGATAAACCCATGGTAGTCACAGCATCTGTTGTGTGAGGCTTAGTAGGTTTTTGAGAGCAAAGAGCACATGCTACAGGGAGGCATATATGTTGCTGATATGTAATAGTTAAGTGAATCTAGCTAGACAGATTGGATAGATGAATGTAGGAGACAACTATGTTTCCTATGCTTTATTAGTATGCCAGATGCTTAGCATCTCTTTCCTGTTGTCTTAACATTTCTTGCATAAGCACCCACTTGTTATCAGAGCCAGCTGGCCACAGGGAATTTTCTGATCTGCCCTTTGGGCTTTCTGGTCCCAGAGCACAGCCTTGCTGACTGCAAAACCCTGGAGAGCTAGCCAGGAGACACTGAAGTCTGTGTGCATGGGTTGTGGGTGTCTGAGGCAGTCTTTAAAGCCCAGGGATATTGTTTCCAAATCTAATCGGAGCTGTACTGTGTATGTTTGGATGGGGAGAAGACTGAGTTTTTTGTTATTTTCAGGTCAGTGAATTGCTTAGCTTTAAGAGTCTTTCTGTCAGATGCAATGACAAAGGGTCATCAGGTCCTTCCTACCTGCTTTGGAGTTGCTTTGTGGGATTTAAATTCTCCATGTGTGCAGGCAAACCAGGAATAGAGGTGGCTTGGGCCATATATCTTCTATCTGAGAGGTGAGGGGGAGAAATGCTTCCCTGGTGCTAATTTAATGATGAATATAAGGGATTCAGGGTGAACCCATATGTCCCTTGCAAGACTTTTGAATGAGGATCAAGAATGCTAGAAAGGAAAGGAAAGGAAGTATGTCCAGGAACCACCATCAGGGTCTGTGGCATACAGGTGGCAGGCAGCTATCCAGGCTTGTCAGCTGCTGCTGCAAGCCATCAGGAACCAGGCTAGCACACAGCCTGCTTGTCTTTCACATTTGGGAAACACCCAGCTTTTGACTTCTAGCCCTGTGTAATGGGGTTCGCACACACAGCTGGGAGTAACATGTGAGGCACAAACCTCAAGTGAGGTCTAAACTGAAGTAATGCTCAAAAGCCTTAACCAGCCTCTTCTTACTCAATGCACACTGCCGTTGTCCCTGGACTTCTGTCTACTCTTCTTGAAAGAAAGGTTGAAAGCCATGAAGAAATCCTGTTCAGTCTGAACCAAAATGTACAGCTGGGCTTTCTGTGCACAAAGGGCTTTATAAAGGTCATGAACTGAGCTTTTGTGCCAAACTTTCTGTGATTTACTTCTCATTCTTCCCCTTTCTCTAAGAATTTCTCCTCTGAATTGCCATCTGCTAGCTTTTTTTAAGAGCAAGTTCTGTGTTGCAGGTTTTCTGTTAACTCATGTCTCAATGTCTCTGTGGACCACTGCGGATGTATTATCACTGCCTCCATGTGTTGCTAAATCTACTGGAGTCATGCTGGAGAGTTTCCACTTGGTTTTGGGAGGTTAAAGAACAACTATCTCCTAATAGTCTGCAGCACAGGGTGTAAGATAATTGCTGAGACAACAAGGAAATCCAGGGTATGAGTAACACATACCCTATGTTTGTTGGATCAAACACAAATTTACTTCTTTTTGCAATCAGTTCTGTATTATAGGTCTGTTAGGGGTTCATACAGACTCATTCATAAGTCTTCTGTTACCAGTTCTGAGTACGTTTTAGACCACTTTCATTCTGGTGCTGTGAAAAAAGATTAGACAAAGACCAGTTGCAAAGATGCTTCTTCTAGTCACTTGTTTCAGCTTGTGTTTACTACTGCACTCATTCCTGCAAATAGCTGACATAATACGCTGACATGGTTCTGTCTCTCACTTCATAAGTATTTCTCTCACTTCATAATTATTTCTTTCAAAATACTCAAGGTTATTAAGCCACACTATGGGCATTAAAAATTCCTCATAATTCTTCTCTTGGAAGAAACCAGCATCTCCTTCTGTGCAGAATAGTGAAGGAAGATTCTTCTCTTGAAACTTAACCAGGAACTGCTTCTCTTTAGGAGCTGGAATGTATTGATTGTAAATAGATTGTTACTACTGCTTTGTGGTTTCAACTAGGCCAGGAAAACAAAGGCTAGGCTACTTAAAGCAGGAATCCTGCGGAAGGATTAATTTGACCATCTGTGGGGCAAGTGTCTAAATAACAGTTTTAGCTCCCTCTGATTAGATAGAAGCAAGCTGTCTGTGAAAGACACTTGATTTCTTTAAAATAACTAGCTTAACCTAGATGCCTGACACTTAGCCATTTGGTGCTCATTAAGATGATTCTCTCCTGCGTATCTGTATTATGACATATGCTGATGAGTTTTTCAGTTTTCCAGTTTTAATATTTACAGATTTTCAAAGGATATCCTAGAAAAAATAAAACTCAGGGTGGAATGCTTCCTAATGCCAAATCTCACTTTGCAGATGGAAAGCTGAGAAGATTGGTGAGCTCTGGGTTGTGCTGCACCCAATGAAAATACCTAATATCAATATATTTGAGAAGAAAAATGCAATGCAGCAACATTATAAAATAATAACAGGCATCTGTACATGGTAATTGATGATCCTCAGGGGGTATGTATTGCATCCCCTGAATGTTGATAAACCCCCCTTTAACTGTGGAAGTTTGATGAATCGGTAAAAACCATCACCTCCTTTGCTTTTGTTCTGACAGGTGGTGTATATCATCAAGTGTTTCTGCTGAAAGGGTCAGACCTTTGCCATTTGTATGTCCTGATGCCCCTTAAGTCCAGTTTGAATCTAGATTCCTTGCACAGACCTGTCTTGAGACATGAAGTAATGTAATACTGCTTAGTCCCCCAGGTGACTAAATTTGAGTGTCTCAGAGTCACTTCCTAAAAGATTCTCTGTTTCTCAGAAACCTGTTTTCAGCTAGGGAAGAGAACTGTAGTCTAGAAGTGGTATTTGCAGTTAGGCACTCTAATATCACAGAAAACTGGAGGATTAATTCTAATGAATTAGCTTCCATCCTTCTACCTGAAAACCCCGTCTTTAAAATTAAGGACATTTTTAAAAGTAGGTGAAAAGTGAGAAAAAAATAAAAAGGTGTTATCGAAAACATCCAACCTGCCCTTTTCTCTTGCCCAGGTTTACTTTTTCAAAGTCTCTCCCAGTAATGGAATCATAGAATCGTGGAATGCTTTGGGTTGGAAAGGACCTTTTTAGGTCATCTAGTCCAACCCCCCTGCAGGAGCAGGCATGTCTTTAATTAGATCAGGTTGCTCAGAGCCCCATCCAAACTGGCCTTGAATATTTCAAGGGATAAGGCCTCCACTACTTCCCAGGGAAAACTTTTCCAGTGTTTCACCACCTGCATTGTAAAAAATGTCCAGTCTAAGTCTATCCTCCCTTAGTTTAAACTATTACTCCTTTTCCTGTCACAAAAGGCCTTGCTAAAATGTCTGTCTCCATAAATTCCAACCAAAATAAAATTATTGTAAATAATAGGGGATGAATGAAGGCTTCTGCTGACATTCTGTCCTTAAAATGAGCATGAGGAGCCAGGCACAGCCTTGAGATCTCCTGTTTTAGTGTTTGTTTTAGTAGAACACAACAGATGGATTAGAACAAGAGAACCCTATAAAAAGTAAAAGTTTAGTTGTGATAATGAGATAGATTAAATGAGGCTTTGTAGACAAATAAAGCTGCAATAAAGCCATGTTTCACTTACTAGGTTTGGGGTGGGGCTTTGCCTGTTTTTTCTTCTTCTGGTTAATCTTTATCATTCTTCTGGATTCAGAAAATCTGAAGCTGAATCAGGATCTTGCTGGGCCCCAAGATCAGCCTAGAACTGTAAGTTGTGGCTGTCTGTATAGGACTTTCTATACCTATTTTCACAGTTTCCCCTTTGCCACCAGAGTTTAAACTCTTTTCACTTTCCAAGACAGAGAACACTTTGTGGTGCTCAGGTTTTAATGCTTAACGTCACCTTCAAGTCCAAAAGAAGCGCGCAGAAATCAAAGGCTTGACATGAAATAAGTGATTTGATTTTACAAATAGCAATGCAGTTGGTAAGTCCATTGAAGAGGCTGTAGTGTCTTTAGGATTTACAGTAATCAAAAGAGCCACTTGCTGGATATTGATAATTTAGCTGCCGCCACTCTGAAAAGGTAATTTACTAACCACTCCACAACAATTTTCTCAGAGTTGTTCCTTAGCTGGCTACATGAATTTCTCAAAGATTTTTTTCTTTCAGTTCTACATATGTATTATTTTTCTTTTGCATAAGATCCCCAACAGCAAGTGGAGTTCTCATGCTGGAAAGCAGTACTTCTATTTCAAATAGTCATAAATCCACTCTTTGTGGGGAGGCAAAGGCAAGAGCGTGGCACTATTCACATAGCTAGACCACTGAGCAGACTTCTTCCTGTGCTTGCTGAGCAAGACTGACTAGGGGCAGAGTGCCAACATGGGGTTGACACTAGGCAGAGCTACCTGCCTCAGAAAAAGAAATCCTGGGGTTAGCAATTATGATACAGTATACCTAAATCCCTATAACTAAGGGTTGACTTCTGTACATCAAAGTCTGAGAATTTCCAGCCTCACCAGAATTTTCACTTTAATGTTGTTTTCAAGCATTTGTGTGCCAAGTGTATTGCTATACACTAGGTCTGACACAAAAAAAATGAGGCTGTGCCTGTAGCTTTTTTTGTTTAACAAGTTAAGAAAGTTAGCAATGATCACCTTCAAAATAGTTCCCTTCTGAGGTGATGCACAGCTGCATCCAGCATTGCCAATGTTTAAAGCAATTCTGCAGATAATTTTCTGAAAGATTGTTGAGGATCTCAGTCATTTTTGCTTTCACATCTTCTGCCAATAAAAAATGGGTTCCTTTGAGCACTGACTTGATCTTTGGGAAAAGGGAACCAGGTCTGGTGAATAGGGTGGATGTTCAAGCACAGTGATGATTAGCTAAAAACTGCTTCACAGACAAAGTGTTGTGGGCTGGTGCACACTGATATTTTCCAGTTGAGGGTAAGAAAACATCTATATTTGAACACATGTCCACTTGTACTGACTGAAGTGATCATGCTCAGCCTTGTGCTACTGTGACAGTTTAGAACATGTTCTATAACCATCTCTTTGTCTCTCTCCTCCCACTCTTGGTTGCTGAACTATAGGGTTAGTCTCAGGTTTTGTGCCAGACCTTGTATGTCAGATTATATCTTGATTCCAGTTTTCTCAGCTATAATGTTGTTCTGCACATTCAGGGGTAAGTGCTAGCCCTGCAGTATACAAGTTTACAACTTGTTGGTTGTTATAATTTGAATATCTAGTCTGGCAAGTCCAGCTAGTCCTGGCCTTAAGGGGCCAGTTTGGACATGCTTATCTTAAAGCATTTTTTGAACATATGCTAGTATCTCCAATGGTAACTGTTCCAGGGGCACTGTGGGGCCCAAGTGAAGCCATGGCATGCCACTTTTCTTGGCATACCTTTCTCCCCACTACCAGAAGGTCAAAGGGGCCTCTTGAAGAAAGATTTACTTATTGCAAAGGACACCTTCGTATGGAAAACTGCATTTTGCTAGCAAGAACCTCTCACTCAGCTTGTGTATTGATTGCTATGGATGGAGGACTTGCTGGGCTGGGCTTCCAGGGGGTTGTTTGTTTGTAGGGGCCTGCTGATATGCAAACCTCCCCAGTTGCTAGGCAGCAGCATCTTTTTCCATGCCGTATCTTCAGAGTTTGCATCATTTCTGGGAGGAATAGAAAGCTGGGTTGAGATGTTAGTAAACAGACTGCAGCAGTGAGAAGTACAGGAGTAAATCTTGCAAAGAACTGCCCAGTTTTTGCAGGTCTTAGGTACAACTGGTAAAGCAGGAAATATCCCTGTAAAAGTCCAGTGTACTGGCTATGGTACAATAGTTAAAAGGGCAACATATTACTCCCTGAGATTACCACGTGCCTTTGATGTCCAGCCTGGTCTGGGGAGCGATGGGGAGCATTCCTGCTGATAGTCAGGAGTTCTTCTGTTGTCTGAGGCAGGTGAATTCATAGCTCCGAGAGACATGCTGAGGTCCTCGGTCAGTTATAAATCATTTATACTTTCTCAGTCTTGTGCTTCCCAGACATTGATAATTTCATCATTCCAGCTGAACAGGAGTTTTACCTTGTTAAATCCAGGGAGTGTCACTGATGGCAGTAGTCTTTTATCCTGTCCTTCTCATTTTCTGCCAGAACCATAACGAATGATTAATCTCAGTGTGTTGCAAAGTATGTGACTACTCTTTTGGGTTTCTTTTTTTCTTTTTTTGCCTCTTTGTTCTGATTGCACAGCGACCACATTTGGATTATTTTTTTTTTTGCCAGTTCATCAGGTTTATATTGCGATCCTGCTTTAAGACCTGTACTGTAACTCTGGAAAATGTAATTTTCCCTTATTATCCCTCTTTATTGTCAATAAACTGATTTTGCTATATGTAGTGTACTTCATCCTGTGTGCCCCCACGACACATCCATACTAGGACTCAAGTCTTGACATCAGGAAAAAATATTTCACAGAAAAGGTCATTGGGCACTGGAACACGCTGCCCAAGGAGGTTGAGTCACCTTCCCTGGAGGTGTTTAAAAAATGGGTGGGTGAGGTGCTCAGGGACGTGGTTTAGTGATTGATGGAAATGGTTGGACTTGATGATCCAGTGGGTCCTTTCCAACCTAGTGATTCTATAATTCTGTGATTCTAAGTCTATTGATTCTAAATATACATTCTACTAGTCTTCATGATTATTGTCAAAAATCAAAGGTACTTCACCTGTCTACAAGCCCAGCTTTTCACAGAGACATCACTTCAAATATCAAATCTCCCCTCTTTATTTTAGGTCTAGAGCGGATGCTCTAAGAGTGTAAATTGTTACAGCTCCATGAAGCTACTCAAAGGGACACCAACAGGAGCTGTGGTCTTCCAGAGCAGCGTATTTTCTGACGTATATTGAAATATATGTATATTGAAATCATGCAAGCCAAACAGTACTTAAATAATTCAAGAGTGTGGAAACACTGAGCCCATTGATTTATCTTCTTTCTTGAAGTTATTTATACTAAATTTTTCTTCCAATGTTCCTTTTAGATTGAAATGCTGAAAACACAATAAGATAGAAAAGTTATTATACAGGAACATCGTCGTAGGATGCTTGACTGCTGTTATGCAAATGACTATGGTAATTAATTTACTAATATATAATTCACTTCAAAATAACCCTGCAATTTTTATGTTGTAAATTCATTACTTGCTATTTAATGTTGTATAAACTATATTGACAGTTCTCAGGACTAAATTTACCATAAAAGCTGTATCCAATATATAATTGTTTAGCTAGCTTGAAAATTAGTGTTAATTTCTTGCAGCAACTTAACAGACACATTGTTGACTGATTTACGGCAGAGTAGTTTATCACAGATTAACTTCAGATAATTGGTGCTCAAACTTTACAAGTGGCCCCAAAAATCCCAATGACTATGTAAATCTAATTCTGCAGCTCACTTGTATCTTCCTGTCCTCAGAAAAGGTTCCAAAACCATGATGGACACAGTTTTCTTGCTTGATGACTCATCTCCCCAGTACAGTAACTTGCTAGTACAGTATTTTGATTCTCTGGCCTTATTGAAATGCTAGTTTTTAAGGCCAGGATCCCCAAATGTGGGGATCTTCTTAGTAACGGTGATGTGAACTTCTGTTCATAGCAACTCATTTGCTGTCTGTATAATCACCCTTGGCATTTGAAATGGGCAGCTGATGAAATGCTCAACGGAGGCAGTTTTCCATCACTTACACTCAGATAGTACAGATGACCTCAGAGGTATTTACTCATCTTATGGATACCCTACCTTTGACATCATTAGTGCTTAATTTTCACTGCTGCTTGCACCCAAGAATGTTAGTGGTAGCTTTATGAATGTAATTAACTTGAATGTGGTGCCTAAAGGTGAAAAATAAAGACCTCATCAAATTCTGGATATTACATTGCAGGTAATTAAGTATCTAAGAGGCAGTGTTTTTTTTCTTCTTTCCCTCTTTGATGTTAGGGTATTCAATAAGAGAGTCCAGTTAAAACCTTTTGCTGCTAAGGATTAACTTTTGTTTAATGCTGTTCAGGCCTATATGGTATATTATATGCTGCATTAACCATTGTTTGCAAAGCAGCTTTTTGGGTTTTGTTGTGTTTACACTGAAAAGCTCCAAGAGGAAATTATAGAGCTCCTTTTTTAGAAACAAAGTGCTGCACGTGAAGTGTATTCCAGTAAATCAGAAAGAGCATACACAGTTCAGTTTAACAACTTGGGGAGACCATCTTTTCCTACTCCCTCCGAAATTCTTCTCCATCAAGTCAAAAACAGTTCTTCAAAGTGCTAAGTGTATACTTTGCATTACACTCTTGAATTCAATAAGACACTTCTGCCTTTACTAAAAAGGCATGTATTTAAACAAGGCACTTAAGTACATGCTTACTTAATTATTGAGTTAAGAGGGATGGTGTATATATACTGTTCACATTTAAAAACAGGGAAATTTTTTCCCTCTATACACCTCTTTAAAGTAGGAAATGTGCTTCTACCTTGAGTAAACACTTTTTTTTCCCTTTCTCCTTCAACAACATTTCCATTCAGCGTCAAACATTTAAATGCCTGTTTTTCCCAAACCCTTTTGAAAATCAGCTCAGACATACTGCTTCTTTGACATAAGTAATTGTGCTGGAAGCCATGTTCTTCAGGAAACTGTTTTTAGTATTACCTACATAAACCAAATCACATATGCTTCAATCAAGGATGATTTTTTTAAAGAAAAGCTTTAAATTGCCTGCTTTGCAGTATCACCTGCTTTCCTGTTATTTAGTGCCTTGTCCAATGAAGTGTCACAAGGATTAGCTTCTTCTGGAAAGCAAAAGTAATTAGAAGATTAAAAATCCATATACAATTCACTGATTTTTTACTGAATACTAAAAACATCTAAAAAATCTTTAAATTATAATAATTGTGATTTCTGTTGTACAGTGTATTTTTTTTCACCCAAATAATCACTTAAACTTTGGATTATATGTTACTTGGGTTTTTTGAAGTTATTCTTTGTTTACTAAAAATGAAACAGCTAAAACTGGCATCATGAGCCAGTGCACTGCTACTGCCACTCTGACATGCATGGGCACTCCACAAAGCACTACTTGAAAGAGAAACTGTTAAGGATTTTAACTCTTGCATGAATTACTTTAGGGGTAGGAGAACAGTGATGTTGTTCATCTTTGCACTGACAGGTATCATCACAACCATCGCGTGAGACCTTCAAAAAGGATAATTCTGTTCTAGCTGTTATAGCAGTACACGACCATCACTTGACTTGATGGCATCAGAGCAGACAAAGTTAGATGTCAGTGTAACAAAACCACTTCTCTTTTAAATTGAATTAATGCTGTTTGGTTTTGTCATGTTTGTGTATGACTCTACAGCTTCTTCTGCTGATGTTCTCTGCTGTTGGTACCTTGTGTCACAGACCAGGACAACCCAAGCCCTCTATGACTGGACCATGTGTGTGTTGCGAAGTGTAGTAGTGTAGTGTAGTGTAGTGGTGTAACTTTTAGTTATGCAGTGGGGTGGTGAATTAACGCAGCAACTGCAGCATCTGGAAGAATCATATTGACAGCACTTCTTTTAGTTCTGGGGTCATTAACAATTTCTGTGATATATTAATGAGTGTACTTATGTTTTGTGTATGCAAGAACGGGTAACAAGACCAGAACCCTTCAGGAAATTGATGGATACCAATCTGTTTGATTTGTCATAGACCAGACAGAGGAATGGAGGTTCAGGGCACAATTTCTACAGATGATGCTCTTCTACCTGTCTTATTGCTAGTTTTAGCACTTTTCAACTGATGGATATCCTAAAGTTTTCCAGTCATTGAAAATCTATTTGTAAAATTTATGTGCAGATGACTACATAGACTTTCTGGACAATACAGTCACCATTCATGTTGTAGTGAATAATTACTGTTAGTAACAACAGCATTGCATCCTGAGAAACTGATTGTTCAGATCTTCACTGGAAACTGGTCCTGATTTATGTTTCTTTGTGACGGATGCTAGAGGGAAAATTCTCATATGCAGGTACACACTTACCTGACTGGGCTAGTTGATCTAGAGAATGAATCATGTTTTCCTGTACCCATAACAGTGAAGCTCAGGCTTAATCACAGAGAAGTTCAGGGCTATTGATTGCCAGTGCTGAATGGACATCACGCTTCATTTGGAAGTACTTCAGCCTCTAATTCATCTATCTGTGACTAAACTGTGAGCAAGAGCCATAGGGGACTTGAATGTCCTTTTATCTGGTTAAAAAAGCTAGCCTGTCAATAAAACCTGCTGCAGATCTGCCACAGCAGCTTGTGGAGTAACAAACAGAGTGACTCTGGAAGTGTAAGCTCCATCAAATTCAGAGGTATTCATGTTTCTACATAGTTGCACCTTATCAATAATAGCTAACAAATGCAAAGATCCATAGATCCTCCAAAAATATATGGGTAATTTCATTACTTTTACTGTTAGGCACACAATATCAGTGTATACTACAGACCAACGATATTATTGAAAGAGGGAACTGGATGGAAATACTTCATACCTGTGCAGAAGTTGTCTTAATAACTTTGTGATCAAGTGAATGCTTAAATATTAATTCTCCTTCTTCTAATCTACATAGAAGTTCCTAAACTATATTCTGGTTTGAAGCCAAAAGAATGATACTTAGTTTACCACATGAATTTCTACTCTGTTCATACAGAAATATAGGTCTGTGTTTGACAAAACTTTTTTTTTGTGAAGCATAAAATATCAAGGCAATTCAAACCTATGAAAATATTAGGTTTGGGAAATAGAAATCGCCTGTGCTTTCTGTTCATGTTCTTATATTCCCCAGAATGGCTCTTAATTGCACATGTACAGATGACATATCACCTCTTTGTAGGAGGCTGTAAGATCTTCTGTCAGCACTGCATGTGTGCCTCTTGCAGTGATTTTGGGAAACAAAGGAGTGCCTGTATCCTAAATCATTTGTCCAAGATCACAGAGGAGGTGAGTAGGAGAGCAGGACTTGAACTTATGCTAGCACTCTATTCTCTCTGCCCTACCACTGCTTTCTGTTTAAAAACTTTCCATGCTGATAGCAAAGCCTGAGGAATGCTGCTTTGCTCTAGAGCACCCGTCTACTGTTCCATGTACAAGCCACATACTTGTGACTAATTCCACAAAACCTAAAATGTTCTATATTGTTATGTCTTGAAGTTGTAACCACCAAAATCAGTTGACTGAACATTTGTTCAATGGTGAGCATGAGCTTAAATGTACCCTTACACAGGAGTGAATGGTGGCAAAAGCTTCCACGTTCTGGTTTTGTGTTTACCAGCAAGAAGTTAAAATATCCAGAGCAATAAATTTTTCTCTTATTTACAGATGTGACTGTGTTTCAGTATCAGGGAATGTATGGAGAAGTTATGCTCAATAAGCTGTCCAGCTCCTACCTATACTCTTTGCTCTGATTATGAGCTCAAAAATTCAGACTCAGGAGGTTTAAGTCTGCACCATTGAAGAGAAATTTTACTTAAACTATTGTGGAGAATGTTGGAGAGGAGGAAGAGGGAAGAAAAAGAAATATCTTGGCTCCAAACTTATTTTTCAGAGACATAGAATCATAGAACGTCTTAGATCATTGAGTCCAACTGTTCCTGTCTGCCACTAAACCATGGCCCTGAGCACCTTGTCTGCCCAGCTTTTAAACACCTCCAGGGATGGTGACTCAAGCACCTCCCTAGGCAGCCTCTGCCAGTGCCCAATGAGACTTGCTGTGAAAATTTTTTTCCTGATTTCCAGCCTAAATCTCCCCTGGCAGAGCTTGCGGCTATTACCCTTGTCCTATCACCTACCACATGGGAGAAGAGGCCAGCACTAACCTCTCTACAACCTCTTTTCAGGTAGTTGTAGAGAGCAATGAGGTCTCCCCTTAGCCTCTTCTCCTGGCTAAACAACCCCAGCTCTCTCAGCCGCTCCTCATAAGGCCTGTTCTCCAGTCCCTTCACCAGCTTCATTGCTCTTCTCTGGGCTCTCTCCAGAGCCTCAACATCCTTCTTGTGGTGAGGGGCCCAGAAATGAACACAGGATTCGAGGAGCGGTCTCACCAGTGCCGAGTACAGAGGGAGAATAACCTCCCTGGAGCTGCTGGCCACACCATTTCTGATACAAGCCAAGATGCCACTGGCCTTCTTGGCCACCTGGGCACACTGCTGGCTCTTGTTCAGATGGTTGTCAATCAACACCCCAAGGTACTTCTCTTCCAGGCAGCTTTCTAGCCAGACTTCTCCTAGTCTGTAACACTGCACAGGGTTGTTGTGCCCCAAGTGCAGGACCTGGCACTTGGCCTTGTTAAACCTCATGCCATTGGACTCTGCCCAGCAGTCCAGCCTGTTCAGATCCCTTTGCAGAGCCTCCCTACCCTCCAGCAGATCAACACTTCCACCCAGATTAGTGTCATATGCAAACTTGCTAAGGGTGCACTCAATGCCTTCATCCAGGTCATTGATAAAGACATTGAACAGGGCTGGACCCAGCACTGAGCCCTGGGGAACACCACTCGTGACTGGTGTCCAGCTGGAGTTAACTTTATTTACCACAACTCTTTGGGCCCAGCTATCCAACCAGTTTTCCACCCAGGAGAGGGTGAACCTGTCCAGACCACATATCAGTACTTAATAAGTTTTTCCATAATTTTCAAGTAGACGATCATTATCTACCTTGCAGTAAATATATGACTTTATCTAGGCAGTTGTGAAATAGCTTGATACTTACCCAGTGTGATGTTAATCTACAGACATCTAGATACCTGACCTTTACAAAAGCAGCCTTAAAAGTCAAATGTCATCCTCTTCTGGCTTCCGTTCCTCTGTAACCAGGCTACTATTCGTTTGGTCATTTCCTTGCTTAATCTTCATTGAAATAGTTCAGCAGAAATTTGAGCTCCTTTGATGATTTGCACCAAATCAGTGTCTGGCTTTAAACAATGAAGCTTGTAACAAAAATATTGCAAACTAACCTTTATCACCAAAAACCCACCAAAGACACCAGGATTTCTGTATCACAATTCCCCTAGTAGGAATGCCATTTTCCACTTGGACCAAAACTAAGAGCAGACATTCATGGACTCAAATTAGGCTTGGAGGCAGAAGACCTCCTGTCTCCAGCCTTTCAGGAAGCACATACTTATCAGCAAAACTCTGCAGGGGAAGGGAAGGGTGGGGTAAATATCCCATCAAACACCTTATCTTTTTTTCTGAGCCTTATCTCAACAGGTTCAGGCTACTCAAAATTTTATAACCTTTCAGATTCTTACAGGCCAGCCATAAAGCAAGAGCTCTCCTTGTTAAAAGCCAGCAAATCAAGGTGTGAAACTGAGGACATGCACTAGCAGGAGATATAAGGAATGTGCCCCTTCTGCTGCATTTATCTTTAATAAGAGAATGCCTAAGAGCTTCGGCTTTCTATTACCTTTCACAATGATTTACTAAAACAAGTGGGACTAAGCCTCTAATGATGTTGCTTTACATATGCAGAAATGCTAATTTTTGTTTCCATTTTCACTCAGTCTGATTTGAAAAATTTGTGTGTCAAATAATAGTCTGTCATTTTGGAAGTTATTTTTCTGAGATGCCACACAGTACTGATTATATCAATGGAGTACATTGATTTTTATTTTTCCCCCTTGTCTTTGCCCTATATAGTCAGTACGCATGATATTTAAAATTACTTACTTTGTTTCTCTTTTCATTTCTACATTTTTATGGAAATAATCAGAATTACATTGAAACCAGCATCAGAAATTCATTGTGACAAATCTGTGCTTGTTCAATCTAATGCAAAATGCACAATGTGGTACTTAAAGCCTTTGTCTGACTTCATGGTCTGTTTATGCCACTGCTAACTTGATATCTTTTCCTCCGGCCTGCAGTTCTAAGGTAGATGATCATGTTCTACAAGTTCTGAGGTGAGGCACAACACCTGTAAACAACTTGCCTAGGTGTTATTACAGGTCTGTGGTAGAGCAAGAACAGCTGACAAGAGGATGAGACTGGGTTGCCCTAGGTTTGTGTTGTATTATGGGACAAATCACCGTAGACTTAAAAGGAAGAGTTGTGTTATATATTGACATATTTTTTTATCTCAACTTTTTCAATGATCTGCCACGGTTTTGGTTGGTGTGAGCTATTGATTTTAAACAAGTGGATGTAACTCATACTACCCAGATCCCACCATGATGAAACTGGATTCTTAAAGCCTTCATATCTGTCTATTATACAAATTAGGGGATTTGGTAAAATTCAGCGATTGCTATTCCTGAGCAGAACTGCTATTTCTAGCACAAGTGTGTCTAAATTATTTTTATTCTATGACAGCATGTCTGTCCTGTTGCCTCTGAAACATGGTTTGTTTGCAAGGATTAACAAACTAGTTGTACGCCAGCGCACAGTAGTTTGTGTTGGAAGTGTAGTTGCCTACCCAGAAACCACAGCAGTGCTTCCTACTACATAAGTTAGACACCTTAGAATATTCAGATTTTAATTTGATTTTTTTTTACTGAAGAGAAAAAAAAAAGCCCCACAACACAAAACCCAAATTAATTGGTCCAGCACAGCACAGAGAGAATGATTAATCTCCTGCACACAGAAGCATCTGTCTACTACTCCTGCTTGAATTCCTCAAAAGGATAAGAGTGTTTCTAATGGTCATTTAAATAATAAATGTCACCACACTCATTAGGGGTGTATCAGTCGTTTTCTGCTCCAGTGCTTGTTGTATTCTATTAATATTTATTGAATTCAAGGAAATTCATCCTAAGCTAGTGGTCCACATTTCTTTTCAAGGTCACCAAATATAAATATTTTATTTATGTAATTTAGAAAAACGACATTAGATGTGATGCAGCAAACATGACAAGAGTATGAATTAGTGGAAAGCTTCCTTTGGGGAATGTATCCAGGTACCCAGTAATGGATAATTTTAAGTCCAATAGCTTCCCTTCTAGCAGGTAATAAAGATACATAATGGCAATACAAAACCTCACCTGAAAGTGAACGTATAGCAGCAGCAGTGAGTACCAAAACAGACTATTTGCTACAAGGGCAGTGGATGCATCCAAATCTCTTTCTGATATTTGAGCCAGAGGTAGGCATGTTAGAGCTTCAACTTCAAAACTTTGCAGGGAAGTGTGTGGGGCCTGTATGTGCCAGATTTTCAGTAGCCCTTTGGGAATGAATGTGCCTAAATCCATGAGATACTTGATGATGTCTTATGTTGGCTCAAAGGTGCTGGTGAAAAAAACATGCCTGTAGCAATTATATGAGTAGCCAGAGTAGCTCATTTTGAATATTGCAGGGTGTTTTCTTACCCCTGGCAGTCTACTGTTCTCCCTTTGAACAGGGCTACATTACTTACTTGCTGTGCCTGCATACCCCAGGAAGGTCCTATTTCTTTCCCACCAGCTTTGAGATGAAGAGAAGATCCTGCTGAGATGCTGTGTTCTAAGTGTTCATGCAGATTAAGCCTTCCATGTCCTTTTCTGCTCACATTCAAATTCTGCATACTTGAAGCCTGTTGTCTTTGCATTCCCCTGAGGTATAGAAATGCTTTTACAATGATTTCTTTTTGAGAAAGCACCACTTTTTTTTTCTACATTCATCCTGCCCTCTCCAAAAAGAAGGTGAGATGATGGGGCTATATTTTAGAAATTAATAATTGAATTTTTGCTAATGCTAGCTAAAAGAAAACAATGCTTCAAAAAGGAAAAAGCCAATAGATTGTCCTTACATCCTCAATATGTTCACCAAGGAACTGTTGCCCCAAATTAAGTTTTGAGATGTCAAGAATCAAAGAAAACAAATGAAATGACAATTTAATTGAAAGTCGTGCTTGTGAGGTTTTGTGTCTGCATTAGTTTTTTAGCACATTGTAGTTTTTTGCTGTTGCTAAGGTTAAAATTAAAATGAAGTGTTCATTGCTGTTGTCTAGAAATATCACAGATAAAGCACGGGTTCTAAAAAGGTGAACGCTGAATAATTTGTGTCTTTGTAGCAGTTCTGTTTTTAAATAATAGATGCACAGTATCTAAGGGAAGATTTTACAGGAGAATTGACTGTACAAAGGAAAGGTAACTGGAGCTTTGACTTAAGTGGTGTGTGCTCCTTTCTGACTTTCCACATAAACATTGCTATGAGCTGTTCTGAGCTATAGAACTGTATATACAGTGGCCCTGTCTCACAGTTGACATTGCCTGCCTAGACCCGCTCCTGTGCAACCTGCTGTAGGTGAACCTACTTTAGGAGGGAGGTAGGACTAGACGATCTCCAGAAGTCCCTTTCGACCTCTACCATTCCGCCATTCTACAATTCTGAGATTTCTGGTATAAAGCTCTGATAATACACCACTAATAGCCAGCTCATTGATATTCCCAGTGGCAAAGCCTTCAGGAGGATGGGTATGAAGAACTGCAGAATCACAGAATCTCCCTTCTTGCAAAGCATGCTTCACTCTGTAAGGACCAGGTTTGATCTGCTGAATCCTGGTAGAAACCATATCAGATGGGGACTGTGGAGTAAAAAAAGAAGAGAGATAAGGCTCTTTTATAGTCACAGGAACAAGTAGAGCCCTGACAACTCTGGAGCTGAGTTGCTAAAGTAAGTGTTTAAATCACGTACACTCTCATGATTCTAACCCTGAGTAACTGTAATGGGCAAGTGGCAACAGGAACACAAGATGCCAGGGGAGGGAAAGGAAAGGCTGAGAAAACTGAGGCAGCAGGAGAAAACGGAACTAAATGAAAGAAGCAGATATTCTGGAGCTGCATGTGTAAACAAGTCATTTTTGTTTATATGTGACTAGTAGGCCTTTTTCAGGAATAGAATAGATCTCTATGTACAGGGAACAGAGGGAAGAAAGCATAGATATATACGAAGAAACACCATGCAGGTGACCAAACAGCACAGCAAGCCCCTGAAATGGGTGGGGAAGTGTGACACGAAACTGAATAACCTTTGAGGCAGAGCTGGACCAATGTACATATGGCAGGGGCACAGGGAGGAGGAGTGGTTGGGGAACTGCCAGTGAAGCAAGCCAGGAGGGCAGAGCAGCAGCATCTTGTTGAGTGAATCTGAGCTGGAACCAGCTCTCGATATAGACCTGTTATTGCAGCAGTTTGAGAGTGTTAGGCTGGAGAGGGAGGAAGGCTTAATATATTTGGCAAACAGCCGTAGTAAGGCTTGGAATTTGTCATATTCTTGAGCGCAGCAGAAATAATTGTGAAACCTTCATTGTTGCTCTTTCCTACAATTATGTTAGAAATTATGCCTGCTGCATTAATGTATATAACCTTGTGCAATACACCACATCCTCCCCTTATTTAAACCAATATGGAAAATAAGCATGGCAAAAATATCTTTGGCAGCAAGTTAAACAAGTTTTAGCATGACAAGTTCCTAAGTAAATACTGAACAGGTGCTAATTAAAGCTAAGTGCATAGTCCCTGATTTTTTCAATTAACATGCTCAACATATAGTGATACCTTAATTATTTTTGTGTCTAAATATACTTGAAAGAAATCTGTAACTCTGAAGGTGAACTTTACAAGGCAGAGAGTTCTCTCTATTTTTAAAGGTAGGATGGAGGTAGATTTAATTGAAAATGAAGGGAGGCTTTCGTGGAAATGTATCATTGTCTGAAAAAAATTTTCCTTAGATAACCTTGGCTCTTCCCATCATCCTCCATTTATCTTCACCTTAATCTCAGATGAGCCTTTTCAAGCAATTACTTACCCCTTAACTAGCCATAGGGGCAACTAGACTGCAAGAGAGTACATTGGCCTTTGTTAGATAGTTCTGCCAATTACTCGTGCAGGGATCCACATTTTTGATGTAAGCTGTGGAGGTGCTACAGCATTTTATTCAAACCAGGCAACTGCCCTCCTTCTGTAGCTGATAAGGAGGAGACTGAATAGCCCCATCATGAGATCAGTATTTGATAGATGAGGTGAATTGCCCCTGGAGGTGCCTGCTCTCACTGGGGACAAACAAGGTAACTACCTTAAACAGGTCACGCAACAATCATATATATATATATGTATGTATTGATACATATATTTATAAGGGCCAGTGGAAATGGGGAGATGCTTGTGGCTTAGCTGCTCTCTGGACTCCCAGCTACCTAATCATAACCTGCTGCTAGCCTGTTCCCATGGCAGCACTCATAATGGCCTTTCATGCAAAAACTGTCTCTTCTGAAAAAATATCCCCATACAAACTGAGGATAATGGTTTATATCACTCAGTACTGGAATTTTTCAGAAGCGGTTAGCATTAGACCTTGTCAGGATTTTCTTAAATATTTTTAAACAGAAAATACCTGCTTATTGAAGTGTGAAGTTTGGGAACAAAGGTCTGTTTTCAAAAGACTGGCTACACAACTTTTAAAAAAGGGTCCAGATTTAAGGTGTTTTCATGGCACCATGTGCTGGTTCAGAAGTTCCTGCCTTCTAACCTGAAATGAATCTTAAAAGTATGTGTTATTTTGGTAATTTTGAGTTTGATTACCTATCAAAATTAGAAAAATAACCACTTCAAGTTATATGACATATTAAGTTGACTTGAGCTGACACTTGAGCATTTAGTTTAGGTTGTGGTTTGTGGCTTTGCAATTTCAGCATTAGTATCAACTTGTAACAGGGAATTATTTTTCCCGTATTTTGTATATTCTCCTAGGCAGGTAAAATAATTTTTTATCTATTGCTACTGAGTGCTGGCCTATATGGGTTCCATTTTAGTAATAGGATGATTTTTTTGAGGCGCAGTTGGAGAAAATGTTAGGAAAACTCAGAGTGTTTTTGAAAAATCTTTAATATATTTCGCAATGGGAGTCCTACTACATTTAGGGTTTTAATGCCAGAAAGTGTATTTTCCTCTAAAATGAGGACTATGAAGTTGTCTTTGCTTTTGAGAGACTGGAGAAATGGGGACATGTGTCTTGGAGGATTGACTTCAGTTTCTACTGGTAAGAAATGTAGGCTGCCATGAAATTAAAACCTCAAACCACTGTAATTGGGCTGAGAATTGCTCTAGCAGTTGGCTGCTAATTCTGAAAAATGATCTATCTCGTGTTATTTAGTCTGTAGTATTAAAGAAGGTTTAATGTTTGAGGCAAAAGAAATCCATCGCTCCAGATGGAGCACAGATTTTCAAAAAGTGTATGGAAGAAGATCAGCATTCCATGCAGCAGCCTACTGCTTTTTAACAGGCAGCTTGGTACAAGCCACAGCACTCTTAATAGCAACCTACAGACAGAGCAGTTTTCCACCTTCACAAATTATTTTCTCTATTTGGAAGTCATTACAGATTAGATTATCACAGTTCTTAAACAGATATGCTGTGCAATCCTTTTTCCTTGCTTGCATTATCAGATTTTAATAAGACAGTAATTTTACTGTCCCATTCAGAATATAATCAAAGATGTGTTTGATACACAGGATAAAGTGTTGCTGGAGATGGAAATGGGAAAATTCAAGGGTTATTTTGTTTGTGTGCTGTTCACTGACCATCTGGAAGCAGGGAATACTGGCAATGAGAGTCTTTCAGAAATCAGTGGTATGAGATAGATGAAAAGACAGGGGAAGGTAAATCTTTTGGTGGCACAGACTAGATCATATTGCTAAGAATATTTCTGCTCAGAAAGAAAGCAGGCAATACCTTTTTGGTGGATGTATAATTTCTGGGACAGAAGTGTTTTCGGGAAGTATTTCCCAGTTTGGAAAGGAGAAGGATAGGGGAGTACTTTCTAGTAGGTCTGGAAGAGAGATCTTTGCTCTGAAAGAGTCATATGCTTAGTGCCTGAGGAACTTACAGGGACAGAGATGTCTGTTCAATTCCTGCTTTGGCTCAGGCTAGGAAATAACTTTAAGCTGATTGGTTCCCACACTAAAGCCCTAATGTGCAGATGTGTGGCTGTTTCACCTGGGTCATGGGACAGGTTGGAGAAGTTGGATTTTGATGTCCTGCTGTTTGGGCATTTGGTGGCAATAGGAGAAACTTGGCCAACATTGTGCAGGGATGTATGTTGTCACACCAAGCATACTGATGCATGACTTAGTTGCAGAGGTGATGGCCCTGTAGAGCTGATAAACAGAATGTGCAGCAGAAGCCTCTGACGCATGCACTAACCCATCCTTGCAGCAGATTTAGGGATATATTGAGCGGAAAGGGGAAGACACCCTATGCTGGATTTGATTCATCAAGAAATTTGCCTTGCCTCTGGTCAGGCTTTGTATTGAGCCTTTTTTCCTGACTTGTACTTTCAGCTGCTTCTTCCATTTTCCCTCTGTAATATTTTATTCTCCTTGGCTTTAGTCATGTCCTCCTTGCTTTTTCCCTCTTTGGCCCTAAAATTCTCAGGACTGCTGGATGAAGTAAATTAAATTTCTGAAAGTAAATCTCTGATTTGTCCACAGAGCTATTTCAGGGCAGGTCGTTCATTCCAGTCCAGGAGTTTTCTAGGATATGCTGGGGGTTTTAACAAAACTTCTAGTAGGTTGCATGTCTTTTTTCAGCCACCCCTGAAGTTTAACTATGCAAGTGCTGGCTACCAGACACTCCCTGCTCCACTCACAAACTCCAAGTCTCAGCAGGTGACTCCCTCTTCCTATTTTCCCCAGTTAGGTTTACACAGCTGAGTATACTGTGATACTGTGCTGGAAAACCACAGAAACCCAGATCAATCTAATCACATCAATTCTGTTCTTTCTGCCACTATTCTTTGGCCATTCCTTGGATCTCCCATGCAGCCAGCCTGTTCAGTTTGCTAAGCCAGCAGAAAACTGTGGGCTTGTTTGGTTTACCTTTGTGAGATCTGGGGTTCTTTTTCAGCAAATTGAGCAGGCTGGGCACATGATCAGATGTGGGACTTCACAACAAGGGATGTCACTGTGGCAATTAAAAATTGGATCCAATCAGTATGCTTTAAAGCCAGGATTCTCAGGTCCTTTGTTCAAAGAAGCGATCCCTGACTGCTAGATGAGTCCTGCAGAAAACACAAGGTCACGCGAGCAGAACAAACTAAGCTGTACTACCATCTGTGATAGGTATGTTTAGTGGCAACCAGTGGCTTTTGAAAAGCTTTGTAGATCATATCTTGACCAGCACAATGTCAGAGTAGACATTACATATAATTTTAAAGCATTGAATTTGAAGGATTTAGTTTTTCACCGGTTGCATTTTGCATTTCAGTGGCAATAAATATTCAAGACATGAAGAAACCTCAGGGATCCTTTAATTCTCCTTTGTTTTTCTTTACCACAGACATGAAAATTAGTGTAGCTTGTTAAGAAACAATAGCTTTGTCTAATGGAAACGATTAAACCAAACTACTTTTATTTACTAAAATACTTTGGTTGTCTCGAAGTTTTCCAACCTGCTTGCATTGTTATTCCACCTGTTTAGGTGAACAATTTCAGGTAGGACTGACAACAACCCCTATGTCTATTATGGTATCCTACTATAAAGAGAGCTTGTCATCCTCTAATGCTTTAAGGACTGTTGAGGTTATGAAGTGAACTGTGTCACCCAAAAGCTTACAAACAGAAGACTGAGAGATTCAGTGGAAGGATGACTCTTTTAAGCCATCTTTCTGTCTGAAGCACCTTCTGACAGTCTATAAATGTTTGCCATTCTCAATGTCTGACCCACCTCAGGGTTATGGTCTGATAGTCATGTGGTAGGATGTCAGTGGAGAGATACAACCACTGCGCTTTTCTTCTGGATAACTTGCATAGTTTGCAGAGCTGGGTCCTATTCTGATATGTACTCTTTCTACCAGCTTCTTTGGAACTGGCTGCACAGTTTCTGTTATTAAGGCTGATGGACACATACATGTAGCAGCCCCTCAGGTAGATGAAATTGTCCTATGCCATGAACATTGTCTTATTCTGCAAGTAATACTCAAGCCACCTTTGGGGAACTTCTGTCTCAAGGCATACTTGCAAGAGTCTGAGGGAATTTAGAGCTTTGAAAAACAGGTCCTAGTCAGTGACTAAGATGCCAAGAGAATGAATAATGTTGTGTCATGCAGAATATTTGCAAACACTTCTTGATAATGCTGCAAGAAAAGCCTTGTGAATAAAAGATGCAGTCTAAGTCTGCTGCCCCAAAGGAAGGAATGGTCTTTACTAGAAATATTTGATTGACTTCTTATCAATATATTGCAACAGAGGAAGACCTAGTGTTTGAAGGTCTTCGCCCAAAAGGCTTTACAATATAACAGCGTCTAGCAGTAATGTTTTATTAGATGCTGACATTTCACCATGGGTGTTAGACCCTGTCCAGCTCTTTCAGTCAATGTCTGGGAATCAGACAATCTTAGCACAAAAATCTACTGAGAAAAGAGTTCTATAGCTAGTCCTGTGGATGGAAACTCATACATGTACATTATATCTGTGTTAATCTCAGAAATCATAAATGAAAAAAATCCCCAAATTACCTAGGATCTCCTCTCAGCTCCAGTCTTTTCTTAATTCATTTATTTAATTACGGTGCAATTATTTGTTGAAATGAATGTCATTTTTTTAATGCCTGAACTGATAAACGTATAACAGGATATCAGCTAAATGGAAGGAAACAAATTCCCTGAATTTGCCTCAGAAAACTGGTGCATGCTAACCTATGTAAAGTGCAAACTGTTAAGAATCTTCTCCCTGATGGAGTTGGATAGAAGATAGAAAGCATATAAATGCTGTGCTGCTGCATTTTATTCCTCAAAGACAATTCAATTATATGCAGTACAATATTAGTACATTCCATAATTTCATCTTTATTTTTAATTTGCAGCTAATTTCACTCTGGAGAGTTAAAACCATCTTAAATTCTCCAAAAGTGTAGTGTGTGATAGTGATAGATGGATGGTGCTCAGGGAAAACACCAGCCATCTCCTGGAAGATTTATTTTCATGGTGTATGTGGAAGAAGGCATGTTGATGTGATTCAAGTTCCAAAGATTTGTTTGGAAGCTTGGAGAAAGCACTGGTTTGGGTTTCAGAAGATGTGGTGTTTGGTGACGCGAGTATATAATGCCTTTGGGAACTTGGCAAATCCTTAGTTTAAAAGTACTAGCATTTCAGTGCCTCAATACCCTAAATTTGGCCCCCTAATCTTTGTGTCTGTGTTCCTGACACACCACAGACAGCAAGTGATCAAGCTTTTTCTTCTGCATTTTATTGAGACAGGGAGGTCTTTGGGAGTGGGATTCTTTCACTGTTACAGTCAAAATATTGAAAGCAATCTTAATTAGTGCCTTTGAAGTTCATATTTGACATCTTTTAGTGTCTGTAGGCTCCCTATATACGTTTAAATCTGGCCTATTACCCATAGCACTGGCATAATGGAATTGGTTCCTTTAACAGTAAGTCTTAATTTTCTTGCTGCCTCACTCTAACATCCCAAATAGCAAATTTCCACCATTCGTATGGATTGTTTAAGATTATTTCACAGACTGATGAAGTTAGAAGACATTGATACCAATTCTATATTGATACTAATCCTCCAAATTTCTTGATGTACGTGAGTACCCTGCCAATATGCATGACAGCCTATTGAATGGATTGTTGCTGGCCATACCTGGAATATATAAAGTGCTAAGAAGGACTCAGGTAAAAGTAGGTCCAAAGTTTTTTCTACTTTTCAGTCAAAATTAGCAGATGTCACTTTAACCTTACCCTTTCAGTTCTTAAGCTGAGCCGACTGTACCTAGGTTGGCTCCACTTTAGCTTCCACAGTAGCAAATCTTTTTCTGGCATCAGAAAAAGATGTGAGTTGTTTTCATGTGGCAGATGTTTCAACCAAATATCCTGGGATCAAACTAGCATTTACCCAAGTACCTTGAATCACAACTTTATGTACTCGATGGGCATTGCCCACAGGGAGGTAATGCATCAGCAGGCAGAGAAGCTAAGAACAAAGGAGAATAGTAAATCACAAATCAACAAACTCAATTATATTAAACATGATGCCCAGGGATGCTTTCCTGTGGCAAGAAAATATTCAGATGGAAACTTACTATTACAAGTTTAAAAAATAAACCAACGGTATGTTCAGTAAATAAACGTTCAGTAACATGCAAGCAGTCAGGACTCTAAGCTCCATTTCAAATACCTCTTTGTCAAATCCTTGGTCCAGAAAGTGATCATTACTGCTATTCAATTAAACTGCATTGAGTATGACAGAGTCTTACCAAATACTGGCCTCTGAGGTGCTTGTTCTTGCTAAAATTTGAATAATGTGCTATTATGAAGGATTGTGGTTTAATTAGTAAGGATATGAAAAGAAATAAAAATAGAAAGGACATGCAAGGTTTCCCAGCAGCTGATGTGCTTGCCTATTGTTATATATCTGAGTTCATTTGAAAACACATGTCAGTTTCAAGGAGTCTTAAATGCAGTGCTAAATAAGTTAAAAAGATGGGAATATATGGATCCCAATGTGTTTTGGTTAGTCAAAATCAGAAAACTTTGACGTGTTCTTTTTTTAAGTTATTAGTGTTCAGGAGAATGATGAAATCAATTCCACATAACTGCGTTCTTCCATGTGGCCTTCTAATGTCTTGTAGTTTTATGCTGCAATCAAGCTCAACACAGCCAACTAAAGGCAACATGACACAGGGCTCTCTACTATTTTTGCTGCTCTCAGACTGGGTAGCCAACCTGTTAAATGAGGACTACTGCCTTGGTTATTACTATAGCTAGATGGTCCACAGTGTTTGGGCAGGGACCTGCTGCAAGAGTAAGGATATCCTGGGGATTCCTGAAGTCGATAGGACCTCAGCAGTTTCCTGTTCTGGACCCTAAATTCCATGGTTCCTACCATCTCAGCCCAGCAGCTCCAAATTTACAGCATGGAAAATAATAATGGAAGTAATATCTCTGACACTCGTAATGTAACACCAGGAGTTGGCAAAAAACCACAGAGATCACACTGAAACCAATCTAATGCTTCCCACATGGTAGTCCTGTGTGTTTTCTCATGTGTTCTGCTTCTGGAAGAAAAGTAGTATGATAGGGTCTCTTGGTGGAACTGCTCAGATGGGATAGATTTGAGTGTTCAGACGTATGACATGAGAGATTGCCTGAATTTTCTTTGTCCTGTTTTATAGTTTTCTGTTGTCTTTATGTCAGTTTGTTTCCTCTTAGTTGAGGTTGATGCACTGGGACAGTTTGTATTCAGTGAGGCTGGGAGGTACTGTTGCTTATGAGTTTGCACATCAATTAATACTGCACAGTGAATTAAGGCTATTAGCAAAAATGTTTGTGTCTGTTTTCTGGCTCACTTTTTCAGAAGGCCTTCCCTACCAGTTAGATACCATAGTTTCTGTCAGTGGCAGCTCATAATAGGGCCTGTATCAGAACATCTCTTAATTCAGCATCCTTCAGCTCTTTATTTCCTTTTCATTTCTTAGCTCCTTTAGTGCTGTCTTAATAGTACATTTCCATGAAGACTCCTTTTCAGGGCTTCTTTTCAAATAAATTGATGTTGAAAGAATCATTACATAGTTTTCCTCTCCTTTATTTTTTTTTTTTTGTAAATGCCTGAAATTAACTCCATCGGCATTAAATTCAGAGAGTCACAAGGCCAAATATGCCTTCATAAATCTGAGATGATTTCACTAAAATTCTTGAATTTACAGTCTCCTAAAAGAGCACACAGATTGACCCCAGAGTCAACAATATTAGCTCTAATGGGAAACAGAATTATTTGGTGCACTGAATTCAGTGATACATTGTAGGATTATCTAAGGATAGAAAGAAAACCTTTGTTCTGCTATAGTGTTCCCTTCTCCTCTGTGTTTGTTTGAACCACGAATTCAGTGAATGAGATTCAGGGTGATCACATCAATAAGTAGGGTTGAATTCAAAACAGCACTTTTGCTGGAAGGCTTTATTTTTCCTCTTTCAAGTGGAGGAGCTGGCCAGGGTCTGGACTTATTTTTCCTTTGTTCTTTCAGTACTAGTCTTCCTAAGGGTTCGTCTCTGGCTGCAACACCATCCAATGGCTTCTCACTGTCACAGTCACTTTCCACAATGTCACCACAGTGATTACTTGGGAGAAGCAATTATCAACACTAAGGCCCCAGGCCATTAATATCAGAGGTAGGGGTGAAGGGTAGCAGTGTGTGGAGTCCTTTAACTTGCACAGTGGTACTCTGGAGGGCAGTAGTTATTTTGTGCTCAGCTTTTTCAGCAGGATTTTGCCTTCAGACTGCAATTTATTAACATGCAAATGACTGTCTTTATGTGCCTTGGTCATGGAGGTTTTCAGGTAAAAGTGCTTTCTTTTTACTCTTTAACTTCTTCACAAATAGAATTCTACATTTGCAGTGCCCCATCTCTTATTGTTTGTTTACAATACCAATCATATCCGTGTTTTACCCGGTCTCAGGGCTGTGTGTTTGTTTTCACTCTTCTATCAATGATAATCAAGGATCTGATCAAATCTACATCTCTATCTTGACTTTGTGGAGCTTGCTGATTATTGTGGGAGGGATAATAGAGAGGATGCAGTAGAAAGGCTGTTCATTAGTTGAGGTCTGTATAAACAACATGATGTGCTAAACTCCACCTCAAACATGCTTTCCTTCCATGTCCAGCTGCCCTTTGGTTACCCATTCATGCCTTTTCAAACTTTATTTTCAGATTCCTTTTCAGAGCAATGTTGGCCCTCTGAGCAGGACTGAGGAAGTCAAGACCTCAGTCCTGCCTCTGCCAGTGTCCCTTTTTCCTGCTGTGTTGGCCGGAGTGCTGCAAAGTTAGCCCCTCCTGCCAGGTGTGTGTCATATTGCTGTACATGATAAGCAAACTGGCAAACATGGGCCAGTGCAGCTGATCTGAATGCCTGCTTTCTGCTGTGTCAGCAATCTACTCCTCTTCTGACCAGAACGTGTGCTACCTGAAACCCCAGGACAGGCGCTGTTTCTATCCACACCTAGTTTGTAACTGCAAAACCAGATGTCAAAGGGTCCAGATGAGTCAGGAATACCGTGAGCAGACCTGTCAAAGATAGCTGTCGAATAGGAAATGTTGCCATCTGGCATATATTGGGGACATATCCAAGCTACTATCAAAAACTGCAGGGCCAATGTAGGGAGCAAAGACAGGCTACGGTAAAGCCCCACCTTCTTTAATGACCTGAACAGTTTGGCCACAGCCAGATAAATTACAAAACTTGATTACTACAAAGCAACCTCACACATGCCTTGACCTGCATGGTAGTATAAATAGCTTCTGTGTTATGTAACCATCAATCCAGCTCTCATAGCAACAGCATCCTTGTCACCAATTCAGTGATAACCACGTTACAGTAATCTGCAAATATTTTAGCTATACATGATTGGCTTGTCAGTTTTGTCACATATGTTTATATGCAAACAGATCTTATGACTAGCACTTCCAGAAGTAACTAGGAATGTGTCAGTGCTGAACACTCAGCACGTTTTGTTGATTGCGTCTGACCTGAATGTTAATCATGCTTTTCCTTAGATGAGCATTAAATCTTTTCTGCTTCTGGAGACCAGCATCAAAATTCAAATATTTAATTTGCTCGTTGACATTTATTAAAATAGCATCGTGCTTGAATATCAAGTTAAAGCAGTGGCAGCTAATTTTGTTAGTCTAGATGACGTTGGAAGTATATTTAAATCTGATTGAGAAGCATTTGCTACTTACTAAGAAAAGGAGGGAATTAAATTGTGATGGTATAAAATGTTGATATCTTCAAACACAGCACAGTTTAAGTAAGGTTTGACTTTTAAAATAACGGAATTAAGCCTCAAAAACAGTTGCAACAGGGAAATTTCAAGAAGTTAGGAGACTGGTCTTCCAATGCTTCTCAAAATAGTGTCCTAACAAAACAGAGCTCTCCTCTTACACAGAGGTGAAGTAAGGGGTATTTGGAGCCTCTCAGGCCATTCATGTTTAAATTTTACTCTTCAGCCTGAAAATTCTTGAGTTGTGAGGTTAAGTGTGGATTCCGAGGAGATGAATGTATCCCATGAGTGTTTTACTTTACTGAAGGACAAAGTTGTCAATTCAAAGGTTGCCAATTAAATAGGAAAATATAGATATATGCAGGCACATATACGGTAGAAAGGCCTCATTTTGAGTGATATGAAGTTCATCAGGCCTTTACCTTGCAAATAATATGAGGAAAGACATTTACAAGTATAGATGTGGAGGAAAGGATGATTTTTTTAGCTAAATTTTTAGCTAAATTGAAAATATGAGAAGGGCAGACTACCTCACAGAATCGCAGAATCGAAGAATCACTAGGTTGGAAAAGACCCACAGGATCATAGACTCCAACCTTTCCAATCAACCACTAAACCATGCCTCTTAGCACCTCATCCACTCATCTTTTAAACACCTCCAGGGAAGGTGACTCAACCACCTCCCTGGGCAGCCTGTTCCAGTGCCCAATGACCCTTTTGGTGAATGATCTTTTTCTAATGTCCAGCCTAAACCGCCCCTGGTGCAGCATGGAGGCATTCTCTCTTGTCCTGTCCCCTGTCACTTGGGAAAAGAGGCCAGCTCCCTTCTCTCTACAACCTCTTTTCAGGCAGCTGTAGAGAGCAATAAGGTCTCCCCTCAGCCTCCTCTACTCTAGGCTAAACAACCCCAGCTCCCTGAGATGCTCCTCATAAGACTTGTTCTCCAGCTCCTTCACCAGTTTTGTCACTCTTCTCTGGAAATACTCCACAGCCTGAACATCCTTCAAGTAGTGAGAGGCCCAGAAATGAACACAGTATTCGAGGTGTGGTCTCATCAGTGATGGGTACAGGGGAAGAATAACCTCCCTGGACCTGCTGGTCACACTGTTTCTGATACAAGCCAAGATGCCATTGGCCTTCTTGGACACCTGGGCACACTGCTGGCTCATTATCAGATGGCTGTCAATCAACACCCCAAGGTACTTCTCTTCCAGGCAAATTTCTAGAGACTCCTCCCCTCATCTGTAGCACTGCACAGGGTTGTTGCGCCCCAAGTGCAGAACCCGGCATTTGGCCTTGTTAAACCTTGTGCCATTGGTCTCAGCCCAGTCTTCTAGCTGTTCAGATCCCTTTGCAGAGCCTCCCTACCCTCCAGCACATCCACACTTCCACCCAGATTAGTGTCAACCACAAACTTTCTAAGGGTGCACTCAATGCCTTCATCCAGGTCATTGATAAAGACATTGAACAGGGCTGGACACAGCACTGAGCCCTGGGGAACCCCACTTGTCACTGGTGTCCAGCTGGAGTTAACTTTATTTACCACAACTCTTTGGGCCCAGCTATCCAACTAGTTTTCCACCCAGGAGAGCGTGTGCCTGTCCAGGCCAGAGGCTGACAGTTTCCGAAGCAGAATGCTGTGAGAAACTGTGTCAAAGGCTTTACTGAAGTCCAGGAAGACCACAACCACAGCCTTTCCCTCATCCAGCAGCCGAGTCACTTTGTCATAGAAGGCGATCAGGTTAGTCTGGCAAGACCTGTCTTTTGTGAACCCCTGTTGACTGGGCCTGATCACCCAGTTCTCTTGCATGTGCTTCATGATCACACTCAAGATCACCTGTTCCATGACTTTCCCTGGCACTGACGTCAGACTGACAGGCCTGTAGTTCCCTGGATCCTCCCTCTGACCCTTCTTGTAGATGGGGACAACATCAGCCAGCCTCCAGTCCAGTGGGACTTCCCCAGTCTTCCAGTACTGTCCAGTACTTCCAGTACTTCCAGGATCGCTGGAAGATGATGGAAAGGGGTTTGGCAAGCACATCCACCACCTCCCTCAGTAGTCTTGGATGGATCCCATCCGGTTTCATTGATTTGTGGGTGTCTAGCTGGGCAAGCAAGTCTCTAACCACCTCCTCATGGATTATGGGAGCTTTGTTCTATTCTTCTAATGCCTGGGTGTGTACACACAGGGAACAACTTTCCTTACTATTAAAGACTTAGGCAAAGAAGGCATTAAATCCCTCAGCCTTGTCCTCATCCTTTGTCACAGTTGTTCCCTTTGCGTCCAATAGGGACTGAATATTTTCCCTGGTTGTCCTTTTTTTGTTAACGTATTTATAGAAAGATTTTTTGTTATCTTTCACAGACTTGGCCAATCTGAGCTCTGGTTGGGCTTTAGACCTCCTGATTTTTTCTCTGCACAATCTCACTTCCTCCCTGTAGTCCACCCAAGTCAACTGTCCCTTCTTCCAAAGTTCATAGACAGTTCTCTTCTTTTTTGATGTCCCTCCAGATCTCTGTGCTCAACCAAGCCGGGTTTTTTCCCTGCTGGCTCCTTTTCCAGAACACGGGGATGGCTTGCTCCTGAGCTGCTAGGATTTAATTTTTGAAGAGCACCCAGCCCTCCCATGAGACTTTGTGAACCAGACTTCTGAACAGTCCGAAGTGTGCCCTCTGGAAGTTTAATTTAACTGTCCTGCTAACTCCCCTCCTCACCTCACCTAGAACTGAAAATTCTACCATCTCATGATCGCTTTGACCCAGGCATCCTCCAACCATCACAACCCCCACAAGGACTTCTCTGTTCACAAATAGAGGTCCAGGAGGGCACCTTCCCTTGTTAGCTCAGTCACCAGTTGTGTAAGGAAGTTGTCTTCCATGAAGTTGTCTTCCAGGAACCTCCTAGACTGCTTCCTTTGTGCTGTATTGCACTTCCAGCAGACATCCGGAAGATTGAAGTCTCCCACAAGGACAAGAGGTAGCGATCTTGAGACTATCCCCAGGTGTTTATAGAAAAACTCATCAGCTGCTTCTTCTTGGCTGGGTGGTCTATAACAGACTTCCATCACAATATCCACCTTCCTTGTTGACCTCTTCAATCACCTTTTGAAGTAGCTGTCTGGTCTTTTATTAATAATTGACTTGTTGGGTGTAATTCCATTTTTATAGCATTTGCTTACATGATTACTTGTGCTGTTGGCCTGGAACGCTGACTTGTGCTTTGTTGTTAAATTCCTTTTCATTGTGAAACCATGTGGCTGTAACTGAGAGAAATATGTTTAATCCCCTGGGGATAGGGATTAACTAGAAGCATGTAAGTACAAAGCATTATTTTTGTCTCTTTTTAAGAAAAGCTTCCGTATATTTACAGATCAGTAGATTTGTACATATTTATTCAGTAAACAATGAAGGTCTAGTCCATTTTACAAACAGTGTGAGTTTTGTTTGGAGGGTTTTTGTTTTGGTTGTGTTTCATTACATGTCTCTAGAAATAATTCTTTTGGACCCCTCTGAGAGTTTTTTGCTGTTTCCCTAATCTTGGCTCTCATGCTGAGCTAGCAATGACCTGCTGAAGAGGAGGTTAGTGTTAAATGAAATGCTCCTATCATAAAATACAGCTGCCAGCCAACGTGCACAGGGGTTCAGCAACTAACATCAGTTTGAATAAAGCTGGTTGTTTACCTAGAAAACACTGTTCTAGATTCTCAGTGGAGTGTCCTACAGAAAAGCCTGAAAATTCACATAACTTCTCAGACTGAGAGTCAATCTGAATTAAATTGAACTGGGATTTCACACTGGTAAGTCCTTTCTGGGTGCTCTGTTTCAGTATGAGAGATAGCATCTGGTCGTTATTGAAGAATGCAGATGAGGACATTGATGGTGACAATTAGTTTGTCAAATGCCTCCCCAAGGAAAAAATGATCATGCTATTTTGCAAGCTGTGAGAACACAGACACTAATATCATTGTGTGAATAAGATCTGTTTCATGTTTTTTGACAGATGTGGCTTTTCTCTGAGAACTTGGAATCCTGTGTACAAAGTCTGGGGTCAGAAAGAACTTCTCTGGATAGCGTTGTTTTGATAAAAATTCCTTGAAGCTCTTTAAGCTACTTAATAGGTAAATATTGCTTTCCAGAGGGTAATTTGGTTCATTTATTTGTTTGGCAGTTGTATGGGAAAGTAAAATGATGCTTAATTGTCTGTCTCTTACTCTCAGTTTCATTGAAGGAAAACAGAAAAAAATTGTTAATGCATCTAGGTTCTCATTTATTTCACTTAATATTGGAGGAGAACGACAGTCATTCAAGAAGAGGAACGTGGACCAACACCCACTTACTCTCCAAGCAGTTTCACACTGCTCTAGCACTCAGCTTCTCTGAGAAGTGATACTTGCTGCTAATTAACAGGATACCTTTAGCAGCAGATGAACAATTCCCCATGCTGTTTGAGGAACATGCTTTTCTGCAGTCTGGAAAGACCATGCATATGGTCTCCTACGTAAGAGAAAATTGAGTCCTCTGTACACTTGTATTCTTTGAACTGAGTCCAAGCTGCGTCAGTCTTCCTGGGCCTTCTGTGCTGAGAAGTCTGCTCTTCACAGAAGAAGACAACTTAAAGTAAACTGCTTGGTCACAGCAACACGCTCTCCGAGATGGCATCTAAAGCTGGTTAGGAGAATTCCCCCAAAGCCTCACAGCATTCAGTTTACTAAAACCCAAAACTATCCAACAACAGTCACTGTCCTTTCCAGACCCATTTCTTGACAACCTGGCTGAAACCTCCAGGCTTGGTAGCTCTGTGGAAGTCAATCAGGGGACCTTCCAGAGTATTTGGGTTTTCTACACCAAGTAGAACTTAGGAGAAGCTTCTGGGGTTTGGTAGGCTCCCATTAGCCTGATGAATAATCAGACTTCTTAGATCTGTGGTCCTGCAAGTGTGGAAATGTCGAATTGAATAGCTTATGCTAAAGGAGGGAAAAAGAATCTCTGAAATCAGGTTTTCCAGGTTTCTCATGTTTTGTGCTAGGTCACAAAGTGTGTATGCAAGCACGTGTATGCAATTGTATGAACCGTGGCTTTTGTTTACACAGAAGATATTGGAGTTTGGAGCTAGAAGAAACCCCATCCTGAAAACAAATGCTTACAAAATCATATTTGTCTTTTGTTTATAGCTCTCTCTGGGGTATCAGAAAATTAAGCATTTCTAGTTTGAGGCTGGATGCAAAACAGGTACTTATCATTCTGTCTTAGAGCACCATCACACACTGTGACCAATCAGATGGAAAATCTGTCTGAATACCTTTTTCTATTTTGCTCCTTCTTAGCCGATTTGTAGGGATTTGGAGATAGTCTATTTTTTTTTAGCTCTTAATTCTTAGTTTGAGAGCACTCTGAAATGAACTGTTCAGTTTTTTCTAAGCACATTGAAGCTCACAATCTTCCTAGCTAACCAGCAGGGAGTTTCACAGGTATTGGAAAACTGCCAAGAAAAATTCTTGTGTTTACAGCAAATCTGTGTCCTAACAGTAGCAGGTGCATGAAGAATTAGTGTCAATTTTTTTAGGTAACACACCTACTCTGGTCATGTGGGGCACAATGGTCCCCTTAGGGAAGAGCAGTCCCTGGAAGACTTGTCCTTAAGAATGCTGGGCTTCTGTATTGAGTGAGCAGCCACTGCAGACAAGTCAAAAGAACAATTTAGCCCGTATTGTTAAATATTGATGGTGTTTTGAGCCCAAGCGGATTGTTGATGCTTACATACCATATTTTCAAGTGCAAGGACAAAAAGAGTTACTCAGTTCTTCCCAAATGATTCAACCTGGCCTGTGCCTGGGGACTTTTGTTGTCGGAAGGTGTTAGCTCCAACATCTGTGAAGAAAGAAGTATCACACAAGTCTCTGTTTTTAAACTAACCATAGATTGTAAGAGGGCAGATATTTTTAAGTGTCTCTATTTAATTGTGGGTGGAATGACTTGGTCCTCTATAGATAGAAAGGCTCATCAACAAAGAGCTCAGAAAGCGGCTTCTAGTGATCTTGAGATGAGGCACGTGTAGAAGGAGAACTAAATGGAATAGCTGGCAACACACAGGGAAAACAAGCCTTTGGAAGTTATTTCTTGCTCCCCATTTTTGTCCTGCTTCCTTGTAATTTCTCCAGGCATGTCCAGGCTTAGATTTATGCAGTCTTTCTCCATCCAAATACTTGCATTTCCCAAGGACTGCAAAGCTAGGAGCTAATGCTGTTTGCATTTGTTATAATAGAGATACAGAGCTGAAAGTCCTGACATTTCTAAACCTCCTCATTATCTATCTTTGCAGCTGTATGTAGATGCTGAGCTGGATAGGGAAGGAGATTTGCTTATTTTTATGGTGCATTGTTATTTCTTTATCAGCTCCAATAAGAAAAGGAAAATTTACTTGAACTGAGTACTTTTATGAACACTGTGCAGAAACTTGGCATCACACTGGGGTTTTTCTCCACTGCTAATTAAACTCTCATGATTGTGACCAACCCTTCTGCCTTTGGGACAATATTGAAGATGAAGGTTTAAAAATTCCTCTTATAAACTAAATGAGAATTACAGGACCATGGATAGCTAGTTATATGATTTGAAAAAAACCCCTAAAACTTAGCAGTTACTTGCTGCCCTCCCATAAATTGTCTGCTTTGGCAGGCAGCAGGACACCCACAGCTGTCTCTAACTAGCTTTCCACTCTTGCCTTCCTTTTAATATACCTGTGTGGCCAGCTGACTCTCTGATTGTGAGGTAAACTCTTTTTAAACTAAGGCTTGCACACTTGAGTGGATCATCCCATTTGACTGAGTCTATTGTATTACACATAAGTCTGTGATTACAAAGAGATCTTTGTGTTTGGAGGAACAAACTGGTTTGCATACGCTTAATTTTATTCTTGTAATAGCTATGCTCTGCCAATTATACTATTAACAAACTTGTGTGTAGGAAAGTAATATATAGTAAGTTACGGGCTGTCCACTCTGTAGTGGAAACCGTGTAGGTACAGTGTCAGAGCATTTCAAGGATTACAGTGTGTTTCACAGCCTGGTTGGGGAAAGTAATTGACACACCAGCATGCCTGAGGCGCTCTTAGTATACAGCAGGAGAGTAGATTTCATGGCTTTAAAGCCACCATACTGTGTTTTGGAAACTAATCACTGTCTCTTCAATCTTTGCAAATGGGCACAAGCAAGGATCTGATGGATTGTTTTACCAGGACCCAGCTGTCATATATTGGCATGTCAAACTATACTCCATTCATCTTTCTTAAACCTCTGCTTTCAACCAACACAAACAAGAAAAATCAAATCAAACCAAAGTTTGCTGTACAGACAGACTCTATTTGACTTCAAGGATAAGGAGATATAATTTCCAGACCCAGCTCTGCCAGAAAAGAGTCTGGAAGAAAAGATTTGTAAGTAGAGAATGCAGATAAATGGTTGAAAGTATGTATAGAAGCATAGAAGTGGGTGAGATTCTTTGGAAAATCCTACTGTATTCCCAATTGTGTTTCTGTACTAGCCCACAGACTATGTTTTAAAAGCATCCTAAAATTAAAAAGCAATTTTAAAGACATTTTTAAGTCAAATAAGTATCCTCAGTAGAATTTAGACTCCTAAGTGATTTCATTGAATGGGTCTTAAGCTTCTAAAGGAGGTAGGTGCTTTGGAAAAAAATATCCTGTGGGTCTTATTATTGACACTTGTTTTGAATTGTCAGGCAACAAAATACTATTTCCTACTTCATGGCTTAAATGTATATGCTGCTGGGAACTTAAACAAAGCAGCCTCCTTTCATGAGGAATGGCAATGCTTGATGACACATTTTGACTTGGGGAACATGAATGTGATGTGGAAGGTGAAGAGGCAAAAAAAGAATTGGACTTTCTTTCTAAAAATACTTAAGAAACTGGTTTGAGGTAGTGAAAATAACCTGCTATGCAGATCATCCGTTCCCTTGTATCAATGGACCCTTTATAGCTTGTGACATCGTTGAATCAGTGTGGGGACATGCCATTATGTAGGCACTACAGGGAACTGAGAGCACTGAACCGGCTCCAGTTCTGGTTTGAACTAAAGCAGAACCAATTTTCTAACTGTTCAGCTAAACCTCTTCTAAGTAACTTTCTTTTTCTGAAAGCTAACAACACGTTTTTCAGACAGTGTCTGCCTCTTCAGATGTTAATGCTTGATGTTTATTATTATTGCCAAAGTAACGAGACACTGGTATGGAAGAAGGCCATTGCTTATACTTATTCCCATAGAAACCAAGGCCATACTAGAGCTGGTACAACAGCATAAGTTAAAGGGAGAAAAAGGATCGCACCTGCAGGAAGGAACAAACTGGATGGCTGACCCAGAACTGTCCAACAAGGTGTTCCATTCCACGTATGTCACACTCAATATAGAGCTGAGGGATCACGAGGGTCAAGCCCTCTTCTTTGATAGCTGATATCCAGGGAGGATATTGTCCATCTGTCTGCTCCCGATCCCTGCCCATGTGTTTCTGAATCCAGTCCCTGAATTCACTCCCCTCTGCCACTGAGTCCAATTTGGGACTTTCTCTGTGCCTGCCCTGCAGTGTAAGTGGTGATGTACAGTCATCAGGGGGAACATTATTTAGTTTTTGTGTATTTGTATGTATTTTCTTATTTTCTTATTAATATAATTTTCCTTTTCATTATTATTTTTTCATTAAAGCTGTTTTATGTATTTTTTTCCAAATTACAAGTCCCTTCCTCTCTTGTCCTTTTTCCCTCTTCCTTGGTTGGTAGGAAACCAGGGAAGACTGCCCCATGTTTAGCTACCAACCAAGCTGGGTTGGAGCTAAACCAGGACACTCCTCTGATGTCTTTATACTCTTCCCTAATCCTTCAGAGCTGTGGTCCAAGCCTGGACCCATAACGCAGCCTGGCTGTCCTTAATTTTTCTCCCACTTAATCATTCTATGTCTAATTTGTTCTAGTAATGCACCTACCTTTCTACTATTCTGTTTCTGATTTAATGTCTTTATTTTACCCTTCTCCTCTCTCTCAGGGCTTTTCCCCACAACCCCAAATGCAATCACAAAAAAAAAAAAAAAAAAGTCCTGTAATCAATAAAGCTTATTGTTTGACTGACTGACATTGTTCAGACACTTTCTTCTCTTCCATAAGAGAAAACCTGACAGAGTTATCATTTGCCAAATGCATGAATTATTTTTCCTGTTGTTCGCTTCAGATATATTTTACTGTTCTGGAATGGCAAGTAGTTTTTCACTTTAGAAGCTTGTTTTCTAAGTCATAAACAAATGGAAGGTTTCATATTGTAACAGCAAAAATAAGGTATGACTGAAGAACAAAAATTCCACTAGAACTGAATGTGTGTGTGCATATGTGTATCTGTTAATGAATGGTGAGGGGAGGGCAGGTTGACTTGTAAAAGATGACAGTTGTCAGTAGGCTCACAGGTAGCTGGTATCTAGTTCTCAGTCCTCATTAATTCTTTTTTTTGGCTGTTTGCCAAGGGAGAGACTCAGTCAATTACATGGTTACGCAATTCCTTCAATAATTTAAAACCTTCTGGCCCAGTTGGAAACTGTGGTATTTAAGGTCATTATGTTCCTCTGTGATTCATGAGAACCGGTAGCTGGAAGAGGTGAATTTTGCAGATTAGTGGCCTTGTTGACGGCAGGACACCAAATATTTCCTTTAGAAATTGTTAGGCAGCAGCTAGCTCCACTAGTGGCTTATTTGTACTAGATAGCGTGACCTGGCATGAGTTTTACTCTAGGTTAGCCACAGTGTACAATAGCTTCTGCCAGGCAGGGTTGCCAAGAGAAAAAGAAGTATGGGGGATGTGCAGGACTTACTGTCATGGTATACTCATCCTATAGGTGGAGGATAGCCACCTTCATCAGTTCCACTGCTCACTGGACAGCTTGTCTGCGTTGCACTTTGTTTTCCATGCAACTTCAACAAACATCTAATGATTCCAATAGCATATGACACTGCTGAAAGGAATTAACGGTATTCACCTCCAGGAGGGTTACCTTATGGTTTTTAATGTTCTTTCCTGTTAAAGTGTGGATTATAGTAGAAAAAGCACTCTGCACTGAATGCACTAAAACCAGATATCAATTTCTCCAAATAACTCAACACGACTTCTTGGATATCTTAGAATAAATTTTGAAATACTTAACATGGAGGTAGAAGTTGGCAGCTTTTAGGTGAGTACAGATCCTACATTGAAAAGCAAAGCAACAGCTGATGACATTGTTAGGTGGAGTTACAATACAGGGTGAGTTACTGGGCTACTTGTCATTAGAAAGATGATGATGTAGGAGATGCACTTCCCTTGTACTCCAAGAGAAAATAATCATTCCAGGCACTATCTTCTTTCCATTGTCACAGTAGCAAACTTGATGCCCACTTCTGAGAAGTTTTTCCTTGCACTGGAGAGAATCACCATCCCTGGAAGTATTTAAAATAGATATGGTGCTTAGGGACATGGTTTAATGGTGAATTTGATAGTATTATATTTATAGTTCGACGCGACGATCTTAAAGATCTCTTCCAGCCTAAACGATTCTATGATTCTAAGACAAGTGAAGAATTCAGAAATTCCACTGGGCAGAAGTTAAATTTTGTGGATGTGGGATTTAGCCAGTATAATCCAACTGGACATCTTAATGAGGTTTCATTCATGTTTCTGGGTACTGTACATTTTGTTTAGCTGGAACTATGGAGGTTTCTATGAAGTGTTTGGCTGCTTTGTTGAGGTGTAGTTTGGAATAGTGCCATATTCTATGTAGCTTAGCTCACTACATCTTTTATTCAGTGAAGCATTAACCTGTTTTAGATTCTTCAATGTGTTTTTCACTACTGGTAAAGCAAGTTGTGCCGCCACCTTGAAATGTTGCTCCTTTGGTTTTACAAAGTGTTAGGTCTATTCCTAGAAGCATTAATAATGTATGCAATTTGCAATTTCAGTTTTAAAATACTGAAGACACCTGGTATGTGAGAACCTATTTAAGGTGAAAAGGCAAAGCTAGATAACATACTGAATACAGAGGCATATAAATCTTATACTTGCAATGGTCTTCATGAAAATGTCTCAGAGCATGCTTTAGTTCCCACTTGGAAGTACTAGAATTGGTATTCAAAAGCCTAGAATTCCTAAATTAAGAAGGATATTAATGGTTAGCTAATTGTTCTGTTGGATATCTAGCTTGCCAATAACTTTTTGGCAGAGCTGAGTGCAAAGCATGGAAAATATCACAGAAAAAATGTGGAAGACAGAATGAGAAAGTTCCCGATGTTGGATTTTTTTCTGGAAATCCAAAATCCAAATCCTTCCTTCAGTTTTGGAAGTGATGTCAGACCTTACTCTGATCGCTGGAGCTGCACAGAACCTCATCCTGAAGGACAGCACTTCTCGTCCACTTTGTTTGACTTAGAGAAATGCATTAATGAATCATCAACAAAACTTCTTTAGCTCCAAGACATTCATAAGAAGCTTCACAGCCATGTCCTCCTCTGCTTTTGCTGAGGCACAGCAGGAGAATGCTGGCAGGATCAGAGCTCAAAAAGTAGTGCTGCAGGGTTTGAGTTTAGTGCTTACATTGCTCCAGGCTTCCTTCCTTTTAAGAACAGCAGCTCTTTCTTAATTTGCTGGTATGAGGTGAGCATGCTACATCTGCACTTCAAGTTGTTCTGGAGACTTTCTCCAGTGATTTTGGAGAGTTTAACTGGAAAAGTTAAACTAACAAGAAAAAAAACAACATACGGGGAACTGAATGGGAGGTGGGGCGGCTGATTTGTAAGAGCTTTCCCGGGCTTTTTATATTGCATACCATGGAAAAATCATAAAAGTAAATTTTTCTCTGGAAGGCACTTTACATGATTCAAAAGAAGAGCCATCCCCCTATGGGGCATGCTGACGTACTTGTTCTTTCTAGAATGCCTTCCTCAAGTGATCAGGCTGGACTTCAGTCTAGCTTTATCTTAAATGCCACCTGATCAAACCTGGCTTTCTCTGGACATTTTTCAACCACATCACATCTCATTTAAGGTACATAATTCAAGGTACAAGATACGTAATCACATGCCTTATCAGCTTGGAATAATCCTATTAGTCTCAATGGGTTGCTCATCCACTCCAAGCTGGAAGGTGCTTTGCTAAATGAGGACCTTTGTAATGAACATGGCATGAGGGAAATGCAGCTTTTGTTCCTTTTGATTCCTTTGAAAACTCACTATGATTCTGAGAAAAAGTTAAATCAGGGAACATTTCCAGGAACATTAAAAGAAAATTTAATTAATAAACATGCCCATCACAGGGGGACATTGCTTAGGAAAAGTAGGTGGTGGTAGAACTCCATGAAAAGACCAAATTTTAAGTAAGTATTCCAGTCCAAATTAAAATCCTATTGTTACCTGGAGTTGCTACACAAGAAAGGACAGAGAAGCAATAAGATGCTTAGAGGCTGGATTCCTACTGATGTCAACAGGAAAACTCTTGTCTGCTTCGCAGCAGTCTGGTCTTGACCCCTTTTCTGTACCTAGCCAAAGAAGTGAGCATCATGCCCTGAATGCTGCTGTTCAAGGAGTGCAATGTCCCTGTGGTTTTTTGTCAAAAGAACAGCAGGTCTGATGCTCTTTGGATTGTGCACAACATAGGTTTAGCTTCTTAAAATCTCACCTGTCTCATACCAGAGAATGTTCTGGACAACGTCACCAAACTGGAAGCACAACAACATAATCCTGCTCAGGTCTTCTAGGTCTTAACTATGATAGTTACAACTAAGTTGTTAGGGAATGCAAAGAAGACAAGGGATAAAGGAGACATGCCCAAAATTTGACTGGGGTTATGGAGGAAGCTGTGGAATGGAGCAACAAACACATCCCACCTCTTCTGTGTACATCTCATTATAAAAATGTCATCTCCCACAGTAAGAAAAAGAGTAAGCTTCCTGCTTTCTTGAGGGCACCTGGTTCATTCAGGAGCTGAAAAAAGCTTGGCCTTTACTTTGGAAAGCAATAAGAGAAAATTCCTATTTTTTCCTTCAAAAAAAGTTCCAAAGGTCTTTGCTGAGAGATAGGAGAACTTTAATAAAGCAATAGCAGCAAGAACAAAATGCACTGCAAATCACAGGAGAATTTTACCTAACACCAAGCCACCACTCTGTTGATTCCACAAACTGCCTCTGCCTCCTGGCTATGCTGGGAGGAGTGCTGAGACCATGAGAGAGCTCAGCAAATGGAGAGAAAGATCAAGGGGTATTGTGCCAATCAATCCACCATAAATAGGTCTACAACTCTAAGATTTGTATGTGGGGGCTCTGAAGAAGGGGAGAACAGCTGTATCCTTGCTGCTCGCTGGCTGCACGCCTCTACAACGTGCCAGAGATTACTGTTTCAACTTTATGCGGTCATGACAGTGGCAGCAGTGTTTTTTGCAAAAGGAAGGGACAGAGAAGCTCTTGGATGTTTTGTAACTTGTCTGTAGGTATGTAAGTGGGACTGGATCTCCCTAAAAACCTTGTCCTGTGTGAGGTTAACATGTGAAATCTGACTCTCAGCTCCATAATATGATGACCTAAGGCAGATGCTTTACAGCATTGCCTATAAACCAGTTTACAAAAGAACATCATGTAGCACCTTTTTTCAGCACCTATGACTAAAAAGGTGTTGATTTATTATATCCCAAAGTACTATTAGTCATCACCTATTTAAAACCTTAAGCCTGATTCAATAGACAATTTCTTATCTCCAGCTAAAACTTTCAGTGTTAATTAGAATATTAATTTAGTAAATAAAGATTAGAACTGTTTTAATGTTTTAGATAAGACATTGAAAAGTTAATCTCAGGGATATAAACAGTGTGGATGTTAAACAGACAGGAAACACTTCCAGCTGGAGTCTCTGAAATGTAAATGAGCCCATCTTATCCCTTGATCTTCACAAACCTCTCACCATGTTGCCAACATGGAAGAGGGGAAAAATAATTCTAGTATCATTTCCAAAAAGACCATGTGTTTATTGAAACCAGCCTAGAGCTAGGTACGGGCACACTGTTTAGTGCGATTTGTAGCATTATTTTTAATATAGATTCACCACAAACTGTAGCTTGTAGCAAAATCTTTTTTTGTACTGACTCAGATAGAATTATAATGGGACTGAGCTGCTACTTTGTATATGTATCCTTCACGGTGGTGTTGACACAGCAGCTAAATGTACACCTAGCAAAAGCATTTATTGTCTTTATTGTATACATAGATATTGTATAAGCAGAGCACAACTTTAAACTGATGTTCTTATGAATGTGGAGAGCAAATCAAGGAAAAAGGTGAGTGGTTTAATTGATGTCACAAAGCTTTGCAGATCCTTAGTTAGGAATATATCGTTGGATCTCACATCCTTTGATTTATGGCTTACTCCTGTGCAGTTCCATTAGTTACATTGCAAGGTTGAAGAGCAAGGCAGAATATGAGCCTTTGTGGGTAGATCAATGAATCAGAACAATCTATGAGATGGATGGTTCTATATAGAACTAAGAAGAACAAAACTAGAAGGGCTGAATAATCCTGACTTTTTATTGAACAAGTAAATAGTGTACCCAAGGTCTGGAACGACATGTACTTCAAAGAGCTCAGAGGTATAAGGAGCCAGTGAAGGGCCTGGATTAAAAGTGATATCTCAAGAAATGGTGGGAAGCTAGAGTTTTTTAGACACTAGGCTTTTTGCCTTTTTTCCACTGAAGGGTAGAATCTCCAGTGGTTTTCAGCAGTTATGGGCCTGCTAAATAATATTCCACCAGTCTCACATCCTGGATTTCAGAGTGGGAGTTCGAATAGCAACTGAGTTGCAACTTCTCTGAGCAGGCTTGTAGCTGTGATAATCAAATTTGGCTCACTTGACACATAATAGGACTATTGATTAGACACCTGCAGTTTGCCATTTCAAATCACATCTCCTCTTCATTTCCAAGGAATGGTTGACATAGATTAACATGCTCAGCATTATTAAAAAACTTATTTATGGTGTTGCATCAGAATTTATCACTAATTCCCAGATCTGACAGAAAAGAATCACTTTGTGTGCAAGTAATTTAACTTGCCATAAAAAAAAGCATATCAGAATCTTTAGATAAGAACTGAAGCTGAAAGTCCTTCCTACTCTATATCCAATTAATGTCACCTGCAAAAGTGAAGCATGTGTTAAATGCAGTTCTTGATCCTTCAGAGGCTTCTGACATATTGTGGTTGCTCCAGATGTGGGTCTTGGGTCAGAGTATGCTTATGCTGAGTGTCATCTTTGTGAAGTTCTCTTAGACCTTACTTCCCCCATACACCACTACATACCAGCAACGTCAGCCATGGGCAGATTTTAGTGGCCAGATAACATGTGCTGTGTGAGTCTTCATTTAGGACTTCATAAGGCATTGCTTCCACTCAAAGGAAGTGATATTTACCAGGATCAGGTTTAATATGCTTTTATTACCTCCTCCTTTTCTTAAGGAGAAAGATGCGTGGCACCCAAAATAGTAAAGCAGAGGCTGTGAAGGGGCACAGTGCTCTTGCTACTGACGCAAAGCTATTGGATTTTTTATCCTAAATCTTAAACATTTCTCTGTCAAAATCTCCCTCTGATAATTTGAAAGATCTGCACTGGAATCACAGAATGATTTTACTTTAAAGTAGCAGCACATAAAATCATACCATTCACTCAGTTCTCTTGCAGATGTTCGCATAGTCTGCCAATGGAGCTAAATAGCTCCTCCAGGTAAAAGTGCATGTGATATTATCTGTGAACAGCCTCTTTGACTTCGTGACAGTACCTTTATGTATGTGAGATACCACCAGCCCCACATCTGGACTCATCTGGAACATCTCTGTAATACCTATTATAGACTTCATACTTCCAGAGGTGGTGTGAGATTGGAGGATGTTTGAAGTAAACACACATAGTTAAATGGGCTGGAAAAATATGCATTATAGAATGAGACTCCAGGAGCTCTCTGTATTTGTTTCATCAAAGCAGAGATAAATGAACAACATCCTTGTAAGATATAATTACCTCTAAGGGGAACAAAAACATTGATAATTGACAGCTTTGAGCTTGACCCTAGGAAATAACAAAATTCAGTAGCTGGAAATTGCAATTTGGAGTGGAAATCAGATGCACAAGTTCAACACTGTGGTTAACTAACTATTGGAGTAAGGAAATCAAAGTTATGTGATCAGTGATTTAAAATCTAAATTATGAGGGTTTGTTTTTGCCTTGAAACATCAATCCTTTGTCTAATTTAAGTTGAAGCCTTTGCCTGTATTCTCTCAAAGAAGGGGTAAAAAGGTTTTAAGAGCTTAGCTCTTGTTTTGGCAAACAGATGTAGGGCAGGTAATAATACTTTCCAAAAGGCATCCACCGTCTTTAAGCTTCTAGAAGAGGTGAAGACTATGCTTTCGAAAATTTAGTCCTAGCTATGGGATTCGAGACTGTGAAGGACTGAAACTGTGAAGCTGAAGAGCAAATACATTTCTTTGTCTTTCCATCCATCAGCATGGTAATAGGTCTAGAGCAAACCAGACCCTAAATTTTGTATTCCTCTGTCATTTATTGGCTTGTATTCTGTCACCCTGGAATTTGCACTCCTGTATTTGCATTATACCTGAGATTTAGACTGCCTATAAATCCCATATGCTCAATGAGAATGCAATGTGAAGGCTAAACTTAGTCACACAGCACATCTGCAAAACCCCTAAGCAATGGATATGTCTCTTTGTGTACTCCTTGAGCTCAATTGCAATTAATACCTATGGGCTATGGGATGATTCAGTTTCTTTTATCCTTTTTTATTTTTTGTTACTATCTCACTAGAAAATATAGAATCATAGAATCATAGAATAACCAGGTTGGAAGAGACCCACCGGATCATCGAGTCCAACCATTCCTATCAAATACTAAACCATGCCCCTTAGCACCTCATACACCCGTGCCTTAAACACCTCCATGCAAGGTGAATCAACCACCTCCTTGGGTAGCCTGTTCCAGTGCCCAATGACCCTTTCTGTGAAAAATTTTTACGCAATGTCCAGCCTAAACCTCCCCTGGTGGAGCTTGAGGCCATTTCCCCTTGTCTTGTCCCCTGTCACTTGGGAGAAGAGGCCAGCTCCCTCCTCTCTACAACCTCCATTCAGGTAGTTATAGAGAGCAATGAGGTCTCCCCTCAGCCTCCTCTTCTCCCGGCTAAACAACCCCAGCTCTCTCAGCCATTCCTCACAAGGCCTGTTCTCCAGCCCCCTCACCAGCTTTGTTGCTCTTCTCTGGACTCGCTCCAGAGCCTCAACATCCTTCTTGTGGTGAGGGGCCCAGAACTCCTAGTCTGTAGCACTGCATAGGGTTGTTGTGCCCCAAGTGCAGGACCCGGCACTTGGCCTTGTTAAACCTCATCCCATTGGTCTCTGCCCAGTGGTCCAGCCTGTTCAGATCCCTTTGCAGAGTCTCTCTACCCTCCAGCAGATCAACACTTCCACCCAGATTAGTGTCGTCTGCAAACTTTCTAAGGGTGCACTCAATGCCTTCATCCAGGTCATTGATAAAGACATTGAACAGGGCTGGACCCAGCACTGAGCCCTGGGGAACCCCACTTGTCACTGGCCTCCAGCTGGAGTTAAGGCCATTTACCACCACTCTCTGGGCCCAGCCATCCAACCAGTTTTCCACCCAGGAGAGTGTGCGCCTGTCCAGGCCAGAGGCTGACAGTTTCCGAAGCAGAATGCTGTGAGAAACTGTGTCAAAAGCTTTACTGAAGTCCAGGAAGACCACATCCACAGCCTTTCCCTCGTCCAGTAGCACTCAAGATCACCTGCCCCATGACTTTCCCTGGCACTGAATTCAGACTGACAGGCCTATAGTTCCCTTGGTTCTCCCTCCAGCCCTTCTTGTAGATCAGCACAACATCAGCCAGCCTCCAGTCCAGTGGAACTTCCTCAGTCTTCCAGGACTATTGGAAGATGATGGAAAGGGATTTGGCAAGAACATCCACCAGCTCCTTCAATACCCTTGGATGAATCCCATCCGGCCCCATAGACTTGTGGGTGCCTAGTCGGGCTAGCAAGGCTCTGACCACCTCCTCTTGGATCATGGGAGCCTCATTTTGCTCCTCTAGCTCCTGGGTTTATGGAACAACTTTCTTTACAATTAAAGACTGAGGCAAAGAAGGCATTAAGTACCTCAACCTTTTCCTCATCCCCTGTCACTGTTGTTCCTTCTGCATCCAGTAGGGACTGTATGGTCTCCCTGGTCCTCCTTTTATTGTTTATACATTTATAGAAAGATTTTTTGTTATTTTTCACAGATTTTGCCAATCTGACTTCTAGTTGAGCCTTAGCCCTTCTGATTTTTTTCTGCACAATCTCACTTCCTCCCTGTAGTCCACCCAAGAGGCCTGTCCCTTCTTCCAGAGCCCATAAACATTTCTCTTCTTCTTGATATCCCTCAAGACCTCTCTGTTCAACCAAGCTGTTTTTTTCCACTGCTGGCTTTTTTTTCCAGAACATGGGGATGGCTTTCTCCTGAGCAGCTAGGATTTCCTTTTTGAAGAGCTCCTAGCCCTCTCCACCTTTGGCTTAGGATTATCAACATCCACATTCCTATCCAAGGCTAAGGTAGATTCGTGTTTTGCATTTGTTCCCAAACTGTAGCTGACTTCACTCACCTTTCACAATAGCAGACCATTTCTTTATTTAACAGTCTTCTTACTTTCTGTATAGCACAAATCAAAAGTGGGACCATGGATTTACAGTTGAATCAAGGTGTTCTCTTGGCTAACTAACACAAATGAGCACTGGAACAGGCTGTCCAGAGAGGTGGTTGAGTCGCCTTCCCTGGAGGTGTTTAAAAGACAGGTGGATGATGTGCTGAGGGGCATGGTTTAGTGACTGATAGAAATGGTTGGACTCGATGATCCAGTGGGTCCTTTTTAACCTAGTGATTCTATGATTCTACGGTTCAAACAACTTCTTCAGATCATCCTGTTCTTCAGATGCTGCCTCAAGATCCAAGTCTAATGAGAATCAGAACTGAGGCATCTGAACTTTCTTTCATGGTGCTCACTTATTAGTTTTCCCCTCTTTATGAATTAAAAATCTCCATGTGATAATTATGTAATATTTAACTGTCAAATTTTAATCCCTTTGCATTTTTAGCTAATACAGAGGGTGAGAAAATATCCTGTACATATCTCAGACTCAGTTCTAAATCTCCTGTAATAAGAAATGTCTGCATAATTTCTTATAAACTGAACATTTTGTTGCAAAGATGAAATAATGATTATGCTTAGAGCAGAAATGTCCACCTCACCTAAAGAGTGCTTAAAGCAGAAGCTCTGAAATCTCTGGAAGTAAATGGAATATGTTACTAAAATAAATGCCTAGGTTTTTTTTTAGTAAAACAGGGAATACTGCAGTCCCCTATACAGTGAATTCTGGTCCAAAATAATTTGAAACAAGTTCTGCTTTCTTATGTAAGTGAGCTTGTTCTGTCATAAAAACTGATTTTAAATGGTCATCTGATTCCTTGAAAGAAAAACTAGCATTTTAAAATTTCCACTCATGTTTTAAAAGCAGAGAAGAAAAGTATTTCAAAAACAGTTTGTTGAATTTTCCAGTTTTACAGGCTTTCATTTGTTGAAAATAATAGGAGGAAAATGTCCAGTTTGAGGTCAGGAGAGGGACAGATGGGAAGAATCAAAGGAGAAGTTTGCTACACTTCCACTAAAATGTTCGTTCAAGTGACCTGACCTGTAATTTTAGTAAGAAGTCTTACCTATATCGTATTTTACAACAGGTATACTTTATTTTCTTCTTGTTAGAGGAATGCACTTGTACTATGGGATCTTTGCTGTCAGTACAACAGATTTATCTACAGTTGACTCTAAGCCCAGATCTTCTTACTACCCTTTTCAGATTGCTCCAACCAGTCTAATTATCACAGTTCTGCTGAATTTATAAGTATATTGCTTACCCAACTGCGCTTTATTCTGCCATTGTAGCTACAGCATTTCTTCATGCTGTGAACTCGAGTGCAAAATGGAGTTTGCTGGAAAATCAATGTTTGTATGTTAAATTAGTATTGTATTCTTCCCCATGCTCATCATTTTGCAGTTTACATTGAATTTTGTCTGCTATTCTATTGGCCAGTCACCAAGTCTTAGATGTTTTTTCTCTGCTGTTCCTCATGCAGTTTTCACCTCTTAGAGTATCCTGAACAACTTGGTATCATTACTGGAGAGGAGTGGAGTCGTTCCTGCATGAAAAAGAACTTGGCCCAGTGTCATTGCAATAAGAACAACATAATAGCATAAAAAGCCAGTATCCATCAGAATCAAAAAATCTGGACATAAGGGCCAAGGCTAGGATGAGCGACTTTGATAGAAAGCCTTCCTCTGAAATTCCTTGGCTTCAGGCTGGATCTTACACAACTTCCTAGCCAAACAGAAGACTTCTCTTCAGTGATCCACAGGAGGGATTCACAAAGTGTTTTGTGATGCATCATCATCCCTTGGCTTCTTAGGCCAGTCTCAGTTCACCCCTTTCTACTTATCCTCAGAAAACAGGTAGAAAACAGAAAACACATTGTAGAAAGTAAAATAGGCCCTTTTGAATGACTTCTGAATGATTTAGGTTAAACCAAAATGCTTTCCAGCCAGCCTGCTCTTGCAGTATGGATTTCTCAATCACTCTTACCAGGTGGTTGCAAAATGTGAGGACAGAGTGTGCTCATCAAGTCTTGCATATTTACAGAGAGCTCTTCCTTCCAGCTTTATTTTTCCATAACTTTTTAGTTACTGTAAATAATATGCAAGCCAAGGTTGAATAATATTTTAGTATTTTGGCCTCTGAAACTCATTTCATGAAGATCCCAAATACATTCATGATCCTGCCAGTCACAAGTAAAGGTTTCTTTTTGTTTATGGAGAGGTTTGATGGGGTGTTTTTGCCTTTTATTCAGCTTTCTTAAAATGTAGGATTCTGACCTTGATTTTGTTAGCCTCCTTTCTTTTCAAAGGGTTATAAAACAGCTGTGACATGCAAAAAATATCTACAGGAAAACTGACTGCCTTCCCAGCCAACCTTGGCAATGGAAGCTGTTGAGTGAGACTAATTTTACCTTCATAGGAAACAGTAGTGTTAATGAGTGCCCACGTGCTTCTTCTTGGGGCCACAGGCGCTTGGTCATTTGGCTCCATCTTCTGGGAGAAGACAGAAGGAGCAGAAGCCACTTAAGCTGATATTTTGTAAGTCCTGTTATGCATCATTTATTGGTCTTTCATTATTCTTCATTAATGCTTCCATGCAAACATAATGGAACCAAACTCAGTGGGAAACCTTTTGCTTTTCTGGAGGCTATTTAATGGAAGCAAAGAAGTCAGCACACAAAAAAAAGGTGCTGAAAATAAATAGCTCTTTTGTTTTCCAATGCTAGAAAAGGACAGTTAGTGAATGTTTGACTTAAGATTTAAGAGTGATAGAAGAAAAGCAGAGCTCGGGTAAATGTTTTTTGGCAGAATTAGCTCTGACTCTGTTTCAGGCAACACACTATTTGTTCTCTGTTGCTGGAGCTTTGAATAAATAAAGAAGATATGGCATTATTGCTATAGCAACCTTCAAGCAGGTGCTGTAGATGGTCAAAACGCATTATTTGTTTGTGCTAGAGCTTTTGACCATTGCAGTCTTTCCAGCATCCAGAACTGTGGGTGAGTTAGCCAAGCTGTAGTCACATTTACTTATTTGGGGGATTATTTTCAATTTTCTGTTCAATCTTCAAGATTCTCCACTGTTCGAAAATTAATGAAGCCTAAAAAACCTCTTCAATCAGATCTTTTAAAAGTTAAATCTCTGAAGACTTTTGCTGTGCTCCTGCAGTTTTTTAGATAGTCTGGCATTAGGCCCTTCCTTGGAGCAGCAGTGGGATCCTTGCACTCTGCTCTGGCTTAGGCAAAAGCAGCAGCTGGACCACAACAGTTTGCTACACCCATTGATAAGCTGCTTGAACTGCACTTGCTTCTGGTGCTCAGGGTGTTACCGAAGTGTTCACAGGGTGTCTGTTGGTTGGCAGCTGGTAGGCTGTGGGTTTCCCATTGGAGTTTTGGGCCTTGAATGATAACCATGCGTGCGTTCTGCATGTAAGCCAAGAAATAGTGTCCTGAGGATGACTTCAAGAAAGCAGGGAGGTAAAGTTTTGCTGAGATACTATGAGAAAGTGAGTCTCCAGGGAGTGTGACTTTCTTAAATGCATTTGGAAAAGCTTGTGTGCGCAGGAGACGAGAAGATCAAGCCAATGCTGTCTTCAGCTTTGCAGAGCCAGGCCTTTTCATGGCTTTACTATAGACAATCCAAGCAGTATTTATAACAGAATTGACATGCATATCCTCTGAAACAATGTGGGAATGCTCTGAGTAAGGAAAACGAGTTTAATTACTGAAGCAGCCCAGATATGGTGTGGTGGAGCAGGACAGTGGCCACTCCTCATGGGCAGTGCATGAAGTTCAGGATAGGTGCCCTTCAGGTGCCTCCAATTAGTCAGAGGCCACACAAGGCTCATCAGGGGTAACAAGGGAATCTGTGGGCCTTGCAGTGCACAATACTGGGGGACAAACTCAGTTCTTCTCAGTAAGGCACTGTATGGAAGGGTGCATGAGAAACAGAGGCAAACTGCTTCATCCCTGCAAAAAGATGAAAAGCAGCAGTACTTAAGTACTACTTAAGTAAGGGAGACATGTTTTAGAATTGCTTTCTGCTGTTCCTTTTTCTATTATGCTTTAAACCCTGTGTGGAGCTTGAATAATATTTAGCTTTTAGACTGTAGGGATGGTGGCTTGCTGCTGGCAATGAGTTCCCAGAGGAGGTGTCTGCTAACACTTGACCTGTGGATGGAGCTGGTTTGTCCCAGATATAGGTATATGTAGCTATATAGAGCTATATAGGTACAATAGCTACTTTCACCTCTGAGTAGTGGTGGCAATAAGAGACCCGGGAAAGACTGATGACTAGATGGTTAATACACTCTTAGATAAACTGGCTTGACACAGATTGCTTAAAATCACATGTCGTATTCATGTATACAATATCTACTTCTCAAGTAACATACTTATAATGTTCACTGTGTATGCACTGAATCTTTATGAACACATTTTAACAGGAGTCCTGATGTAAAAGGGGAAGTACTTTTTCTTTTTGCTTCTGTGAAAGGCAATTTTTTTAAAAACTTGTGATTATGGCTTGAAAATAACTTCTTAATGTCTGCAATGAAGCTAGTTGATGAAATAGCCATAAAAACCTGTAATTTTGTAACTCAAGCATGTACTGAATAACCTTTAATTTAGTCTAAGAAAATTATCATTCGTAGGAAAAGGAGCTGACCATAGAGCTGCCTCAAAGAGCAAAAGCATGCAGGTGGGGGCTCCTTACTTTTTTTCTGCTGGTTTGATTCTTTCTCCCACTGCTTCAAAAGAAGGCCCCTTCTCTACAGCTTTTGGGAAGGTAGGAATATACTGCTCTCTGAAAGGTGGTTATGGCCTCTTTGATATCTGGTAAGCCTAGGGGCTTGGAGAAAGCTTTGCAGGTCAGGTCCCTTGGAAACTAGGGCGAGAGGATGGTTTACTTAGAACAAGAAGCAATGAACTGCTAGAGTTGTTGGGCCTGACTGGAGTTAAACCTCTAGGTACATGTGAAAACCTGGAGCAAAAATTTGTATTTGCAGACTTCATGCCTGTTCTTCATTAGCTGGTAGTTAATGCAGGACTGTATCGTTTGGGATTTGTAGGAATAGTTTGGTGCTTTCAGATGAGATGTAACCATCTGATTCTCTTAGCAGGGCTTGCCTTCTCCTACCCTTTGTCCTGAAATATAGTTTGACACTTAGCACACTGTAAATTGTCTCCCTAGGGTTGTTTCAATGAAAGCCAACTGCAAGTGTAGGTGCTATGTTTTCCTTTGGGTTTCCCTACTCTTCTCAAAATTGACTTAACGTAGACATGTGCTCAGTCAAATCTTTGAAGATTTCTCTCTGCAGTTTATCCTGTCCTGCTGGTCTTAATGCTAATACCTTATACATGTTTTTGAATACTTGGCATTACTACTGAGTCATGAGGGCTCAACGGCCTGGACTGATTGCCCTGCAGGTAGCCACGGTTAGGGGAAGGTGAGAGAGTCTTGTCAGGGGCAAAAAGAGCATTTATGGATCCTGTCTGGAGGCACCTAAGGTAGCTGGCACCTAATTGTGAGGGAAGAACTCACTTCTCCCTGGCAGGAGGGGTATGGAGGGGTGGGCTGAGAGATGCAGGGATTTTGGCTTTGCCTGAGAGGAGCAGGAACCCCTAGGTAAGAGGGCCACAGGCTTGAAACCACTTTATGGTGTTCTTTTTTTCTGCTCTCCTTTAATTTCTATGCAAAGCCTAAATAAGATTTGGTTTTTGAGAATGTATGACCAGCAAATCACTGTTAACAGTCAGCTCACAGAGAAGAGGTCAGTTCATATCCAACTGCCTGCAAGCTGTGAGTGAAGCAGATTTGTCACAGGGCATTGGCTGCAGATGCAATACTTAACTGATTTCCCAATCTATTTTTTGACTAAAACTAAACAAATTTCAGCTGATACTCTGGAAACAAACATGAAGAGTGAAAGAACTCCTCCTATTAAAAGTCCAAAAGAACAACCTCCCCCACAAACTTCTTGCTTCAGATAACCATGTTTACAGAAAGGCAAACAAGAGTTTTGTTCTCATAAGTAACAGTACAGAGCAAAAAGGCATGGGGAAACTTCACTAGAGCTGTTACTTCCTGCAACAGCTACTTTATATGCACAGGTATGTAAATGTTGAAAAGAAACTGAGCACTGCTGCTATAGATAGTCAGCATTTAAATGAAACAATCTAAGAAATCTGGTATGGGATATTCTTATCCTACAGTCCCTTTCTGGAAAGTGCCAGGGTACACAGTACCATTTCTGCAGTGTCTTATTGGTCTCTGGACATCTGGAATGTGCCTAGCTGTACCAGTGCCATAAGACATGCATTTTGCCCCAATGTGGTTTTACTTCACCAGCTGTCTTCACTGGACACTTGCTAAAAGCATTTATGATCCCCTTATCACTGTAGATCCATAAAGGTTTTCTTTCCAAAAGAAGCCAAGACATGCAGGGACATGGGACACTTGAAATAAAGGCGTATCCTGAAGACAAAGTACCCCATGGGCCTTGTGTGCCCTGAATGTAGACATGGTCAGCCGATGTGTGTCATTTAGTTCCCTTTTATCTGCTGCTGAGTTGTTGTTGTGTTCTCTTTTTGTACTGGAAGAGGGATTAGGAAAGAGTTGGAATAGGTAGGCCTTGCCTTTTATTCTCATATAGTCCAGGCCTCTTGACAACAAGAAAAAAAGATGAATTGGCAGTGGCAGTCAAATACCTAGCCGTAGTGTGAACTGAAGTGGATGAGACAGTAGCTGAGCTCTCCGTGATTGTTCCCACTGCACTGTGTGGACACATCAAATCAGGCAAAGCTCACCAGCAGTGAGTGCTTGACATACTTGATTTGCTTCAGGCAACCTTACAGTAATAGCTGTTATGGGCACTAACATGCAGCGTTTGAAATTCCCAGTTCAAACGCCTTATCCATGTTGCATATCTCTGTAATGAGATGATATAATATATTGCTTTGCTTCTGAGAGTTAAAAATAAAGTTTCTGATCAGACATAGTCAGAATTTACTTGGTCTTCCAGATGATGTTTGGAAAGGCACAGAATGTCGCGTGTTAGAATCATATAATCACCAAGTTGGAAAAGACCTCTTGGATCATTGAGTGCAACTGTTCCTGTCTGCCACTAAACCATGTTCCCGAGCACTTCGTCTACCCATCTTTTAAACACCTCCAGGGATGGTTACTCAACCACCTCCCTGGGTAGCCTCTGCCAGTGCCCGATGACACTTGCTATGAAAAACTTCTTTCTGGTATCTACCCTGAACCTCCCTGTTGCATTGAGGCCATTCCCCCTTGTCCTGTCCCCTGTCACTTGGGAGAAGAGGCCAGCTCCCTCCTCACTACAACCTCCTTTCCAGTAGTTGTAGAGAGCAATAAGGTCTCCCCTCAGCCTCCTCTTCTCAAGGCTAAACAACCCCAGCTCCCTCAGCAGCTCCTTGTAAGACTTGTTCTCCAGCCCCATCACCAGCTTTGCCACTCTTCTCCAGACGTGCTCCAGAGCCTAAACATCCTTCTTGTGGTGAGGGGCCCAGAAATGAACACAGGATTCGAGGTGCGGTCTCACCAGTGATGAGTACAGAGGGAGAATAACCCCCCTGGACCTGCTGGTCATGTTGTTTCTGATACAAGCCAAGATGCCATTGGCCTTCTTGGCCACCTGGGCACACTGCTGGCTCATGTTCAGTTGTCTGTCAACCAACACCCCCAGGTCCTTCTTCTCCAGGCAGCTTTCTAGCCAGGCTTCTCCTGGTCTGTAACACTGCACAGGGTTGTTGTGCCCCAAGTGCAGGACCCGGCACTTGGCCTTGTTAAACCTCATCCCATTGGTCTCTGCCCGGCAGTCCAGCCTGTTCAGATCCCTTTGCAGAGTCTCCCTACCCTCCAGCACATCCACACTTCCACCCAGATTAGTGTCAACCACAAACTTTCTAAGGGTGCACTCAATGCCTTCATCCAGGTCATTGATAAAGACATTGAACAGGGCTGCACGCAGCACTGAGCCCTGAGTGGGAGTCACCACTTGTGACTGACCTCCAGCTGGAGTTAAGGCCATTTCCCACCACTCTCTGGGCCCGGCCATCCAACCAGTTTCCACTCAGGAGAGTGTTTGCCTGTCCACTCCAGATGCTGATAGTTTCCTAAGCAGAATGCTGTGAGAATCTGTGTCAAAGGCTTTACTGAAGTCCAGGAAGACCACATCCACAGCCTTTTCCTTATCCAGTAGGTGGCTCACTTTGTCATAGAAGGTGATCAGGTTAGTTTGGCATGACCTGCTTTTTCTGAACCCGTGTTGACTGGGAATAATCACCCTGTTCTCTTGTATGTGTTTCATGATAGCACCCAAGATCACCTGTTCCATGACTTTCCCTGGCACTGACGTCAGACTGACAGGCCTGTAGTTCCCTGGGTCTTCCCTCCAGCCCTTCTTGTAGATGGGCACAACATCAGCCAGCCTCCAGTCAAGAGGAACTTCCCCAGTCTTCCAGGACTGTTGGAAGATGATGGAAAGGGGTTTGGCAAGCACATCCACCACCTCCTTCAGTGCTCTTGGATGGATCCCATCCAGCCCCATAGACTTGTGGGTGTCTAGCCGGGCAAGCATGTCTCTAACCACCTCCTCATGGATTATGGGAGCTTTGTTCTGCTCCTCTAACTCCTGGGTGTGTACACACAGGGAACAACTTTCCTTACTATTAAAGACTGTGGCAAAGAAGGCATTAAATCCCTCAGCCTTGTCCTCATCCTTTGTCACAGTTGTTCCCTTTGCATCCAATAGGGACTGAATATTTTCCCTGGTCCTTCTTTTTTTTTTAATGTACTTACAGAAAAAATTGTTTATTATCTTTCCCTGAATTTGCCCATCTAAGCTCTAGCTGGGCTTTGGACCTCCTGATTTTTCCTCTGCATGATCTCACTTCCTCCCTGTAGTCCACCCAAGATGCCTGGCCCTTCTTCCGAAGTTCATAGACGTTCCTCTTCTTTTTAATGTCTACCCAGATCTCCCTGTTCAACCAAGCTGTTTTTTTTCCCCGAAGCTCATTTTCTGGCACATGAGGACATTTTCCTCCTGCGCTACCATGATTTCCTTTTTGAAGAGTACCCAGCCCTCTTGGGTTAGTGTCAAAATGAATAACAAAATAAGTGCAATTTACTGATTTACTGATCAGCAAATTAGCTGATTTAATATCTGATTTGTGAAGTGCCTGCCAGTTAATAATAAAAAAAAATAGTTGTTATAATTTGGACTAAATTATTGATAATTATGGAAGTCTAGAAGACTACTGAAGGAAGTCAGTAGAAATAGCTTATCAATTGAGCTCAGTAGCAGTGTTTATTAGCTGATGAATATTAATGAATTATCAATAAATTTGTTGTTACCTGATATAAATTATTTGTAACTGGAGCTGAAATATGAGTTTATGAGTAAGAATATCTTCATGGCCAGTCCAGAAATATCTGAACAACAGGTTAATTTTAATCCTATTGGCTTCAGTGGGCCGCTCACCATAAGAAGGGTGTTGAGGCTCTGGAACGAGTCCAGAGAAGAGCAAGAAAGCTGGTGAAGGGGCTGGAGAACAGGCCTTATGAGGAGCAGCTGAGAGAGCTGGGGTTGTTTAGCCTGGAGAAGAGGAGCCTGAGGGGTGACCTCATTGCTCTCTACAACTACCTGAAAGGACGTTGTAGAGAGGAGGGTGCTGGCCTCTTCTTCCAAGTGACAGGGGACAGGACAAGAGGGAATGGCCTCAAGCTCCGCCAGGGGAGGTTTAGGCTGGATGTTAGGAAAAAATTCTTTACAGAAAGGGTCATTGGGCACTGGAACAGGCTGCCCAGGGAGGTGCTTGAGTCACCTTCCCTGGAAGTGTTTAAGGCACGGGTGGATGAGGTGCTGAGGGATATGGTTTAGTGTTTGATGGGAACGGTTGGACTCGATGATCCGGTGGGTCTCTTCCAACCTGGTTATTCTGTGATTCTGTGATTCTGTGATTCTGTAATAACTAGGCTTCTTGAGTAAGGTTTGCATACAGTCTGTGATTTTTGTTAATGCAAGGTGTAGGATTTTGCTAACACCATTAAGTAATATAGTTGCTCTGAGAGCATAAAAATAACCTAACAAAATTAAACAGCAGACTTGGCAGTGATGTGCCTTGGGGAACCCCAAGTGGAGGGGCGGACGTGGTTTCCAGCAGTCTGAAACTAAGAGATTGTTTGAAGACAACAAGAAATTGTCATCTAATGTTTTTAATGTATTGTCCTTGTATATAGAGATTAAATTGCTCTTTGCGTCTGAATAAAATTTTGAAATTCTCATAATCCTCTAATTTACATTTTTACTGTAATTCTTATGGAAAATTGTCACCTTTTATTTGCCTTGAACCTACTACTTGATGGTGCAGCTTGATGCTTTTTAGGCCTTCTCTTATAACAAAAAAAGTCAATATTAATTTCACATTAATTTTTAATACAATTTTTATTTTAAATTGCATCATCTTTCATGGTTGATTGTATCCTGGGCTGAAAACCTGTGGGAAATCCAGTTGTTCCTTGTATACTTCTGTTTACCCTTCTCCTTTCTAGTTCTACATTGTGCTTTGGATATCTTAGGAGAGGCCAAACCTACAAACAGTATTCAAAAGTCAGGGTCAGCTTCGATTTATCCAGACATTTTCTGTTTTGTTCTCTCCCTTTTCTCACCTAGTAAATTCTAGCAATTTTTTTGCCTCTTTGGCTGCCACTGATTACTGGCTGAGTGATTTAATAGAACTCTCTCTCTTAATTCTGAAATCACTTTCTTGAGAGGTAATAGTTTGTTCAGACCCCATTAGTTGTGAGTATGAAGTTAGGATAGCTTTTTGTTAGGTGTATCACTTTACATATCTTCAAACTTATCTTCATCTGCTGTATTCATTGCCCTTTTACTTAGTACCATAAAATCTTTCTGCAACTCTTTGCAGTTAAGTTTTGGCTTTTTTTTTTTTTTATCCTGAACTTCTCAAATGTCACCTTTGTTTACATTTGTTTCTCAGACAGTTTAGAAAAGGTGCAACAGCCTATTGCCATGTGCTACCCAATCACCTCCTGTCCGAGGACCAGAAAGAACTCACTGACATGAAATATCACACTCATGTTGATGTATGGCTGGACTCTGAAGCCATATCTCAAGGCAAGACAGATGCTACCTGGTGCCTATATTGGTTTGTTCTGCTGTGGATCAGGGCTAGTTGACCTTTATGGATGTATGACTGAATGGCTCCATGACTCAGAGCTGACATGGCCAATAAGGTGGAGATGGATTACTAGTGGACCAAGCATGTCAGCAAATGTACTGATGTGGTTTGTCGTACAAGGCCATGCCCCTGGCTATTTTTTCATATATTTATCTGGAAGCATGTGGTGAAATCTTGGGATCTCTTCTGCCTCAGCTCTTAGCCAGGAAGAAAATGACAGGAGCCAATCCTTACAGTCTATCCCACCTATTGGTTAAATGAGTGCTACCTAGAAATTTCCATTGTGTTGAGTTTACCTTTCTAGGAATATGTTGTTGTGGTCAATATAATGTCTAAGCACAGTGTAAGCTAGGGGCAGGCAGAAGAGAGTTGGAGAGGCACAAAGGCTTATGGAATACTCCCTGAGAAGGGGATTTGTCTAAGGGATAGCTGAGGATGCAATTATTTCCCTCTAACAGAGAAAGGATATTGGTTGGTTGTTTCTGCTTTCCTCTGCCCCACTGAATGTGTCAGTACTGCTTCTTATACCAGATGTTTGCATTGGCTGGATTTCCATGTTCATCTGTTTATCAGCTGTTTAAAAAATGACAACACCCCCCCACTAGTGGACCTGTAAGATGGGATTTTTACCTTGCAAAAGCCACGTAGGATCTTCTTAAATATACTTGGCTATATTTCTATTTCATCCTCATACTTCATTCAGCTGATCCAATTTGGACAGCAGGTGTGCTGACTTTTAATTGTCTGGATTCACCTAAGAGTAGCTGAAAAACTGAAATCATGTTTTCTAGTGTCCACCTCTGTCAATAAGCCATTTTAAACAGTTATCCTTTCATTTCAATCTTCATCTTACAGATGAGAAGAGACAAGAAGATTAAGTTAGTAAAATATTTCTGTTAAAAATGTACTTTAATCATGCTCCCCCAAAGGAGCTGCTTGCTCTGGCTTTCATTCATGATTAAGCAATTCTTCTACTATTAGAATGAATTTAGCCTACCTTCTTGGGAGTTTAGTGATGAATGACCTCTGCCCCAGGTAGTGATCAGAGATGAAGGCTGTTTAAATCTGTAGTGCACTTCCATTTTGACCATGCAGTCTGGCCCCTTCATCTCAAAAGGGTTATAGAAGGAAACTATGGGCAGGTTTCCATGCTGGTGCTTATCAGACAGGACAGTGGACAATAAGGGGGGTATGACAGGGCTCTGTATAGCCTTGAGTGTGATACAGGAGGTAGGTAAAGATTGTTTGTTCATTTTCATGTTGGAAAAGAAAGTACAGCTTGGAGGCAACCAGTAAAACTAACAGGTGTAAGGTTGAAAAGAGGACATCAGCTTTTTGTAGTTTTGCAGATAAGTAAAGTTTACATGAATTCCAGGGGCAATTTAATGAAAGAGATGCCCGTCAAGGGACTATAAAATTATAAAACAGCAGCACCATCTCTGATTTGGGAATATCTGAACAGCAACTTGTTTATCACCTGCAAGAATCCTTCTGGGCTATGGTATGCCCTTACCTTAGGCTTCTCCGTAACTATTTGGTTTTGCCTGTTTCAGACAAAGGATAGATCTTTCACCTAATCTGATGTAGTCTTTTTTACCAAAACAGGTGGGAGGACTGCCAGTGCTGTCAAACCTAGGCCTATATGGTTATTTTGACTTATGAGCATATACCAACAAATGCCTTATATTTTTGTCCATCTGTATGTGAAGCTCAAGCATAGATGGACTAAAAGATGAGTAGTATGCTTACCACTTCCTTGAATGTGAAAAGCAGGAAGGACCTGAGCTCTGAGCAGAAAGCTGTCCTGGTAATGCATTGTTCACTTGAAAACCATTCTTTTCGCCCTTGCTATTCTGTTTTTTAAGGACTGAGTTTAAGTGTTATCAAATTTCTTTCAGTATCTGTAGATCTGAAGAAAACAAACATGCTTTTAAAAATACAGCAGAATATCACACCGAAGCATGTCACCTGCTCTGATGACTTCTGATGACCTCTTTTTTTCTGGTGAGGGTTTGTTGAATTAAAATATTTTGCATATGGAAGCCTATATTTACTGTTTTGTGCTCTAGAAAGCCATGAAGAAGACTTTCTGTCAAATTTTTGGAGTGATGTAGAAAGAAAGAATAGAGTTAAAATATCACCTGCTATCTGGATGGGCAGAGGAGGTAATGGAGGGAGAGGTAATAGTTAGAAGAAATTGCCATTCTTGATTCCAAGATTCAAGCTTAGTTCCTTATACGTGTATGTGCATGTCCTTGTAGAGCTGGATCCTGCAACATAAGCCTTGACATGTTCCAGATACTGAAGAGAAAGGGGGAAATGCTGTACTTGAACATGTATAATAACACGCAGCATTCTGATATTGCTGGTGGGGTAAAGTACGTAGAATTGCCTGACCTAAATGAAACCATGCACTGTGTGAAGTGCTACTCTGCGACCCTCAGTAATGCTACTTAATTTATGCAGAGTTCCTTGCCTGTGTGAATAGCCTGTTTCAGCGCTGAGATTATTCACATCGGAGGGAGCAATCTGAATGAGACATCTCCAAGGACTTTGGGGTCAAAGGCTATGTCCCATGCTCCCTCAGGCTTGTAATGGAATCTCATCTGATATGTGACAATTTTTTTTGTGGTAATGATCCCTACAGTGTATCTGAAAACCTCATCCTTAGTTTATCTGAGCCTGCAGCTCCAGCCCTTGCTCATCGTGAGCAGTACTCAATGAAGGAGGCCAGCTATAGTCATGAGGATGAAGTGAAATACACCTGCTCCACAACAACTGCATATCAAGTCCTGTGATCAGAAGCCTTGTATGTGCAAGCAATCACAGATTTTTGCCTAGAGTTTTGGAGATATGGTAGCATTTGTTATTCAGTGTCTTCCTTGGGACCATATGATGTAATTTGTGCCCTTGTGTACCAAAGCAATGGGGATGGGATGACAATCTAAACAGTATTGAAGGCTTCTACTGCTTACTTTATATCAGTGTCAGGCTTTAGTGCATCTCACTCCAGTTGTGGATTGCTCATTTCCAAATTATTTCTTATGTCCTGGTGCAATAGAGAGTCAATCTTTTAGTTTTTAAAGTAATTCAAAAGTTTATGAGAAGGAATCAAGTAAGTGAAGAAAATAGGAAATAGGATGGTGACATTTTGAAATGATGATTAACTCTGCAGAAATACGGTGGACCAGTTGACATTTTCTTACAATGCTATCTGGGAGACCTGCCAGTGTGGAATTATATTAGTCAATCCGTGAACTGACAAGATACATGGTCTGGTATTTGCAAGACAGAACAAGATTTAGATTGTAGATAGAAGCTGTTATCACCTAATTCGAATGTGAATCAAAAGATAAATGGAAGTTCTTTCATAAAAACCAACTAGTTTTCTACCAACTAACGCAAGAATTAATGCCATAAGCTTTATGGAAGAGATGATGCTAGTATAAGTATTTGCAGTTTTCTAGGAATTAAGCAATTAGCAGCAGCTGGTTTTAACAATCTGATCCCAGAAGGATCACAAATGCTAAAGGAACAGAAGTATTAGGTGTGCACAGAGAGCAAAAAAAATTTGATCCTCACCTAGTTAGAAAACAATATCTCTGTGACAGCACCATCTAAGAAATATAAAAATCCTAGAAACATAAAGTAAAAAGCATGAAAATAGTAGAATCTGGAGGGCCATCAAGATTCTCAGCAATTTTTCCATTGCACGCTGTAAGAGTAAAGTGGTCCAAATACTGACCCAGTGCAAACGCTAAAAGAGAGAGATAGTTAGGGAAAAATTGGTTCTTGGTGGGATCGTGTCCTTTTTAGGATAATAAAAATCACTGCAGCTTCAAAACATGAACTGAAATTGCAGTGAGAGTTAAGGGAGGTGCAGATTATCAGGGAGCCTGAAATCTTTGTATTTTCTGAGGTTACTATTACAAAGCTTGGAACAAGAAGCATGCTATTTCAAGTAACTTTTGATGTACCTCATGAACTAGCCTCATACTTTCTTTTTCCAAACATGAGAATATTGCTTTTTCAAATATGTATTTCAAACCTCTCAGCAGCCAGATAGTCGGCAATTGGAAAGCTGTTGTTATTGAGGCTTATATTGCCTTACTTTTCCCTGCAAAGAAAACTGCTCCGAAGGTACTATGAGAATAAGTCGAGCGAGATCTGACAGCCTGCTGGCATTCAGTACTCAGTAGGCAACAGTGTCCCTTGGGTTTCAGTGCTATGGGTTTCTGTAAAGAGGCTCTTCTGAAAGCATTCTCATATTCAAAAATGGAAGAAAAATGTAAAAGTAAGTTGGGGGAATGACAGGTTAGAATTATTTGAATGGCAAATAGCTATGGATGTGCAGACATGCAAATAGGCTGGCAAGTGGTTTTTGTTACCTGGGATGGTATAAACAACTGTATTGTTTTCTCTCTTCTTTTGCTGCTTTTCATGGAATAATCTATCTTTTCTTTCTTTGTATTCTGAGAATAGAAGCATTTCAGGTTTTTGCTTTGAAAAATTAGTTTTTCTTCTTTTTTGTGGATAAAATGTTGTTTCTCTTCTTGTGAGAGTGTCTTTGATTTCATAAAGAACAGTGATTTATTTGTGTCTTGTTGTTCATTCATTTCTTAGTTGGGGGGGAGGAAATGTATGTAGTTCACGATGACTAGTGAGTCACAACTGCAGAACATCCAAGGCTTGGACGGACTACTGGGATTTGCTCAGTTGGATTTTAGCTATCTTCTGAAATGGAGACTCCACAACCTCTACGGATAGCCTGTTCCAGTTTTTGATCACCCTGACAATAAAAAAGTTTCTTTCTTGTATTTAAATTGGATTTCCAGTCTTTCAATTTGTGCCTATTTCATCTTGTGTTGTCACAGGCTACTACTGAGAAGAGTCTGACTCTTTTTACCAGCCTTTCCCCTGCTTTAATCAGGTATGCACACATATAATATCTCACCTAAACTTTCTTTTCTCCATGCTAAACAACCCGTGCTCTCTCAGCATATTTCAGATGCACCAATCCCTTAATCATCTCTGTGGACATTTGCTGGACATGCTCCAGTATGCACATATCTGTCTTGAAATACAGCTTTAAAAAAGTCTTTAGTCTGTGAAAAGAATGAAAAAAAACCCAAAACATCAAAAGAGAGTCTTTGTAGGTACTAAAACCAACTTTTTCAGATACTTAGGTGTCCAAACTGGAATTTGAGGGAATACATCAGTAAATCATTGTGAATTAGTAAATCACGGTCTTCTCTAAATCCCACTACACAGAAATTTGTTATACCTTTTCAGTAATATTGTTCTGATAACTTTCTCAAGGGAAGAAGAAGGGATTGAAAAAGAATAAAAAAATGAAACCTGACCCCAAACTATGTCTTTATGGATGTGCTACTTTAATTATCAATTATTACAGAGCTGAAGGAATGGTATAAAGTCCTTGCTTTGGGAATCTTAATTTGGGAATTTTGGGAATCTTAAAAGCTGGACTGCTAGATAATGCTGCTAGAGCTAAATAGCTGATAATATGTTCCCTTGAGGAAAATGCTGTTACTCCCTGGATATGTGAGTTATGACTGATGTAAACAATGCTATTTAAAAAACAAACAAAAAAAGCTAGGCTTTATAGAAAATCTATTCTGGATGACTTTATCATTTGAAAAATAAAAAAAGCTGTTAGTGTTTTCACAATAACTACACAATAAAAGCAAACTATAAATATTTGGATAGCATTTTAACACAAACCCCTTTGATTTTTTTCCAAGAGCTGAAGGGAAGTCAGGAAGTGCTGTTACAACTGGAGAGTGAATAGATGCCAGCAAACATGGTAGTGGCAATGCTGGCTTCCCAGTGGGAAAGCAGAGTGGGAACAACAGATGAATGGAGAATACCCTGGCCTGAGAAGACTAACATGGCATGTGGGATTTATGCAGACTTGCTTTGAGGGAAAGCGAGGAGTGTAAAAGAAATGATGTTGCTAATTACGGAACAAGAGAACATTTTCCTTAAGGTGTGTAGTATGGAAGATTATTTCCACAATTCCAAACTGCATAAATAGTTTCAGTTCCCAGGGTCAGAGCTGTGCTATAGCTCAGGATGGGACTACATTTGGTATTCACAGAATCACAGAATCACAGAATAACCAGGTTGGAAGATACCCACCGGATCATCGAGTCCAACCGTTCCCATCAAACACTAAACCATATCCCTCAGCACCTCACCCACCCGTGCCTTAAACACCTCCAGGGAAGGTGACTCAACCACCTCCCTGGGCAGCCTGTTCCAGTGCCCAACGACCCTTTCTGTAAAGAATTTTTTCCTAACGTCTAGCCTAAACCTCCCCTGACGGAGCTTGAGGCCATTCCCTCTTGTCCTGTCCCCTGTCACTTGGGAGAAGAGGCCAGCACCCTCCTCTCTACAACGTCCTTTCAGGTAGTTGTAGAGAGCAATGAGGTCTCCCCTCAGCCTCCTCTTCTCCAGGCTAAACAACCCCAGCTCTCTCAGCTGCTCCTCATAAGGCCTGTTCTCCAGCCCTTTCACCAGCTTTGTTGCTCTTCTCTGGACTCGTTCCAGAGCCTCAACATCCTTCTTGTGGTGAGGGGCCCAGAAATGAACACAGGATTCGAGGAGCGGTCTCACCAGTGCCGAGTACAGAGGGAGGATAACCTCCCTGGACCTGCTGGTCACGCCGTTTCTGATACAAGCCAAGATGCCATTGGCCTTCTTGTTCACCTGGGCACACTGCTGGCTCATATTCAGTCGGTTGTCAACCAACACACCCAGGTCCCTCTCCTCCAGGCAGCTTTCTAGCCAGACTTCTCCTAGTCTGTAGCACTGCACAGGGTTGTTGTGCCCCAAGTGCAGGACCCGGCATTTGACCTTGTTAAACCTCATGCCATTGGACTCAGCCCAGCGGTCCAGCCTGTTCAGATCCCTTTGCAGAGCCTCCCTACCCTCCAGCAGATCGACACTTCCACCCAGCTTAGTGTCGTCCGCAAACTTGCTCAGGGTGCACTCGATGCCTTCATCCAGATCATTGATAAAGACATTGAACAGGGCTGGACCCAGCACTGAGCCCTGGGGAACCCCACTTGTCACTGGCCTCCAGCTGGATTTCACACCATTTGCCACCACTCTCTGGGCCCGGCCATCCAACCAGTTTTCCACCCAGGAGAGTGTGTGCTTGTCCAGGCCAGAGGCTGACAGTTTCTCAAGCAGAATACTGTGAGAAACTGTGTCAAAGGCTTTGCTGAAGTCCAGGAAGACCACATCCACAGCCTTTCCCTCATCCAGCTGAGGAACTGCCAAATTACAGCACATTGAGGATTTTTTGCCCCTGAAGTACCCCAATATCCATGAACTTGAACTGTCTTGAAAATCCCTTTGTAAAAAGTGCTCGGGATGTGAAGTAAGGTTCCCTGAGATACAGAACTCCTTTTGCATGACATCTTCCCTGCCCTTCCCCAACTGTTTGGTAGTTTGAACCTTTTTTTTCCTTCATACATCTGCCCGTATAATACATGGAAAGTTGTTCAAATCTCTGATCCACCAAGGGAACTGAGATAGTACGTGGGCCTTTCCTCCCACAATGAAAGTATTTCATTGTCCAGCCTAATGTTCAGCCTACATCTCCCCTGGCGGGAATGGCCTCAAGCTCCACCAGGGGAGATTTAGGCTGGACATTAGGAAAAAATTCTTCACAGAAAGGGTCATTGGGCACTGGAACAGGCTGCTCAGGGAGGTGGTTGAGTCACCTTCCCTGGAGGTGTTCAAGGCACGGGTGGACGAGGTGCTGAGGGGCATGGTTTAGTGTTTGATAGGAATGGTTGGACTCGATGATCCGGTGGGTCTCTTCCAACCTGGTTATTCTATGATTCTATGATTTCCAGAAAATTATTTGAGGGGAAAGGTGGGGAGGTGCAATTTGTGTTGAGCTTGTTAGCTGGAGAGAAGCCAACTGAAGTCCAGGAGGAGCAAGCTCTGCTGTAATGTTTCTGCACATGCTACTTGAAGACAGTATAAAGAGGTTTCTAGACCTGAGGAAAAGTACCAATATTTTGAGGATAGACATGGGGTTAGTTTAGACTCATACAATAGGTCTTCAACAAAAGGATTAGCTCTAACCTATTACTTAAAAATAATAAACAAAATACCCTTGAGCTAGAGCTCTCAATTTTTATGGTTATTGTTACAGTTGGAATTAAAATACAAAGGTATTACAGTTGATGTTCCTGCTGGGATCATGGAACACAGTAATCAGAGGTCATAAATGTACTTACCTTAAGTAAGAGTTAGGACATTACAAAACCCAGCTTTTTCTCAAGTCTCTCCTGGATGCAGATAACTTTTATTGGATATAATTTTTTTATACAGCCACACAGAAGGGAATTCTGCAGAAGAGTGTAGATATGGAAAGTGTGCACTCCGTAGGACTGTGGAGAATTTCCTGCAACTGTGTCAATTAATTAATTGCAAATTTACCTACTGTTTTCTTTATGTGTAATTGTTTACAGATAGATTATGAAAAGCCAAACTCTTAGAATTACTGAGGAAGATGAGGGCAGTGGTGATGCTCAGGTCATATTCATGTGCTGCTCAGAACCTGCTTGGACATTCTGTGCTAAATATTGCGTTTTGAGGTTGATTTTAAGATAACACATGATGGAACTTTGAACAGTGCTCTGCTTCTTCCTAATATCTGACATCATTGATGCAATGCTGTACTAAACAGAGAGGTGGGTTCACTGCTTTAAAGGAGACAGCTCTTGCTGCTTTTCCACCCTGTTGCACAGTAGCTCTTCCTTGGAAGAAAGGAAATCATCTGATGGAGCAGTACAACTGACTTTAGGGTGATCTGCTGCAAAGCAGAAAAGATATCCAAATCTCACTTGCTCAGAAGTAAACAGAGATCAGTGAAATAATTCAGTACAGATTAAATAGGAATGAAGTTACTAATTTATCTTCCATAAGCAGAATGTCTCCAGCTCCAAACAGCAATGCGTCTTTCTGACTTCTACCCCATCCTGCAGTGGGAAGTGAAAAAGATGAAAAAAATCCCTTCGTTGTTATTGTTAGAACTGCTGCTCCACAGAGTTAAACAATCCTTTTTCTTAGCATCTGAAAGCTTTTTGCTGTCAGTAAGTATGTTAAGTAATATTTTGCCTCTTAATGAGAGGCCAACTCTAGGTGGAAATGGAAAAATCTAGCTTTCAACTGGGACACAGTGGTATAATCAAAGTGCTGGACTTAAATATATTTAAAACATTTTAGACTTTTTGTCATCTCAGACAGGCAAACCACGAACAATGTGTTGCCACAGCAACAGAAGTCTGATGCTTTCTGTGATTCAGCTGACAATATTTTGAATACTATTTTCAGCTAAGTGTATGTAAAATAACTGCAATTTGTAAAAGCCGTAATATCTACTCCAAATGCGCTTGTACCTGAAGAGAATTTTTTATACATTCCTTTAAACTGATCCAAGGAGTTAAAGAAATTGTTTTAAAATGCTCTTTACCAACATATCTAGACTATTTCAATGGTTAAACTGTATCAAAATAATCTTTTGTCAGTCTGTAGTTTCATTTGTTCTTTGCCTAATATCATGTGTTTAAGCAATCTTCATTCATTGTAACTACTGATGAAATGTACAAAAAAATTAGAAGTGTTAAACATATTCCATGGAATGTACTTTCTAAACATCACTTCAGTCATGTATAAGAGAATAAACCATGTGCCATTTGCACAGTACAACTTGTCACCCATACCCACTATGGAAGCAAAAATGGGTCAAGAATACAACATCCTCATTTCTAATCCAACTATTTATCTGAACATTAGTTCACTGCAGAGCTGACGATCTCCCTCATAGTTTCATACCTATGCTGATTACACATGGTGTGAATGCCTTTTTAGTATTCTAGTATAAAATAAACCTGTGTTTCTTCTGAGTACTCGAAGGCTTGGTTTATTTTAGATTTTCATTTCACTAAGCAAGGAGTAAAGTTCAATAATGTACAGTGTTGTCTTAAGGCCTGAGCACATCTGAGTCCCTGGAACAGAATATGAAGGTGCAGCTACCCAAAGGAGATGATGATGGAAAATCACTTTCTTTGGCAAACCTTAGTCACACCAGAACCTGCTGGGTCTGGAGAGGATTGTTGTTTTCTTCCAGAGTTTTTCAGCCAGGCAGTATACTGTCAAAGTGGGATGGGGACACAGAGAGGCTGACTTTCCACAAGATGCACTGATCATTGGTGGTATTCATATGTGCATAGGAGACTCTAGCTCTTGCCTTCACAGCAGCTTTGCAAATCTGTCTTTATTGAGGAGATTATTAGAAGGTTACATACCAAATCCTTGCAGGCGAGTGAAAGCAAAGCCACGGTCTGCAATCGGGTAGGTTTTTCTCTGTGAGTATCTGGCCATTTCAAGTTGGAAAGTTACGGTATTCTATAGATGTGTGAGTGCTTGAGTTTAATTTTTCTTTTACTGCTTCCATAAATCCATGTGTGGGCAAAAGAACTAGTGTTCAGGTATTGCAGGCACAAAGATACCTCATTTGGCTACCAGTTACAGCTGTGCTGAAACCTCACAGAGTCCAACAAAGATGAAAATGTCATTATTTGATTAATTTTGTAGCTGTGTTCAGCTGAAAGTAAAGCGCAGCTTACCATGTGCTACTTTAATGCTAAATTGAGCTGCAGAAAACCATAACTACAGAAATTGTACAGGTCACTTCTTTAGGATATGGCTTGAAAAAAACTAATTAGTGGAGAGAATAAAAGATGAAGTTTCCTTGTGAAAAGGATCATTGGGCACTGGAACAGGCTGCCCAGGAAGGTGGTGGAGTCACCTTCCCTGGAGGTGTTTAAGGTGCGGGTGGACGAGGCGCTGAGGGGCATGGTTCATTATTTGATAGGAATGGTTGGACTCGATGATCCGGTGGGTATCTTCCAACCTGATGATTCTATGAAAAAACTTTATCTTCTGACATATGTATTCCTTGGCAAATCCTGTGAGACAAGAATGTCTCTAGAAAGGGAATTGAAGCAAGTTGACTTTGTTTCTGTTCTTAGGATGACTGCATGAAAGCCCTTTGAGTGAAGTATTCTCTCACCTCCACAGTATCTTATGATGTATGTCACTGCAAGGCACTAAAGTACTTCTTCAAGGAGGTTGGTGTTTAAGCTGTGGGAGTGGTTTAGCCTCTGGACAATCACATCTCATTCCTAATATCTCACAAAAAAAAGAAGCAGCATAACACATTATGAGTGCTAAGTGAATATGAAGGGCAATATCTCTATGTAAGCAGGGACAGGGCAAAATTTAGTCTTATTTTCTTTTTGTGTATATTTCTGAATCTATTCACTGTTGCCTTTCAATTAGCTTACTTGTGAGTTCAGAAGTAGAGCATTTCCTTGGAATGACTGTTGCCATGTTTTGTTATGAATACTCAGGTGTGAGGTGTGCCTTGTGTTGTTCCAGGCTGATGTCGAAATAATTGCATTGATGTCAATACCTGCTGAAATGGAGTAAGTCAAAACGTCCTTGTAGGTTCATAAATCCATGTCTACCCCAAAGGTAGCCCTTCTTAACAGTTATAATTTTCTTTCCTGGTGCTTGTGCTGTCCTCTAACTTTTAACAACTATCAAGAATAAAGCCAAAATAAACAGTATATCGTTAAGCAAGTCATCCTTCAAAAGGACAGAAGCTTCTTGGTTTTGAGGAAGAAAATGCCCAATTGAAACTTCAAAGGAATAACTGCACAAAACTGATTGAGTTCCTAATGCCTAAAAACACATCAAAGACACCTGAATTTATAATACTCATGTTTTATTCATGAGCTTCTTAGAAGGAAATACATCAGTATCAATGAATTTACAAACAAGGCACAAAAGAGGAGCTTTTAGAAAAGAACTTTATTTTAATGCGGGATAGGGGAAACCTATTATAAGAAACCATCAAAATCGATACTGATGCTGGGAGAGGAGCAGTGTGTCTGACTAGATTAAGAAGTGGTTTAGCCTTTAACCACTGAGTCTTTGCCTGCAATCCAGGCCTGGTGAACAGCAAGTCCATGTCTGTGTGATGAATTACTTGGCAAGGCTTCAATGTACTTTTTTTCTACTGTAGGATTGTCAACATCATAAAATGCCTGCTTTTTATGGGTCTTGACTCCAGTGGTCATCGAGGTTGGAGGCTGAATCTTTCTTCCAACCTGAAGATGTATGTCAACATGTCCTTGATCTAGTGTTGACATGATTTCCAGTCTAAAAGTTTCTTGAATGGCAAGTTGATCTTAGATTGAGAGGTGCCTGGGGCTCTTCTCGTATTTCAGTTTGTGTGAAGGGGGGCAAACAGAATTATCCAATTTGCAGAATGGAGATTTTTGTGCCAGCCTTGTGAAAGGCACCTTGTGAAAGGATCCTTGTGAAAGGATCTAATGAAGGCAAATGATGCACAAGAGATCCGATATCTTCTTCTGAATAGGCTCTTTTGTGTTTGGAATTTGTAGCTTGAAAGTTTAGAAGATCTACAAGCTCAAGTCTTGCTGAAAGAGGAGTTTTAGACAGCATTATCAATAGCTCAGCTAGAGTAATCTTCTGTGTCCTTTTCTCTGCACACTCCCAGATCTAAAAATGTGAAACCAAGCAATTTGTGTCTGCTTATTTCCATGTCACCAAAACCGAGTGAAAATCAAGATGTAAAAACAAGACCTTATTATTTGTTCTTCCTTATTTGCTCTGCAGCACTGAGAAACTGAGATATCAATTGACAGGGCAGTAGTCCAGATATAAGCATAGTGTAGAAGGTTCTTGCAGGAAGTATATTTGATTTCATGTCTGTGTTTGTTGTTTGTAGCTTAATGTTTAAGGCACTGCTCTGTCCTCCCTGGCAACCAATGACAGAAACTGAAGGAATGGCAGGAAGGTGTACCAGGGAGGTTTTGGTTGGATATTAGGAAAAGGTTCTTCACTCAGAGAGTGGTAGAGCACTGAAACAGGCTCCCCACGGAAGCAGTCATGGCACCAAGCCTGACGATACCCAAGAAGTATTTGAACAATGCCCTCAGACACATAGTGTGAATTTTGGGGTTGTCTTAAGCAAGGACAGGATGTAGACTCAATGATAATCGTGAGCCCCTTCCAGCTCGGGACATTCTATGATTCTATGCAGATACTGGCACGTACTGCTCCAGAGATGCAAACCTGTTTTTTTTACTCTTGGTCCTCTTTCAGCTTGAAAGCTTAGCCACAATCTTTACCCTTTGTCTTTAACACTTGAAGAATGCAGACTTTCTAAGATAATGTCTTTGAAAATGACTGGAATTTTAAACCTGCCTATTCTAGTAATTTAGAAAATCTTGTAATCTTTAATTGTTCATTTGTATAGTAGAATAAAGCTCTTGTAAGTCCTAGGGAGAGAAAAAGTTAAAATTAAAGCGGCTGTTAACTGATGAGAGAACAATAACTTCCTCCTCTACAAAGAGCTCTGGATAGGAAAATGTTCAGTGCAATCTTTGCCACCTATCTGGTTAGGGAGAATTGTTACTGATAGTCAGGATCACCAAGTGGAATGTTGGCTTATATTGTCTTATGAAAACAAATATGGTTATTCCATATTCATCCATATTTGAGGCAGATAAATGATTTACCATCAACATTTTTTTCATATATAGGTAGTCTTTTTGCATTACCTCAAGGTTTGTTAACAGATTCTCACTAAAATTTGTTGCACGTTTTGATTTAATGTCACAGTTGACTGCATTTGCATATAGATATTTTGTTCAGAGTTCGTAATATCTGAAGGCTTACTAAGGTCCCCAGACCTTGCTAAAATGTTAAGCAGTATTCATTAGTTGTTTGATACTGCCAGTGAAAGCTCTGCTTGTAACTTTCTCACACTTTTGTAGCAGTTCAGCCTAATTCCATTGAATCTGTTTTCACTCTGTTGGGAAATAAACCTAGAAGGCTTTAGGCATGTGAGTTTTGCTGCAGAGTGCATATCCATTCTTCTCCTTTATTGTCACTTTTTATTCCCAGCAGCTGAGTTTGGTAAGTGAACACATGGGATAAAAACAGTGATAGACTGTCCTCTCTTTCCTAGCAGCATTGTGTCCATTTCCTCTAGTCCTACTTGTCTGTCTTTTCATCTGCTTTCCAAATGAGTCAATTGGCTCTTGTTGGTGAGTACTAAATACGGCAAAATACTAACTTTGATATATCAAGGGATGGATCTCCATGGCGACTTCTTCCCTAAAGAATCATGCCAGCCTGGTTTTCTGAAGCGTTCATGATTTTTTCAGGAATAATTATAACCAATTTTTAAGTTGCCTTTCTGCCTTCTTCCTTGCAAGAAAACCATTCCTATGAGATTAACTGTGTCCTGTGTCCATGAAGCTGTTTCCCCTATCCAGAGGGGTGTTCATCCCTCCAGAAAGGGTCTCCCTCAAAGCACTGCACGTAGTGAATTGCCCCCAGTAAGATACATGACAAACATTTTTTAGTGTGTACTTTCCATGTTGGATGGGAACCAGCAAAGCAAAAGCTAGAAGAAAGATCAATTTAACATTTGTTGCATCCAATGTGTTTATTATGAAGCTATGGGGATATGTCTTCTGTGGGCTCTTGCAGGTAGGGCTGGGAATGTAATAGAGCATACCATGTCATCAAAGTGATAATCTGTCCGGAAGGAAGGTTCTTCCACATCTCCGCTTTTCCCAAGTTACTCCAAGGCTATTCACATGGCATATTCTATTCCCTTGAAATATACAATTTTGTTTACAATATATGCTTTAATTAGTCCACAATATAAATCTATATTTTCTAGACTTGTGGTTTTAATGACTGCCTGTCTGGGTAAATAGTAAAATATTCTTGAACAAGACACCTAAATAATTTTCACTGTAGGAACTGCTTCTACCCATTGTGACAGTTTGTAGGGTTTGATGAACAATTTCAATGATAACAGTAAAGAAAAATTTTGTTTCAGTAACACAGTGGATTTCAAGAAGAGACCTGATCCAAAACATATGCAGCTCTTACCCTGGGGATTATGTGTAAAAATGAAACACGTGCTACCAACCATTTGCCCAACAACCAAAATATTTTGATTTTCAGAGCTATTACCCAAGGTCAGAAGAAGGCTCTTATACGGCTCTTCTCTGCCTTTAATCAGAGAAATTGATATTACACTAAAAAGCTTCTAGGACATTTTAAAAAATATTTGACAATCATTTTACTGTCTCACTTTGCATGACACTTCAATGGCACATTTCATTTTTGACTTCCTAGTATTGAGATTTTCTTTCTGTCAGTAAACACTGCTTTTTTTTTGCTTTGGCTCAGAACAGGTCCAGCTGGTGCTGAGTAGTGGAGTAAGTGCAATGTTTGGAACTGGAGTTTGGTGCTAGATCTGTTTCCCTGTAGCAATTTCATGAGAATGGAGACTGAAATACATGCTGGTTTTGTCCTTCCCTTTTCCCCCTACTCTTGCTTTCAGTTACAGTGGAAACAAATTTTCCATCAACTGTGAAATATCTTGTAAAATTTAAAGTTGAAGATGTGTACAAGAAGTGAATCTACCTTTAGTATAGCTTTTAAAAAAAGTACTGTTAAAGTAGCTAGCCAAGTGGGTTCTGTGTTTATGCGACACTGATAAGCTTTTAATGCTATATTTCAGTGCTTCAAAATGTCTGCTTATCTGTGAAGAAGTCTGTCCATGGTATTCCTATTTATAGTAAAGACCCTCAAAAACCTTAGGCTGTAACTAATACAGCTAATATTATATCGTGTGGATACACTGTTGAATCCTTTCTAGCAGAATGAAGTCTGTATTTGTACATGGACAGACATCTAGAATTGGAAAATCAGCTGTAAAATTCAATCCATGTTAATATCTAGCTTTCAAAATAATAGTTACAATTATAAAAATTACTTTGACAACCATAGTATATCTCACTGCAGCCATTCCTTTTATTCCGTGCTAGATGCCTGCTTCCAAGACGAAAACACTGGCAGAGGAGCAGAGAAATAGGAATTAATCCATTTGATAAGGTAGGTGGAGGGAAGGAACATGAAGGTTTCTTGGTAACTCATAATTAAGTATTTGCAGTCATTACAAGGAATAACTATTCTGGGTTTATTTTGTTTGAAATCTAAATTTCCTCTGTGTGCTTTAGGAAGTATCAGCAGCTTAACACATCTGGTACTGCATACCAAGAAAGTCACATAGAGTATTGAGAAATTAATGAAGTGTCTTAACAATTGGAAGCACACTGATGTTTTTAATTACTTTGCACAATGATTTAAGACTACTGGAACAATCCATGCTTTAACAGCTCTCACATTTCTATGGGATTAGGTGTTAAGCATGTCTAAAGCAATTTTGCAGTCCAATGTTGCAGGTGTTAATTAATGTGAGAATGGCCAATTTTTGCTTGTGTACTCAGCAGAGGCGTAAACTCAGATCAAGATAAGTTCGAGAAAGCTGGGTCAAAGTTAGTACAACCAACTTTACAGCAGACTGCCCATCTGCAGCTCAGGCCTGAGGCATCTCAACTATATTATAAAAACCAAAAAGCAGTAAAAGGCAACCATCAGCACAAACATTGGATTTGATGCATTCATTTTGCTGTCAAACATACTTACACTGCAATGCAGGTGGCCCATGCAGCTTTCTGTCATCACTTTGTTTCTCACTACCAGAGTGCTGAGGGAGGAGGGACTAGGATATTTTCTTTTTGCCCAGATGGTCCCAGGACAATAACTTGAATTTTTGCTTTCAATGTCAGGTTTGTCTGGTTCGTCTCCTGTCTTGAAACATTCCTATTTACTCCATGAACTATGTCAGGGAGAGATACAGCCCTTTCAAGGGAAGGCTTTGGTAGGAAGCCTCTTGAGAACTCGTAACACGGATTTTATCTAAGCAGCATCTGAAGTTTCTACCCATGAGCAGGGCTGTTGTTGCTTTGGCATGCTGATCCATCCTTTTTTTGAGCAAGAATTGACAAGAAGAGATAATTGGTAGCTGGGTGCATTGCTCTGCTTATGTGAAATGATTGCTTCTGTGGAAGATGGAAAGAAGAATATATTCAGTGCATGAAGGGAGAGAGAAGTATCTTTCAGTAAAGATGCCAGCAGCACGTGAAATCCCAGCTGAGGGTCTGTGAATTTTAGAAGAACCAATGGATGAAGGAGGTCCCCTAAAGCATTAAGCAGGGGATTATTAGTCATGAGGAGTGTGGATGCTCTGAGTGACGGACTGATGACCTTTAATGGAATAACTACGTAGCAAATCTAGACTGACGGCTTTCCTTTAGAGAGGATTAAGGAGTTTTCCAGTACAGCAGTTTGTTCCATGACTCCAAGTTTGATACTTCAATACCAGTATAAATTTGAGTAACCAGATTTCAAAAGGAATTTTTATTATCTTCTTATTTTGAGAAATCATGAAAAAAATATGGATTTGTATCAAGTTATATGAGAATTATTTTAGTAGAAAAGACCTGGGAATTTAGGCTGGGAGCATTTCATAGGGTCCAAGGGATGCATGTGGGGCCATCTGTCCTGATCAGAAGGCAGTCTGTCCAGATGAGAGTTATGTGAGACTGAGAAAGCAATACCTTCTCCCTAGCTGATGCATTACTTTAGTTTCTGCCTGCTTACCAAGATGAAATGGCTCAGGAGGCGGAGGGACAGAGATGGCACATAGAGTGTGCAGAGCCACTGTCTGAGGGACACAAAAATCAGGACTGTGACAGCAAGTGATTAGATCAGCCAAGGCTAATTTGGAAGTAGAGCCTTAATTTTCTTATTTTTTTTTTATACTTAGGTTGGTTTCACGCTTGTACCTTTTCTCAAAGGTTTCTCTCTTGCTCCTTGATTCCCAATGAACTTACTGTCCTCTGTATAGCACCACATGGCTCTGGCTGTGATGCATTCCAGTTCCACAAAGTATATATGTCTGACAACACATTTGAACTGAAGGAGCCGGCCATTTGGCTAAACCTACTTTTGAAAGTCTAAAAGGAACCATCCTTGAAACCACAATTTTCCGAAGTTTTGCACCTCAGAGGCTGAAGAAGTGGCTTGTACAAGCAAGAGTACTACAGGAAAGAACAGAATTCTATTACTGAGATGATCTGCTGCAGATGTCACAACAAAATAGTCTATTAGGCACACAGGAAAATACTGGTTGGGTTGGAAATCTTTTCAGTGAAATAAACAGGAGGCATTTTGAAGAGCTGGTGCAGCACACAGGCAGCTATGTTCCTATATATGGCTCTGGGACATATAGTTGAAGTTCCTATATCTGTTTCTTCTGCACATTCTCTGCCAAGACTCAGTAAACCAAATCCCTCTTCAACTGGGAATCTTGATGGCTTCTACTGTCCTGACTTAATTGAATAAATGGTGGTTTATAGATCCAGGCAATTCAGATAGCAGTCCAAAGTGGCTATGGACCAAATAAATCATGGGCGTGGGGGAAAAAATAGTTGCATAGATGCATTTCAGAGGTTACTTTTGTTGTGGTTAGAGTAGTTGTTCACTGCCAGAGTTTTTCTGGCTGCCTCTTTGCAATTGTACAGAACTCTGTGCAAAGCCACTTTAGTGTAACAATCCATCTTTATTATACAGCTTCCCCTGGCTACATAACAAGGGATGCAAGTCGTTTTTGCATGAAGATGTTGAACAGAACTGAACCCAACACGGAGCCCTGGGGAACACCGCTTATGACTGACTGTCAACTGTTTTTAACTCCATTTACCAAGACTCTTTGTGCCTCACCATCCAGTCAGTTTTTACCCTGCAGAGGGCATGCCTCTCCAGGTCAGTCACAGCCAGTTTCTCAAGCAGAATATTCTGAGACAGTGTCAAAGGCTTTGCTGAATCCCAAGTACACTTCATCCACAATCATTCCGTCATCCATTAGGTGGGTAACCTTGTCATAGAAGGAGATCAGGTTGGTTTGGCAGGACTGCCTTTCATAAACCCATGTTGACTGGGCCTGATCACCTGGTTGTCTCATGCGTGCTGTGTGGGAACACTCAGGATGACCTACTCCACCACCTTCCCTGGCACTGAGGTCAGACTGACAGGCCTGTAGTTCCCTGGATCTTCCCTCTAGTCCTTGTTATGAATGGGCATAACATTTGCCAGCCTCCAGTCAAGTGGAACTTCCCCAGTCAGCCAGGACTTCTGGTGTGTAGGATAGTGATTAGAAGAAACTGAAAATGAGCATGTACCATATGCATAACACACTCTTCCTGTTTTGTAGGAATAGGGCAATGAAAGTGTTTACAGAAGACAAGCAGGCCAGTCTGTCTGCTGAGGGGAAGCCTTTCCTTTGTATCGGATCTTGTCATGTCAGCGGGAATCCTCCTTTGGTAAAGGATTAGTTGACAAGCTGCCTGTGCTGGGAGACGACTGTGTCTGCCTATATCCAACACCTAGGAGCTGGGATGGCTGTTTGCCAAGTTGAGGCTGTAGATCTTTGCTGAACTGCATGCAGGGGCTTGGGTAATGACAGTCTCATCTAGGGGATGGTGAGATTTTTCAGCTCCCTTTGATCAGAGGTGGGATTCGTAATGGATGGCCATTCCCGTCTACCAGCTGTGGTTGTGGCAGTTACCTCAGGGTTAAAGACTGCATGATTACCTGAGCAGAGTGTTTGGCCCACATGACAACACAAAGAGAAATCTGAGAATCAATGAGAATTACTGAAATGAAGCAGGTCCTTTCAGAGTTTGTAAAGCTTTGGCTTAATTTGGGGATTTAACAGCAGCTTTGCCCAGGTCCCTACCTACAGCATGTGGTAACAGTTTGTGCCAGTTCATGGTCTCTGACCTCAGTCTGTGTTTTCATTCTGCAACCTTTTCCAATGAACTTTTGACCATTGGTTTGCACATGTTATGTGTGTGATGTATAAACAAACTCCTTGCACTGTTCTTTTTTTTTTTTTTTAAAGGATGAAGAGCAATATGTATACAAAATATCTATATATAGGTACAAATTTGAACTATGATAATCTGAAGAGGCCCCCTTCTTGGCAAAAATAAAATACATATCACTAAGTGTTGAAAAAACATATACAGAAAATTAATCCTACCTTTTGTGGTGTTATAGCAGTTCTTCATTAAATTCCATTGGTATAAGGCTTATTTTTGTGCCAGAAAAGTAAGACTGGCATAAGTGTTCTCATGAAACCAGTATCTCAAGTCAGTAAACAGCATTTATTCCCTCAAAAGAGTTTCTGTGGTTTACTTTAACATAGCAACATCTGTTCTTTCAGAATTAAATGAGTTCCCTGAGCCATAATTAATAAAAATATTGCCACTAAATACAGCTGGCATATTGTTTATAACAATTATATAAATCTATACAATTCATGGAAACAAGAACACAGTAAGCACCCTTCTTTGCCTTCCCCCTGCCTCCCTAATGGGAGCAAATAACTTCACTAGATAGTTTAGTTGTTGGTCTGTATACTTAAACACTGATAGTCCATTTTGCTGGGAAGTGTTGATTTGTTCCTGATAACAATAACTGTAGAAAGATTTTTCGTTCTTCTGATTGTGCGATGCTAGGGAGTTAATAATCTCAAAGTATTATACTAAGAAACTCCAGAGTCTGAATCTGCAAAAAAGTTCTAATGAGGGGGTCTTTATGTTGTTCCCCCCCAGCAGAGTTCACTGGTTGTAAGAATGCATTACTGGCCTTTCATGCATCAGCACACAGCAGTTCCTCATTGTTTAGAGTGACTTTTGAGAACTGCAAATAAAAATGAAAAGCTTTAAAGTATGACAGGAAGAGAATTGTGAGTGTACTCACTTGAGTTTTTAATTCTAAAAATATTAAGCTGCATTTCACTCATGTTTGACATGAAATGGTAGGGTATTCTTAAGTTGTATAACCTTTTCGACTGTAACTTTGTTCCTGATCATTGTCATGTTGAACATATGAGATTCTGACAAGTGGCTCTAATTACTACTTTCAGTAACACCTTTTCTTCTTTCATTTACACGTCGTTTGATCTATGACTGACAGCATCTGTATGCAGTCAGTTTTGGAAAGAGTGTGCGGGGATATAACTTCCCTAGATTCATGCATCTTCATTGCAAGGGAAACAAGTGGTTAAATTTGTGGTCATGGTAAGGTTTTATGTTCCATTGTGGAGGAAAACTACTTTCAAACTGTTTAAGCTCCACAACTGTTAACAATGCAGACTATTAGATAGCAACCAGCACCAAATACACAGATTGAATTCTTTCTGCTTGTCATGTAACCAGAGATAAAAGTATTTTCCAGTGACTCTGATAAAATAAATGCTGTCATAATGATTCTGAGGAAGCCTCATCCAGATGCTACAGACTTCTTGCTGTGGTATTTATTCATAAATCTTGTTAAAATATAATCAGAGAAAACATATCTGAATTATAACCATCAAAACTCCATGACAATGTTCATGCAAATGCAATAATAATTCTAATGTGTTGACACAGAATTTTTGCAATATGTTACATCTGAGCCTGGCGATTAGAGCTCACCAGTTAATACAAAACTAATTCCTTCCAAGTGAAAGGGGACATGTGAATTCCCTTGTGCACAAAGGATTGGATTATGCCCTTTTCATGCATATGCTGGGACTTTGAGAATACTTTAATACATAAGAAAATCTTTATATATTTTACTTGTATGTGTGCTCATAACTTACTCCTCTTACTCATACTCAATTGTTGGTGCCTGATCATGATGCAAATACCATTTAATTTAAGGACCTGGTTATGTAACATAAGTAGGTAAGAATATAAGGATGAAATGAAGTGCAAGTGAACAACCTATAGGACAAAACAGTTTGCATAAGCTGTTATATCACCACTGTTCTTTCAAACACTTGATTGTGCTGCAACAGCAGTCTGCTTTTCATTTCCCCCAGCAAGCTATATTTAAAAATGAAAAAAATACAGCTTTTCCCTCTAAATAATTTCCTGCCCCACTACAGGAATACTACTCGGCTACCACTGGGAGATAATAGTTCTAGGCTGATGATTTTGTTAGGTTATGATGGTGCCATGACAGATATACCTGTGAAGTTCTAAGATTTTTTGTGAATGTCAAAAACCTCCAACTCAACTTAGCTTGGACATTTTAACATCATGTGTCAAGTATGATTTGTAAGCAGTAAGAACACGGGGATAATTATTGAAATTTAGGCTCAACATAGTTGGATGAGCATTCTGGGGAACTGAAGTGCTACAACAAAGTGTTGAGGGTATCAACAAGTTACGGCATGATTGGCCAAATGCATCTTAGCAAGTTCAGGAGCAATGAAAGAAGCTTGATGGAAGAAAGCTAAGCGCACTTGGGTATTTGACATGTGGTGGCTTGTTGCGCCCTAGCAACTCGTTTGTGATTCTGAGCCCACGGTAAGAGAAGTTAAGACTCCTGCTAAAAACATGTAGTGAACTTGATAGAAACAAATTCTCACACTACAGGACAGAAAGCACAGAGCTGGAACTTGTAAATTGCAAATTGATTCTATAAGCCACAGCTGTGCAAGACCAATGGCTTTGTCTTTCAGTAACATTGTGCATTGTTGCAAATGGTTCCCTGGGATTCAGGTACGTTCCGATTGCTTTTCCCCATACCAGAGGACTTTTCAGTCTAACTGACCACTGGTAGGCACTTCCTCCTCTCCCATCAGTACCAAATTCACCTACACAACAGCTTCTGGGTTGGTACAGAATGTTATCATTTTCATCCTCTGGAGTAATGTGAAGAAGAGGTGTCTAACTGTTGCACCGTTTAAGGATTTTTACATCTTGTCCTAATGCTAGCCAGGTATCAGAAAATTCTCTTCAATTCATATTAAGTGAAGGTGAAACTGATAATAAAGGAACATAAAACATTCCAAGTGAAGCCCAGCTTACAAACTGGTTATAAATCCTTAAAGAAATTATAGGTGAAGGAATGAAAGAAAACCACACTTGATATCAATTCACTGATCTACAAAGTATCTCTCTTTGTACTCAGAAGAGTTTCCATTAGATGTTCCACGTGAGAGATCATGTCCTCCTGTGTGCCCTACCTCTCAGGCTTGCTTTATGCAAAAAGCTTTCGGAAGAGGATCCTAGCTCTTACACCTGATGACTTGTAGGGCTCTGGGGGCTCTGGGGGTTCCTTTCAGTCACCCAATTTTCCCCTCCAAAATGCATTTATTTTTGAGTAATTCAGGAAATACACTTCTAATCTCTGCTGGTGAAAGGACTCTTATTTTTTTTGAAGATGCAGGTGTTGCGTTTGCAGACTGGGTGACATTTTCTGTCCTGGACCTGCCTAGGGGTCATTCCTTAATTCTGAGAGTTGTTTGCATACCCATCTCTCCCACGGTGAGCCAATTTATACACTTCAATGTGAAGTGTCTCCACCCACTTAGCCTGTCTTCCTCCATGCACAAGCTGATGTAAAATGTATCTTTTTTTTTTTTTTTTTTTTTCCGAGAGCAGATGCTTTCAGTGAAAAATAGGTTTGGAACGATTGACTCTTCAAATCAATCAGTCTTTGGTACTGTAACACACAGAACTGAACTGCAGAGGTTTCTTTGCCCTTGCAAACCACACTGTGAGGTAGGAAAGTGCAATTTTTTTGTATTATATCTAGCAAACCAGAGAGCAAAAATGCTTAAGAGCAGATTCCTTCAAGGATTTGAGCAGCCAGTATTGTTTAAATGCTCCTTCATGGTTAAATCAGTGTGACGGCCACATGCCTCCTAGTGAATACTGTAATAGACCAGCCTGCCTTTGCATCTCAACTTCTGTGTGTTTCCAGAACTGTTCTCATCCCATCTGGGCACAGGAAATGTGCAGTCATCTGCAGCTTGACATCCTTTCCTAGACATTTCTCTGCCTGAGTTTTGAGGGTCTGAGAAGAGATTGAAGAGGTTGGAGAAGCTTATGTTCAAAAAGCTATCAAATAATAGTACAGTGGTCTGCTGCCTAGACAGTGTGGGATATGGACAGAGAATAGTTTGATGCCCAGCTTTGCTTAAAAGGTTCAAAACCTTTAAGAGGTTCAAGTGTCCCAGCAGCAGCCTGGCATGAAATACATTTTATGTTTGGAATAACTCATCTTTTCTCACAAAACAGCCAAGAGAAGATAATTCCAGGGTTACTAGGCCAAAGTGGAGCGGATTTGCAGATATGTGGAGTCAGTTGGCAGACAAGGATCAAGTCCCTGTTCCATGAGCATCCTTTTCTCTCTGTTAGACTGTCACTGTCAAAAAAGTACTTCAATTTCCTCAAGGTGGTGGCTTCTGCTCTCCTTGTCCCTACAACTCCAGTATTGCAGTATTAATCACAGTAATTCTCAAGTCTCCTGCGTAATTTGGTTCCTACCGCACAAACAAGAGGTTTGAACAGGGAGTTGATCCAGCTAGTGTCCTGCAGGCTTAAATAACTATCTTTCAAGAAATTAACTTAAGAGTTGTTACCCCTTATTTCCTTGGGCTTGTAGTTCTTAATCAGGTTGTCATGGACAGATGTCTCCTGGTGAAAGACAAAAAAGTAAGTTGCAAAGAATCAGGGAATGGAGGCTTACACTAAATATGAAGGTTCTAGTACTCCTACTGGAGAACACATAGTTCAGCATGTTTTGAAGGACTTTGCAGTGATGTGGCTTGCTGTTAGTTTTGATGCCTTTTAAGTCCAGTCGGCATTGAGCACATTGTGCATTTGAGGTGATTTCAGCCAAAAGGAATCTTTCATGCTCACCAAAAGCAATCTGGGATCCAAAACAAAAGTGGGAATGACCTCTGAAAGCAAATCAGCATTCTCAATTGAAGTTATTCACGTTATTCAGCTCCTCTCGATTTTGTTGTGTTGCTGGTGTCGGCCAGTGGGTTGACCCTTTGGGAGGAGGTAGAAGATGTCATGTATGAATGTCTATGCCTGCCATCTCACACTTCCAAGCCTTTGATAATCTGGCATCTGGATAAACAGTAATGTGGCATTTGCTAACATTTTGACAGAATCACTAGATTGGAAAAGACCCACAGGATAATTGAGTCCAACCACTCTTATCAGTCACTAAGCCATGCCCCTCAGCACCTCATCCACCCATCCTTTCACCACCTCCAGGGAAGGTGACTAACCACCTCCCTGGGTAGCCTGTTCCAGTGCCCAATGACAATTCCTGTGAAAATTTCTTTTCTGATGTCAAGCCTGAACCTCCCCTGGTGGAGCTTGAGGCCGTTCCCTCTTGTCCTGTCCCCTGTCACTTGAAAGAAGAGGCCAGCTCCCTCCTCACTACAACGTCCTTTCAGGTAGTTGTAGAGAACAATAAGGTCTCCCCTCAGCCTCCTCTTCTCAAAGCTAAACAACCCCAGCTCCCTCAGCCGCTCCTTATAAGACTTGTTCTCCAGCCCCTTCACCAGCTTTGCCTCCCTTCTCCAAATGTGCTCCAGAGCCTTAAGACCCTTCTTGTGGTGAGGGACCCAGAACTGAATACGGTATTCAAGGAGTGGTCTCACCGGCACCAAATACAGAGGGAGAAAAACCTCCCTGGACCTGCTGGCCACATTGTTCCTGATACAAGCCAAGATGCCATTGGCCTTCTTGGCCACCTGGGCATACTGCTGGCTCATGTTCAGTTGGCTGTCAATCAACATCCCCAGGTCCTTCTCCTCCAGGCAGCTTTCTAGCCAGACTTCTCCTAGTCTGTAGCACTGCACAGGGTTGTTGTGCCCCAAGTGCAGGACCCGGCACTTGGCCTTGTTAAACCTCATGCCATTGGTCTCAGCCCAGTGGTCCAGCCTGTTCAGATCCCTTTGGAGAGCCTCCCTATCTTCCAGCACATCCATGCTTCCTCCCAGCTTAGTGTCATCCGCAAACTTGCTAAGGGTGCACTCAATGCCTTCATCCAGGTCATTGATAAAGACATTGAACAGGGCTGCACACAGCACTGAGCCCTGGGGAACCCCACTTGTCACTGGCCTCCAGCTGGAGTTACCACTTTCTGGGCCCGGCTATCCAACAAGTTTCGACTCATGAGTGTGTTCACCTGTCCACTCCAGATGCTGATAGTTTCCTAAGCAGAATGCTGTGCGAAGCTGTGTCAAAGGCTTCACTGAAGTCCAGGAAGACCACATCCACAGCCTTTCCCTCATCCAGTAGATGAGTCATTTTGTCATAGAAGGCGACCAGGTTAGTTTGACAAGACCTGCCTTTCATGAACCCGTATTGACTGGACCTGATCGCCTGGTTCTCTTGCATGTGCTTCATGATAGCACCCAAGATCACCTGTTGAATGGCTTTTCCCAGCACTGAGGTCAGACTGACAGGCCTGTAGTTCCCTTGGTTCTCCCTCCGACCCTCCTTGTAGATGGGCAGAACATCAGCCAGCCTCCAGTCAAGAGGAACTTCCCCAGTCTTCCAGGACTGTTGGAAGATGATGGAAAAGGGTTTGGCCAGTACATCTGCCATCTCCCTCAGTACTCTTGGATGGATCCCATCTGGTTCCATTGATTTATGGGTATCTAGTTGGGCAAGCAAGTCTCTAACCACCTGCTCTTGGATCATAGGAGCTTTGTTCTGCTCGTCTAATTCCTAATTCCCTCTAATTCCAGAGGGAATAACTTTCCTTACTGTTAAAGACTGAGACAAAGAAGGCATTAAGTCCCTCAGCCTTGTCCTCACCCTTTGTCACAGTTGTTCCCTTTGCATCCAATAGGGACTGAATATTCTCCCTGGTCTTCCTTTTATTGTTAATGTATTTATAGAAAGATTTTTTGTTATCTTTCACTGACTTGGCCAATCTTAGTCACCTAATCAATGTGGCTTATTTATGCTTCTTGCTCTTAAAATCTTGGGGTGTGGTACTGCTTCTCATTTTCATGCTGCAAAAAGGAGTTGTTATTTCCAAGGCTATGAAGCCTCTGTCACTTGAAGGCTATAAACTGTATTTCCATACCCTTTATTGTCTCAAAGTGTGTATATAAGGAAATATCTCACCAGATGGAAGTAGTATTGAGTCTCTAATGGATCTAGAACAAAGAGCACTGCCCTCTGAGGAAGCCAGTTTAAGGACTGTAGGCCAATGCTACAAGTATTTGCTGAAATTTTATCATCACCAACAAGGGGATGAATCTATGCCAGGAATTACTGCAGAAAAAAAAAATCCACAGAAAAACCTCAACAAAACATTTTGGACAGAACAAGCACTTTCTGAAGGATGGCTGCATGGTTTGCTGCTTATGATTGGGAATGTTCAGGTTAAGTTTGCTGGGGGGGGTTATTTCTGTAAGATCTCTCTTGATGTAAGTCAGGTCTATAAAAAGGCTGTCTTACTGTCTGTGATCTATTTATCAAGGTAGGATGGAAAACATTTCCTTTTATATTTTTAGCCTCATCAGCTTGTAAATGTAGAAATAAACTGAAGTAGAAAGTGTTGTGTTATTGTAAAAACTGATTACTTTCTGGAAAAGACCTCTGTCTCTACTTGTCATTATTGTGACAGCAGTTCTCTGGTAGCAAGATGCTGCCATTCCTTGTTTAAACACGTAGGTGCTTTTGTAAAGGCTGCTGTATTGCCCTCTGGATGGACTTTGTCCTCTGTTTTCCTAAATTGCCTTTTTGAGAGCTACTACAATCGAGCACTGGGAAACTCTTGATTTCAAAGGTGGAAGTCTTGTACTCATGGCTTCAATTTTCAGCTATTGGAGCAGCCTCGTAATGTTCATCTAGAAGTGTGAGATGGGATCCCTGTGTGCTAACTTTCTGATGTCTAAATAATCCAGACTATTGACTGAAACCCTCTTTGTAATCAGTGAACCACCTTTGGAGACTGATCTGTCCATTTTTATAACAGCGGTTGTAAAGTGACAGGCTCAGATGTTTAAACTTAGGTGAAAGCAATGTCATTCATTTTTCTCAGACTATTGTGAAAGGGTTATGGCCAAGCATACAGGACCTAATGTTCAGAGCAGCTCAGCTCTCAGGTTAGGCAGTTAAATGAGGTCAGTTTTTCACCTTTGTTCCTTGCAACATTAACTAGATGGTGCTTAGCAAGGCTGCAAAGTGCAGTTTTGAAATCTCAGCTCTATGTCAAAAATAAAGTAATGACCAAAGGAACTGGATCTGATGTCTCAGGAAACTGCAGCATTTCAGCATCTCAAGTCAGGGAAAGGGTTTCAACAGAAACTTCACAGAATACGTAGGTCTTTTGCTTCATTATTTCATAGAGATAACATCATATTTCAGCATTTATAAATTGTACTTTTGATTCTGTTATTTTTTTATGGCCTGCAGGGCTTATATGGGAATGTAGTTTCAGAATATTTTATGCTTCTCTATCCTTCATTTCTCAGAGCACCTTCTGTTAATCTTGGTAATCTTGCTAATCAATGCAATTTTTGCCAATGCAGTTTTTGTCTGTGGTGCTTCTCTCTCTTCTGACCCAAAACAAATGCATAAATGGACCTTCAGAGTGTGAGAACTGCCACTGTAACAGATACAATAGGAAGAGAGAGTACTTGATTCAATGTATAGACTAGACCAACAAATGAAGCACTTGTTGGAAAACAACCACAGCAGGATGAACTGTAGTTATAAATAAGTTATTGGTGCTTCTTTGGCATGTTTGGAATCTTCTCATAGAACCTGCTTTTTATTATGCTGCTATTTGTGAATGTTTGACACGTACCTTGACTTGTACAACCACAACATTTGTGGGCTGTTTTTCTACAAACAAACAAGCAAGCCTGCTTTATTCTGGTCAGGAAACAAAATCTGCAGCCATGCATTAAAAAACTGAGGAATGCAAAGTGCTGGCAGCCTTTACTCTCTGGCAGTCATCTTTCAAAGGGAAAAGGATTCTTAAATACATAGGACTTTGGAGGAAGTGTTCAACTCTAAGTGGGTTTGTCAGGCCTGTGAATCTCACCAAATCTCACTAGAGATAGACCATGTATAGAGAAGCCCCCTCCTTCTGGATATGCAGATGTCAGCAGTAAATGGCTGCTGCGTGAAAAGAAGAGGGCAGGGGGGTTGTGGCAGCTAAGAATGAGGTGCCCCCCTGTCCTGCTGCTGGGGTGCAGCAGCCACTGGGAAGGGGGGGGACTTGGTAGCTGGAGCAAACAGCATCCATAGTCAGCATAGGGAGCATTGGAAATACCTGTCAATTTGTCACGTGCCAAAGTGTCAACAAGTAATGCTAACTTATGTGTATAGCCATACCACTGTAGGATAAAGACAGACTGGTTCTTTCTTCCTACAAATCCAATAAGATATTTTTCCTTCTAAAAAAGAATGTTTTAGGGTGGCATGGAGGCAAATATGAGATGTGATGGCTAGATCTAGTTGAGGGCATCACAACCAACTCTCCGTGCTGTAGGTTTAGCAAAAACTGCTTTGGCACAAATCTGTCATTCAGCTAGTTATTTCTGAATTTGTGCTAGAGGAGTGAATCTAGGAAGCTGAGGTACCATGCTTTTTCTCCCCTTTTCTCTGTGGGATAAAGTAACGACGGGACAGAACAAGGGTACACTGACAGGGTACTGAGAAAGAGCTGTGGTACAAAAATATTGTTGTTGAACTGATAAGGTACTACGCACTTCCTTTAATCTAGAGCTTCTGAATTCCTCACAGACAAGCTTGAAAAGAAGAAAAATTAAATACAAGTAAACAATTAGGCAGTGACCATTAAAGCTTAAATGCTGACTCTAAAGAATTGTAGAATCATAGAATAGTTAGGGTTGGAAGGGACCTTAAAGATCATCTAGTTTAAACCCCTCTGCAATGGGCAGGGACATCCCACTAGATCAGGTTACCCAAGGCCCCATCCAATCTGGCCTTGAGCACCTCCAGGGATGGGGCATCCACTACTTCCCTTGGCAACCTGTTCCAATGCCTCACCACTCTCATGGTGAAGAAATTCTTTCTAATGTCTAGTCTAAATCTGTCCTTCTACAGTTTATACCCATTCTCACAAAATCACAGAATCGTTTTGGTTGGAAAAGACCATTAAGATCATCAAGTCCAACCATATGTGATTCTCATGTGATTGCTTATTAGGCAGATGAAAGATGTAAAGAGGCAGTACAAGGGAGATGCTGATCAGGCAGAAAGCTTGCTAGCAAATGCTGTTTGCATTCAGACTGTCCAAAAATGCAGTGACCAATGGTTCCCAAGAAAGGAAATGTTCCTTTGGAGGAGGAGTGCAGAGCAGAACTTGTGCCTAACTCTGGACATCAGCTGAATGTCTTAGTGCAGGCCCACCATAGGAGCTGAGTAAAGTCAGAGAGCTGAAGGAGGAGCAGCTACTAGGAAGAGGTGGGTTAGGAGCTGTCTGTAGCCCTGAGCTATTTAAGCAGAAGAAGAAGAACTTAACCCAGTGGGAAACAGATAATTTCCAGTCATCTCAAGCAAGCTTTGACTACAAAGAGATTGGAAAAACATGATCTGAGACTTACACTGCATTAATGTAACAAGCCCAGTTCTAGCTAGCAGAAAGCCTGTGGCCATGGATATGGCCTGTGGTGCTGGATGTCAGAGAATATTTAAAGCCTTAAATATTTTAAGTCAGAAGAATTCACAGCAGAGTAGCAAAGACAAGGGAGCACATCCAAATGAAAAAAAAGATAAGAGAAAGATAAAAAGAAAAATATATTTTAAAATATATTTTGAAGCATATAAAATGTATTTTTTAAAATTCGGTAAAGACAATGAGTTGATCTGTGTTATGATGTAAGCACAAAGAACTTTAGAGCTGTGTGGACTTGACTTCAGAGGCAGAGGAACAGCAGGATTTAAGGATGTAGTAGCCTAGCACTTTTACTTGGGAGAGGCTTTTCTGGGTTCTGACATGGATATGAGATGTTAGCAACCTACTACATAAGTTTAGAGATGCTGACTTCTTTGGAGTAGTAATGAATTGTAGGGACAGGCTGCAGGAGAAGAGTCAGAAACTTCAGCTCCACAGCTGTGAGCCCTCTGTTTGCAAAGAATCTTGTCTAATAGTGACTCCAACCCATTTTCAGTTGCACTGCAGAGTTAAAACATGAAAAATAAAGAACTTTTTATCCTCTTTATCTTGATCTTGGAAGTGGTCCCAGCTTTTGGGAAATGAATAAGGGCAGAGCCACTTTAAAGACTTGTCCATGTCCTCCAACACGTCCTCAGTTCTTTTAGCTGCTGTAGCAGCTGTTTTTTTGTTGTTTCTCAGTATCCAGAGAATGGAATGTAGGATAGAGTAAAATAATTATTTTGAAAAAAATAAAAGCTGCTGTAGCTTTATATCTCCTTCAGGCTGTTTTCTTGTGGTAGCTGGTCATAAAGGAAAGTCAGATTCTCACTGAGAAGGATATTTTCCCCATACTACTTTTAACTGCAGAAAAATCACTCCTCACTTTTTGATAGTAAGAGGAGCCCATGTGTGTGTGTTCAGGATACTCAATAAAAAGCAGTCATCAACCCTCTGAATGGTGGTCTTGTAAGGCACTAAGAATTGCTGGTGTGGGCCAGCCAGTGGGATTGGTGATGGATTTCCAGATTTTTTTCTTTTTTACTGATGACTGAATTGTGTTGCTGAACTTCACAACTATTATCTGAGTGCAGAATACATTATTTATCCTTGTGTGGCAACTTGTTCTGTTCATCTGCAGATCTGCACATGCAGAACAATATGTACCTTAATAGGAAGAAAACTATCCATTGTTTTAATGGAAAAGGTGTGTGAAATATGTAGTTCTTGTGAAGAAATACAGCTTTTCCTTCACCCTTTAAAGCACCTTTCTAGATTATTTTTGGACGGTCAAATGAGAGTAAGACTTATTGTTTTGTCACATAAATAAATGGTTTTGTCACTGTGCTATTCCCCAGAATTCTGTTTCTAAAAAAACTTTGCAAGATTTTTTTTTTTCCTGGGGACAGCAAAGTGTCAGTGCTCATTGCTGAACTTACACTGCTCCCTAATAAGTCTCTGTTAGAGGCCTGTGTCTCAGTCCAGGAGTACTTTCTTGTTGAGATCAAATGCGTCTTCTACAGGAAAAGAAAAAAAAGGAAAAGTCCTCTACTCCTTGAAGACAATTCTATTCCCAAAATATTAGCTGTTTGCTTCTTCAAAACAAATGCAACTTGCTAAGTGGCTTTTGGGGGTAATTATTAACACAATTATGTTCCTTACAGTCTTCGTTATATGCTGTATATCTCTAAAACTATACTACAATATAATGACTAATAGAACACCTAATAACGCTATAATGTGAACATTGGAGTGGTTCTTACTTTAGTGTTTGACAACCTAACCATGAACTTCAGTTTAAGAGGTACTGAATGAGCTCGGGGTATTTTTTCCAGGGTTTGTTATAATACCATGACTTTCATATAAGAATACCTCACTCTTTTCTTGGAAATCTCTGAGCAGATTTCAAGGCATCTAGAAACACTGTGTTGAAAAAAGCAACCAAAAAAATCCAGCCAACCCCTGGACTGCCCTCAGCCTTTCTGTTCCCTGACTCTTTAAAGTTACAGGCACTGATTTCTGTTGGGCAAAGTAAATGCTTGCTGTTACATACTTAAAGGTGGACTTATTTTTTAAAAAATTTTTTTTAATTTAACTGATAAATTAAACTCTTCTTCATCAAGTTTTATGCCCCTATATTCTGGCCACCCCACATATACTTTAACTCTTCTGCACATTTTTAGTATTTTGTTCAAATTCATTACTTTTATATTAGTACAGCAATTTGCTAATTCTCTAAATGTAAAGATTCTCAGCACAGAGGGAACACTGCAAACCCCATGCCATAAAGTGAAACTAAGTCTTCTGACTCCAGGAGATTGCCTGCATGACCACAAATAATTCCTTTCCATGACTCTCAAATCTCATACTAACTGCTTCCACATGGGATAATTGTGTTCAGGAGAGGACAGGCAAATATTTGGGCTGTTTATCTTTCCTTTGAAGTTGAGTCATTTAGGAGATCTAAATGTTATGTTCTGTAGATGAATGGAAGCTTAGCAGATTTTCTCTTGTCCCTCTTCACCAATATTTGACCCCATTTAAAGGTATGAGCTGAGCTGAATGTGTGATTTCTTCGGAGTGCACAGAAGTGTATTCATTGGCTGTATTGGATCAAAATCATGTGGGTGAGTTTGGCAGAATCATAAACGTATGAAATTATTCCTATGTGATACTGTTTACATGAGTAAGATTTCCATCATATGAAAGAAAGAAAAAAGCATACACTTGACCCTTCCCAAAACTTCAAACAAAAAAAAAAAGTCAAATCCTACTTATTAGAAAGCATTAAGCTTCTCTCATAAAGAAGAAAATCTGTCCTAAATTTTGTAGAGGTACATTTAAATTTTTTTTTAGTTTCTATTTTTATTTCTTTTTGTAATTTCACTCCTGGGTTATGGTGCATTAGTAGTAAATCCAGAATGACAAGTAGTTTTGGTGGGGAAAGTCTGTGTCTTCATTTGTGCTCCTTAATCACAAAATCACAGAATCACAGAATCACTAGGTTGAAAAAGACCCACAGGATAATCGAGTCCAACCACTCCTATCAGCCACTAAGCCATGCCCCTCAGCACCTCATCCACCCATCCTTTCACCACCTCCAGGGAAGGTGACTCAACCACCTCCCTGGGTAGCCTGTTCCAGTGCCCAATGACAATTCCTGTGAAAATTTCTTTTCTGATGTCAAGCCTGAACCTCCCCTGGTGGAGCTTGAGGCCGTTCCCTCTTGTCCTGTCCCCTGTCACTTGAAAGAAGAGGCCAGCTCCCTCCTCACTACAACCTCCTTTCAGGTAGTTGTAGAGAACAATAAGGTCTCCCCTCAGCCTCCTCTTCTCAAAGCTAAACAACCCCAGCTCCCTCAGCCGCTCCTTATAAGACTTGTTCTCCAGCCCCTTCACCAGCTTCGCCTCCCTTCTCCAAATGTGCTCCAGAGCCTCAAGACCCTTCTTGTGGTGAGAGGCCCAGAACTGAACACAGTATTTGAGGTATGGTCTCACTAGTGACGAATACAGAGAGAGAATAACCTCCATGGACCTGCTGGTCACACCGTTCCTGATACAAGCCAAGATGCCATTGGCCTTCTTGGCCACCTGGGCACACTGCTGGCTCATGTTCAGTCGGCTGTCAATCAACAACCCCAGGTCCTTCTCCTCCAGGCAGCTTTCCAGCCAGGCTTCTCCTAGTCTGTAGCACTGCACAGGGTTGTTGTGCCCCAGGTGCAGGACCCGGCATTTATTCTTGTTAAACCTCATGCCATTGGTCTCAGCCCAGCGGTCCAGCCTGTTCAGATCCCTTTGCAGAGCCTCCCTACCCTCCAGCAGATCCACACTTCCACCCAGATCAGTGTCATCCGCAAACTTGCTAAGGGTGCACTCAATGCCTTCATCCAGGTCATTGATAAAGACATTGAACAGGGCTGGAACCAGCACTGAGCCCTGAGTGGGAGTCACCACTTGTGACTGACCTCCAGCTGGAGTTAACTCCATTTACCACCACTCTCTGGGCCCAGCCATACAGCCAGTTTTCCACCCAGGAGAGTGTTTGCCTGTCCAGGCCAGAGGCTGACAGTTTCTCAAGCAGAATGCTATGAAAAACTGTGTCAAAGGCTTTACTGAAGTCCAGGAAGACCACCTCCACAGCCTTTCCCTCATCTAGCAGCTGAGTCACTTTGTCATAGAAGGTGATCAGGTTAGATTGGCAAGACCTACCTTTAATGAACCCCCGTTGACTGGCCCTGATCACCCAGTTCTCTTGCATGTGCTTCATGATCGCACTCAAGATCACCTGTTCCATGACTTTTCCTGGCACTGAGGTCAGACTGACAGGCCTGTAGTCGCCTGAATCCTCCCTCCAGCCCTCTTGTAGATGGATACAACAGCCAGGACTGCTGGAAGATGATGGAAAGGGGTTTGGCAAGCACATCCACCAGCTCCTTCTTTCTTTGTTCTGCTCCCCTAACTCCTGGGTATATACACACAGCAAAAAACTTTCCGTACTAGTGAAGACTGAGTCAAAGAAGGCATTAAGTACCCTAGCCTTCTCCTTGTCCTTTGTCACAGTTTTTCTCTTTGCATCCAGTAGGGACTGAATTTTCTCCCTGGTCCTTCTTTTATTGTTAATGTGTTTATAGAAAGATTTTTTGTTATCTTTCACTGCCTTGGACAATCTGTTTTCTATTTGGGCCTTAGTCCTCCTGATTTTTTCTCTGCACGATCTCACGTCCTCCCTGTAGTCCACCCAAGATGCCTGTTGCTTCTTCCAAAGCTCATAGGCATTCCTTGTCTTTTTGATGTCCTTCAAGATCTCCCTGCTCAACCAAGCTCTTTTTTTTTTCCTGCCAGCTCCTTTTCCAGCACATGAGGACAGCTTGTTTCTGAGCTGCTAGGATTTCCTTTATGAAGAGCACCCAGCCCTTGTGGGCTCCCTTGCCCTTAAGGACTGTCTCTCATAGAACTTTGCCAACCAGTCTTCTGAACCGTCCAAGGTTTGCCCTCTGCAAGTTTAATGTGACTGTTCTGTTAATCCCCCTCCTTACCTCACCTAGAACTGAAAAACCTATCATTTCATGATCACTTTGTCCCAGATGTCCTCCAGCAGTCACATCCCCCACAGGACTTCTCTGTTCACAAACAGCAGGTCCAGGAAGGCACCTTCCCTTGTTGGCTCACTCACCAGTTGTGTGAGGAAATTGTCTTCCACGTACTCCAGGAACCTCCTAGACTGCTTCCTTTCTGCTGTATTACACTTCCAGCAGACATCCGGAAAAATGATGTCTCCCACAAGGACAAGAGGTAGCGATCTTGAGACTATTCCCAGTTGTTTATAGAAGAGCTCATCAGCTGCTTCTTCTTGGCTTGGTGATCTATAACAGACTCCCATCGCAATATCTACCTTCTTGTGGGCTCCTCTGATTTTAACCCACAGGCACTTGATCTCGTCATCACCATAAAAAACCTCGAGGGTATGAAAGCTCAAGGGTATGAGAACATCCAAAAAATGGATGCTTAAAAGAGAAAATCACTCTAGAGAAACATTTGCTGTTTAGAAAAAAGTGCCAGCTATATTCTGTTCTGACTATGCATGGTTCCTGGACTCCTTGATTTCCGTTTGCCTCTTGAGTATGTAGGATGCTGAACAATGGGGATTCAGGTCACTTTTGCAAACAAAACTTATGTTCTTTGCTCATGTTGTTTCTTATATTGTAAAAGCAACCTGAAAGCTTTTACAATTGAGATTAATTAAATCTTGAGCTGGGAATTATCAATTTGTAGCTTTGTTCCTAACATTGCCACTTACTAGCTTTTACGGCTAGGAGTTTCCTACTTGTTTTTTGTCTTGTTTCCTTTTCTGCAATTTAGCTAATATACTATAGGGACTTTAGAGTTCTGTGTACATATGTAGTGCTTAGCACAGTGTGGTCCATTTTCAGTGAGTCCCCTACATTGTACAATAGTATAATAGTCCTGATGAATGCAGTGGAATGGAATAGATACAGTGCTGGCTTGTGGACACGCTGCCTTTTGTCAGGATAAATCCTCCAGCATGTAGTGTATCATGCTTTCTTTCAAGCACCTCTTTCAATACAATTTTAGAAATGGCTGCATGCCCAGCAGTCTTGTTCCTCTGAGTGTATGTAGGTATTGAAGACATTCTGCTATAAGACAATATTTATTTTTGGACACTAACATCAGAGTTCATGGATAAGTTTTATAGCTTTGGAATAAATTGGTGTATATGTGCTTATTAGAGCCAAGTATATCTTTTGAATGAAAAATCCCTTTGTCAGAGATGTATTTTGAGGTTGACCGTTTCAGCCAGTAAAAAAGTAAAACTGAAGAACATACATTGTCTTGGATTTTTGTGGGAACGAAATGTTTCAGATTTACTACTGAAATAACTTGTGTTCTGATTTGCTTGTATTTAACACTAAAAACAAAGAGCCATTGGTTGTTTTAAATTCTTTTCACTTGACTATAAAAGTGAAAGGTGATTGAAGGTTTATCTGAAGTATGTCTGGTGTTTGTTTTGTTTTATTTTTTTGTGGCTCACAGGGAAACAAAAATCAATTGTTTGCTGATCTTTTAATGTGTGGGGTTTTTCTTATATGCTTAGTCAGTCCTTACAGGATGTCCTTACTCAGACACAGCTTGGTGTCTGAGTTTCCAAGACTACCACTGAATACAGAACGAAAGAGGGAGGAAGGAAGAAATAAAAGTTATAAAAGAAAGTGATGTTTGCCGCTACTTGCATTTTGCATGTATGTGTGCATGAGGGAGCTTTTAGCATGGTTAGCTAATGATCAAGATCTTCAGGGAATTTTTCCCCCTTCTGTTAAGAAATATGTCTGGAAAGCATTCTGATTGTGCTTGTCACAGAGCTGAGCTGTCATGTTGTGACAGGTATTAGAGCATGTTTCAATACACTTAAGTAAGCATACAAAACTTTAATCTTGGTACCATGTTTATTCTTTAAGGAAATTACTATGTCATAATGTTCATCTACCATTTCAAACCACACTGTTGTCCAAAGATTCAGGGCAGAGGAAGGGAAGAAGACGATGTGGTGAACATGAAAGTCATACCAATATCATAACTGAGAAACTCGCACAGTGCAAAGAGAATCTGTAACAAAATTGACATCTAGTAAACTTTGAAAAAAATAGTTTTCCCATTATCCCTAAGTTAAAATAACTTAAATGTTGTCAGGGTTTTTTTTTTGTGAAATTCCCAGTAAAAATCATGAAAACATGTGGATTTATTAATTGTTTTACTATAATATCTTGAGAGATTGAAGATTTCAAGTAAGTGTCAGAAAAAAGAAACTTCCATGCTCATCTACAGTGCTTGGGTAGCTTCTGCCTTGAAAATACAAAATAGGTAAGAGACAACCCTTCTTGGTCTCACAAGTGTAGTGAAGCAAGCCTTTTTGCACTTCCTCATTTGCAAGTGTATAAATATCCCTTGTGTATAGCTAAATGATGCTTTTTTCCCTCTTTATGTTCAAATGACGGATATAATGGGTATCTAGTACTGCCTTCAGGAAGCTTCCTAATAATTTCTTTGTTTTGTTCTTTGTTCGTAGTTTTGTTCCCTTGCTTCCATCCTAGCTCAACTACAATGCCATGGCATGCCCTTAACTACTTTTTCCCCATCATACTTGTCTAGGTTGTGCTGCCAAAACTTGTACAGTATTTTCTCAAACACATTGCCCTACTGACTAGAAAATATTTGACTTGCTGTGGTGGCACTTGGGCTTTGGAGAACAATATCTTATTTCTTTTCCGCACCCACAGCACCTAGTTTGCCTGTTTTTGAAAAGGAGACTTTAGCTTTTGGCTCCCCCATTTGGCATTTATGCAGATTATTTAAAGACTGACTCCCAAGTCCTAGAACTTTGCAAGAACTTTTTTATCTGTAATGTAAGCGATATACTTAAAAATATGATGGATGGCAACCATAAACAGAAGTTTCTTCTTTTTGATATGTTTTCAGGTAATTCCTTTATTTCTGTCTTTTTGAGATTGGATTAGGTTTTGTTTTGAACTGGCGGAATGTGGTGAGGTCTTTAAAAATGTGTAAAGCACTCAGGCAAGGTAACAATGTGGGGCAGTCCATAGTGCGTTGAGAGTTCTCAAGATTGTAACAGTGCAGGGCTGAGTATAAGGGAAAGGAGAAGCTAGATGTAATGGGGAACTTGGAGATGGAGTGGGGATGCACACAACTCTACAGCTAGAAGCTCAGAACTTTATTTCTGTTTCTTCACGGGTAAAGCAGCCTATTGTTTTATAAGTGCTTCAGGAGGAGGAAACAGGGCTGGAAGTATTCCTGCTCCCATAAGCAACAACGTAGTAGGCCCAGAAGGGCCCTCGGTTTCTGTTCTGTGCTTTCCTACAGACCACAGTGTATTTATATGGAGCAATTTACAGATGCTGTTTTAGCTGTGCAGATGTGAGGCAGATAATGCCAGTTAGCCTTAGGTGACACAGGAGACTGTATCTAGTGAGCTAATACATGTAGCATAGAGGCAGCAGCACAGATGGCATGGGACTTGCTTGAGTAACATCCTACTCCCACTTCCCAATCAAATGACTTCTCTGTAGTCTCCAGGCCCTGAATTAAAAAGGCCTGATACCTGGAATGCACAGAGCTCTGGTACAGGGTGGATAATTATTTTGTTGTATATCTATACATATAATATCTGCCAACTTCTCTGTGGTCATTGACTCCATTTCTGAATTGTCTGCATTTCAGATGCCAGCCTTTGCGTCAGATGGAGCAGGCAGGAAATGAGGTTCTGTTCCTTGGTCAGTATAAGAGCTCTAGGACCTGGTTTAATTCTTGTTTTAAAGGAAGCATTCATATTGCTCAAAACAACCATCTGAGAATCCTAGGCAGGACAGAAGGCAAAATGGGAAGAGATATGGGAGCATACTGCAAGCAAGAAACAAACTTGGTCCTCTGTATTCGATAGGTTCCATCCATATCTTTTCTCCTCAATTTCCTTATGCTCAGTGATGCAAGAAGCTGCTTATAGCCAAAAAACCATAACCCCTAGTTCACTTTATTTATATGGCCCTTTGGTATTCATAAATAACACCCAAGCAAGGCTTTATGAAGAATATTTTCCATAACTTTTTATTAAAATCTGACCATAAGTGGTTCCATCAATGGTCCTTGCTCTAGGTGGCAGAGTGTTGCTCATTTGTAGACGGGTGGACAAATTCCAAATTCCTTTAGCAAGAATGAAATCTAACAGTAGGAAAGCTTTCTTGCTCACAGCCTAAGGTACATCAGCTGGTGGCTTTTCCTATGCACTTGGTCTCTGCATAGTCATCTGAAGTTCTTTCCTTCCTTTTTACCTGTTCAGCAATACCCTCCATTGCTCTCTTTGAAATTTCTCACTTAATTTACTTGTGCCTTTGACATATTTTGTCTTCTCCTTGTCAGACCTCAACTGTGTTTTTTACCCTTAACATCTGCAGCAAGGCTTGCTGGAAGCTGAACAATATTTATGTGATTTCTACTTAACTGTGTACTTTTTGTATGTACTAAACTGAATTAGAAGAAGCCAGTTATATTAAAAAAAAAAAGTTACTTATGAAACTGGGAATTCGAGCCCTTTAAAATGTTAAACACAACACCCTGTTCAGAAAAGGCTGGAGAAAATATCACTTCATAACCACATCCCGAAGGCTGAGTCTTTTCCACTGTTTTTTTTTTAAGGCTATTCTCTTGCTTCCTTATGAGACATGATATTTCTTTTCCACGAGAGAAAGCATCTGTCTGCTGTAAAATTCAAGGATTTTCACATTCTTAACATTAGGCAACATAGTATGTGAATGGTCCTGGTTTTTTCTCCTGGGCCCTCTTATAGAATTTTAGTTTCACTCTTTGCATACTTAATCTCCTGCTCGTTATGCCTGAGAATATCTCATGCAGCCATGTTTAAGTCCATATTTGAAACTGCTTCAGAAAACACAGGACAATGGCAGTATTTACTCTGTGACCTTGACTTGTCATTGCTGGGGAATATTTTTAATCGCCTTTTTTGGTCCTTGTTACAGATGAAACTTCTGGATGTTGGTGGTTGGTTGCTTCAGAGATGTCAATGCAGAGTTTCAAGTGAGGCAGAGTGGAGGATCACCTGAGGAATCATTTGGAAGTTAGAGGAATTCTACTGCAAGGTCTTCCACAGGTGAGTTGACTGAATTTTGCAGTACCTTTTTTTTTTTCCTTGAAGACTCCAAAACCTGAAATTTTATATAAGACTGATAGCTTTCATTTGAAAATATGCAATGGCATGTTTCTGACTGTTATCCTCTTCCTATCTGCTGGTGGAAGAAACAAGATTTGAGTGAAGCATGAACAAAAAACCAGGATGCAACTAACACAGACAAGCAGCCCATCACTTTTTAACATTTACAATCCTTGATTTTTAAGCTTGCCTTGTGTATTATTGGATCCAGACCTAAGAGCTGGTGAGCTGAGTGTTGGCAGCACTGCAGATGATATTGTGCTCCGTGCAATGTCCTGCATTCTCTTTATTTTCATCTGACTCACAGATTCTTAAGGCCAAAGGAACCATTACCATCACCTGCAGATCATAAATGAAAGAGCTTCACTCACTAATTCCTGCAATTTGTATTAAATTTGTAATGGAAAGGCAATTAAGGCACAGGAATAATAAGATCATGACTGCTGGGGATTAGAGAGAAAAAAAAAAAACAAAAGCAGAGCGAATCCTTTGGATAGATGTGGAACTGTCTCCTGTATGTATTTGTGTAAACCCAAGGTATGTCTTAGAATGTGTTTTGACTGTAAAATGTTTTTTCTAGAACTGTAAAATGCCATATAAAATAGGATTGTATTGCATAAGTGGAAACACTAGGAGGTTTAGAAAGCCATTTGGCAAGATGTGTGGAGTTTTATTTTATAGATATCGCCAATGTTTTTAGGAAGCTGACATCTAATAAAGCTTAATTCCATAACATTAAAATAGTTACTTATTTGCCACGGCAAAAGCCTCGCTTGTGGGAGAAAAGGGTGGAGAGAATTGCTTCTGGTCACTAGGCAACACATTGCCGTGTTTCTACATTAGAGCAAATGAGATATTACGGGGTGAGCGTGGATGAAATATTGTGATTACAGAAGTAGCTTTCAGCTTGAAGAAGATATCATATGCAGATAAAATTGGAAAAGAATGGCAATGAGAGCATTATTAATGTGATGAGGGGAAAGGAAAGCTCTAACACAGAAAACTCTAAAAAGGTGCAAAGCTCTCTTAAAAGGTATAGACAGACAGCCACTCCTGCTTGTATTGCAGATAACATGGTCTTGTAGTGAGCAGACTACATAGCAAAAGCCACACAAGGACTGAAGATTTTGCTGGTGAAAAAATTGGAGGATCAACTTGCTTTAGCAATGGGAAAGTCTCTAGTGCAGAAGGTCTGGTTTGAAGCTGAAGCAAATTGAGCTGAAGGGTAGTAAGTGCTCCAAGACAATTGACCCAACATTTACAGCTCTAGGTATCTGCATCCAGGAGCCTAACCATTCAGGAAACACAATAGCCTGTCTTCCTCTGTTCTCACACTTCTAGAGAAGCTCTGTGATTGATGGTGGTTTGGAGATAAGATGGAGAATTGGCCTCTCCCATCTACATGTGTGTTTAAAGCCTTTATCAAAAGGCAGAGAGATGATTGAAAGCATCATGAGGTGGTTATGGAGGGAATTGTCATTGGTGACTCAAGTCCAGTGGAGTCAAGTTTGAAATCACAGTGCCAATCCAGTGGGAGAGAGGCAGTGGTGTCAGCCCACCTCATGTCTTGTTCCAGGTAATACAAAGACTCACGCCACATCTATTATAGTTTAGGGATGTTTTCCCTCATATATTTTTGCTCTTTAATCTGCATATGAACTATTTTAATAGAAATATTTTGTATTCTTTCCCTCTTAGAAGTTCTGTTTTCATTTAAACAATTCTTGTGAGTTCTTCCAAGGGTGAGAGTGCACTGCTTTGCAAGTGGACAGGTCCAAACCTCTTGATCTGATTTAAAAAAATCATCTTCCACAATGTGTGGTCTATCGAGAATATGCAAATGTACGGTATCATAGGAAGGGTTTATTATTGTCATGTAGATAATGTCTCAAATTTCTGGTGTTCATGGCTCATTCTCAACTTACATTGCTAGACATTACACTCCACATTATCACACACTTGACATATGCTACTTTGATTTTGATGATAACAAAGTGATAGAAGGTTCTTTGTAACACCAAAATGTCAATAAATTTTTGTATTTATACTTACAAATATATCCTGGTGCATGAAGAAAAATGCACATGAATTATCTTCTTTGTCTAGTTGCAAATGCTACAGTAGCTGGTAATTTAAAACAGTAGCTCCTAAATTAATTCCTGTTCAGCAAAAATGTTATTTACTGGTGTTTAAATTTCATCACACAGTTTTCATATAGTCTTTACTCAATTTACATCTATTTGAATTGGTGCCAAAAAGAGATCCACAATGCTTAACAGCTTTGGATGGCTGGAAAAACTTTAGCTTACAAAATTATTTTTTTTCTTCTCTCAAACTATGAGCCTAATTTCAACTCTCTGCTGTGAATCCAGCACTAACCAAATAGAACACAAGCTCAGTGATGCATTTGTTTAATCATGTGGGAATGATGCAGAGCTGGGAGACACAGCCCTGAGCATTTAAAACACTTTCACTGTAAGTATCCACACAGTATCTGGCTTTCATCCCTTCAGAGGTATGTACCTTACCTGTTTTTTTAAGGAAGGTTAAACTATACCTTTCCTGTTTGTGGGGAAAGTGTGTACATGTATTAATAAACTCCTGGCCCAAAAGGGCTGGAAGTGTGGATATTTTACTGCTGGAGGTAGGCAGGGAGTCAGGGTTGCAGCAAGCTGGAAGCCTGGCTGAGTGGCTGACTGGGATCCTACTGGGTCTTGTACAAGCAGGCAATGCAATCAGTCTGCAAGCCTTTCAGACTTACAAGTAGGCGCTGCTGCCAGCAAGCCTCAGCCTGGAATAAAGCACATCTTGTCATTGCTTTGTATTAGTTTTTAGCCTTCCAGTTTCATGGCTGTATGTGTTTTTAGATTATGAGGAACCAGTGAGTCTAGCATTATATAAAATATGATAATAATGGCAACCATAAAATCTCACCATTGTTTCTAATTTGATTAGAAGTCTGTTTTTCCTTTTTGTAATAGAATACATGCTTTTTGTGGAAGAAGCTAATGTGCTAGAGATAGATAACTGGGCAAGCTGTTCTCACAGTTGTGTCCCCACATCATTGGTTGATACTGTATTTCTAGTCTAAACTGCAGAATTTCAGCTATCAGTCCTATACTCTGCCATACATGGAGTTAGAAGATAGGTTAAAAGGGTTTTATTTCTTCTCTCTATGGTCCACATCACTATCTATATTTGCTGTAATGCAGACAACACCCATTGCTCTGTGCAGTACAGTGATGTGGTTTATTCCTATCGCCTCTGATGGCAGACAGACACCACCAAATGTGGTGTGTGGCCCACTTTGTGAGCCTGTATGTTCAAACTTCTTGCCACAAGATCTGATCTGATATGCCAGGGAAGCGAGGGTGATACTAGCTGAGGTTCTCATCCCACCACCCATGAGGCTGTGCCTGTCGTTTTCTTCAGCATCTCAACTGCTTTGCCTGCTACCTGTCTCCACCCCAAACTGGCAAGGAGGCTATTAGGACTGAAGCAGGCTGACTGCTTCCAGGTATCTGTGTGTGTTTGCCTCCAGCAGAAACATAGCTTTGAAGGAAATTCACAGAACTTTTCCAGAGAATGGCTGAATAACAATGACAGAAATGAGCTAATATAAAGTATTAAGTATTAAAGTAATTTAAGAGCCCACATAGAAAACTTATACCCTAGTATAACATAGGAAAGTACATTTCTAAGGATTTCCATTTAGCATCAAGTTCTTAAGATGGTGTAAAGTGTTGACAGTGCTTAATAGGAGGAGAGCTTCAAAGTTATACAAACCAGAAAAAAAACTAGTTAATTGGTTTGAGCTGCCACTGCCTAATTAGCTTTACATTTAAAAGAGAAAATAAAATTCAAATCTGCCTGTGAGCAAAAATCACAGGTCTAGGAAGAAAACAGATCAGAATGTTGAGATCTTTGAAACTGGGCGGATATGATGGAATCATGGACTGTGTGTTTGCAGGGGGACTGCTAATGTGGTAGGCACTGAGGGCAGTAAAGCCAAGATAGCTTTATGGGTAAGGAGAAAACAACTATCTGTATGACTGCTAGTAAACGTAGAGAGGAGAAGCTCTGGGAGGTAGGCTAGCTGAAATCATTGCAGAGATGCTGTCCCCATAAATGGATTATTCTGCGCTGTGAATCATGTTGGTTTTTTGTTTTACCTATGAAAAAGCCTGCACTGCTGTGGCCAGGTTCAGGGCACTTGATGAGAGTAGAACAGCCTTAACATATTCTGGCCATTCCTGTGTTGAAAAGCATGCCAGCCATATAGAAAATTAAGCTATATTGAGTAATTATAGGTGTTACTGTTATGGTTTCAACAAACCAGAGGTAATTCATTCAAGATGCATTTCAAACAGAATAAATCTTTGTTTCAAAACTGGTTTCAAATATTTGATAATTCGCTGTCTAATCCAGTCACTCATTAATTTAATAGTGTTTTCAAGTCTGAGCATGCAGGAAATTGATTTATGTGGTACTTAGTGGCAGAGATTTCTGGTGAAATTCTGTCATTCCTTTTCCTTATCTCTAGGCCCTGCAGATAATGATAAAACTTAGAACTCCCTGGGCCTCAGGCTTTACCCACTAAGCCTTGATCCCTCCATGAACCATGCATCAGTGAAGAGGTCTGCTCTCTCATTGGGCTTATTGGAGGATCAAGATTTAATTTTGGGAAATGTATGGTTTTCATTTACTTTATGATATGAAAAGAGGCTAGATATGTTCTGAATGCCTTTGAAAATCCTATTCAAATGATCCCCTGCTTGGGCAGCCCTAAAAGCTCAGCATGTACAAACACCAACTCAGAACTTTTTAGAGGCTGAAAGCTGCTGTTCTGCTCTGCTGATCTTTTAATCGCTGAGCAGAGGACATCCAAGCACTATTTCCCAGACTTTGTTTAGAACTACAGACAAAATCATTAAGATCACCCTGAAATTTGTATCCCTGGATGTGAAGCCATCACCAACCTGGGGCAAATATATTTTGAATCACTAAATTCATTTCTCCTTGTACATGACCTGAGAAGCTATATAGTTCAACGTCTTCATTAGTGTTTTCAAGATTTTCCCAGTTACTCAGCACTAAGGTTGCTACTATTAATCAGTCCCGTTTAGCAGCTTTTCCATTTTCTGTCCTATTACAGCTGGTTTGGAAGTGTTTCTTCTCCAAATTTTATTGTATTGCAGTGTTTGTTTTCTCCAGTTCATCATGCAGTAGAAGCTGCTGTATATTTATTGTACAGCATTGTCTCTAGGTAACATCCTTAGTGAGTACTTTGTTGCTGTTTATATCAAACTGAGTGGGGAAAAAAAATTAGGTCCAGAAAGGTTTTCTTTCTTATCAAGCCTTATTTGATGAAGGGTGTTGGCTCTAAATACAGGTAGCGAGAACTGTCCACTCTACAGATAACATGACTGAGATCAGGAAAAAAACCCAAAACAAAACATCTCCAGCCACTGCCAGATTCTTGTTTTCCTTTCAGAATCATTGAAAGATAAAAAGATGCCGGCAGCATACAGCTCCGTATATATCTCTATAGGAGGCTTCTGCTTCCTGCCTCTGTGAACAGGCTGTAGGACTGGCAACTAGTTCCTAGGTTTCTGCTGTTCCTCGTCTTCTTGTTAATCTCTTCATTTCTGTATGTTTGGGGGAAAAAAAAAACAGGAAAAAAAAAAAAAGACACCCAGTATCTTTCACTCAGACATTAAAATCTTCTTCCCAAAGCAAAATTTTGCTTCTGAATGCACTAGAGGGAGGAGTAGTGGCTCTGTAGTTTAGAAATATTTGTCCTGCAAGGAAATTCTCTGTCATTCCAGTCCATGCTGACTGCAGAAGTCTACATTTTCATGAGATTGGTACGATCCTCCCAGCCTTCTCAGTCGGATGTTCCCAATTCAGAATCATGTCCACATGACTCTGCTGCTCCCTGGCTGGTCACTAAAGAGACTGCAGCTTTCTACTAGAATATGGGTAATGGAGGGGTTGCCTCTACTCTATCTGTAGATTTCTGTGCTTTGCTGCATGGAGATGATTTCCCCAAGGAATTGCTGGCACTAATTCCTGTAGAAAACTTTACAGCTGCTCAAGTATGAATTTAGGAGTTTAATTTTGGATTTAGGAAGACCATTACCCCTTAAAGTAGCTGCAAAATGCTGATTTTTGCAAATAGTGCACTTTCGCAGTAAGGACATCACTTCTGAATCGCTGTCTTGGTCATGGGTGATTTCAGTTCCAGTAACAAATGTACAAAGCCTTTCTTTTGGGGAAAGTTTACCATCATATATGGTTAGAGGGAAGTTCTCAGAGTACCTTGGAAAAATAAAACTTCATCTGCAAGTGCTGTCTGCACTTGCTAATAATCTGCTGTCTGTGAGCATCTTGGACAATAACGCATTCTGCCCTTAATTTACTCAGGGAATGCTTAATAATTTGTGAGGGATGAGGTACTCTAAGAGAAAGTACTTTTACTTTCTTGAATTACTCTTATAACAACTTCTTTAGAAAGGCCCTACAGCACAATGACTTGAAAAGCCTCCCCAAATTGGAGGATTATTATCTAGGAGTAGTAAACATCGGTTACACTGTTCAGCTTCTAATATATAGCCTTTAGGTCAAAAATGAGTTTGCAGTGCAAGTTCAAAATGGTTCACACAGTGGTTAGTCAGATTTCTGCCTTAACAGTTCAAGGTTGTAAACTGCAAGTGATTGGAAAGAGAGTCTTAACGATAAAGTGTTTGAGCAACTCACCTATATATCCTGAAGTTTCATGTTTGCTGTATAATTAATGTGTGCACTATTAACTCAGATCTTGAATATTGCTGCACACCACCTTGAACTCTTTGTGGTTATGTGATAATATACATTAGCCATGGCACAGTGTGAGCATTACAACATAAGTTTACTGACATTAAAATTTTGTTCCTTTCTGTTAGCGCATCTCTGAAAAAAGTGGGTAAAACATTTATCCTTTGTTTTCATCTACTTTGGTGAAGGTATCTTAAGATAAACTGAGAAAAGCCAAATAATTCAAACCAAATAGTGTATTATTCCAAATAACTACAAAGTATATTTCCTCTCCTGCTTAGGTGGTAGGCGATACATTCAAGGTATCACATTTTTCACAACACGTACTGGAACAACAGCTCCTCTGCTTCTGTGAGGCCATCAAACTTTTGTTCAGTTTGCAGCCAATAAGCATCTTGTCAGACTGAGAGCTGATGGAAGGTATTCACTGCTTGTAGCCATCATAGTTTGCAAGTTGTGATGATATCCTCTTTTTGTAGGATAGTTGGCCCTTGTTTCTCTGTGTGCTAGAGGATGAGAAAAGGGAAGGTACCCTATAGTTTGGCAAGTAATGTATGTTATTGCCTGTGAGATCTCAGAAGGGAAAGCACAACATGCTAATGAGAATTTATGCTGTCAGATACAGCCAGAATTTAATAGGGATTAAAGACTGCAAGGCCAGAAGGTTGCAGAGCCATGTAAAATCAATGTGCGATAAACAGATGTGGTCATGGTTTCATACACTGAATGTGATTTGGATAGCCTGTGAACAACTTGATCCAAAATTGAATGGAAACAATTGTAAGGTTAGGCCCTCTTACACAGGGGAAAAATGGCTTTGTGGTCAAACATCCATTCTCCTGATCAGCTACAGTATTAAAAAGTATATCTCAACATACGGCCAGCATACACCCTCATTCCTGATGCCTGAGAAAGCTAACTCTGCTCGCTATGTTGATCTGAAAACAGATTTGCCCAGTCCATGTCCACCTCTCACAGAGATGAAGTCAACAGTTGGCTCTGAAAATGTACTCCTGCAGAGCTCAGCCCAGCTCCCAGCGGCTTGTCCTCCCATGGCCACAGGATCAGGCCCCAAACAGTAAACTGCACAGGTTTGGGAAGGAATTCTGCATAATGTTAACAAAGGCCACAAGTCCACAGCAATAGGCTGTCTTTCACTGATTTCATGGGGCTTCTTTGGCTGTGGCAAGCATCTTTTCTTTGTGTTTTCTTTCTCAACTGTAAGCCTTACCACACTGTTGTTTCTGATTGTGATATTTATTTGGGAAGATGGACCAATAGGAACCCTACTATGCTTTCTCACTAGTTCTGTTAAAATAAAGACACCTCCCCAAACTCCCACCTCAACAACTCAAAAAAAGGCATATAATGTGTGGTGTTCCTCCCTTTTCTGCAGGATTTGTAAGCATAGAATTTCCTCTTTCCTTCAGTTCCTTTAGAAGGGAACATATAGAAGCAGATTTGAACTTTCTGTTAACAGGGATTGTTAGGATGTTACATCCAATTCTATTTATGTAGGGCTTAGTAAATAAATTGCAGTAAGAATTGTTCACAGAATTATCATTCTCTTCTCTGAACATGTAACGACCCTAAAAGGTCCTACTACAACATGCTCAAATTCATATTTTGAGTCAAAAGTTAATGTACAGACTTTGCTAGTTCTTAACTGTTTTATTCAGCACTGTAATTGCTGCACTGGCTCTCTTGTTGGTTTTGGTTGTTGTTTTTATTTTACTTTAATGCTCTATAAATAACATCAAATGAAATAGTGGGCTCTCATTTTCCAGGTGGTATGCAGAGTAAGAGATCTATTAAAACCATCACAAGATACCATCTCTCCTGAACAGCAGTCAGAAGGAACAGCTGTGTGTTATTTCTGCCTCGGGTTGGAGCTTATTTCAATAAGCTGAGATGGGCTGCATTTTCCAAGACTCTGCTGGCTGGCTCATTTGTAACAGCCATTCTTCAGAGCTCTTACATCTGTCAAACCTCATACAAATCCTCCCCTAGAGGAAGCAGATGTTAGAAAGTTATAATTTAGATGTTTGTTTTGCCTCTTAGAAGAATTCTGGACAGCAATCACTGTGGTCTGTTAAACATCATTAGCAAACACAAATTGTTGATGAATCTAGATTAGTTTGTAAGTGATTTTTGTAACAACTCTTCGCCTCAAGAATTAGTGCTAGGGGAATAAAAAGGTAAACTACTATTAAAAACATCTATTATAGAATTGTATGTTCTATAGATTCGTGCACATAGCTTAAAGAAGCTCCCTGAGTTATAATGCTATAAATATATTGCTGCAGTCATTAGTGGTGTAGACTAAATGGAGATATCCCAACAGTTCTCTCACCAGTGTTAGATATGTGAATGCTTTCCAGAGAAGACTTCTGTGTGAGCTGAATGCCTGTAGAAAGCAGGAACAACCACAAAGGCACACATAAAATGAAAAGAATAAATTTATTTTGGTTACTTCACAATCTGGGGCAACTCTGAGCCACCGCCTGGGCAGGGGACACACAAACAGGAACACAGGCACCGTGGACCTCGGTCCTTGCTTGCAGTCCAGGGTAACTCTGAAACAGCACCCATGCAGAGGCAATGCAAATAGAAATGCAGGCACTACAGGGCTCTGTCTTTTCTAGAAAGTCTGTGAGTGAAACTCATTGCTTTGCCTGTGTTTTACAGGGGAAAGTGAAGTAATTTTCCAATGTACATTGATCTTTCTCCTAGCAGAGCAGAAATTTCAGGCATGTTTTCTGGGATGGCCCTGAGTTTATCACAGGGCCTCTATTGCCTAAACAAAAATGGTTCTACTCCTTAAGCACACAAGACTAGACAGTGATACGCATGATACATGTGTTTTTCTACATCCCAGATGCAAGGTCACTTGAGCGTGTTTTACAATTACTCCTCAACAACCTTCCATACTATTCCAACACTTCACTTCTTTTTTTCAGTTTGTCATTTTTTAGTGGTTCTCCTTTCCTGGGAGAACTAAAGCAGATAAGAGCATCTGCCTGGCAGTTTGAGGGGCTTGTTGTTATTCAAATGGCCTGTGAAGCTCTAGAGCAAGAACTGGTTCTTGTATGTTTGAGATAGTTTGGGGAGTGTGGGGTCAGCTTTTAGAGTTTGTTATGCATGTCATATCATGTCAGTTTGCTTTTAAAGGTCATGTGAAAAAAACCTACTAATGTTGAAGAAGGAATGCAGTGCCTGTTTGTCTTCCTGGTTGCTGCCCTTTGGGGATTAAGCAGGTGAACAAAAAGGTATTTATTTGAGCTAGCTGGAGTTCAAAGCTGCCTTGAGCAGGATGGAGCTTTGCTGAAGTGAATTGAAACAGATGAGGCCACTTTTATGCAACTGTTAGATTTTCTCAAAGATCAAACCCTTAACAGATCCTGAGATGCAAGGGAGGTTGCACCTATTTTGTTCTCTGGCAAATGTAGCACCTTGTTATGAATTTTTGAATATATCTAGAAGATGTTAAAAAGAAAAATGGAAAAATGTGTGGAAGTAGTACTCTCCTGCTCTGGTTGCAGTGAAATATGTGCATTATAGATTCATTAAAAAGTATATGCCACACAAACAGCACAGCTAGTACACTACCTCTGCACTTCAGGCCTTGGTGCACTGAGTTGGGGTCACAGGGCAATTTTAATGAATTAATAAAAAAAGTCCCTTTGCTAATCTTTAAAAACATAGCATACATTTGTTGATTCTGATCTCTTTATTTTTGCTTTTAAAATCTTAGAAGGTAGAAAGTTTTTTCCAAGAGTACTAGCTGTATTTTTTCTTAAAAGGATGATAAAATGTTCCATCTGTTCACATGCTGATTTATCATAGGTATTTTTCCAAAATAATTATGATCTCTGGAACACTTCATTCTTAATTAATAAAAAGAGAGAGTTTCTGCTACTAACTGCCAACACCTTTTGATGTGGGAAAAATTGATTATCCATGCTACAGGAGATAAACAGGTCAGATTGTCAGCTGAGAAAAGGCATCAAAACTCCAGCTGTTTTTCTTGTCCCTAGTTTAGTCTTTATACTCGAATAATTTTAAAAGCATTTTTTATTAAGAAATGTTTCTTTGATCCAGCAGATGAGAAGCAAAGCTAAAAGTGAATTAGGCAGAATCTACCTCGTTTTGCTCTGTTGCATAAGCCTGAGCAAGCTACTTTTACCTCTCTCTGCTCAGGATTTCCTACCAGCACCTAATCCTCTCGTCTAATTAGGCAGAACTTTTTCAGGCAGAGTTCATGGTGTATTTTACAGGATGCTCCATCACACACTGCATGGTATAACTGAGACCGGCTATCACAAAGTGCAACTTAAATTGTTTTGCCGTTGCAGAGACTTTTCTGGTGAGTCCTGTCTCCCACACAAACATCCAGCATGAAGTAGCCATGATTTTCCTACTGTAGCTGTATGTAGCTTCACCAGTTGCTGCTTTGCTTGTGGAGCGAGTGCTTAGGACCATGCAAAACTATAACCCCACCCAAACTGTTTCTCCATGTTGATTCTGAAGATTAATCATCCTATCTGCTAAATTATATCTACCTAAAATTACATTTGTTAAATATATGCACCTAATACATGACCTTATTTTACTTTCTGTTCTACTTAATTTGGTTCCAGTTATAGATGATGTTATGACTTTCCTGAGTGATTAAAAAACTCTTATATTTCACGTTATTTGCTTCCTATTTTGGCACTCAGACATCATGATCAATTCACTTTACATGCTATCTGATATTTTACCAGTTTATTATTCCCAAAATGTGCTCGATGAAGAGAACTGCCAATACATGGTGTCTACTTGCAGAATGGATTGACACACATTTTAGTGGCTCTCAGAGTTGCTCTCTGTTGCCTGATGGCAGCATTTATTTCCTTATCTTTCAAATATATCTTGTAGGTTCACATTGCACTCTGCAGCATCCCAGAGCTTTAGATTCATGTGGGAATGAATTCCAGAAGATCATCTCCTTTTTATTTTTTTTTCTTTAAAGCTGAGAGAATTAAACTATAGTATTTTTTAAAAAACTGTATATCTTAGTTTTGGGGCTTTTTTAGTTTTGGGGTTTTTTTGTGGTTTTTTTTTTTTCATTAGGAGGAGAGTATTTTTCTTCATTATTACAGAAAGATGGGTCCCAGAGACTCCTTCAGAACATGCAGCAGGGCTGGATACACCTTTATTCTACAGAGCGTCAGGTGAGAGGTGTAACACCTTCTATAGCTGGTTAGGGGGGAGACAAGCAAGAGAAAGGAATTAAATTAAGAAAGGCTTAATGTTGAAGAGGTGCAAAAATACTGGAAGGATATGTTCTGGCATGTGTCTTGTGATAAGTTAGATCCTTTCTTAGGCGGAGGTTTTGCAGAGCCTCAGAGGGTCCACTAAGTTAATACAGAATCTACAGCCTCTAGTAAGTGACTTGAGGAAGGTATTTCCTCTGAAACAAGGGTTAAGAGGACAAATTTGAATAAAGGTCGGCCTCTGGTTCATCTGTCAGGTAGCTGTGAGCATCTAGCAGGAAAAAAATGGGCATTCCTAAGAATACAGCCACATTTACAAAGAAAAGGTTGTGGGACTGTAGTGCTGTGATGAGCCTTCAAAAACAATCTTTCTGTCAGCTGCTTGTAACACTTTGTAATGAATTTGCTTGCCCTGTTATTCGTGCTAATACATACCTCTGCAGCACCACACAGGCTTGGTGCTGCTGATATTGGGAAACCATCCTTTAAAGCCTGTTAACAACTTGTGGTTTCTTTCTGAGGGACTTGATGTATTTTTCTGCAGTATCTGTCAGAGGCCCACTAAGCTATGGGGCATCTCAATACAGCAGTTCTACCCTGTTTTCTATATACATAACCCTAAGCTCATATACACATGTCTGAATTTGTTTTAAACTCACTGTTTGTGAAGAGATGGCATATGACCTTAGGAATTTCAGCTTTGCCTCCAGTGTTGGATACATCAGACTTACCAGCCCTCTGCATAAGGGGACTCTGGCATTTGTATTAACATCACATTGGTGAGGTTTGTGTGTTCCTATGTCTGTACAACAGTTTGTTTGGATTTGCAGAATCCCTTGATCCTCTTTATTCAAAACGGGATTTAATCTGCTCTGGAAAACTAATTTCTGGTGCTTGGATAGCCAGCCAGTGCTTGCAGTCCAAATGCTTGGAATACACATCCTGAGGACGCTTGAGACTGCAGCATGGCTAACACATGCTAATACATGCTAGGAGCAGCATATCATAATTAAGAATATTAAAGCAAGGCCTTAGTGCAAACATGGGTTAATATTTTTCCTTGATCATGCTTCTGTATGCATTGTCCAATCACAGCCTCAAGAAAACCTGACTGTGCAAAATGGGAACTGTTTAGCTAGAACCAGAAGGAAGCAGCCTATTCCTAATATTAAGATTGTCTCAATTATTTAAGTGTATAGGGTTTAGGAAGCAATTTTTGACTTGTTTTAATATACCAGTCAAAGAGGAAATTGTGGTTGGTAAGTGCTGATATTGTCAAGTTTAAGTGGGTAACTGAATTGGGTCCAGCTATTTCATTACTTAGTTCTCAGTTAGCTAAGTGCGCATTCCTTCATGTAGGTTATTGGTTCATTGTTTATATGTGTTAAGCAACAGGCACATCACCTTTCCTTTCCTGGGCAAAAGTTTTCAGAAAGAAACCCCATTATTTAGTTATGAGCTGCATGCATCACAGGCTTTACACAAGTCTGTCCGCCTTGACGTGTCTTTAAGCAAAGGAATACAGTTCTTTGGAAAAATATTAATGTCTGGCTGTAGAAGTGGGAAACGGACAGAATAATGTAAATCAGGTTCAACAAGAAACTACTCAGTAGAGAAGTATTCTGCGGTAGTAGTGCAGCAATAAAGAGCAATTCAGCCAACCATGTTACTAGAGCTTGCTATTTCATTGTGAAATAGCAGTGATTTTCCAGTGACAGTCAGAACAACTGCATTATTTGTTGTTTGTTTGGTCAGTAACATTCTCCAAAACCCTCAATATCATTAGACTGTAATTACAGTAAAAAGAGCAACTGCATCAAGTGATATATGATTAATGAATGAGTTCTTTCTGTGTCTCTAAGTACTATTAGATACTGGACTGATGCTGAGTACAGAGAATGCCATCCTTGAACCAGAAACCTCATATAGCATTTTTCATTTGTTCTGATTACTGCTCTTAAGATGTATATAAGTGTAGCAACTGGCAGCTCAAATCAATACCAAGTCCCTATCAGGCTAGTGATTGTGCAAGTGCATTGTAAGGAATGGGTCCCCATCCAGCGAGCTCCTGTGCTGGGGAAACTGAAACAGTGCCTTGACCAACATGATACAAAAGGCATCTACCAAACCGAACACTAGTGTGCAGGTATCTTGGAAAGCAGTTGGCTTCTGGGTTCTCATGCTGTCATCTGCCTCTGACAAATGAGATCTGTTGCAGATGACACAATAAACTGAAGAGGCAATGGTAGGGAAATGAGCAAACTCGTGAATGTTCATCCAGGAATGAGCTGAGTCCGGGCCCAAACAGTGGTTGTAAATGGAGTTAACTCCAGCTGGAGGCCAGTGACAAGTGGGGTTCCCCAGGGCTCAGTGCTGGGTCCAGCCCTGTTCAATGTCTTTATCAATGACCTGGATGAAGGCATTGAGTGCACCCTTAGGAAGTTTGCAGACGACACTAAGCTGGGTGGAAGTGTGGATGTGCTGGAGGGTAGGGAGGCTCTGCAAAGGGATCTGAACAGGCTGGACTGCTGGGCTGAGACCAATGGCATGAGGTTTAACAAGGCCAAATGCCGGGTCCTGCACTTAAGGCACAACAACCCTGTGCAGTAGTCTAGGAGAAGTCTGGCTAGAAAGCTGCCCGGAGGAGAAGGACCTGGGGGTGTTGATTGACAGCCATCTGAACATAAGCCAGCAGTGTGCCCAGGTGGCCAAGAAGGCCAATGGCATCTTGGCTTGTATCAGAAACAGCATGACCAGCAGGTCCAGGGAGGTTATTCTCCCTCTGTACTCGGCACTGGTGAGACTATACTTCAAATACTGTGTTCATTTCTGGGCCCCTCACCACAAGAAGGATGTTGAGGCTCTGGAGCGAGTCCAGAGAAGAGCAAGAAAGCTGGTGAAGGGGCTGGAGAACAAGTCTTATAAGGAGAGGCTGAGGGAGCTGGGGTTGTTTAGCCTTGAGAAGAGGAGGCTGAGGGGAGACCTTATTGCTCTCTACAACTTTCCATCTTCTTCCAACAGTCCTGGAAGACTGGGGAAGTCCCACTGGACAGGAGGCTGGCTGATGTTGTCCCCATCTACAAGAAGGGTCGGAGGGAGGATCCAGGGAACTACAGGCCTGTCAGTCTGACCTCAGTGCCAGGAAAAGTCATGGAACAGGTGATCTTGAGTGCTATCATGAAGCACATGCAAGAGAACTGGGTGATCAGGGCCAGTCAACATGGGTTCACAAAAGGCAGGTCCTGCCAAACTAACCTGATCGCCTTCTATGACAAAGTGACTCGGCTGCTGGATGAGGGAAAGGCTGTGGATGTGGTCTTCCTGGACTTCAGTAAAGCCTTTGACACAGTTTCTCACTGCATTCTGCTTCAGAAACTGTCAGCCTCTGGGCTGGACAGGCGCACACTCTCCTGGGTGGAAAACTGGTTGGATGGCTGGGCCCAGAGAGTGGTGGTAAATGGTGTGAAATCCAGCTGGAGGCCAGTGACAAGTGGGGTTCCCCAGGGCTCAGTGCTGTGTCCAGCCCTGTTCAATGTCTTTATCAATGACCTGGATGAAGGCATTGAGTGCACCCTTAGCAAGTTTGCAGACGACACTAAGCTGGGTGGAAGTGTGGATGTGCTGGAGGGTAGGGAGGCTCTGCAAAGGGATCTGAACAGGCTGGACTGCTGGGCTGAGACCAATGGCATGAGGTTTAACAAGGCCAAATGCCGGGTCCTGCACTTGGGGCACAACAACCCTGTGCAGTGCTACAGACTAGGAGAAGTCTGGCTAGAAAGCTGCCTGGAGGAGAGGGACCTGGGGGTGTTGGTTGGCAGCGACTGAACATGAGCCAGCAGTGTGCCCGGGTGGCCAAGAAGGCCAATGGCGTCTTGGCTTGTATCAGAAACAGCGTGACCAGCAGGTCCAGGGAAGTTATTCTCCCTCTGTACTCGGCACTGGTGAGACTGCTCCTTGAATCCTGTGTTCAGTTCTGGGCCCCTCACCACAAGAAGGATGTTGAGGCTCTGGAGCGAGTCCAGAGAAGAGCAAGAAAGCTGGTGAGGGGGCTGGAGAACAAGCCCTATGAGGAACGGCTGAGAGAGCTGGGGTTGTTTAGCCTGGAGAAGGGGAGGCTGAGGGGAGACCTCATTGCTCTCTATAACTACCTGAAAGGAGATTGTGGAGAGGAGGGTGCTGGCCTCTTCTCCCAAGTGACAGGGGACAGGACAAGAGGAAATGGCCTCAAGCTCTGGCAGGGGAGATTTAGGCTGGACATTAGGAAAAAATTTTTCACAGAAAGTGTCATTGGGCACTGGAAGAGGCTGCCCAGGGTGGTAGTTGAGTCACCTTCCCTGGAGGTGCTTAAGGCATGGGTGGACGAGGTGCTAAGGGGTGTGGTTTATTATTTGATAGGAATGGTTGTAGTCGATGATCTGGTGGGTCTCTTCCAACCTGGTTATTCTATGATTCTATGATTCTATTCTTTGAATTTCTGCCTTAGTTTTTAAATGAAAACTGAATTTCCCCATCTTAAACAATTTACTCAGAGATATGTCATTCATAATCTTGTTACTTTCATCTCACTAGTGGCTGGAGGCCTCAGATTGAGGAAATGCCAAATGTACCTTTACCTTAATGGAGGAGCATAGTGAACACTCCTGTTCCTGGTGCCTGGCCAGGGGAATACACCACACCTGTACTGCTCCAGTGCCTACATGTTGCCATGGTGAATTAGTGCTTTCTGTTGTCTCTCAGTAAATACGATTAGTGCAGATTTCCCCAGAGTGAAAGACTATCTTTTTTTCTGACAAGAAAGGTAGACGGACTGTCTGTGAAGCTTGATAATAATTTATTAATTACTATTATTACGTGCATACCTGGGACCCATCCTTGCTAGCTTGTCCTGACGTCAGCACGCTTTTTTAAGCAAGCACACCTACTTAGGTCTATGTGACTCCTCCTGAGAATAAGACTTTGCAAAATCTGATGTCAGCACTTTAGTAAATTAAGTCCCACGAATAAAAATATGCTTCCTGTTTGCAGGTACTGAACCCATATAACAGATCCATGTCAGTGGGGAAATATGCCTGTCATTGAGACAATATTCTAGTCAGCAACACACAAGGATTAATGATGGGGAATACTAGATAAATGAGTGTTATAAAATCTGCCAAAGCTCAGACTCCCATACCAGTTACATTTTACCTTGCACATCCTCTTTGTGTAGCAGTAAATTATTAATGCTTAAAATTGTTATTTCATTCATGAATAATTTAATATGGCACTGGATGGGTTATGGGGAGATAGTATGTCGTGCAGGAACAAAGGCAGCAACTCCTGCTGATCCAAGATGCTATATGTGCTGAGGAAGATAAAGCCCAGGTCATCAATTGTACACCTAGTAGATAAATAACACAAGAACATATGGATCCTGAAGCCCTTCAGAGTGCATTTGGCCTGTGCTACTGAAGGATACCACACGCAATATCTGCAGAGAAGGTTTCAAGGAGTGACATTTAAATGTGAAACTCCACAGGGAGGGTGTATTTTTCTCAGCTCAGTATTGCATAGCACCTTCTTTGCTAAGTGTGGAGACTAGAGAATTATATTCACATTGCAAAACTTGTGAGCCTGAAAGAACAGCTGCGTGAGCTCTGTGCCAGAGCCTGCCTCATGTTGTCAGGGAGCTTGGAGGTGAATTCAGAGTATCCTGGCACTTTGCTTGAGTGTTGTGAATTGTTCTCTGGAAAGCACTAGCTGTCAGGGGATCTCAAACACGTAGATGCCTTCAGTTAGCTCTTCGAAGTACTGCCTGATGCTCACCTTTGTTGATCATAATCCCTTTACTTTTTTGAGCTGTTCATCACATAGTTTCTTTAGGCTCACCAAAATGCAAAATATAGTGTTTATATTATTTATTATTTATGTCTATTTTTTCCAGGATATCATTCCTGAACTCTTCTGAATTCCATTTATCTTTGAAAACTATTTGATCTCTGAGGATGCAATAGTCTGCTGATAGTACTTTTGCTTGGAGCATGTGCTTCCATGTCAGTCTAGGCACAAGAGCAAGATAAAGTCTGCTGCAGGGCTATGACTAGTTGCCACCTTGCAGTCTAGTCACCAGGGCAGAATGTTGGTTAAGTTTACAGGCTTCACACATCTTTTTAGATGTATCATGTAAGACAAGCTAAATTACCAAGTTGCTGGGGTAGGATCCCTTAATAGAGGTTTCACAGCTTAGCTACTGCTAGCTAGCAAGGATGGAAATGTCAGTGTTGGGCATGAGGGAAGGTTTCTTACTGTGGGATGCTAATTAATTGGTTCGGGGCTGAGCTCAAACTGAGTATGTTTAATGCATGGGAAGAGAATGGATTCACCACCAATTTTCTTTTTTTGCTTACGAAGTTACATATAGCTTACAGAATCAGCATTTGAAGAACTAGGACCCTGACTTTCATGTATGGTTTATTTTAGGGTGCTTCCAGGGAAATAGGGAACCAACCTCACCTTCTCCTTGCATAAAGTAAGACTATCATATGCATGTGCAAAACAGAGGGAGAAAACTGTGAAAAGCCGCTTCCTTGAGTGAGGAAAAAGGCAAGTTATTCAGTGTCTTCCTCCACTTTGCTCTTCTCTGAGTATTTCTAACTCCCTGCAGTCGTTCTGTCTACATGTTTCATTACCTTGTCGTTATTAATATCGAGTAGGTGTTTTGAGTAATGTCCAAATCAATTTTCTGTCATCTTTGATGGGGAAAGGACTTCTTCCCTTGATGTTTCTATCAAGGCAGCAATCCTATCACTCTAGTATTGGAGAATATTATTTTGGTGTTCTTAGTTTCGTTTAGCAGCATATATATACATCTATCTGGTCCAAGTTAGGCCGCTCTGGGAGTTAATTCCAGACTTTGGAATATTACTTAGTTATCATAAAGAAGGTGATGCATTTTAACTGTTACCTTTCATGGTACATGATGCCACTGACTGTAAGTGACTCTAAGGCACAGATAGTTGTCGTATTCATATCTTGTTTATGAGCATACCTGATGGCCTTTTTCTAATTTGCAGAGATACAGTGAAGCTAAGTAAATTAAACGAATCTTTATGATAAATTCACATGCATAAAAAACAATGCATGCTACTTTGGTACTTGATTGTTATATCTCTGAGTTATGGCTATTATAATGTAAAATCAGTCATACAGTGATTTGAGTCATTGGTGGAAAATCCAGGGCTTTCAAGGAGAAAGAAATCTGCCTTGTAGTATTGTCATCTTTAAAGATGAAATAGGAGGAAAAAAAAATGGAGGGGGGGCACATCCATGGCATAGTTAAAATACATTTGAGTCATTCATAACTAGCTTACTTGAAAGAGAATAGGGTAAAATAACCCATCTGATTTTACAAGGGAAAACCAACCTAAAAATAAACCATGGATGTAGCTGGACCTAATTTACGCCACACAAAAATCTGTCTTGTTGCATCAATTAAAAAAAAAGCAGTGTGATTTTTAGGGTTCGTTATGTTTTTTGGTTTTTGTTGGTTTTTATTTTGCATTGTATCAGCATGTTAAGGGTAGAAAGTAAGAGTTGATAAATGTGCAGTGTTGATTGATGTGCAAATTTTTGGTGCAAATCTATTTGTTTCAATGAAGTTACTTCACTGTTATAGAAATGTATCTAATCCAAACAGCCTGCTTAGCTGAACATGATCTTCATCTGCCTGACAATTAAGAGCCTTATTAAGCCAAAGAGTTGCAATTGAATGAGGTTGCAGGTGTTGTAGATGTGAGGGATGACTCCACTGGCTAACATGGCTTGTGGAAAACATAGATAACCAGATTTAATCTTTGGAATCGCTTAACATATTTGTAAAGGTTAGTTAAATTCACTATCATCAATTTATGAAATGTTTGATTGGAACAATAATTTGTGCTTGTTAATTAGAAATAACATTGAAGCATGTTGTGACACATCAGGATAATTTGCATGCAGAAGCCTCTGTCATCAGTAGTGCTGTAAACTTAATGATTTTCGTCACAACAATAATAAAATTACAGTTCTTCCTGCATATTTTCCCTTTTCTCACATTTTCTCCTCCTCAGAAATATAACCAAAATTATTACTAATGCACAACAAATCTGAAAATTGCCAGAACAACTCTGAAAATTATATTGCTAGAGCATGGCCAGCTTAATCCACATATGAAAACTACATAGACTTGTGTTTATTAATAAAAATGACACCACATTTTGAGAACAGGAATCTCCCACCCACAACTTTCCCTTCTTTTGTTATTAATATCTAGGTCAAACAATATTAGGACATAGTACCTTCTTGAATCTTTGGCAAACATTTAGTGCAGAGACAAGGAAAAATCTGCATTGGTAAAATGAATGTTCTTGTAATGGGAGCATTACAAATTGTTTTTTCTGTCTGTAAAATGTTCAGATGCTTCAACCTTCTCATCATGACACAGGCTGGTGAAGTGGAACTGATGTTATATAGCATGCAAATACTGCTTTGAGCTACTTGCACACATCTCAAGGAATGGCTTGTCTTCCAGGGAACTTGAAAAGTCTTCTCAGGTGCTTCATGCTTCTAGGCTAAAGGGTAGCAAGGGGTTCATACTAAAATGAGATGGATATAGTGTTTTTTAACCAATGTTATCTGACTGATAGATGAATCCTGGACATAATACCATCATGGAAAGGTCCTCTGGGAAAACAAAAACTTTGATAACAATGTTTGTACAGCTATAGATCAAGGCTAGACATTGTAAATCAATGTGGCCAGGTTACTATTACAGAGGGAATTGTCAGAAATTATGCACCCTTTACAAAAGAATGCATTCCCTTTGGGAAGGCCTGAGAAATGAAACTGAGTACTTATGCTAGTGTTGTATTTTGAAAGGTGGAAGAGTAAGCTGGAGCACAAGGAAGGCAAAACTGTAAATGCATCCTCTCAGGAAGCAAAGACACCTTTTTTTTTTTTTTTTACTGGCATCTGGCTTGCTTTGTTTCCTTTCTGACATTGGAGGAAGAAGGTGAGCTGATTTCAGATTGAGCTGTGTCAGTAGTGGTGAAGATCAGAGTGGGTGTTATACTGGATCACTAGAGTTGCTTTTCAAAGCAGACATTGGTTTCTTTCATGTTGAAAAAAGACACACTCCTCCTGGCAGTTAGAGTTTACACCGTGCAGCTCCAGGAAAATTGGGAAAGATGATTTGATGTAGTGTGAGATATCACATGTAACTGCTTCAAACGTAGAAGCTCTGGATGTGTAGACTTGCAGCTATCAAAACTATTCTGAGATTTACAAGGAAAGTTTTGAATGAAAGAATTGAGTTTTCGTATTCTTTGAATCCTTAGTTTCAGTATTATGCTGTCATGTCTTCTATCCCTCTACCTCTTCCCAATTAAAAAGTCTTTATTTCATATCTTGAGACAGATTCAAGAGTATTTGCAAAAGGAGTCCACCATCTGGTAGGTGAGATTCAGCTAAAGTCTCATTATTTTTCCTGCAATGCAAATAAAATAAAAATTGGCCAAGGGCTTCATTCAACTGTTTTGTGACCTTTTCATGATGTCCTGAAGTCTTAAACTGACCCCTTTTCACTGTCTTCAGCACCTGGTTGTAGGTATTAAACAGGCAAATCTGCTACTAATTCTTTTATTCTGTTTCAGTAATCAGTAAAGTAGTGCTGGTATATAATCAGAATGTTTGGAAAACAAGGTCCATTTAGGAAGATTCTCATTTTGGGAACATTCTTACAACTTCAGCTTTATTAATGAATGGCTCCTGTCTTACAGCAGCGTGTTTGAGATCAGTATGTGCCTGATTCATGACTGAGGCCATAACTAGATGAGGGTATGCTTCTCCTGAAGACTAAATGACATAAGATCAGTCGTGCCCCAGTTTAATTTACATTTCACTAGTAAGGCCCAAAGGTGGCCTTATTCTCTGACTGCACAGGACTACAACTTTTTCCTTTGTCCTTTAATTGAGAACTAAATAAAGCTGAATTAACTGCCAATACATAAAAAAACCCAGTTGTTTTTGAAAAATGTTAACATCTTGCGATAAAGCAGCCGTTGTCATTTTATGATACCTGACAGAAATTACCCAGTTTCTTTTGCACACAATTAAATGAAATTATCAACCCATTAGGTTAGATACATTTCACAGTAGGAAAATAAAACCTAATGTTTACTCATAGATGTTTAAATAAATTATAATTATTATTCCATGAGTCTCGTACTACTGTAATTAAGCTTCAAAATAAAGGGTAATTGGAATTAAATGGGCTTATCTACATTTAATTTAGAAATTATTCTGGAAGTCAGATGTGGTACTGTGCAATAACTTTCAGAGAACAGCACTTATCTGTTTCTGACATGGATTCTGTGAAATTATGCTGGCACTGTAAGACAAAAACTTATGTACACCTCATTGAGAGAGGAGAATCAAAGCCACGAGGAACTGTATGTTTTTGGGACCTTCCTCACACTAAGTACTGATTATTTTTCTTTTCCTTTTCTTGGGACTGAGTGCCTTTTCAGATGGAATGTCTTTTGAGACTGAGCTGAGCTGCTTTGGTTTTCTCCTGCTCTTTGATTTCTGTTTCTTGCAAGAAGAGGTTTTTCAGTTTTCTTTATTTTTCCACCCAACAAGGCAAATTGAGTTATGTGGGTTGTTGGTTGTTTGGTTCAGCTGGTTTTACACAGAAACCTTTTGATTTGCCAAGGGAACTTGAGGACAGGGGGAATGAAAAAGGCCCAAGCCTGCTGCTTAGGGCTATTCAGTTCTGAAAGCAGGACTGGGATCTTCAGTTCAGAGAATATATTTATTAGATATGGGAGGATGTGGGGAACACAAGGTCCTTTCCAACCTGACATTCTACAATTCTGTGAAAACCTCCAATGGGTAGAGAAATCATCTCTCTGCTGTGTGGGAGCAATAGGGTAGGGGTAATGCATCAGTTGAGAAAACTGTTTTCGCTCTGTCCTGAAGAGAGGTATGTCAAATACTCAACAAAAAGATGTCAAAAAGAAGATGAACTCTTCTGAAAATAGATGATCCAGAAAACTCTTGGAAAAAACAGCCTTCTGCCAGAGGTGTCAATAAGTGGTGCATTCAGGTTCCCACCAACAAAGGGATGTTGAAGCATAAGAAAATTTGTGGCCTCTGACTGCTTAGGTGAAATGCTTCTTTTGAGACTGCCAGCTATTGGGGAAGAGTGTGATCAAATCTAGTGTGTGAGAGCAGGTTAATTTTCTTTTAATATGTGTCTTTTTTGAAGGGTTAAAGAGGCATAATGTTTTAGTTTTCTTTAAATTTCATTTGAATATTGGGAATATTTTGCATGAGCAAGAGAAAGTAGTCATTAATGTACATCTGTCATTTGGATTTTTGGTTGGTCTTGTTTCTCTTGTTAAAATACTCTGTCTCAAGAATCTGAATTGTCTATTTGAAGACAGTATTTATTTGAGTTCTTCCCCAAGCTTTTCAATGCACAAAGGGAGCGGGCAGATCCATAGCCTCACATGCAAAATGCATTTCCCATCTGAGGAGCTCCTTTGGTTTAGTTTCTTACTGCACATGGATTCTGTTGATGTTTAAAGTGTTTTGCATGTAGTCTTTACTCCTTGTTCTCTTCGTACTGTGAGAATGATGAATTTTCCTTTTCTATACACTTATGTCTTCCTCCTTGAATCTGTGGGATTCCTACCACACTGTCAGGGCACAATAGTAAATGTCCATGTAGCAAGAGGCATGTCTGGGATATCACCTATATTCAGTTGTTAGGATCTCAGATATCTGATAAAAGCTATCTTATCTGATGCACATGTTCTCTCATACCTTGAGCATCTCATGGTTTTGTCCCATCTTGTGCGAAAAGCCAGGAGGAGACTTTCTTTTCTTTAGTTACCTGTAGCAATATATTAATTTGTGGGGACAACCTATGCCAGGACATGGGATCAGGACTGAGAAAACACTGCATGCTGGGATAGGTGTTAAAGTTTAATTGCTCAGATTGGTATTGCATTTTGTTTAGCTTCTTATTGTTAGGAACTAGCATTTCTCAAAGAACCCCATGTAATTTTAGGGGAGGCACGTTAAACTACAGATATAAAAGCTGTTTTTCAATTTGGCAATGATCTTTGGAACTCTTTTTAGGAAGCTGAATATCTAAACATCCAAATGCTCCAGTCTGAAACTCCAAAAACAACTTGTTTTTAAAAAAATGTTTTGAGGATTTTGGAGTTTTTTAATATTAATGAGGAGGTTTTTGGAAAAGTCAAAGCTGAATCAGATTTCTCTTTTTTTTTTTCTTGGAGTGTTCAGCTAGAAGGATTTGGATTAAGAATGCAAAGTGAAGAACACATGAAGACATTTAGGACTAGCAACTATGTACATCTGAGAACTAATTAGGGAACAAATCAAGTTGGAAGGTCCTATTAGTTGTGCAGTAATGCTATGTAATAATTTTTTCATAAAGAAAATAAACACATGAAACTATTAGTCAGCTAAGGTAAGTCAGACTTGCTCCTGCTAATATGGATTTATATTACCTGTGGATTTAACAATTCTTACTTTGGGGTACTGTAGTAAAAAGTTATTCTTGTATGATTACCTTGAGATTTTTTTCAAAATTTTCTGATATTTTAGGGGATGCTATAATGTATCGATAGAAGAAACTCAAACTTGCAGCCTTGCCTTTGGAGTGAAAGCACATAAAATGGCTTGGAAGAGAATTACCACATTTGTTGAATCTGTATTCTGAGTATGGAATGGTGGGGATTAACTACCTTTAACATACTGCTGAATTAAATGCAGTGTGATTTTTAGGGGTCAGTCTTTGATATTTAAAGTATTCCAGATTTTTTGTAATATCACATAAATCTATAGTTCAGTTGCCAACATTTTAAATGTGCACAAATCAAAAGCCCTTACCTGTCTTTAATCCCAGTATATATCACATAGGAACCTGCCCATGAAGTGGTGACCTGAATTCAAAATATTTGTAGGTGTTTTTTTAAGGATTCTCCTTAAACTATTTGTTAGCTCATTCTTGGTTTTATTTCTAGTTTTATTTTCTCTTATATAAGGGCAAAACCAGTGCCTAGATGAATAAATACAAAGAGAAAATATAATTTTCCAGCAAAGTTGTATTGAACTTTAGTTTTGAAGCTAGAAATGCTACTGCAGACAGCCAGCTCTGAAAGTTTTAGTTTGATGTGCTAAGCTAACATAATTGCAGTGTGGTTGTAGATCCGCTGAAATTAAAAGCAAAGTTTCCATTGTTATTGGGCTTTGAACAAGTAGTTGAAGAGGGGGATTTTCAAACACGTTGATCTTGCTGTTAACTCTGCTCACAGTTAATTAGTGGGTGGCACAGTGTCTATGTTGCATCTGCAGTTTTGTGGATGCTAAGTTAGTGTCTTGTGCTATGTCCTTCGAAAGACAAACATCAGAAAGAAACATGAGTCACTGGGAAAGAAAAATTATTCTTCCTGGAGCTAGTTGGCAAGATGGGTAGCTAAGGTAGAAGGTTTGTTAGTTCCCAGGAGCTGTGTCTGTTTAGCGAAGAAAAAAGTTCTTGGAAAAGTCGTGGAGCTGTTGCTCTGCCTTCTTTTGGGACCAGGCAGTGACGCTGTGCGTGTCTTTTTGCACAGGACATCTTTATTATTGGAAGCTGAGCAACTTGTGAAATAATGTCTTTCTATGAGTGAGGGCACAACAGGGCAGCTCCTGTATGCTAACCCTTGTGATTTGATTTCCTGAAAGCTAATAGACACACAGTCTAGTAGATACCCACAACCTTAACTGCACTTTAAGAGGCTGGTTTTTGTGAGGGAACATGGTGTAATATATATGCTAGTTAAAACAAATTGAAACAGTAAAGGTAGTTTTAAAACCCCAAGGCTTGTTTAATCTCAGTTTGTGATCTTTACCTTGGAGAGCAGATGACATAACACCTCTGTTTTAGCCTGAAGTGGTGGAGTGCAATCATGCTTTCCTATTCCACCATAAAATTTTACATTTGATACAGTTGACATTTTGGTGCAGTGGACCATAAATTAATGCAAGGATGAGCTATAAAAGAAAGGACATTAGAATAATCAAATGGCTACAGAAGTAGTTGAGCATGTGAGTGTCTATGGCACAGAATTTTTTTATTAGCTTACTTTTATGAGCCTTGTCAGTTCACTTTGTCTGTATCCAACCCACCTTAATTTCATTTTCTCTTGAAAGCAACTCAAGGGATTGCTGAACCTCTTGAGTTATGAGATTTTTATGTCAACAGAAATTTAATTACTTCAGAGAAATGAACCACCGTAACTCATCTATAATAAATCTCCACTATATAACATTCTAGAGAATACATCTTCTGTTGAACCATAAGGTGTAATCTTTGTCAGTGTTTGTCTCTCCATTAGTGTGATCATGTTAGAGACGTAATTGTTCACATTTTTGTTTTAGTTTCTTCTGGATGTGCTTTCACTTCCATTAGGGTACATCTCTCTTCTGAAGGTAAGGACCTGTACATGGCACATCTCCCATGCTGAGGTTTGTGTTTCACAGAGACACTGTTAGTGCTCATGAATTGACTTGCTGGTGTTGTGTTAGCCATTATGAAGCAACTACTTTGCACTGGAGCTGCCAGTTTTTTTAGTCTGTCAGTTATTTAATCACTGTTAATTGTACATTGAATTACTTTAAATTGCTCCTGTTGTTTTAGAGATTAAGGCTTAGACTTGCTTTGTGTAGACTCTTTACCATGGCAGAGCACTGGCAGGAGTTGAGGGGTAAGAAATTAAAATGAGAGGAAGGAAGAGCTTTGCTCTATGCTGCAGCTGGGAGGGGATGGCATGCTCAGTTTTAACTGTATTTCACCTGTGCCCATTTAAAACTGGCATTTAAACTAAGCAAATTCTATGTAGTAACAAGATAAGATTTTTCTTTCTAGCTACTGAGAGAAATAATTTATTTATCTGTGGTTAAAAATTCTCAGTCGCTGAAAGAAAGCCAAAACATAGCCACACTTCTCTTGCTCGGGTTGGTCTTTTGTTTCACCTCTTAATCATATTCCAAAATCACTAATAACTAATAACTTAATGCAGGGAGATGGGATTTCTTTCTCATTAGTAACTTGGTAAAAAGTTAGCAGATTTCCTTCCAATTCAAAGAAGAAAAATTACTTTTAGGTAGACAGTTGATTTGAAAGCTTCAGTCTCCACACTAATTCCTTCTTTTTCTTTTTTTTTCTCATATGAGAAAGATCACACTTGTTTTCCTTATAAGCAGTTTTATTGAACTCTGGGGAAATTCTCAAGTCAAAAGAGAGAAACTGGTAGTCTTACGGGCAGTTTGCTCAAATATCTCCCTTGGTAAAAACAACATTGATATATTTCAGATGGTTTGTTATTGGAATATCCTATAATCTGTCCTGAATCTAATTTGTGGTTACTGCATTATTTCAGTGGCAGTGCAACCTTTGAATTTGTGAGGGTCTTTACAAGAAAATGTTGTATATAACCCATCCAAATCACGTTTGGTTTTGATCCCTGTGAAGTTGCTTCCACATATAAATTTTGCACAAACTCTTTTGCACAAATTTTGCACTGCCTATCTTGTTTTTACACTTGGTGACCAACTGCCCCATGAATACTATTGTAACTGCTGTCATTTTCAATGGTGTCAGAGAGTTTTCTATGGTTTGGTAGTCTTCCTGCAGTGGGGTCAGAGGGATCAATTAGGGTTGCGTGTTTCAAGGTTTGGGGCAGAGAAATCGCCTGACCTTGAAGAGATCTGCAATCTACAGATTGCTGTTCATTGCAGGGGTTATTTATCTATCCTTCTTTTCAAAGCCTCCTGGGGAGAGGCTTATTCATCTATCCCAGATGGATTTTGAAGAGCATCATGCAGAATGTTTTTGCTATATGTCTATTCTGAAACTGTATCACTACAGCTTGCTTTCATGGCTTGTGTGCATCTTTAAGGACACAGAGGACAGATTATTCCCATCTCTTTGACATGTTTTACATTTGCATGTTTTACATTTAATACTGTTATACTTCCCCTCAAGGCCTTTCCTTTTAGGTTAAAGACTGAACTCATTCTGTCTTGTTGGTAGGTACTGTTTCCTAGACTTTAATTATTCATATAGTTCCCTTCTGGATTTTGCCTAGCTGCTCCATTTATTTTTCCATTTAGTATGTGTCCAATTTGTCAGGATAATTTTGGACTTAAATGTTGTTTTACAATGTGTATTATGTCCCTGCTACCTCAGTGCGATTCCTAGTTGTAAGCTTTTCTCATTGTTGCATCAGTTTGTTTAATGAAACAACCATTGTAGAACAAATCTAGTGTGTAAATAAGCATAAAACCTTCTAACTCTAAGAGCAGAGTTGCCTGCTTCTGTTCATGTCTAGATGAGTGTTACGTCTGTTTGAAATTGTGCAACTTAGTTACAAATGAATTGTGGTAGTTTGGGGGTTTTATTTTTATTTTATTAATATGTCCACCTTTTTGCTATGTGTGTCAGTGCTTATGATTCCATGGGAATGGTTCCTAATTACTGCCAAGCAATTAATTTTCAAACCATTGAAATTAAAGTGTTACTGAAGCAGCTCCAACTTGCTCTTAACTCTTAAATAGGACTGACAGAGCTGTTTATTATTGCTATTCCTAATGATACCAGAGCCACAGAAGATTTAGTGTACCTACATGTACACAAAAAAAGAATAAAAATGTTCCTTTTGATCCAAGAACAATCCAAAAGAAATACGCAGACAGGCAGTGAATACAGAGGACCATACTGTACCATAAAGATGTGGCACTCTGAAAGGAGATTCTCCAAGATGTCTTGATAAATCCCTGCTGGATGGCTGCAGTGGAACGAGTCATCTGAGGACATCAGCAAACTAGAGGTTAGGGGTTTTGTCATTAAAGCTGCCTTTGGTACATGCATATAGTATGTATACGCACATACTTGCTACAGCTTACATGCATACTAAACAAGTATGAACAAAAGTTCTAGGGTTTTTGTCCCCACTGTTTGGTGGCTGAAAGTCTCACTGTCATACCCTATAGAAAGACAGATTTTTCTCTCAAACAGCTGTAGCATGGTTTGCTGTGACCCTGCTTGATCCCTTTAGCTGGCTTTAGGCAGTATTTTGAAGTCTGTTTTCTAAAGCAAATAACACTGTAGCCATTCGTGGGCATATATTGGAATGGTTTTTTGCTAAGGCTCATCTTCTGCTTCGCTTGCCAAGAATGACATTGAAACAAAGCTTATTAATATAAAGTAATTTACTGGGCCTCCACCATTCTCAATCTTTTAAAAATGCATGCTCTGTCATTGTGTAATACCTTTTCTGTTTAAGCATGTCCATGAGATATTGACAAAGATTGCTGTTGTTGCAAGCCAGGTTCTCACTTGCTGTAAATCACTGAAGCTAATAGAGCAATACCAATTTCTCCAAGCTACACAGAAGTGATGAAAATACAATTTTCCAACTGAAACTGCTTACTCAACAAGATCAAACCATTCTTGAAACATACAGACTTCAATCAAATTCCATTTATAAAAGGAATCAAAGTGGCGTAGGTTTTTACCTCATTAAAATATAGCTTTTTGATATTTTGCTTTGAAATTTAGATGAGAAATTACAACGTGATGTTTTAAAAGATGTTCTGTTTTAATTTATGAAATGAAATGTTTGCACAAATATATATTTTAAGGGATATTTTGAATGTCAGCAGTTCATTCTAATTCTGAATTAAGTGTGGGATTAGTGCAAATTTCTGCATGCCTGAGGACTTTGACTAGGCATCCAGTTATCCAGATCATAAGACTGTAGCACTGATAGCTTCTTGGTATTTTCAAACATAACCAAGGAATGACTAAGAATGGAGAAGTAATTTATCCTTATGGTAGGAATTGTCCCTATTGGGTTTTTGTCATAAGGAAAGTGTAGGTAAGTTTGCATTCCATACAATATATTGTATACTTGCATAACCATGTATAAAAGATTATGCATTTATGGATGAAAATAATGCAAGATTATTTCCAGGTTTATTTCTCTATAATACAAACACACAACATGATAATCATGTCTTTAAGTACAGCTAATGAAACTTTACTAGCCTGTGATAACTATGTCAATAAAAACGTGAAAGATGTGCAGCTGTTCTGAAATAAGCTTTGAATTGTGTGTGGAGTTGTTAGCTACATGGGAACACACTGTAGAATCAATAGAGCTTTGACAAAGTGAGCAGGAAACTATGAAACTATGGCTCAAGATTTGCTACTTTCCTGTGAAACTGCGCATGCTGTTTTAGAAGAGAAACAGAAACTCTGGTAGTGAAACTGTTCTTCAGCCGAGTGGATGATGGGGAAAGTAACAGGCAGGCAAACAGAAAATCTCTTAGGAGGGTATTTCCTGGGGACTGTTCACATTGAGGCTGTGGATGTGTTTAACTTCAGTGCTTTCCTGGGACTGAAATTCTGATAATAAGATAGGTGAGTGGGATGGGCACCATGTCTGTGTTCCTCTGCAAGATAAGCCAGCACTGTGGTCATCTGGCTGAAGTGGGACTTTGCTGGCAGAGGCAGCCCATAACCATTTGTACTGTAACCAGGAGTGGTCAGGCTGTAGAAAGACTTGGAGACACTAATGAGGTGTGTTGTAGAAGCTCTTGAAGTCTTTGGAGAAATATAATCTTTATCTTGGGTTAATTAAGAAAAAGAAGCAGCACTGACTTTTCAGCTCTAGCTGATATATGATTATCCACTGCATGTCCTTATAAATCTGACAGCCAAATAGTAAACAATAAATTAGATCTGTTAAATTAGAGAGTGAAAGCTGTAGTGTTGGTGCTATGCTTGGATACCATATAGATGATTTGAGCATTATAAACAAATAATAGTTATGTATTCAGCTATTTGAAAATATTACTTAACATCATGGAAATATCTGGAATGATTTCATACTGTTTAAAACCTTAGACAGCATTATTTATGTGTGGTTCGTGTCCGTGTCAGTGTGTAGAGATGCCATGCGCAAGTTTCCAGCCTCTACTTTTCTAATTGCATATTCATTTGTGTTATGTCATTAGTGTGGCATGGGCATTTCAGAGAGAACCAGTGTGACTTCTGCCACTTAGATTATTCCATCTGCTGCTATTTACCTGTTCCTGGATTCTTTATTGATGTAATTGCCCACAGTTTTCTTTTGCTTTCATAACTTTAGTCTAGTTGACAGCAGTGAAAGATCCAGCTCAAAATGTGAGCAACACAACAGTGTAACAAGTTTCTTCAGAGCTGTCTGGGATGAATTTCAATGTATCTAATGCTGAGTCATACCCACACATAAGCCTGGCTGAAACTGGGTACTGAGGGAACTCAGAGATACAAGACAATTTGATGTTGCTCATCTCAGTGCTGAGATTCCATTAATCATAGAGATCTGCAGTTTCTTTTGGTTTTTTGCAGGAAGAAAGGAAGTAAAACACTCTCAGAGTATATTTGCACATATATTTGCAGTTACATTCTTTTGCTTTTATAGTTAGTGTGGAATTCAAGGTTCACAACATCAATCTGTGCTGCAAAACATAAATGCATTGATAGCAAAACAACCTACTCAAGGGCCTTTTCTCTGCAGGGAATTTTTCTTCCTGGGGAGAACAAATCTGTCTTCTTTCTAAGTACAATTTAAAGAATAGGAGTCACATTACTGTTAGCTGATGAAAAGATGTTTTTTTTCTTTGTTGTGCACTAATCAAGGTTTACAACATTCAACTGAAGTTACACTGATTGTTTCAACACAATTCTTGGATAGGGCAGATTTTTCCACTTTGTTACAGGTTTTTCATGATAGAGAATGCAGTACCTGCTTTATGATTGAACTTCCTTTGATGTTTAGATATTGGAAACATAAGTGGCTTTCTAGAAATTTTCCTAGACTTGGTAAGCAGCCTACAAAGACAATCCTTCATTTATAGCCAGGTATAGCCTCTGGATAATATCCACAGTTGTTAAGAAACTCAAAACATTTTAGCACGTATTTGGATTTTTTCCCTCCCTTCAGGCTATATTATTCATTAAAAAGCAGTTCATTAACTTACTACTGTCAGTGCATTCACTCTAAGTGGCAGCATTAATATTAAAAGTTATCAGTTATTGTTTTCTTTCAAAGTATTTTGTTGTCTCAGCTTTGTACGAGCCAAGCACTTTAATTGCAGCTCTTAATCTTTCATAGTGCATTGCAAAGATGAATTAATTAGCTACCTTAACACTCTTGTTGAGCAGGCACAGTCATACTGGGCATAAATTGAAGGACGCTGTGCTTGAACCCAAATGCTCAGCTGGCTTCCACATGGGGGGTGTATCGGGAAAATGTCAGAGAATTGCAGGTTCTCCATTTTCAAGTAATTTACTTGGGACAATATAGCGGTCTGTGGCTGTAAAGCTGAGGTAGCCTTAGGGAGATGTGCCCCAGAAACAGGGTCACTGGGGACAGCCGCAGAAGACAGTGATCACTGTCTTAGATTCACAGAATCATTTAGGTTGGAAAAGACCTTTAAGATGATTGAGTCCCAGCATAAACGTAACACTGCCAAGTCCACCACTAAAACTTGTCCCTAAGCACCATATGTTTTTAAATAGCACATAGTTTTAACTACCTCCAGGGATGGTGACTTCCCTGGGCAGCCTGTTCCAATGCTTGACAAGCCTTTCAGTGAAGTATTATTTCCTAATATCTAGTTTAAACCTCTCCTGGCACAGTGTCAGGCCATTTCTTCTCGCCCCATCATCTGTTATTTGGAAAAAGAGACCAACACCCACCTCACTACAACCTCTTTCAGGTAGATGCAAAGAGCAATAAGATCTCTTCTCAGCCTCCTTATCTCAAGACTGAACAGCCCCAGTTCCTTCACCTGTTTCCCATATGACTTATGCTTGAGACCCTTCATCAGCGTTGTTGCCTTTCTCTGGACACACCCCAGCACCTTAATATCTTTCCTGTACAGAGAGGTCCAAAACTGAGCACAGTATTTAACGTGTGGCCTCACTGGTGCTGAGTATAGGCGGACAATAACTTCCCTGGTTCTGCTGGCCACACTCTTTCTGACAGAAGCCAGGATGCTGTTGGCCTTCTTGGCCCCCTGGGCACACTGCTGGTTCATATTCAGCCAGTTATCGACTGACACCTCCAGGGCCTTTTCCTCAGGTCTTTTCAGTCACTCTCTTCAAGCCTGTAGCATTGCATGGGGTTGTTGTGACCCAAGCGCAGGACCTGGTGCTTTGGCTTGTTGAAACCCATACAGATGACCCCAGTCCATCAGTACAGCCTGTACAGATCTCTCTGTTAGAGTCTTCCTTCCCTCAAGCAGATCAACAATCCTGCTCAGCTTGGTGTTGCCTGTGAACTTACTGAGGGTGCGTTCAATCCCCTTGTCCACTTCATTGATAAAGATATTAAACAGAACCTGCCCCAATACAGAGCCCTTAAGGTTTAGGTAAGATTGCTGTACCCTTTTATGTGACACAAAATATTCTTACTGTACTGGAAATCATGTCCCTGCAGGTCTCTTGTCTCCCCATAGTGATAGCACACTTTGCCCTTAATTTAGCTGGGGAGCTGAACACCTTGCTTCTTCAGCCCCAGGGACTGAGAGGTTCACCTACATATAAAAATTAATCTCCATCAGCAACAGCCATTTCCCTTTTCTCTCAAGAGTAGTCCTTGTACTCAAAGTCTGCTGTGGGAACCTTCTATATAAAATGCTCTTTCTGGTTGAAATAGCAAATCGGAAGCCGTCATGTCTGCTATAAATCTTTGACTAAAAAGATAGGTTGTCAATTTTATCAAAGTTCCACTGCAGAATAGCCCTAAACAGGAGTCTCTAAAACCCTACTTCACATTCTGCAGATGAGGATAAAATGTAAGCCTCCTTGCTATATATTTTGGAAATATAATGTACCTATCTCTGTAACACAGGCTATGAAATGGAAATGAGATAGCCAGCACTCTGCAGTTTTTCTGATGTACAGAGTTTATCCTGGTAATATATCTCAAAAACTTCCAGCAATATTTTAAAAGATCAGAAATGTCACTTTGCATAATTTGGTATATGATTTTTTTTCCTAATGGCTGAGGAATGGTGAATAAAATTCTGTGCTGTTCTCAATAAAAATAAATAATTTAATGTATGAAAATGCAGCTGTTATCAGTTATCCAAGAACCCAAGCAAACATACAATATATGTGACATTTAGAAACTCACCACAGTTATTTTGGGCCTAGATATTGTATCTATAGTTGAGTTAGAACTAGAAATTATTAAGTCATCTCTTTCGTCAGACTGGGTAGATCTGGAAACTTTGTGATTGACCTCTGACCTTTGTCTAAACTGTAATTAATTAGATTCAGCATTATCAGTGTACTTAGCTTGCATTACTGTTGCAGTGGATTCATGGAACTTCTTTGTAGTACATGTGGGTCACTCAGCATTGGAGTGCAAAATTCAGTGGAACTGACAATTGAGATATTCTTCTTTTTTTAAAAAAAAAAAAGTAAAAATCTGTTTCTTCCAAGGATGAGATCTATTGAGCTTCATTTTCTGTAAAGACTTGGGGGAGGTGTCACTTATTCCAACAGACATACTTGGATAAAAATTTGTAATTGCTATGCTGTGAAAAAAGCTTTAAAAAAGAGATTTTCTTCTTAGTTTTGTGGAGGGAGAGTCAAGCGTTTGCAAAACAATTCAAATTTCAAAATGTCTTAGCATCAACCTCCAATTCAATGTTTTGTTTTCTCAGCAGATGGGAAATAATTTCTTTCCTTTTGAACAAATTTTACTTGTCTGATTTGGGGGCAGAAAAAAATAGAAAATGTTATTTGGAAGTGAAAAGTCAATAACTCCATTTTAAAACATGGAGACGAACATCTGACTTGTGCTAGAATTTTGACCTAAGTTCAGAGAGATCTACCTCATGTTTTTCTGTTATTATGCTAGCTGTCAGGAGACTCTAATCAGCCTTGCAACCAGGTGAAATTTTCAGTTGAATATAACTGTATTTGACCTACTGATATGAAAGGCTGTCTAACCCCCAGATGTTTCATCTACATCTACCTCTCTGGAAATATTTGTTCAGCAAGTTAAACTTATTAACTGATATTTTTCTCAGCTCTTGAAAGTCAATCAGTTCCTTGGACTCAAAGTGTATGAATTCTCTCTTGTACATCATTTTTTTTGTCCCATTGATGCCAATATTATAACTCCGCTCTATGTGTATTTTCTCTGGGGCTCTGCTGAAAAAGAAAATATCAATTTCAACTGGAGGTTTGTATTTAGTGTTTGTTTACTCATATTTTGGGAGAGTCTTCATAGCTGCTGTTGCCTTCAAGCTCTTGCTGTGCTACAGAACAGATGTATCCAGGTAGGAGAACTCTCGTTCTGTCCAAATGAGACTAACAACTGACTATGCAAAAGTATTTTCCACAAGAGCACTCATTCTTGCATACAGTCACAGATTTGGAAACAATGCCAGTCCTGTTGTTTAAAGATGGTCTTATAATTCATGATGTATAAGGATATTGCAATTTTTGTTCTTTTCCCAAAATACCCTTTTCACAAACTGATTCGTGCCTGGGAAGACATATCTTGGGTATCTCCAGAGCAAATGAATGTAATTTATTTCTTCAGCTACCTATTTTGACAAAACCCTATGTATTCCATGATGAAAAGTTTTGGTGACTCAACGTATCCCTTTAAAAAAAAAAAAAAGAAGAATCATTTATCTAACTACTTTAATACATTTATAATATTATTTTGTCTAGCCCAGAGTTGATGTGAATGCTAAAATGTGAAGGAGATGCTCACATTTGATCTTTCTTGAAAAGTGTGCTAGGGTAGGATTCAGACAGTAATGACTTCTTTTCTTTCTACTTCATCTAAAAGCCAAAGATTTGGCAAGTCCGTGCTGTAATGCCCAATAAAACAGTGAGCTGAAACTGAAGGATCTTATTGTATCAGCAAAATATCACCTGTGTATTTAATGTTCCTCTGGCTTAGCTTTACTAGCATTTTAAACTGCTTTTTCAGGTAGCTTCTCCCAAAGGCTCACGTGAAAGCACCAATTATAATGAGAGACGTCACTGCCCTGATTTCTCTTCCTCATCCTAGAATACAGGGTCAGGCACCCATTAGCACATCCTCAGAAGATCGGCCATCACTTTCCATGTATCTGAGATTTTGTGGTCAGTCCTAAGCCAGTCCTTTCAACTGTAAAACAAGGAGCACCTTCACATTACATATAGTTTGAATAGTGGAACTGCTTTGTGCCCAGTTGCCTTGGTCCCTCAGAGGCCAGATCTGCATGTGCTGCAATTTCATCATGTACAAAGTCCCCAGCTGTCATCATTTACTCCTAAATGAAGCTTGCTGCCTGT